>NW_027507748.1:437463170-438063170 GCF_037356315.1 Lithobates pipiens
GAGCCTGGCGTTCGTCGTTTGTTTACATTTGATGCCTGTTTTTATCTTACTAAATGTGAGTAACCTGACAATTCTATTAAATAAAAATTGAAATACCAAAATTACTACACTATTTGGTACCATCTCTTGCACTTTATGAGGTATACCCGCCTTAAGACATCGGGCACAAGAAGTGAGGAAACCCCTATTGCGGCCAATATTTGCTGTTATACGCTGTAACCTTACAGCAGTAAGGTAAGGGGACACCCATCCATTTATCCCACGGAGGGAAAAGAAGGAGTGTGGCACTGAATTGCCTGCATGATCTGCACAGCACATGATGTTGGAATGTCTTTTGTCTGAATGCTATGTCAGCAACATTTGCACTTATTTCACCATTCCGACTGTTTTACTTTTTGATCCATTGCTTGAATTTATTGGCACAAAGCACTTTATTCTAACGGATCTGATTTTGAGTTTTTATTATTTGGTTTGATCATTCTACATATATGGTGTGTGCACCAGTCACTTTACTTGTTCATTTTTTTGCACTTCTAAGTTTTAGCACTTGGCGCTTTATTTTATAGTGGAACTATATTTGTAGCACAGTTGCACTTTGATCTATATATGATATGACATATTGCTATTATTTGATCATTTACAATATATATTTTTTTTATCATTATAATTGAAAATAGCATAGTTCATATAGTGGACTATTATCAGTCATAATTTACGGTTCAGCACTTTATTATATTTATTTGCTATCCCCCTACCCATCCCCCCCCCCTCTTCCCTCCCCTCCCATTTCCCTTATTCCTATACGGCGCAGCACTATCATACACACACATTTTTATTCCATTAAGGTAGGAGTTTTTCCCTTAACCAGTGCATGCAGCAGTATCCCATCCTCCCCTTACATTGTTCCAGTTGGGCTTAGCATAGAGGTGCCAAACACAATATAACATTAACAGTCAGCACTGTCCTCACTAAATACACAGCCATCAATAGTTTTGAACTTTACCTTCTTCTTGCATAGACCTTTTATTTTGTAGAGTGTGCAGGAGCTAAGTGATCACTTAACAGCCTATATGGAGCAGAGCTGTAGTATTTAAAATGAGAGAAGTATGTCCCTGGAAGTCTGTAAAGCTCACCATACACTATACAGTCTAATTGTACATCTCTTTTAGATATACCATCAACTATGTAGTGCAAGGGGCTGCCTGATTGGATACAAAGTGATTGGATACATAGATGTGTCCTTCTGTTATAAAGTTTTGGTAAAATTAATGGAGATTGTACAGCGATTGTACAATCAGATTGTTTAGTGTATTGCCCCCTTTATACACTTAAATTGAACTAGTCATACTTTCGATTGCATTAATTGTTAACAGAACCTCAAATGCAGAAGCAAACATGCATTTTACCACTTGAAAAAGCAAGTGACAAACACACATAAAAAAAATGTGCCAAAATGTCCCATGAGCCACTTTGCCACATGTAGGGCAGCCCTAAATATGCGGCAGGAAAAACAAACCAAAAAAGTGTACTCCCACTATGCTAGATGTGAATGGAGAGACCCCGATCCTCCTGTTCTGGGGTCCCTCGGAGGCTGTCTCGGCTCCTCCCCGTGATAGCTAACCCCCCTCTGGGAAGCTCTATCCCAAGGGGGTTAGCTTGCAGGCGCGCTCCCTGTCATACATGCTACGTCCATAGACAACGAGTGTATGGCTCGGTCCCACCTCCCAGCGGTCGGGTCATTGGATGTGATTGACAGCAGCACGAGCCAATGGCTCAATCTATCCTATCTATCCAATCAACAGCCAGACTCCGTGGAGAAGAGGACGCTGGTGGGACGCACACAGCAGGTGAACGGGCTCAGGTAAGTAAAGGGGGGGGCTGGGGGGCCGTCAATGCCAGGTGTTTTTTCACCTTAATGCATAGAATGCGTTAAGGTGAAAAAACACAAACCTTTACAACCCCTTTAAGACTCATCCCCCTCCCTTTCTAGTAAACTCTCATGAGAGCTGTACATGATGTAATGTCATAAGCCTAGGCTTTTTACCAGACAAGAAACAGGAAGTGGGCTGTATAAGGTAATTACTGTTAGAAGAAAAATGTTTTACTATCTAAAGTTACAACAACAAGAGCGGAAGATTTAATAGATAAAAATCTATGAAAAAAAAAGACTGAAGTTCCGCTTTAAAGTGGCATTAAACCCAAACCCATATTTGGTAAATGTCTATCCATCTGTACGCTCTACTTTGCTGAACTGACATTGCTGTAACATATTTGGTAAATGTCTTCTGCTGTCATTTCTTTAAACTTCTATATTTAATACTAGCTATATAACAACCACACTATAATAGCAACATTACTAGTGATTGATTCTAAAGCCCATTTGGCATGAGTGATCAAGAAAAGTAATTAGCTTTACGACCCTAGCCTGTGTCTGGTCTGGTATTGGCCATCTTCTCTCCCATATTCAGGTGTCTTAAATCAGACCCTATGATGAACAATAGAGAAATGCATGGCTGCTTACTCTCCCTATAAATTTAAAGCAGCCTATGGGGTGGCGCAGACAGGGGCAAGGCACAGACATCATGGCTCTTTCCTGAGTGGCTCTGTCACAACAGATGCGCAGTTTCAGCGACACAGTTTAACGAAAGCAGAATAACTAAAGCTGGATGAAGATACAACAAGAACTCTGCTCCACTCTACAAGACGACAAGCAAACCAGCATTTGACATTTATTTTGTATCAAGTCAGATTCCCACTCTATCTACTACAATGCTCCTCATTCTCTTCCTTCTCACATCAGTGTCTTCTATCCTCAAATTATCCTTACTCTACCCCTCCTCTCTACCCTGCAGTATGCACATATCACCCTCAATCCTACCCTCTCCCTACTGCTGCACCCATCATCTCCTGCATTTGCTGCACCCACATGCTGGTATAAACTCCAGGGCCACTAGACACATGCACTCATGCACATCCCACTCCCATCTTGCATTCCTCACCCTCCTCCTTCTCTTAGTCTCATGTGACATTTTTTCCTAATCCTGGGCCGCCACTCTCAAACTGCAAGCCACATCTCCAATACCCCTCCCTCTCTGACAACCACCGCAATCCACTTAATTTAGTTTCTATCCCCCTGCTTCCTCAAAGCAGCCCACCTATCTCATGCGCCCTTTGGAATGCCCGTTCCATCTGTAACAAGCTAATATCTGTACATGACCTCTTCATCTCTCATGGCTTTAACATACTCGCCATAACTGAAACCTGGCTTCAAAATTTGGACTCAGCTTCTCCTGCTGCCCTCTTCCATGGTGGTTTCCATTGGACTCACTCTCCCAGACCTAATGGACAGAAAGGAGGTGGAGTTGGATTCCTTCTATCCCCACAATACACCTTCCAAGTCCTTCCCATCCCTCCCTCTCTTTCCCTCTCTTCTTTTGAGATGCACTGTATTCGTTTGTTTTCTCCTATTTCTCTGAGAATTGCAGCAATTTATCGGCCTCCTGGACCCGTATCGTGCTTTTTTGATGACTTTGTTGCCTGGCTAACCTATTTTCTCTCCTCTGAAATACCCACAATCATTATTGGTGACTTCAACATTCCTGTCAACGTTAACAACCCAACTACAGCTAAACTTCTCGACTTAACCTCATCTTTTGACCTAACCCAATGGACACATAGTTCCACTCACTCCAATGGTAATAACCTTGATCTTGTATTCTCCCATCTCTGCAACCCTGACAACCTCACAAACACCCCCTTTCCTCTCTCTGATCACAACCTCATTAGTTTCACTGTATCCTTGCCTCCAAGCACCCATCCCCCCAAGCAGCAAACAATTACTTGTAGGAACCTTCGCCACCTTAACCCTTCTCTTCTCTATTCTGCTACTGACCACCTATATGGCATAATCTCTCCCCTGTCCTGTCCTGACCTTGCCACCTCTGTCTACAACAGTTCACTCTCATCATCACTAGATGTACTTGCTTACAACCCTGGCAAACTGACAACACTAGACATCTCAAGAGACATTGCCGTGCTCTTGAATGGCTGTGGCGTAAAATTAAATGTCTGCAAGACTTCACCATATATAAATCTGCCCTTCTAAAATACAATTCATGCCTCCATGCTGCCAAACAAGCCTACTTTGTTTCTCTTATTAATACCCACTAACTCACTCACTGCCCAAGAGATTGCCAATCACTTCAAAGACAAGATTGATGCAATTTGTGAGGACACCTCCACTGTGCGCACATCTTCCCCACCCAACATACCTGGCCTAATAGCACATTCAACACTCTCCTCTTTTGAATTGGCTACTACTGAAGAGCTTACAAAACTTTTCTCAGATGCTCACCTAACCAATTGTCCCTTGGATCCTGTTCCCTCACAACTACTAAGGTCACCCTCTAATTCTACTCTATGCTCCCTCACTCACATCTTCAATCTTTCCCTCTCAAGTGGCACCTTCCCCTCCCCTCCTAAACATGCACAAATCACCCCCATACTTAAAAAACCCTCAGTTGACCCGACCATCCTGAACAATTTAAGACCTATCTCATTGCTCCCATTCACCTCTAAACTTCTAGAACGCTTCGTTTACAACCGTCTTAGCTCCTACCTCAGTGAAAATAACCTTCTTGACCCATTACAGTCTGGCTTTCGCTCGCAGCACTTCACTGAAACTGCCGTACTAAAACTCACTAATGATCTACTAACTGCTAAAACCAACAGCCAGAACTCCATACTCCTACTATTTGACCTCTCTGTGGCCTTTGATACTGTTGACCACCCACTCCTCCTCAATAAACTACATTCACTTGGCCTCCGAGATTCTGCTCTATCCTGGTTCTCTTCCTATCTATCACAGCGCTCCTTCAGTGTCACCTACAACTCTGTCTCCTCCTCTCCATTGCCTCTTTCTGTGGGGGTCCCCCAAGGCTCTGTTCTTGGACCCCTTCTCTTCTCTATCTACACCTCCTTCCTTGGTCACTTGATAACCACCCATGGCTTCCAATACCACCTATACGCCGATGACACCCAAATCTATCTGTCTACTCCTCACCTCACTCCTTCAGTCTCCTCTCGCATTACTAACCTGCTAACTGACATATCAGCATGGATGTCACACCACTACCTTAAACTAAACCTCTCTACAACTGAGCTATTAATATCCCCCCCCCCCCCGCACATGCCCCCCTCCATGACTTTTCCATCAAAATCAACAATAAAACCATCAGGCCCTCCCCTCACGCCAGGGTACTCGGTGTAATCCTAGACTCTGACTTGTCATTTCAGCCCCAAGTCCAATCATTGTGAAAAGTTTGTCGAATTCACCTCTGTAACATCTCTAAAATTCGCCCCTTTTTAACAAATGAAACCACCAAGCTCCTCATTCACTCCCTTGTTATCTCTCGCCTTGACTATTGCAACTCCCTTCTTATTGGCCTGCCTCTCCATAGGCTATTCCCTCTTCAGTCTATCATGAATGCTGCTGCCAGACTTATCCACCTTACCAACCGCTCAGTGTCTGCCAACCCTCTCCTACAGTCCCTACACTGGCTCCCAATCACCCAGCGAATTAATTTCAAAATACTAACCACAACAACATACTAACCACGCAATACAAAGCCATTCACAACTCTGCCCAAGCTACATCACCAATCTTGTCTCCAAATATCATCCAAATCGTCCCCTCTGCTCTTCTCAAGACCTCCTACTCTCAAGTTCTCTTGTCTCCTCCTTCCATGCTCATCTCCAGGATTTCTCCAGAGCCTCTCCTATCCGCTGGAACTCGCTACCTCCACTGGTCCGGCTATCCCCTACTCTTGCTACCTTCAGGCGATCCCTGAAAACTCATCTCTTCAAGGAAGCCTATCACGTCTCAAACTAATCTTCTACCACTTCCATCAGCTCATTCCCGACAGTTATAACCTTTTGTATCACCTGCCCCACCCTATTAGATTGTAAGCTCTTCTGAGCAGGGCCCTCTCAATCCTCTTGTATTTTATTGTATTGTAACTGTATCGTCTCCTTTTTATATTGTAAAGCACTGCGTAAATTGCTGGCGCTATATAAATCCTGAATAATAAAAATAAAAGCAAACATTTATAGTATTATGTCGCAGCTTACCAATTCTTAGATTCTGGAAAGTAAATCTATTTCTCAACAGAAGAAGCTCTCCTGCAAATGTAGCAGTTAGGGGGATGAGGCAAACCATTTACCACTGACAGGGATACTTATAATTTTCAGTTTTTATGTATTCATATAAACGCTTAATCCCCAAAAATATACTGCTGTTGTAACTGCTTGTGTAACTGAAGTGTGAGCTTGAGTTTGGCTTCAATGTGTTAGTATATCTAAAGCTGCTAATACAGCTAACTCTCCCCTCTCCCCAGACTGACAATGTTGCTGGTCAAAGGTGCCACTGTGCTCATTCATCCACAGTGAGGGCACTCTAATACAGGAGGTGTGATACCGGTAGGATCACCAGGTAGAAACAAAGGGGAAAAAAAACGAATGCAGACAACACAGCTAATGATTGGTAATTTAGTTTGGTGTCTAATACCACTTAAATTACCTCTTTCTCTACATACTGTATTATTTGGTGTACTTAATAAGTTTAGAGACAGACATTTTACGTACCATGAATAACGTATTTATCCCTTCAAACTAGTTCAGCTTGTTAATGATTTCAGTTTTACTTTGTTCTCGTTTAAAAAAAGCAAAAATAATAAAAATGTGGACCTGATCAAGTTACTAAATGCAGCAAGAGCACCAAACCTATAGAAATATAGTGCTATGGAGTTAGTAATATCTAATACAATGGATAAAGTTGAGTGTGAATGAGTAAGCATTTGATTTGTTAGAGCTATGATTCTCCAGTATTTCATCTTTCATAGCAAGTTGATCTATATTCTATAATAACAAAAAAGTACTTTGCTGCCGTCTAGTGTTCAACATAAAGAAGGCTGGTAACTATATAGTAGAAAGAAAGTCAAAGTGAAAAGCAATGATTTTTATGTTGCTTTTTTATAGAAAAGCTAAAATGAGCTTTTGCCAAGGTGGAAATATTTTTCCACACTTTTTATTATGATTTCAGAAAGTTCAAATCTGGAAGTTCTCATTTTTTATGTCTGCAAAAAGTCTTTTCTGACTTTGCTAAATTCATTTTTCACATGCAGGTTCACCTATTCATGACCCATGGTCACGGATGCCTAGATGTAAAGACCAAATTAAGCACCACCAATATGCATTTGTTAAATTCACAGTGACAATTAGCAGGGGTTCTTCTCTTCCCAATCGCTGTCACATTTCTAAATGGTGTGGCTGTACACGCATCCATTTACATTTGCCTGCCTTATATATCTGATTTACAATTCAGATGTGAAGCGGGCCTAAGCAATACAAAAGTTACCTCTTTCAGGATTCTACTTATTATCATTTCTATAAGATAGCAGCTGTACACTTTTTGAGTTCACTTCAACCTAACAATGGTAACTTCTATATTAAATGTCTTACAGGTTCACTTTGGGGGCAATTATTAATCATGTCACATGGTAAAGCAATGCTTAACAGAAAAAATGAGATGCATCATACAATGAGACCAATTTATTACAAGGTTGCCACCTGAGTTATAAATTATCCCTTGGTTGCTCTAAATTAGAACTTACAGCTGAATGAACCCTGACCCTGATCACTCCCTAAAGGGGTTGTAAACCCTTGTGTTTCCTATGCATTAAAGTGAAAAAACACCTGGCAGTGACCGGCCCCCCCCAGCCCCCCAGTTTTACTTCCCTGAGCCCCATATTTCTGTCAGCGGAGACGCATTCTCCCTCTCTTCACGGAGTCCCTGCTCTTGATTGGATAGATTGATAGCAGCGCATACATTGGCTCCCGCTGCTGTCAATCAAATCTAATGACGCGAGCGCCGGGGGGTGGGGACGAGTCCGGCATTTGTGTCTAAGAATGTAAATGCTGGACTTGGGAGCGTGTCCGCAAAGTAACCCCCCGTGAGAGCTCTTCTCCTACGGGGTTATCTGATGTGGGGAGTAGTCATGGGAGCCGCCGAGGGGACTCCGCAAGACAAGGTTCGGGGCCACTCTATGCAAAACAAGCTGCACAGTGGAGGTAAGTATAATATGTTTGTTATTTAAAAAAGAAAAGAAAAAAAAAAACCCTTACAATCTCTTTAATTATGTGTCTGTTCAGAGTGGAACTCTGTCCATTCTTCAGTATTCAGGACCATGCACACTAGGCTTAAAAAAAGTCAGCTCCCCCCAGCAGTAACAATAGCTCTTATAGAGCATTTTGTACAGATGTTTAGGAGTGTTTAGGAACATTTAGTGTTTTTTTTTTCTGCCAGAAAACCCCTGCAGCACTACCCCCGTAGGGGTTGCTGTGTGTAGACTTCCTGGGCCTTCCCCTTATTATCTTGCAGCCACTTACTAGGGATTTTCACACAACCAACTGTACGCTCATCCACTCCTTATCCAATAATCAATCCAGAGGTTTGTTTTTTTTGGTATTTATTCTTGGAACTTGGATGGGAGAAGTGAATATGGGATACTATTTACAGATGAGGACAACTCTCACTTGGCCTGACCAGGTTAACTGTGGTAGCAGATTCTTTGCTATGCCATACAACACTTGTATGGAAGAAATAAGTCCTTTGCTTGCTCTGGCAGCAGACTTGATAAAACTGTTCTATCGTCAGGACACTCAATAGCATCCCCTTTGGCTGACCTCTGTCCACTGATTCTACTAGCTGAAGCGATGGCCCTCACAGGACAGGGCCCATGACCCAGATCCGTACTTACTGTAGGCAGAAACAGATCCTTCCTGGTGTGTCTCCCTTCCAGTAAGCTCTGCAGGACATCTGGGTTGCAGCTTTACTCATATTCAGGCCCTCGGGTCACCTAAGACTGCAAGGCAGCCTATGCAGAAGAGGGACAGCCGCCCCCTCCTTCCAGGACCCCACTCTCCAGCCGAAGACCCCGAGCACATGTGTCCTCGGCATGTATAAAGTCACCCAGCATGCACTGAGGCACTTTCCTCTGCCAATGGCCAGAGCTGTAACTATACCTGTGCTCTCATTTGTCAACTTTCCTCCCGCTGTCCAATATGCCCTGTCCTATTGGACCATTGCGAAACATTCAGACAACATGAGCAGCCCCTGAGCACCATGAGCAGACCCTATCAATGGATCCCTGCTCCCTGGTAAGCAGAAAGCCTATCAATTTACCTGACAGCCTTTCTAGCAAACAGAAAGACCCAAAAACAATACTCTCTTCTAGCACATACCTAGGAGAGTAATACACGCCTCTCAAAAAGGAAAGCCAAAGCTTAAAATATGCATCTGAAGGTCCTTATCCGCATGGACACATAGGATAGCACTAAGTTGCTTCTACACGCAAAACTCTAAATTCCTGTAGAAGCAGCGTTTTTCAAGTCTAGTGTGCATGGACCCTAAAATGCTGTGTTGCCAACCATCAGTATTTTTACTGGCAGCCCTTTTCTTGTGCCAGTAAATACCAGTGACAGGAAAAGCTTACCAGCATAATATGGCTGTGGCGCTTGGCTCTGAACTGCGCATGTGCAGTTCTGATCTGGAGCCAGCCTGAGACCATCTCAGTGCCTGCTACAGTGTGTTCGGGTAGTGCCGGTGGGGGGTGGGTCTGGTGGAGGAGGTGCCTGAGCATGTCACGAGATGTCATGGTGTCAGGGAGCTGAGCGGAACAGCCAGAGCCTTGTGTGTGTAGGTCTGCAGGACAGGAGAAAGGCAAGTCGGGAGCAGGACTGTCAGCACTGATTGGACAGGAGTGGACTGAAGGGACCACCTGGAAAAAGAGGACGTGTCATGTCAGTGAGGTTTCATCATCATCATCTGTGTTGCTGCACACTGCTGTCAGTGTCACTGTGAAAATCTATTTCATGTATGTGTGCCTGTGCATTCTAATTTCTTGTCCTCCTGAGCTGAGTCCTGTCCCTAAACAATGTACTGATTATATTGAAAATAAAATAAGAAATATGCTTTTTTGCTTTAATATCTACCTTAAATCACATTGTTATTTGCATAGTGTACTTGTTTGTAGTCGAAATACAGAAATTTGCACTTAAAACTGTAATTCTGTAACTTTTGTAAATGCCTGAAAAGTGTGGTGCGCATTTGTATTCAGACACATTTACTCTGATACCTCTAACTAAAATCTAGTAGAACCAATTGCCTTCAGAAGTCACCTAATTAGTAAATTGAGTAATTGAGTTCACCTGTGTGTAATTTAATCTCAGTATAAATACAGCTGTTCTGTGAAGCCCTCATAGGTTTGTTAGAGAACTTTAGTGAACAAACAGCATCATAAAGGCCAAGGAGCACAGCAGACAGGTCAAGGATAAAGTTGTAGAAAAGTTTAAAGCAGGGTTAGGTTATAAAAAAAATATCCCAAACTTTGAACAGCTCACAGAGCACTGTTCAATCCTTAATCAGAAAATGGAAAGAGTGTGGCACAACTGCAAACCTACCAAGACCTGGCTGTCCACCTAAACTGACAGGCCCGGCAAGGAGATCATTAATCAGAGAAGCAGCCAAGAGGCCCATGGTAACTCTGGAGGAGCTGCAGCGAGCCACAGCTCAGGTGGGAGAATCTGTCCCCAGGACAACTATTAGTCGTGTACTCCACAAATCTGGCTTTTATGGAAGAGTGGCAAGAAGAAAGCCATTATTGAAAGAAAGCCATAGGAAGTCCCGTTTGCAGTTTGCAAGAAGCCATGTGGGGGACACAGCAAACATGTGAAAGAAGGTGCTCTGGTCAGATGAGATCCAAATGGAACTTTTTGGCCAAAAAGCAAAACGCGATGTGTAGAGGAAAACTAACACTGCACATTACCATGAACACACCATCCCCACCGTGAAACATGGTGATGGCAACATCATGTTGTGGGGATGCTTTTCTTTAGCAGGGATAGGGAAGCTGGTCAGAGTTGATAGGACGATGGATGGAGCCAAATACAGGGCAATTTTAGAAGAAAACCTGTTAGAGCCTGCAAAAGACTTGAGGCTGGGGTGGAGGCTCACCTTCCAGCAGGACAACGACCCTAAACATACAGCCAGAGCTACGAAGGAATGGTTTAGAGCAAAGCATATTCATGTATTAGAATGGTCCAGTTAAATTCCAGACCTAAATCCAATTGAGAATCTGTGGCAAGACTTGCAAATTTCTGTGGAAAGAGCTTGAGCTATTTTGCACAGAAGGATGGGCAAAAATGTCACACTCTAGATGTGCAAAGCTGGTAGAGACCTCCCCAAAAATACTTGCAGCTGTAAAGATGGTGAAAGATGGTTCTACAAAGTATTGACTCAGGCGGGCTGAATACAAATGTACACCACACTTTTCACATATTTATTTGTATAAAAACCATTTATCATTTTCCTTCCACTTCACTGTGCCGCTTTGTGTTTGTTTATCAGATAAAATCCCAATAAAATACATGTTTTTGGTTGTAACATGACAAAATTTGGAAAATTTTAAGGGGAATGAATACTTTTTCAAGGCACTGTATATATATATATATATATATATATATATATATATATATATATATACATATATATATGCATCTGGCACAACTATAACAAGTGAGTCAGTACCTGGGTACTATAATTATCTCATTGCTCATCTTTCAATTTTATCTCCTTGGCTAAGTGATGCTAGCTCCGTGTGATCACATTTCAAGTGAAGTAAATTAAGCTCTGGCATTCTAACTTTCCAGGGACCCAACAGGAAATCGCCTTGTGCTGTACATAAAAGTTTTAATATTTCTCACAATGTACCTGAGTCAGGCAAAATATGCAAGGCTTAGTTAGCATAGACAGAATTGATAAATCAAAAATAAACTATCCTGGTAGAAGAAGAGAGACCAAAAGATTAACCCAAAAAAATTCACTTTACATATCCAATCATGTAGATTGTAGAAGGTAAAATACTGTTTTTTACGCTTGCCCTGGACATGACTGGGCCTCTTGGTTGCTTCTCTGATTAATGATCTCCTTGCCGGGCCTGTCAGTTTAGGTGGACGGACATGTATTGGTAGGTTTGCAGTTGTGCCATACTCTTTCCATTTCCTGATTAAGGATTGAACAGTGCTCTGTAAGATGTTCAAAGCTTGGGGTATTTTTTAATAACCTAACCCTGCTTTAAACTTTTCTTCAACTTTATCCCTGACCTGTCTGCTATGCTCCTCCGAAGGCTTCACAGAACAGTTGTATTTATACTGAGATTAAATTACACACAAGTGGACTCAATTACACTATTTACTAATTTGGTGACTTCTGAAGGAAATTGGTTCTACTAGATTTTAGTTAGGGGTATCAGAGTAAAAGTATCTGAATACAAATGCATGCCACACTTTTCAGGCATTTCCAAAAGTTACAAAATTACAGTTTTAAGTGCAAATTTCAGTAAATATATTTTTTGGGGATTTTATGTGATAGACCAACACAAAGTGGCACATAATTGTGAATTGGAGGGAAAATGATAAATGGTTTTCAATTTTTTTTACAAATAAATATGTGAAAAGTGTAGCATGCATTTGTATTCAGCACCCTCCCTGAGTCAATACTTTGTAGAACCACCTTTCACTGCTGTTATAACTACAAGTGTTTTTGGGTATGCCTCTACTAGTTTAGCACATGTAGAGAGTCAAAATATTTACCCATTCTTCTTTGCAAAAAAGCTCAGATTGGATGGAGAGTGTCTGTGAACAGCAATTTTCAAGTCTTGCCACAGATTCCCTATTGGATTTAGGTCTGGACTTGGACTGGGCCATTCTGACACATGCATACGCTTTGATCTAAACCATTCCATTGTAGATCTGGCTGTATGTTTAGGGTCGTTGTCCTGCTTTTTTTTTACTCTACACATTTAAAGAACATTAGTGTATATAAAATGGATTCCATGCTGCTTCCAAGCTAACAGTAATGTTTGCTAAAAAAATGACATAACAGAAGGGGTGGGGCTTGTACAAAAGCCCCCATCATTAAAGGAGAGGTGTGCAAATCAAAAAACAAACCTCAGTGGCTGTAGCGTCAGTCTGATGCTGCAGCTGTCCCTGACTCTAAGCCCGAGAACTGAGTGATCATGTGACTGCTGATTGCTAATGTCTCAGTCTGCTCTGCCCCTTCAACACTCACTTGAGCACAAGGCTGGAGAAGGGGCAGGAGTAGTTGGCTCAGGTTGGTGCACTGAAAGGCTGTGCTAGGTGCCAATCAGGCATTTGGGTGATTCCTGACATTATTACCTGGACCGACTCTGTGACATCAGTCAATAGTGGTCTTTAGTTCGCTGTTAGTTGATTCTGGGTCACATGAGAGCAAAAGTAAGCCATAAGCCATAACAGTAGTATGGCCAAACAAGCAAGTTAGGTAATTTTCCAAAAATTCTGAGGAGATTAAATTTTTTAGCAGAGGGAATTTTACATGTTTCTTCTGCTAAAAAAAAAATATGTTTCCCTGTGTCCTAACAATTTTTAAGTGACGTGGGATGTGTAAGAAGCGCCAGAAAATATGGTGATTTCAGCAGGGGGCTGGTGGTGCCTTGGATAGATTGTATTTTAAATTGTGCTTTTTTTCAAATTGAGTTATAGAACAAATCTATATAAAAAGGTGTATGCAAAGGTGTATGCAAAACAGTACAATTCATAGCCT
Organism: Lithobates pipiens; assembly: GCF_037356315.1. NCBI lineage: Eukaryota > Metazoa > Chordata > Amphibia > Anura > Ranidae > Lithobates > Lithobates pipiens. Next base: position 437,476,870 of record NW_027507748.1, read on the forward strand.
GCCAAGGGTGGAAAGAAAAACAATAATAGAGATTTTATCAACTGCATTAGAGAGTGCACATCTCTAATATGTTTATTGTCAATAATGGTCCATTGCATTAAATAAGGGATAGTACATTCCAATCACATTTGCTCACCAACAAATAAACATAGGAGTGCCTTTACATAATTATCTTATGTATGATTCCTTTTATTAACACAAATATGTTACACATACTTATATGGAGTGATTTGTTTAACAGGCAAGAAAAGCACATGTCTAGGGTGGCACTCTTTACGACGTTTCTGATAACTGTATTCACAAATTTTTTGAAAAGCAAAAAGCCTTGCGCGCAGCCTAAGTTTAGTTCTATAGCGTCAGCTGCAGGCATTTCTCACATTCCTGTATAATGTGTGTAATTATTATTTATAATTATTATACACGATTTATATAGCGCCAACAGTTTATGCATTGCTTTACAACTTGAGGGTAGACAGTGCAAATACAATACACTTTAATACAGTAGGAATCAGAGGGCCCTGCTCCTTAGAGCTAACAATCTAAGAGGGAAGGTCAAGAGATACAAGAGGTAATAACTGTAGGGGATGTGCTGATGAAGAAAATAAATGAAAAGTTGTTAAGTGGGGGCAAGATAGGCTTCTCTGAAGAGATGAGTTTTCAGGGATCGTCTGAAAGTGGACAAAGTAGGAGAAAGTCGGACAGATTGGGATAGAGCATTCCAGAGGATGGGAGAGGCTCTGGAGAAGTCCTGAAGGCAAGCATGGGAGGAGGTGACAAGGGAGTTAGAGAGCAGGAGGTTTTGGGAGGACCAAAGAGAACGATTAGGTTGGTATTTTGAGACTAGGTTAGTGATGTAGATGAGGGCCAGGTTGTGGATGGCTTTGTAAACTATTGTTAGTATCTTGAATTTCATTTGTTGGTTGAGTGGCAGCCAATGGAGGGATTGGCAGAGGGGTATGGCAGACGCTGAGTGGTTTGTGAGGTGGATGAGCCTGGCAGCAGCATTCATGATGGATTGAAGTAGGAATAGCCTATTTAGAGGTAAGCCAATGAGGAGGGAGTTGCGGTAGTCATGGCGAGAGGTGACCAGGGAGTGGATTAGGAGCACTGTGGTGAAATTGGTTAGGAAGGGGCATATCTTGGAGATGTTGCGGAGGTTAAGGTGGCAAATTTTGGATAGCAATAGGATGTGGGGCTGAAAGGTTAGTTCAGAGTCCAGGATTACACCTAGGACCTTGGCATGTGGGAATAGGTTGACAGTTGAGCCGTCGATATTGACAGAGAAATCAGGGGAAGTGGCACCTGGGGGAGGAAATATCTATCATGAGCTTGGTTTTGGATAGATTGAGTTTGAGAAAGTGGTGTGACATCCAGGCTGATATATCTGCTAGTACATTTGGGTGTCATCAGTGTAGAGATGATATTGAAAGCCATGGGAGGCAATCAACTGACCCAGGGAGGTGGTGTAGATTGAGAAAAGGAGAGGTCCAAGAACAGGACCTTGGGGGACCCTGACAGAGAAAGGAAGAGGAGAGGAGGAAGTACAGTTGTAAGTGCCACGGAAAGAGAGGTGGGATATGTAGGATGAGAACCAGCGAAGAATACAGCCACGGAAACCAAAAGAGTGGAGTTTTTTGAGGAGGAGGGGGTGGTTCACTGTGTCAAAGGCAACAGAGAGTTCCAGGAGATGTAGTACAGAATAGTGTCCGTTGGTTTTAGCCGTTAGTAGGTCATTTGTGAGTTTGAGGAGAGCAGTTTCCGTGGGGTGTTGAGGGTGAAATCCGGACTGAAGAGGATCAGGAAGTTTGTTCATGGTCAGATGGTCGCTCAGTCGGTGTAATAAATTAATGTGTGGGAATTCAAATAATGTGCTGTGTTTCTATTAAACTCTGTGTCAACCGTGAAATATGCCAAATCAATTAAATAAATTACTCCAAACTTCAGTGGCCATGCAATGATAACGCTTCATTAAAGTGCTCAAAATTATGCAGCTGGTGACAACATCCCACTCCTGCTCCCCTTTGAGTGTGTTCTCCCCATCCGGAATAACACGTAAAGCTGTCCTGATTCCCTTCCTCCCCTTGCAAGTGCCGCTGCTTCTCACCATACGATCCATGTGTAATCTCGACAAGAAGGTTGTTCCAAACATCTTGGATAGCCAACCACAGATATTCTTTGAATGTAGGCTCTTCAAATCCTTCTGTCTCTTCATGTAATCCCAGACATAATCGATTATGTTGAGATCAAGGCTCTGTGGGGGCCAAACTATCACTTCCAAGACTCTTTGTTCTTCTTTATGCTAAACATAGTTCTTAATGTTTGGGGTGGTTGTCCTGTTGCAGAATAAATTGGAGGCCAATCACACACCTCCCTGATGTAAGTATCTGCCTGTATTTCTCAGCTTCAAACATATCATTAATCCTGTTACCTGACCAAATCTGAAACTCCATTTGTAGAAATGCAGCCCCAGACTTGCAAGGAACCTCCACCACTGCTTCAACATTGCCTGCAATTACTCATTATTGTACCACTCTCCAGCCTTTTGTGAGCAAACTGCCTTTTGCTACAGCCAAATATTCAATATTTGGGCTCATCAGTCCAGAGCACCTGTTGCCATTTTTCTACACCCTGGTTCCTATGTTTTTGTGCATAGTTGAGTCGCTCAGCTTTGTTTCCATGTCCTACACATTATAACTGGGGTGCAGAAAAATAGAGTTTGTCACAACCCCCTTCACTTTTGATGGACAGCTTGGCTTCTGCTCCCTACACCCTTTCGGATCAGTTCACACTTGCCTGTACTGTGCGTTGCAGTTGCAGGTGTGGGAATCACATCGATACCTGCAACCAGCCACAGCTGAATTGCACCCCCACGCATCTCATCAGACAGCGAGATCGTGGGTGTGGGAACCACAGGGAAACTGCATGGTCAAAAAACTACAGCATTTTCAAAAATGTATGCACCATTTTGTGCGGTTCATGTGGCACAGCAGCTCATTTAAATGAATGTGCTGCTGTTCCGGAGAAAACATGAGACGCACCGTCCGCATTAGTGTGAACCTAGCCTTTTTTACATTTTGTTTTCCTCTCCCAGTTGTAATGTGCCTTTGCTGCTTTTGGGCTCACAGTACAGAACCTGTTGTAACTGTAAGCAAGAGGACTGCAGGAGAAGTGGCCATGACTGCCTCTTCTAGGAGAAAGAGTTTGGATGACTCTCAGGGCCGTCTTTAATATAGATTGGGCCCTGGGCAAAATTTTTCTTGGGGGCCCCCTCCCATGCAATTTCCCTCTCCACCTACTCTGAGACATGCAATAAATAGCAGCTAGACCTAAAACCATTTTTCTGTATCAGATCAGGCAGCAATTGCAATTGGTTGCCAGCAGTTACAGCATATCATTACTGCTTAATGAATGGTTGATAGAGGTTACAACACACATTACGGCTCACTGATTAGTTGCTAGAGGTTACAGCACATCACCTCCTCACAGCAGGGGAGCATGATATACATAGGAATGCCACCTTTATTTACATATCAATGCCGCCAGCCGCAGCTATTTACTTAGTATTGTCGCCGCTATTTACATATGAATGCTGGTTATTATATGTAAACACAAGGTCTGCAGGTGAGTCACTTGCACACAACAATAGGGCAGAGCTGTGCAGCATTAGCACCAGCACTTTACACAGATATTAGGACACAGCACAGGAATAAAACTTCAAGGGACAAGAGAATTTAAACCTGGATAGTTGGCAAGTATGAGGCAGCTGTTTTGGGCCCCACAACAATGACAGGGCCCAGGGCAGCTGCCCCTTTTGCCCTGCCTTAAAGACGGCCCTGATGACACTGGGCATCATTCAATCTGAAAGGGCAGTAGCACATTCACAGAGGAAGAATGTTCAACAGAGCATAAAGGAGGCGGTGTCTTGGGCTGCAGAAACTGCCATTCTTATCTATGTAGATAGGGATCAAGTGCAGAAAACAAGAGAAAACCAGTAAAGCTAGAGAAACTTGATATCTGGTCACAACCTAACTACTTTTAAAAATGCTTCCTCTCACATCCTAACACCTATTCTGACTAACCTGTGGAAGACATGATCTGTATACTTACCTATTTTCAGGCCACTCTGGTCTGGTCACATCATCTCCCCTGTGTCAGCCAGCAGCAGCTTCAGGGGAGAAGAGAGAGCTCAACAACAGCTGGTAATGCGTGAGCAGCAACAACACCCATAGGCTTACTATGGCTCATCCATTTGGTACTATAAGTTTCAGTTTGTTGTAAATAAGCTGTTACCGGCTTGTGAAAGCCAGATGAGAGATCTGGGATCTAATAGACCCCAGATTTCTCCAAAAAAAGGACCTGTCACCAGGGCCACTGATAGAAATCATGGGCCCTATACAGCCCCCTTGACTCCGCCCACAACCACACCACTGGCTCCACTCCCAACCCCACGCTATCACGGGGGGTGGGGGATCTGGGGGACTGGTGGCAGGAGCTGCAACATGTGACGTGTTCCAAAAGGTGAACCTTTAATAACCATTATTATTCTAAACTTTTTACACTATTATAAAGTAGCAGAGATGTCTTGTTTTAGAAGTTTTTTGACTCCACGGACTTGTGTCCATTTACATCAGGCTACCCCTGATCTGTCACATTTAGGTCTGGAAATATAGAAAAGGATGTTCTTTTCCATTTTTTTTTTTACCTGACTGGACACGGAGGTAGGCGGATTTAAATGCACACAAGCCAATTCATATCAGGACTCATGTAGACCTGGGATATCCTGTGATATTACCTGTGAAAGCACACGCCATCACCTATTGGGGAAACACGATTTAGACCTACAAACTGCAATTGAGATATGTCATACCGCAGAACTTACTTGCAAACATATGAAAGCTATGAAGCAGGATAAACTGATTGATAATATCAATGCAGCCTCTAAACAACAGCAAATCTTCAAGAACCACCAGCACAAGTTTCAGCACAAGAGTCACCTACACAACTCACCTGAGAGGAAGCCTGCTCTATGCAAGTATTGCGGCAATGTGCATGTACGAGAGAAAGAAAGGTGTCCTGCATATGGAAAAATCTGTACTGCATGTGGCAAACCAAATCCCTTTGCAAGAATGTGTCTCTCCAGGGAAATGGAATTATTTGGGTTTTTCCAAACAGAATGCAGCATACATGATTGTATACACAAACTGAACTTTGAGATTGTTGAAGCCCATCAGAAACTGCCTTGGACTGATGCAGTTCACCATTCCTGCTGATTAGGGTTGGGCCAAATGGCCCCATTCGGTTCGCACCAGAACTTTCGAACTTCGCAAAAGTTCGGAACCGAATAACGAACCCCATTGAAGTCTATGGGACCCAAATGTGAAAAATCAAAAGTGTTCATTTTGAAGGCTTATATGCAAGTAATTGGGCATACAATGGTTATGGGGTCCAGGCACTGCCCTGGGGGACATGTATCAACAAAAAAATGTTTTATTTTTTTAAACTTAATATTTAAATGAGCAGTGATTTATTGATGCTTAAAGTGAATGCATAAAAATTAAAAATTCCTTTCAATATAGTGCCTGAGGGGTCCCCTTAGTCTACCTGTAACATGGCACATCTGTACTATGTATAGAAGCTGCTGCAGCAGTAATTGCATTTATAATGCCCAAAAAATGACATTTTTCCTGCAAGCTTTCTTTATTTTGTAAGCAACAGCTTGTGGAACCAATCTGTATGATGAGGCCACAATGCAGTGCACTGGGAACAAGATTAGCGTTTTTTGGAAAAAATGTTGGTGTCTCTACCACAGACTTTGGATAGAAGTAACTGGTGCGGAAAAATTGTTCTATGGGTATCGGTGGCACCTTCACTTCATAACCCTATAGAGGTACTTTTGATAAAAGCAAGAATTGGCCTTGCTCTCAAAAATGTAAATCGTATGCACCTGTCAAACTGGTGCAGAAAGATTGTTCTTTGGGTGTCGGTGGTGCCTTCACATCATAACCCTAGAGAGGAACTCTTGATTAAAGCAGGAATTGGTCTTGCTGTCAAAAATTGTAATGATATACACCTGTCAAACAGGTACAAAAAGATTGTTCTTTGGGTGTCGGTGGCGTCTTCACACCGTAACCCTATAGAGGTACTTTAGATGAAAGCAAGAACTGGCCTTGCTGTCAATAATTGCAATGATATGCACCTGTCAAACAGGTGCAGAAAAAATTGTTCTTTGGGTGTCGGTGGCACCTTCACACTGTAACCCTATAGTGGTACTCTAGTGGTACTCAAAGCAAGAATTGGCCTTGATGTCTGTCATGGATATTCCACTATAATCTTGCACTATTAAGCGCCCTTGCAGCATAATGGTATAATGCATCTTTAAATAACCCATGTCTCCCCTTTTCCCCGGTAAACAGACATAATAACTATCTCAGCTCCATCATTCCTCCATCTGACCAGACACAAACAGGAAGCCACAAACAGGATGTGACCTCTCAGGATATCACCAAACAAGGATATGAATTTATACAACAACCAATGAATAATGACTAGGGGAGTCTTAAGGGCGTGTCTGGTCGGGGGCAGCTTGTACGATCTCCAGCCCCTTTTCTCTGTACACCAAATGAGATCACAGGAAGCCTGAGATTATGACTGCTGCTCCTGACCACAACAATTCAAAGGCTCCCGTTTTTACCGTTTTTCGTGAGTCCTTATTCTGCGAGATTCTGGGAGATTATCTGCAGGTGTATGCTCATGGCACCACAAATATGTTGATCAGGAATACAGGGGTGCATGAGTGCACATCCACTAAACCGATAATGTGTCTGCAGAGCGAACACATCCCCCCCAGACAATTGTTCTGTGCATCGCACAGGGGCCCTTCGCTGGTGGACACTCTGCAAACACCTTTCTACATTCCCAAGGAGCTTTCTACTACCAAACGGATCTCAACCAGCATCAGTCTGCCCCAGTAAGCTCTTTAGAGCGGGCTGCGGGAGTACTAACACTGGGAGACACTATGACAATACATACTAAAATACATCTTCATAAAATTTCCACAACAGTCCCTCCTCTTGTCATATGCCCCCATATGCCCCTCAATGAATCTTGATCTTCTTCTTACACCTGGAAATGAATCAGTCCTTACAGTCCATATGAGTCCATAAAAAGGAAAACATGGCTTGACATGTAGACTCTGTTTATCAGAAGGGATGACTTAGAGGAGGACATGAAGGCCAGTGGGTCTGGGATCCTCTGCGTCTTGTACTTGGGTTGGGCTTCAGGGCATTGTCATCTGCTAGGGCTCGGTTCACTCATCCAATCGGGTAACAGTAGCACCTTATCACGGCATATAGAAGGAATAGAAACAAAAATAACATGAGTATATATATCACTACTTCCTTCAACTTCCTTTAACTGTCCGCTGCAAAATAAAAAATTTAATCCCCAAAGATTCCCAGACCCTTAAAGGTCTTCAACCTTCACTAGCTATAGCTCTTGCTTTGCCTTGCAGGGATCTAAACTGTATCCATATGGGCCTGAACTTTGTCACTAGTATCCCCGATCCAGGTATAACAATCTTTTCCTATGATTTCACAGAAACCCCCCTTGGATGCCAACAGATAATCATGGGCCATCTTTTAATAAAAAGGTCTTGATTTGCTGTTATTCCTGTGGGAACTTCCTTGTAGCTTCAACAGTACATGAAACATCCCATCCTCAATGGATGAGAAATGATTCAGTCATTTCATAAGCTCAAGTCCCCATCGTGTAGAAGCAGGAAACCATGCCCAGACCTGGTCGTGGTTGGTGAACAATTTCCCTCTAGCTGTCCCTGTCATTCTTACCTTCTCTCACGCCATCGGATCCTTACGATCAGCGGCGACATAAGATGCTTGGGCGAGATTCACCAGCACACATGAACCTCTTGCATCAGTGGAATTACCTTATAAGCTGTAGATCCACATTAATACCAAACTAAAGTTGAAGCACACTTGTGGGCTACCTAGTTGTTCTGATATCAAAGCTGGCAAGAACCAGAGCTATTGTTAAAATTATAACAAATTTTACCCCCTACAAATGTATTGTTAAATTCTATTGACAAGTGTCTGTTTGGATTTTACTAGTTTGTCAAAACTCCTCATACTAATATGAACATCACATATAGCATGTACCGCCGTCATCGCTGGGGCACTAGAGCTTGGTGGAGACTCAGAGTCGACCCAACCATTTGTCCTGTTCCCTTTATTAGCTAGTTGGAAAATACACTTTAAAAATATAAATAAACAAAGATACTGCTCATCCTTTGGTGTAGTTGAGCAGCTTTTTACAGTGGCTGGCCTGGTCTCGTCCCTCAAGCTTCTTAACAACGACCCAGTCACCTGGTTAGAAAGAATGTAAACTAGTTATCGTGTCATGGTCCAGGAGGGACTCCTGAACCCTGTGGTGGACCTTTTGAAGTTCATGTTACAGTGACTGCACCTACCCCATCAGCTGATAATGTAGGTGACAGCTGCTGAGGAAAGTACAACTCTGATTTTGGTTGACCTCCAAACAAACCTCATATGGCAAAAACTCAGACATGTGGGAACTTAATGACTGTGGTCACTGCATCTTACCATCTGGGGTGTAATACCTGGAACCATTGACAAAAAGGTTTATGGGAGTGTCCTTCACCAGACTGCTGATTCAAATTCCATCAGAGGAAAAAAGTTGTTAAACCTGTGGTTCCGACTAGGTCACAAACTTGGCTAGAATTAGAGCGTATTATTGGTTTGAAAATTTGTCATTCTCAGCACTATCATCTACCCCTTTTCCTCCTCATTACAAACTGGAGGAAGACATGTAGGGTTTAGAATGGTGCATAAAAAAAAAACAATGAAAACAGTGAAATAGCCTATGATACTTTTACCTTCTTAGGATAGAAAGCTACCTTCACTCTTTCAGCGATAGAAAAAAAATACAATGGGAGAAACACAAGAGCATCTTGAAATCTTTTCATGGACCTGCCACACAAAGTTCAAAAACAGGCATGAGAGCATTTCTAATTTTAACCACACATCCAACAACTCACTCATCATTACAGTTTTCTGAAGCTCCAGCTAAACTACTTCCAAGGTACTTTTATTCTGGGGTCTCGTATCTCCAGACATCAAAAGTACCTTCCAAAGGAATACACCTTACTGTACCCTCTGACCATATCTGCCAATCTTTAAGGGGTCTAATGGCTTTAGCCCCTTACCCAGATTTCATGTATTGTGCAGCTGTCTGACTGTGGTGCATTGATGACCCATTGCCCATGAAGATTCAAATCGCTTTTTTGGCAAACACTGCACTTTACTTTTGGAGCGGTTATTGTTTGCGCTTTTATCAATATAACTGACCCCACTTCCCGATTTTCATACACAGCCTGAGCGGGGCTGCTAGCGTACTACTCCTCACGTTTATGCTAATACAATCTCGGAATTCCGATTGTCATACACAGCCTGACCGGTCTCACAATATACAGCCTTCTAAACGTGTTTGCCCGACAACTACAAAGCACCATGAAAATCCTCCACTATTCAAAACAATCTTATGGCTTCTATCTGTGCCTAGATATTACAACAATAACTTGGATGCCTCCTGTTTGCTCTCTACCCAAAACTGTATTACAGTATAAAACTTAATTAAATTTAAAAATCAAAATGATTTTGTTCTTCCAAACACAAGTCAAAAAACCCTAAGCTCCTCCCACCAACTTCCTGTTGCACACCCGAAGAGGGAGGGGAGGGGAGGGGAAGCCTTGAATAGCTTCATATTTTGTCTATCAAGACATTTAAAAAATCTATGGCTAACATAATATATAATTCAACAATTAAAAAAACTTTTGTCCAGGAAAGCCCCATATTGCAAATAGGAGAGAAACCCCCTTGACTCACATATCCCCTGGGCAGTCAAACCACAAGTTTTGAGACTGAAATACCACACAACAGCACAACAAAACCCAAAAACTGAAACTCCTGCAAAAAGAAGGCACAGGAAGGTCAACCAAAGCCTTTATTTTGTACTGCAGGCTATAAATAATTAAAAATAAAAATAACACACACACACAAATTCAGTGCAAAGTATAGATTTCATAAACAAAAGCAAAATTCAATACAAAAAAAAAACGCAACAGTTTCACTGAAAAGTATGCTAAAAGTACAAAAACAGCCAAACCTGAAAAGAATGAATTCACTTAAAGAGAAACGGTGCTCAGACCACATGGCTACACACACACACACAAAGGAATTGGATCAGCTTCCACTCTGGGATGACCCACAGGCCAAACAGCACAAAATCCTTAAACTGTGCCTCTCAAAATGTCCGACAACAAAAGGACTGCATGGCAGACAACAGCAAAAGAAAAGAAAATGGCTGAGGAAAGCCAGGCCACAACAAAATGGTGCCATTAACACATGAAATTCAGTTGTTGAGCATAAAATTCTCCCCACAAAACTACCTATTTGAGACACCACATGAACACTTGCAAACATTTTAGGCTACATACCACTAGGGACCTTGGCACCCAACAACATTACATAAAATACACAATAACACGGCTCAAACATACACTCTTGTCCCAAACAAAGTTCACACTTATTCTGGCATCAGCAACCCATATGAACAAGACAGCAGTGATGCTTGCATGCATGATCTTTTCATCTCAAAACAAAAACAGCTCTCCCCATGCTATTGTCCACAGGGAGTAGCCAACAGTTCCAATTGTAAATGGTGGGACAGCCATGCCTGGCCGCCCCTTCTCCGCTTAGCCACATGGCCACTTGAATATGTGGCCGCCATTTTCAAACCAAAGCTTTCAAAATGACTTCAATACAAACCTGTGTCTTGAGTCCATTAAACAATCTACAGGACTCATGCAATCTACGTGTCCCATACATAGGTAATAATCACAATTCATAAATTTCTATTTCTCATATACTTATTACACAACATACAGTTACTTACTCATAACAAAAATAGAATAAAAATTCCAGCATTATACTAAAAGGAGAAAAATGTGTTCTTTTGCACAGCAAAACCTACCTAAGACCCCTTTCACACCAGGGCATTTTGCAGGCGCTATAGCGTTAGAAATAGCGCCTGCAATCCGCCCTAAAAAAGCTGCACCATTGTTTGTAGTGTGACAGCCCGAGGGCTGTCACACTACAGCGGTGCGCTGGCAGGACGTCAGGGAAAAGTCCTGCCAGCAGCTTCTTTGGAGCGGTAAAGGAGCGGTGTGTTTACCGCTCCTCCACCGCTGCTCCCCATTGAAATCAATGGGGCAGCGCTGTAATACCACCGGCAAAATGCCGCTATTGCGGCATATTGCCAGCGGTTTTAACCCTTTCTTGGCCGCTAGCGGGCGGTTAAAGCGCCCTGCTAGCGGCCGTAATACGTAGCAAATCCGCTGCAAAATCTGGCGGTAAAACGCCGCTAAAAATGTGTTTTACCACCCACGCTATGGGCGGTGTGGTGTGAAAGGGGTCTAACACATCACACAGTCTACTGATCCGATTGTGAAGGAGGTTCTGTTCACTCATACCATGGCCCCCCCAATTAACTGTTGTGGATATTCCACTATACTCTTGTGCTATTAAGTGCCCTTTCCTCATAATGGTATAATGCATCTTTAAATAACCCATGTCTCCCCTTTTCCCTAGTAAACAGACATAATCACCATCTTAGCTCCATCGTTCCTCCATCTGCCCAGCAGGGCAGAGGCTCTCTGCTTTTTATTCACACACAAACAGGAAGCCACAAATGGGATGTGACCTCACAGGATATGACCAAACAAGGATATGACCAAACAAGGATATGAATTTATACAACCAATGAATAATGACTAGGGGAGTCTTATGGGTGTGTCTGGGTGGGGGCAGATCTCCAGCCCCCCTGTCTCTGTATACCAAATGAGATCACAGGAAGCCTGTGATTATGAACACTGCTCCCGACCACAACGATTCAAAGGCTCCCGTTTTTACCGTTGTTCGCAAGTCCTTATTCTGCATTGTTTAGAGAACAACGCATACCCAGACTATACTACTGTCTCTGTGTACGGGAGATTATCTGCAGGTGTATGGTCATTGCACCACAAATATGTTGATCAGGCATACTGGGGTGACATGAGCGCACATCCGCTAAACTGATAATGTGTCTGCAGAACGAACACATCCCCACAGACGATCGTTCTGTGCATCACACAGGGGCCCTTCACTGGTGGACATATCCCCACTCCGCAAACACTTCTCTACATCCCCAAGGAGCTTTCCACTACCAAACAGATCTCAACCAGCATCAGTCTGCCCCAGTGGGTTCTTTAGAGCGGGCTGTGGGATTACTAGCACTGGGAGACACTATAACAATACAGATTAAAATACATCTTCATAAAATTTCCACAACAATGTCAAAAATTTTAAGGATATGTACCTGTCAAACAGGTGCAGAAAAATTGTTTTTTGGGTGTTAATCGTGCCCATGAAACCTACAGATGAAATCAACACCCACAACACTAGGCAGCCTAGAAGTCCTGCAGAGATTCCACATTGCAGAAAACACTTAATCAGTGACATCAGGGGCATCATAGCTACTGGTAATCCAGGACTGCTTCATTTTGATAAAAGTCAGATGGTCCACGGAGCGTTCTATGATCAGTAAAAAAAACTTCGGCACCACTGATTGCCTGTTCGGAAAGCATGCTGGATGCATTGCAGCCCAGCAGCTCAATAGCATACTGGGCAAGTTCTGGCCAGTGCTCTATTCTCATGACCCAGTAAGCCAGTGGATCATTGACTGGAACGGTCTCCATCTCTGTTTTCAACCCTAGATAATTGTCCATCATGTGTTGCAGACACTGCCTATGAGATGTGGAAGCTGACAACTTTGGGCAGTGAGGACTAAAAAAAATTCAGAAATGTATCAGTTAGGTGGCCGCTTTCTCCACTGCTCCTCTCTTGACCAACAGAAGCCTTAAAACTACATTTTCCACGACACTGTAACCTACCAAAGTTGGCAAAAATGTTCAATAAACTCCTCTTTAAGGTGTCCTCAAGAGATTCATCTTCTGCATTCTCTGAGGGGATGGGATGAGTTCTGAGACTTTCCCCTTATAACGGTGGTCAAGGAGGGTTGCAAACCAATAGTGATCCTTTTCCTTTACGCCACGTATTCTTGGGTCCTTTCGCAGGCTTTAGAAACATGAGGGAGCCCATGTACCACAAATCTGCGGATGCATGAGAAGCAGACTCCTCGGGGTCACTGAGGATTACAATATCTGGAACTGCCTCTTCTCAGTCACATATTGCTCCCAAGGGTTCTGGGGATGTCTTTCCTTTGTCTTACTCTGCTTCAATGCCTCCACAACTGCCAGAATCCTCCTCTTCCTCTCTCGCTTGTGTGTTTTGTGGCATAGGAACAATGGTGTCGGCATAAAGTGGGCCTTGAGATCAAAGGAAGTCCTCCTCTTTGTCAAGCTGCTCTGCCTCGAGTGCCCTTTCCATAATGTCATGCAGAGTCTGCCCTAGCAGAAACACAACAGGAATTGTGTCACTGACGCCTGCATTGTCATGGCTCACCATCCTTGTGGCCTCCTCAAATGGTGACAGTACAGTGCATGCATCATTTATGAGCAGCCATTGAAGTGGGGAAAAAAAGCCCAGCTGACCTGTTGTTGTGCCATACTCACACAAGTACTCGTTGATGGCCCTCTGTTGCATGTGCAGCTGCTGCAGCATTGCCCAAGGTCGAGTTCCACCTGGTGGGCATGTCACAAATCAGGTGATTTATGGGCAAGTGTAATTCCCGCTAAATTTCAGCCAACCAAGCACTGGCTATATATGACCACCTAAAATGACAACACTTTTGGCCTGCTTTAGTAGATCTTTCAACCCTGGGTACCTATGTACATGTGTCAACTTTCCCACAACAGACAGGAGATTTGTGCCATTATCACACACCACCATTCCTAGCTCCAGCTGGCATGGCGTGAACCACATCTGGGCCTGTCCCTGCAGAGCTGAAAGAATCTCTGCTCCGGTGTGGTTCCTGTCCCCTAGACACACCAGCTGAAGCACTGCATGCCACCTTTTAGCCTGACTCTTTGAATAGCCCTTTCAACACTTAGGGGGTATGTGAGGTTCATAGGACAATTGAGCAGAGGACGGGGAGGAGGAGGGGGAGGAGGGAGTAAAGCTGGCAAATCTTGCATCATCACCAGCTGTATGGAGATGTGGGGGCACAACAAGCTTCAGCACTGAGAAAAAAGGGAAAATTGGGGACAAATGGGGCAATTGGGACTTTATATGAAACACATCACTAGGGCAGAATAAGTATTCAAATTTAATTAAATTAGTATATTTATTTGTTGGACCACATGAGAGCACAATGCAATAAATGATACAAACACTAAATCAATAAGTATGGTACAGAGTAGACAAAACATGATAATGTAATCACATTATAGTAAACACATGATACATTATAGTAACATTCAGCACTACACCCAACATGTATATACACAATCAGAATTGTACTGGTATAAAATTGATGACTTAGATGTTAAGACCCCATGATTGGTACACGATTGCTATGACATGACATCAAATCTGAATGCTCAATGCATTTCGTGGAAGTTTGTCCACTCATCAGGAGCAGCTAAATGGGAATCCCTATAATATAATATAAATTATTGTTAGTCATATTAAGCTACAATAGGAAGAGATGTAGCAAAATAACTGGTCCTAACACTCTTACCTATGTATATATTGTATGATAATAGTAAGGCATATGTAATAATGTTCATGATGATGGAAGGCTTCAGGGGATGAGTATAGCATCCCCCCAGAAGCTGAAGAGGTAGCCAAACGGTAGCCAAAATTAAAGGTCAAACTTGAGTATTCACTACACAAACACACTCCATGGATACCCTATAATATACTGCATCAAACATGCAGTAATGCACAGAGCTATATGGAAATATACAATATACATTGAACTTGCAGTAACACAATTAATTATATGGCGTTAAACTTGCAGTAACGAAATGAAATGTACAGCACTGAAATTGCAGTAATGAAATGAAATATACAGTGTTAAACTTGCAGTAACGCAATAAAAAATGCGCCATTAAACTTGCAGTAACGCAGAGAACTATACATTGTTAAACTTGCAGTAACACTCAGAACTATATGGTGTTAAACTTGCAGTAACACAATGAAATCTATACCGTTAAACTTTCAGTAACGCACAGAACTATATGGCGTTAAACTTGCAGTAACGCAATGAAATATATGCCGTTAAACTTGCAGTAATGCAATGAAATATATGCCGTTAAACTTCCAGTAACGCAATTAAATAGATGGCGTTAAGCTTGCAGTAACGCAATGAAATATACAGAGTTAAACTTGCAGTAACGCACAGAACTATATGGCATTAAACTTGCAGTAACGCACTGAACTGTACAGCGTTAAACTTGCAGTAACGCAAATTAAATATACTGCGTTAAGCGTGCAGTAATGCCCAGAAATGTACTGCGTTAAATGGCATGTAATGCACTGAAATATACAGAGTTAAGCTTGCAGTAATGTACTGAACTGTATGGCATTAAACTTGCAATAACGCACCGGAAATATACTGCGTTAAGCAGAAATTTACTGTGTTAAATGGCACTTAACACAAATATATGGCGTTAAACTTGCAGTAATGCAATAAAATATACTGTGTTAAATGGTCACTACACTCACACTGACTGAATTATCCCAACATTCACACTAATGTAAAGATAAATGGTGGTCGCACTACACTCACACTGACTGAACTATCCCTACATTTACACTAATATAAAAATGAATTGTCACACTACTCTCACACTGAACTATCCTTAGATGCACACTAAACTGTCATTCAACACTGACAATAGAATCAGAAGAGCACACACAGCACACTAATGCCGCGTACACACGACCGGACTTTCCGGCAGACTAGGTCTGATGAAATCAGTCCGTCGGACAATCCGGTCGTATGTGGGCTAATCAGATCGTATTTCATAAAAAAAATCAGACGGACCTAGAAATAGAACATGTTTCAAATCTGTCCAATGGACTCAATACCTATCGGGAAAACCGTTTGTCTGTATGCTGGTCCAACGGACCAAATACGACACAAGGGAAGCTATTGCATACTGGCTATTCAACTTCCTTTTTTAGTCCTGTCTTATGTCATCACATTCAAAATGAACAGACTTTCGAATGGACTTGGCCAATTCTGTTTGTTCGGAAGTTCGTCGGAACTCCGCCGAAAAGTCGGTCGGAAAGTCTGCTGGAAAGTCCGGTTGTGTGTACATTGCATAACTAATAGCGCTTCTATCCACGCCGCTATCACACTACAAATGGCCGCTATGGAAAGAATACTTTATAGTGTGGGGCGGGATTAAGCACAATGAGCCATGATTGGATACAGTCATCATGATTTTTTTCAGTCAAGGCACCCTTTAAAATTATGGGCAATCTTCAGGCACCCTCCAAAATTATGGACCGTCTTGAGGAGCCCCATTCTAAAATGTATAATTTATTCCAATATTTTTACATAATAGAGCAACATCAATACACGTAGGAGACCCAATGTTAGAGGTGATTTATTCTTTCAAAGCAAACTTTTGCAAACTGGTACTGACTAGTATTCCAATGTTTCTCTTCCCCCTCGGTTTTTCTCCATCACTTAGCTAATGAGACCCCGAAGCTGATAGAGAGGGGCAAGGGAGGATCAAACAAGGATGATATGCAAGCAACTGACATCCTCCATATCAACTAATTGTGTCATTGATTGTTGGCAGCTAGAAGGTTGTATTGGTGTACAATGAAAACCTATAACCGTAACAAGGGGCCACTGCCCACTAAAGTGTGATCACAGCGGGATTAAGGACTGGGAGATCCACACCTCAGTTGAATTAGCACAAGTTTGCACAAAGCACTTGCACTTAAAGGAGACTGTTTATTTATGGACTTGAATATTTATATCTTTTTATTTTTGATGGATTTCAATATGTATATTTAATCTATAGAGGCCGGATTCATTCTGATATAACGTATGTTACAGCCGGCTCCGTAGTGCGTTTACTACTATATATATTTTTTGTTTATTCTAAAGTTTATTCCCATGTGATCAGGAGAGGGTACCCTCTTTTTGGTCTAGGTATACTCTTTCTTATTTTCTTGTATATCATTTGTTTATTATTAGGGTGGTTCACTTATATCACCTCTGATGAGTGTTTACTTATTTGCACATTTATAAGACGCACTTGGCACTTTATGATCAATTCACTGTTTTTTGGCTTTGCACTCAATTGAAGCAGTTGTGTTTCTGTGGAGGTTTTCAATTGACTCTGTAGTGCATTTACTTTTTTTTTTTTTTGCATTTTTTCTGCACTTTATCAAAATAGTAATTTTTTAAGAGACTGTTTTTAGTTACTTACCTTTGTTCACTTGATTTTCATTTATTTGGATTCTATCACCTTTGTGGTGTGTTTATTTTATTTTATTTAATGTAGCACTTTGCACTTTTTGATACTATTCAGTAGACATTTATAGATATATATTTTTATATTACACTATTGATTTATGTAACTAGGCATTCTACTTATCACCCTCGGAGGGTTATTTAATATAGGGACAGTGCAATACCAACATATCTTTAGTTGTACAAAGGACTGTCCTTATATAACGAGCTCTGTATATGTCTTGTACCCAGGACTGTCCTTATATAATGAGCTCTGTATATATCTTGTACACAGGACTGTCCTTATATAATGAGCTCTGGATATGTCTTGGACCCAGGCCAGGACTGGCCTTATATAATGAGCTCTGTATATGTCTTGTACCCAGGACTGCCCTTCAATAATGAGCTCTGTACAAGTCTTGAATCCAGGAATGCCCTTATATAATGAGCTCTGTACATGTCTTGTACCCAAGACTGGCCTTATATAATGAGCTCTGTACACATCTTGTATCCAGGACTGTCCTTATATATTGTACTCTGTACATGTCTTGAGCTCTGTATATGTCTTTTACCCAGGACTGTCCTTATTTGATGAGCTCTGTATATGTCTTGTATCTAGGACTGTCCTTCTATAATGAGTTCTTTATACATATTATACCCAGGACTGCCATTTTATAATGATCTGTGTAGATTTATAACCAGGACTGTCCTCATATAATGAGCTCTGTACATGTCTTGTACCCAGGACTGTCCTTATATAATGAGCTCTGTATATATCTTGTACCAAGGACTGTCCTTATATAATGGGCTCTGTATATATCTTGTACCCAGGATTGTCCTTATATAATGAGCTCTGTATATATCTTGTACCCAGGACTGTCCTTATATAATGAGCTCTGTATATATCTTGTACCAAGGACTGTCCTTATATAATGGGCTCTGTATATATCTTGTACCCAGGACCAGTGACGTAGCGTGGGTTGTCAGCACCCAGGGCAAGACAAGTAATTGGCGCCCCCTAACCTACGGTCTTTTAGCACTCCCCGAGTCCCTTCAAATACAATAGTACTGATCTACCTGATTCCTATACTGACCACTACACTCTCCTACTTGATTTCAACACTGACCAAACTGATTCCTTTACTGACCATTACACACTACACTGAGAACTACACTGACCACTATGCTGTCTACTACACTACACTGTCCACTATACTGACCACTATACTATACTGTCCAATACACTATACCAGGGGTCTCCAAACTGTGGCCCAGGGGCTGGATGTGACCCTTTGCTTGCTTTTATCTGGCCCTTGGGGCATTATTCCCTCCACTGTCATCCACAAAGTTACACAATTCCCCCAATGATTTTGACGATGAAATGCAATTTCTACTGATGACACAAGTGATGGGGTACAGTTCCTCTTAATGACACCAATGATGGGGGGGGGGCCCAATGACACCACTGACAGGGCACAATTCCTCCCAATGACACAAACAATGAGGTCCAATGACACAACTGATGGGGCACAGTTCCTTCCAATGACACAAACAATGAGGTCCAATGACACCACTTCTGGGGCACAATTCCTCCCAATGACACCAAGGTTGGGGCATTGTTTATTCCCACTAATGGGACATTTTCTACTCCCGATGGACAGTAAATTGGCCCTTTGTTTAGAAGGTCTACAGACTCCTGCACTATACTGTCCACTACACTGACCACTATACTATACTGTCCATTATACTGACCAATACACTGCCCACTATACTGACCACTATACTATACTGCCCACTACACTGACCACTACACTATACTGTCCACTACACTGACCACTATACTATACTGTCCATTATACTGTCCACTACACTGACCACTATACTATACTGTCCATTATACTGACCACTATACTGTCCACTACACTGAACACTATACTATACTGTCCATTATACTGACCACTATACTGTCCACTACACTGAACACTATACTATACTGTCCATTATACTGACCACTATACTGTCCACTACGCTATACTGTCCACTGCACTGACCACTATACTATACTGTCCACTACACTGACCACTATACTACACTGTCCACTACACTACACTGTCCACTATACCGACCACTACACTGAGAAATACACTGTCCACTACACTATACTGACCACTACACTGTCCACTACATTACACTGTCCACTATACTGAGAACTACACTGACCACTACACTGACCACTATAATATACTGTCCACTACACTGACCACTATACTACACTGACCACTATACTACACTACACTGACCACCATACTACACTACACTGTCCACTATACTACACTGACCACTACACGGATCACCATACTACACTGTGCACTATTCTACACTGTACACTACACTATACTCTCCATTATACTGACCACTATACTGTCCACTACACTATACTATTCACTACAATGACCACTATACTATACTGTCCACTACACTATACTGTCCACTACACTGACCACTATACTATACTGTCCACTACACTATACTGTCCACTACACTGACCACTATACTGTCCACTAGACTACACTGTCCATTATACTGACCACTACACTGAGAACTACACTGTCCACTACACTATACTGACCACTATACCATCCACTACACTACACTGTCCACTATACTGAGAACTACACTGGGAACTATGCTACACTGACCACTACACTATACTGGTCACTATACTGACCACTACACTATACTGGTCACTATACTGACCACTACACTATACTGGTCACTATACTGACCACTACACTATACTGTCCACTACACTGCCCACTATACTATACTGTCCTTTATACTGACCACTATACTATAATGTCCATTATACTGACCACTATACTGTCCACTACACTATACTGTCCACTGCACTGACCACTATACTATACTGTTCACTACACTGTCCATTACACTATACTGTCCACTACACTGACCACTATACTATACTGTCCACTACACTGACCACTATACTATACTGTCCACTACACTACACTGTCCCCTATACCGACCACTACACTGGGAAATACACTGTCCACTACACTATACTGTCCACTACACTGACCACTATACTACACTACACTGACCACCATACTACACTACACTGTCCACTATACTACACTGACCACTACACGGACCACTATACTACACTGTGCACTTTACTACACTGTTCCCTACACTATACTGTCCATTATACTGACCACTATACTGTCCACTACACTATACTATTCACTACAATGACCACTATACTATACTGTCCACTACACTGACCACTATACTATACTGTCCACTACACTTTCCACTATACTGTCCACTACACTGACCACTATACTATACTGTCCACTACACTATACTGTCCACTACACTATACTGTCCAATACACTATACTGTCCACTACACTGACCACTATACTATACTGTCCACTACACTATACTGTCCACTACACTGACCACTATACTATACTGTCCACTACACTATACTGTCCACTACACTGGCCCCTATACTGTACTATCCACTACACTGACCACTATACTGTCCACTACACTACACTGTCCACTATACTGACCACTACACTGAGAACCACACTGTCCACTACACTACACTGACCACTATACCATCCACTACACTACACTGTCCACTATACTACACTGTACACTACATGGGCCACCATACTACACTGCCCACTACACTACACGGACCACCATACTACACTGTCCACTATGCTACACTGACCACTATACTATACTGTCCACTACACTATACTATCCACTATACTGTCCACTACATTGTCCTTCCCCCGGGGCCAGTAACAAGACTTTCGTGTCTCACTCACCATCTTGTCCTGGCCTGCATCGGTCCGGAGGAGGAGAAGACAGCGACGGCTCAGATTTTTGCTTCTCTCCCACGTGCTCTAGCTGCCATGTTCCATGTCCAGCCGGCGAACTGTGATTGGGCGTATGGTGGGTCATGTGCGGAGGCGGTACTTCAGGAGTGGTCAAGCAAGCCCTACGCCTCCCATGACCCCCATATGCCCAATCACACAGTGCCGGACACTTAACATGGGGGCTGGAGTTTGGGGGACACAGGAACTTGAAATTAGATGGAGACAGCCAGCAGTGACACATACTGGCGCCCCCCCTAAATGTCATGGCCGGGGCCACAACACCCCCTTGCACATTGCACGCTACGCCACTGCCCAGGACTGTACATATATAATGAGCTCTGTATATATCTTGTACCCAGGATTGTCCTTATATAATGAGCTCTGTATATATCTTGTACACAGGACTGTCCTTATATAATGAGCTCTGTATATATCTTGTACCCAGGATTGTCCTTATATAATGAGCTCTGTATATATCTTGTACCCAGGACTGTCCTTATATAATGAGCTCTGCATATATCTTGTACCCAGGACTGTCGTTATATAATGAGCTCTGTATATATCTTGTACCCAGGATTGTCCTTATATAATGAGCTCTGTATATATCTTGTACCCAGGATTGTCCTTATATAATGAGCTCTGTATATATCTTGTACACAGGACTGTCCTTATATAATGAGCTCTGTATATATCTTGTACCCAGGATTGTCCTTATATAATGAGCTCTGTATATATCTTGTACCCAGGACTGTCCTTATATAATGAGCTCTGTATATATCTTGTACCCAGGATTGTCGTTATATAATGAGCTCTGTATATATCTTGTACCCAGGATTGTCCTTATATAATGAGCTCTGTATATATCTTGTACCCAGGATTGTCCTTATATAATGAGCTCTGTATATATCTTGTACCCAGGACTGTCCTTATATAATGAGCTCTGTATATATCTTGTACCCAGGATTGTCCTTATATAATGAGCTCTGTGTATATCTTGTACCCAGGATTGTCCTTATATAATGAGCTCTGTATATATCTTGTACCCAGGACTGTCCTTATATAATGAGCTCTGTATATATCTTGTACCCAGGATTGTCCTTATATAATGAGCTCTGTATATATCTTGTACCCAGGATTGTCCTTATATAATGAGCTCTGTATATATATTGTACCCAGGACTGTCCTTATATAATGAGCTCTGTATATATCTTGTACCCAGGATTGTCCTTATATAATGAGCTCTGTATATATCTTGTACCCAGGATTGTCCTTATATAATGAGCTCTGTATATGTCTTGTACCCAGGATTGTCCTTATATAATGAGCTCTGTATATATCTTGTACCCAGGATTGTCCTTATATAATGAGCTCTGTATATATCTTGTACCCAGGATTGTCCTTATATAATGAGCTCTGTATAGGTATTGTACCCAGGACTGTCCTTATATAATGAGCTCTGTATATATCTTGTACCCAGGATTGTCCTTATATAATGAGCTCTGTATATATCTTGTACCCAGGACTGTCCTTATATAATGAGCTCTGTATATATCTTGTACCCAGGACTGCCCTTATATAATGAGCTCTGTATATATCTTGTACCCAGGATTGTCCTTATATAATGAGCTCTGTATATATCTTGTACCCAGGACTGTCCTTATATAATGAGCTCTGTATATATCTTGTACCCAGGATTGTCCTTATATAATGAGCTCTGTATATATCTTGTACCCAGGATTGTCCTTATATAATGAGCTCTGTATAGGTATTGTACCCAGGACTGTCCTTATATAATGAGCTCTGTATATATCTTGTACCCAGGACTGTCCTTATATAATGAGCTCTGTATATATCTTGTACCCAGGACTGTCCTTATATAATGGTCTCTGTAGATTTATAACCAGGACTGTCCTTTTATAATGAGCTCTGTACATCTCTTGTACCCTTGACTGCCCTTTTATAATGATCTGTGTGGATTTATAAAAATGACTGCCCTTTTATAACAAGCTCTGTACATGCCTTGTACCCAGGACTGCCCTTTTATAATGATCTGTGTAGATGTTCTACCTAGGACTGTCCTTATAGAATGATCTGTGTAGATTTATACCTAGGACAGTCCTGATCCATGCAGCCCCTACAGTCATACTTGTGGCAGGACTAGATGACAGGGAGGAGGAGTGCCGGGCTGTGGGCGGCTCTTGCAGTGCTCAGCACCTGTTCTTAGTGTAATGAGTATAGGGACAGGAGGAAGGAAGTCAGGGAGAGTTCTGCTAACCTGAGCCTGGCACAGTGCAGAGAGAATGTACTGGGAGCATGCATGAGCCTTCTCCTCCATAGAGGACACATCTACAGAACCATGGATCTGTCAGCCAGGACCAGACTCTGTTACCTCCTGCTATGTCTGCTCACTGCCACTCCAATAGAAGGTTCATCCTCCTTGGGGACCAGCAATCCAGGGGATCAGTCTACCTCCCACCATGGGGTCACCCCTGCTGAGACTAGGCTGCCAGTCTTCACCCTGGACTACCCCCATGTGCAGATCCCCTTT
Organism: Lithobates pipiens; assembly: GCF_037356315.1. Taxonomy (NCBI): domain Eukaryota; kingdom Metazoa; phylum Chordata; class Amphibia; order Anura; family Ranidae; genus Lithobates; species Lithobates pipiens. Next base: position 437,500,845 of record NW_027507748.1, read on the forward strand.
GAGATCACACTGTGGATCCTGCTGGCTTCCTTGGCTAAGATCGGTGAGTAGACCCATGCTTTCCTGCTTAGAAATCACTTTGTATTCTTGTGGACAGGCATGGAAAGAAATCAGAATAGTATTCTTCCGAGATCAATGATACTGTATAAGGGCTGGATGATAAACCATCATTCATATGGAAAGGGACTAGAAGTCCATGCAGAACTACGAGTGGGTTTAACTCAATGAATGACTTGATTTAGAGTTTGTAAGAGTTATATCAAGAGGAACATTTTTGAGAACAAGGCACCTATTCTGTGATCCATTGTATATCATGTGTATCATATATATCAAACTATATATACAAAAGTGTATATATATATATATATATATATATATATATATATATATATATATATATATATATATATGTATATATTTATATTGTACAAGCATAACACTGATATATATATATATATATATATATATATATATATATATATATATATATATATATATATATATATATATATATATATATATATATATATATATATATATATATATATATATATATATATATATATATATATATATATATCAGTGTTATGCTTGTATAATATATATATATTATATATTTACACTTTTGTATATATAGTTTGAAAAAAGTGCAGAAACCTTTTTATATATATATATTATATATATATATATATATATATATATATATATATATATATATATATATATATATATATATATATATATATATATATATATATATATACATATATATATATATATATATATATATATATATATATATATATATATATATAAAGGTTTCTGCACTTTTTTCAAACTATATATACAAAAGTGTAAATATATAATATATATATTATACAAGCATAACACTGATATTTTTATATATATATATATATATATATATATATATATATATATATATATATATATATAATGCCGTAATGATATGTATATATAAATATATATATATATAATATTATTTTTTTGTATTATTTATATATATATATATATATATATATATATATATATATATATATATATATATATATATATATTATTTTAGGAGTAATCGATCTATATTTGACAACTTCCTTGGTCGATATGTCACACACAGGAAAGTGCATTTTAATTGATAGTTAAGATATGGTCGTAATTTACAAATCACTAGCGTCTATGTTTCCATCATGCAATTTTATAACCCGATCCATGGAAATAGATTGTATTCATGAACAAAGCATCTTAGTGCTGCTGATGCAAAATGATTGATAATATTCCACGTTGAATGATTGGCTCATTTTGATTGAATCTGAAATCGAAATTGGTCTAAAATGCTTGCAAGTGAAGTTAAGCCTGTTTGATTGTTTGCAGATTCAATCAATGTGATCATTTGGGTACAAAAATCAAAGCGTCTATGGCCAGCATTAGCGATCATATCTACTGATCTATGTACTTTCCTACAATAGATTTTCCATCCAGACCAATCAGAATAATTTGGATGAAAATCAATCGAATTTGCCTTAAATCAATCCATTACAGAGCATAGGGTTGATTTACTAAACTGTGCATTTTTCAACGTGCAGTTGCACTCCAGAGCTTAGTAAATGAGCAGGAGCTCTGCTAACTTCTATCATCCAATCATGTGCAAGCAAAAATGCCTTTTTTCTTTTTTCCTTGCATGTGATTGGGTATCCGTCGTACAGTGAAACTTTAGCTCATTTACTAAGCTCTGGGGCAATTGCCCTTGCAGAGTAGAACTGCACTTTGCAAAGTGCACAGTCTATTTGTCTTGTGCCTTTCCAGTCATTTATAGATTTGATCATATTGTCCGACTCTGTAGATTGTTGAATGTATGGTAAGTAACCATTGGATGAACATCAGAAAAATGAATCAGTGGAAGACATGACACTCTTTTTGTATCTCTCTGTATCCATCGTTAGATAATAGAATGATACTTATGGACATTTCCTGTACCTGGAGGTATCATTGCACTATCTGGCACCCTCACAGGATGATTCGGTAATGAAAACTATTACTGTGTAAAGAATGATTCTTTACACAAGAGATTATTAGTTTGAGGAATCGATCTACTGCCTTGTGCCTATGAGTGGCCTTAAAGTCATTTACTGACAGCCATGGCAAACAGCCATACATGCCATGTATGGCAAACAGCCATACATATAAGGGGGCTGTTTTGACTGCCAAATGAATTGTATTCCTGTCCACCCAGTCATGAAATTTACACAGCTCTGTCTCACAGCATAAGCCTGTTTAGCAGGGGAGGGGACCTGATCTTTCTCTGCTGCAGTATCACTTCTTACAAATTCCCTCCTGCCCTACGTCAGACAGTGAGGCTGCATTCACACCTCTTTGCGGGCAGATTCGGGCAAATCTGCCCATGATTTCAAAGCGCAGAGTTGTGAATTACAAATCGCAGGAAGCACATTTGAGGTGCCATTTATTTGAATTGGACCTAAAAAAGTGGGTTCTCTCATCTGTCACTGCTCTCTCCTCCTGTCAGCATGCTTTGCACAACAGCACACTAGATTGGCTCCTTGTGCTGCTTTTCCCACCACTTCTCTGGGCTCTGCTGTACAAAAACTGTAGAGTAGCCTCCAAGAGGCTGATACCAATTCATTTGTTTAAAAATACATTGAGGGTTATTTACTAAAGGAAAATCCACTTTGCACTGAAAGTGCACTTGGAAGTGCAGTCGCTGTAGTTCCGAGGGGGACATGCAAGGAAAATAAAAAACAGTATTTTAGCTTGCACATGATTGGATAATAAAATCAGCAGAGCTTCCCCTCATTTCAGATCTACCCCTTAGATTTAGAGCGACTGCACTTCTAAGTGCGCTTTCAGTGCAAAGTAGATTTGCCTTTCATAAATAACCCCCATTGACTTTTGTATTAATGGTAACAGCTGTGTTCATTTTCACCTTTTATATCTGTCTGCAGTTCAGCTTGGAAAGGCAAGGTTCTAAAGCTTAGCAAGGACTACAAAAGCCTTTAGGGCTCATTTACACCAGATGCAGTTGAATGCGTTTATAAATGCAATATGAAGGCACATGCAGGGAAATTAGTTCATACCATTGCTGTGCTTTCCTGGCGTTTTTTGAAAAGCGCAGCATGCTGCATTTTTTACTAAATGGCGATTTTGTATTGAGGGGGGTGCATTGCAGCTGCAGACTAAGCGTTTGGCTTGCATTTGTGGTGCAGTCCTATTCACTTATATGGGAGAGTTTGACCAGTGGTACTGCCTGCTAATCTCTGCATGTTGCTTGGAAATTCAGGCACTGTGAGGAAAAGCAGCCGCAGTGTGCTCCCTCGACTAGCACCATGTCTGCTTGTGGGTGGGTGGGCAATGAGCAGTAAAAACGCGGACCAACCACCTGTATTTACCACCCCGTGCCCCACGTAAGGAGCCTTACAGCTATTGGGTGTGTGTGCCAAGTCATCCACCCAGCTTAGTATTATATGAGCTCTCCTGTGTAATAATATGTTACATCAGGTTTAATTTTAAGCTGTCTGTACACCTGGGTTTAGATTGGATCACCTGTAATCTCATTGACACAACCCATTAATGGGCAGGTAGCAGGGAGAAAGATGCAGAGTCTTGGTCGACAATTACAAAGCAGCATGAATTCTGTTATTGATTCAATGTATGACACGGCTCTCGGAACGGAATTCCCAGAGGACGTTGAGTTCCACCGTATTGTTTATCAGGTTTCCTTTTAAATGTAACTACATTTTTACAAATAAATCACCATTAGGCCACATTCGCAGTTGAGTGTATTGGAATCACAGGTAAAATTGCACGATTCTGATTTCAGAATTGCAGCAAAATGTGAAATGCGTTTGCGGTGTCATTATTTCTTAATGGCACCCCAAGCGTGGTGCGATTTTGCCTTGATTGTCATGTGACGAAACGCACTAAAATCATATCAAAACACACAGTGCCAAATGCCCCATGCTCAAAATTTGGTACATCAGCTTCTTAGACATTTTTTTTTGGAGTGGAGGGAGGCCAATTCAAAATTAATGGCACCACTCCAAAAACACGCCACAAACATGGCAGTGGGAGTCCCGATCCTCCTCTTTTTGGGTCCCCTGCTGGTACTCCCAGGCCCTCCATCCTGCCTAGTGCCCCCAGAGCAAGCAGTTTGCTATGGTGGGCACCCAAGCAGGCTCGCTCCTGAGTTGCTGCTCTGTGTGTCACCACACCCCTGCTCTCTCCACATTGGCTGAATCAATGGCTACTGCTGTGGTCTCAGCCAATGAGGAGGTAGAGATTTGGGGAAGCCAAGGCTCTCGTGCACATTGCTGGATCAAGATAGGGCTCAGGCTAGTTTTAGGGTAGGCTGGGGGCCCTGCTGTATACAGAAGGATTTTTGCATTCTATGCACGAAGGTAAAAAACCTTGTGCCTTTACAGCCACTTTAAGTCCACTTCTATAGGGTGCCTGTACACAGCTCTGAGGTACATCTGCTAGCAGCTCTGCATGGGGGGCGACACTATTCGGCTGTCTGAATGAGCCCTTTAGAAAGGTGGCAGCACAACACCAGTCTGATAGACCTGTCAGAGTCTGTCGGGGTGGGGAGTAAATTACATTATATTCATGATTGCAGCCCCCCTAGGCTCAATAAGCAGTGAACACTTGAAGTGTGGAGGGGTCCTACTACAAGGGTACATTTTGCCTCATTTCCAGAGTTAAAGTGATACTAAAGTCTTGTTTTTTATTTTAAAAAAAATAACAAACATGTTAAACTTACCTGCTCTGTGTAATTGTTTTGCACAGAGCAGCCTTGATCCTCCTCTTTTCGGGTCCCTCGCTGGCGCTCCTGGCCCCTCCATCCTGCTGAATGCCCCCACAGCAAGAAGCTTGCTATGTGGGCACCTGAGTCGAACCGCTGCTCGGTTCGTGTCCATTCAGGCATGGAGCTGTGGCTTGGCCCCGCCCCCTCAGCCTCCGGATTGGCTCACGGGCTGTGATTGACAGCAGCGCAAGCCAATGGCTCCTGCTGCCAAAAGCCAATCAGGAGTGTGAGCTCCCAGAGAGACAAGGCTCTCATGGACATCGTTGGATGGAGAAGGGGCTCAGGTAAGTATTAGGGAGTGCTGCTGCACACAGAAGGTTTTTTTACCTTCATGCATAGAGTGTCTTTACAATCACTTTAAGCTTGTTTTCAATTTTTTATTTAGATAAGGCATACGGTAACACAGAGACCATAACATTGGTGTACATACAGTGGAGCACGACCATACGCACAAATAGTAAAATGTCAGTGATGAAAAACCCACAATTAAGATCAAAATCATGGGCCTCGCTGTCTAGGAAACCTCTGCATCCAATCTTGGATATTAAACACCGTTTAACTAGAAGTGTAAGGAGAATAAGTACGACCCAGGTGGTTAAACATCAGAGGGCAAAGTAAAAAAAAAAAAAGCAAGGATAAGAAATAAGGTGGGGGGAGGGAAGGGACCTTCAACCAATCCCTACGTCTCTACCCGGGGAGTCTCTCCAGACATCTCCAGTCCCAGGGGAGTCAAATTACCAGCTCCACGTGCTCCTCAGAATAAACAAACTTGTGCCAGTAAAACCATTTCTTGAGGAACTTCTCACGAAGGCCTCCATCTGTGGCCACCAAGTCATCCATTGCATTAATTTTGGCTACTCTTTTCATCCAGATGGCTGCATCTGCTTCCAGAACAATGGAATGCAGCTCTACACTGCTGTGAATAGGAGAGGTAGAATGGATCTCCTATAGATCTTGCTTGGGAGCTTGTGGTGGTGCAAGAGGAAGAATGTGGAGGAATATTGCAGCTCACAGTCCGTGAACTTCTGGACAATGCGATGTACCTCGGTCCAAAAGGGAAGCAGAAGATGGCAAGACAAGAAGATGTGTAGGAGGGAACCCAGTTCTTCCCCACACCTCCAATATAAAGCTGAGCACTGTGGAAACATCTTCTGAATCCTCACTGGCATATAATACCATCTTATTCTGCCTCCTGATGGTTAGTGCAGACCGAAGTTTTACACGAGAAGAGAAGAAGTCTTTCCACTTGCTTATCAGTAAGTTGTAGTCCCAGTTCGTGCTCCTATTTAGATATATAGGGAAGTCTAAATTCCGGGGGTGGAGATATTAGCAAATGATAGGTAGTCACCTAATGAAATGGGCCAACTGTATTTTTTGCCAGAAAGAAAGACCCGCCAGAGACGAATCCTCCATAATTTGTTGCCTGGTCATCCACTTACCATTCATGAGATAGTGGCGGACCTGGGATAGATCGGCCCCTATCAGCTCCTGAAATCCTGGGTCGTTAAGCCCAGGACTAAAAGCAGGGTTCTTGAGGACAGGAGTGAATGGCCAGGGATTGGGCGCGATGGAAGAGTCGTGGAATGCTTTCTGGGAGATCTGCCACGTCTCACCAACTGTAGGATGTTCCAGTATCCAGTCAGGCCCCCAGCCAGGATCTCTTCCACTCCTACCCACTGTTTCAGAGGACCAAGACGACACCACTCCAGAATTCCTGACAAATGGCATACAGTATGATAGAGGTTGATATCCGGCAGAGCCATGCCTCCCAACAGCTTAGGCAATCGCAGAATAGATTGAGCCAGCCTTGGGAGTTTCTGGGCCCAGAGGAACATCACAGGAGCACAGTTCACCGCCCCAAGGTAAGAATTCAGGATCTGGATGGGAAGGGCATGCAGATGGTATAAGAGCCGTGGCATAATGTTCATTTTAGGAAAATTTTAAGGAAAACAGGCCATATTGCCAGAACTGAAGGTCTCTTTTAAGAGCCATCAACAGGGGAGGAAAGTTGAGGGGGAAAATATCTTTGACTCTAATTGGCAAAAGAATGCCCAGATATTTAATGTGTGATACCGCCCATTTAAAGGGAAATCTGCCCAAAGTAGCATAACTAGGAAAGTCGGCAGGGAGACGTTCAATGCCTCAGGTTTCTGAAAGTTGATTCTGAAAAAAGATAGTGCTCCAAATATATTCAATTCCAAAAACAGGTTTGGGGTGGACACCAGGGGGTTGGTCACAAAGAACAATAAGTCATCCGCGAACGCCACAATTTTTGGGGATAGAGTGTCGTCCAAGCGTAGGCCCTAGATATTGGGATTATCCCTGACTAATAAAGGGTTCAAGGGTCAAGATAAATATCAAGGGGGACAGGGGGCACCCCTGTCTTGTCCCATTAGCTATCCTGAAGGATGCAGAAAGGTGGGCATTCACCTTCACTTGGTTCAACGAGCCTGAGTAAATGGTCTGTACCCAGTTCATCATCCGGTGAAGGGTTTCCAGCAGGAAGGACTAAGTCACCCTATCGAACGCCTTCTCGATGTTGGTATCCAGGAGCAGAATAGGGATCTTTCGGGTCCGAGCCACTTGTATCAGGTTATTTGCCTTTGTAGTGTTGAAACTCCATTGTGGGTACGAATACCACTCAGAGTGTCAGAGTGGACCAATTGAGGGATCAAATCCATTAAGCATATTGAGAGAATTTTGGTGAAGATCTTCAGATCCACATTCAGGAGGGATATTGGTCTATAGTTTTGGCAGAGGATCTTTGGGGATCACAGTAATGAAAGCCCGCACCGTGTCTTGCTGGGGGTAACCCCTTCCCCCACGGCATTGTATACCTTGAGAAAATGTGGAGTCAGAAGATCTACAAAGGGTTGACAGGCGAGTCATTGCCGACCTTTGCAGGTATTCCCATATAGCTGTCCGTTCAGACGATTTCTCCCTCTTAGAGGTTGGGTGCAGGAGGTTGTAAAACGAGGTGTAATACCTGCGAAATAGGTCAGCTATCTCCTCCATAGCATGGACTATAGAGTGGCTATCACTAAGAAGTTCGGGTACAAATGTTTGAGCTTGTTGGGCCTTCAAGGCCCTCACTTATGGTTTTCCACACTTGTTACTATGTTCGTAGAACGTTCGTTTACACTTAGCAATCATGGCCTTAGCCCTGACTAAAGCCAGGGAACACAGTTGGTTTTTCAGATTGGTAAGGTCAGCTAAAACCTAGGCAGCCAGCGATTCTTTATGTATAGCCTCCAGCGACCTGATCTTTTCCAGCAGATAGGTAGTTTGCTGGGTCCGGGCCCTCTTGATTCGAGATCCAATCTTAATCAGGATTTCCCTGATGTCGCTTTTCTGTGCCCCCCAGACCATCATGGGAGCACTATCTGGGCCTGCATTGGAAGAGAAAACATTTCTCAGTTTCCTAGAGACTTCTTCAATGACCTCGGGGGTCTGAATAAGAGAATCTTTAAGCTTCCACATCTACTGTTTGGGGATGGGAGGCAACAAGTCAATGTCCACTGAAACTGGTCTGAGAAGGTGATGGAACCAGTAGAGGCGGACATAACCCTAGCAAGGAATGCCTGGGGCACCATAAAGAGATCAATTCTGTTGTAGGAGTAATGGGGGTGAGAGTAAATAGTGTAATCTCTTTGCGTCTGATTCAATACACTCCATACATCAACAAGATGTAAGGCATAAAAGTTCTTCTTCAAACTTTTCAGAGCCGCATAAGAGACCTGAGAGGCACTTCTGGACGCGTCAAGGGTTGGGTCCATGGTGAAGTTCATGTCTCCCCCCAGGAGAACTGCACCCTCCGAAAAGTCAGTTAGCTTGGTCAGAATTGGTTGCAAGAAATCAATCTGATTCGAGTTAGGGAGGTAAAGAATCACCACGGTGACCAAGGAGCTGTCCAAGGTCCCCTTCACGAACAGGGCACAACCCTCAACATCACTCCACTGATCTCGCACCACCCAAAGAGTTGTGATATGTACCAAACTACTCACTCCCTTGAACTCAGAGTCAGACGAGCAGCCATGGTAAGCCATAGATAAGAAGCGATTGTGGAGTCTCTGGATTTTATGCACGGATATGAGTCTCCTAGAGGAAGCATACATGAGCTTTCATATGTTTCAGGTTGAAAAGCACTATGGAGTGTTTCTCCGGAGTATTGAACTTCTTCACATTGATAGAAACAAGGCGAAGAGGCTTTGGTGTATCTGCGGTCATGGAGGGGATTGGGGAAGGCTAGAGGAAAGGAGAAAAAAGGGGGGGATGGGAGAAGGGAAAGGGGGAGAAGAAATAGGAGGGTAGAAGTAGAGGACAGAAGGAAAGAAATCACAGATTGCTGATACAAAAGGCGTAGAGGAGACCTAGTCTCAGAGAACCCCAGTAGATCACAAAGTGAACTACCCTCGGGATGCAGCCCTATATGGGGAAAGTGGTTGAATACAGCTAGGATCAGAAGCTCCCTATACTGACCCAAGCCACCATAATATGCAAAGCAAGAAGCGATAAACAAGTGGCTAATATGTCTGGCCCAGGAGACAATGCGGTCTTGAAACAGATGTTCAGACGCACAGTGTAGTGCAGTGTGAGGATCCACATAAAACAACAGTAGAAAATACATAGCTTGAAGTTACAAATGCAATTAGCAGTTAAAACCAGATGCCTATCATTAGGAATGGAGCCCCCCAGATCATAGCATGAAGGATGAAAAACCGTCCAGCCAAAGGGGGAAGAGGGGGACAGGAGAGAAAAGACAAGGAAGGGGGGGGGGGAGGGAAGGAGGAGGGGGAAGAGGAGGGGAAGGGGGAAGAGGAGGGGAAGGGGGAAGAGGCAACCTCCCGGCAGAAAGTTACAGCAAAATATTATATTATAATCATCTGGCCATGGGCATGCAGCTTTAAATAGATTATTATTATTTTTTTTTTTAACCAAGCACTGATTAATATAATTGTTTATGTATTTTTTTTTTACTGTAGCTTGAAACGTCCAATATAAACATATAGAACGCAATGCTGTATATGAGGCTTATTTTTATAAAAAAAACAAATTTTCAGTGCTTTAGGTTATTGCAGATAAGAAGCAGGATACTAGTGTAGTTCATTAAGTGCCCATTGTCAATAGAGGGTGGCGTCATGTGCAGGCATGATCTTACTGCCCCCAGGCCAATTGTTTGGGTTTATTCCAGCAGAGAGTCGCTGTGATTGAGGTTATCTCAGGAGAAATAATAGTGACTGGACAGGTTTTTTTGAAGTGCCCTGTTGCCTGACACTTACAACGTTGGCTGGCAGTGTCTACTGGTACCAAGTAAAAGTGACAGTGTCACTCAACCTAACTCAATCCGGTAACTGTCATGTCTGTGGGTGCCCTATTCTCTGTCACTAGACAATAAAACAAACCCTGCCCTAAGTTTGTTAGCCTGTGTCTGTAACAGTGGCTGTGTTACCAACAACAAAAATGACAGGTGCCACTCAAGGCTCCCCCGGGTCCTCTTGCATGATAAACAGCTAGGAGTGCCAACAAGGACAGAGCTTGTCCTAGCTCAAAACATCTAGTAGGGAAAGGAAGTCCTAAAAGTTGCACATGACCACAAAACCCCATAAGCAGGTGTATGAAATTTATGCTCCAGGGGTGCAGTGAAACTCATTGAGGGCATGGACTGGTTGGAGCCAGGCTAAGGCTGTCATACACCTCTTTACAGGGTTTTCCCATGATGTGCGACTTTTAGGACTCCCTTTCCCTACTGGCTGTGTTACCAACTCTGATTTCCCAGTTATCAATTATTAAAAACACTCTTTAGGGTAAAGGGAAGTAGCAAGATATGTGTGATAGTAAGTGAGCAATGAACTTTCAGAAGTGATGCTACCAATGAAGGTTCTAAACCCATACACTTGATCAGAAATTCTGCCAGCAAAAGTCGGATGTGAGCTTTTGGTCAGAAATTCTGAGTGTGTGTATGCTCCATTGGACTTTTGCTGGCAGAATTCCAGCCAGCAAAATATTGAGAGCATGTTCTCTATTTTTCGGTTGGAAAAAGTTCCAATGGGAAACAAATTCCGACACACAAAATTCCTACACATGCTTGGAAACAATTTGACGCATGCTCGGAAGCACTGCACTTCATTTTCTCGAATTGTTGTAGTGTTGTACGTCACGTTGTACGTTCTTAACGGTCGAAAGTTCACAGAACTTTTGTGTGACCGTGTGTATGCAAGCCATGCTTGAGCAGAATTCCGTTGAAAAAAACATACAAGTTTGTTCCAACGAAAAATCCGCTCATGTGTATGGGGCATTTTGATCTTTGCACCACACTGTGGTTTGTTGCTGCATCATTCATTTTGAATAGCATTCCAACACCAACCAACTTTACCATAGCAGTTAATTGGCAAGTTACCACAATGCACCATAACCCACATGCTGCATGTTGTGATGTCCTGTGTAAAACAAAAAGAAATGCATTTCAAATTTTTAAATGATTAAAATGCGCTGACAGATTGTTCAAAAAAAATATGCTGCCTGAATGTAATACACTGTGAACCGGCTGCAGTGCAATTTCAGCCCATTCATTTCAATGAGCGGAAATCATGCTGGACTGCACAAAAAGTAGAGCAGGCAATACTTTATAAAACACGCAGGAGCCAGATTGCATGGCACTATTATACCATGTAATCCAGTGCAGGCAAATGCATTTGCATTTGGGATGTAGTTAAGTTAACATTGACACCCACTGCAGATCGCAAGTGCATTGCAATTTGAATACGGTGTGGCTAACGCACATTGGAACGCAGGTTTTCTGCATTGTGTTCTGCTGTGAACTGTAGTTTAAAGCAGAACAAAAAGCAACATTTTTATTTTCATTTTGGATAGAATAAGGGGGGGTGTCTCACTGGGGAGATTTTTCTTCATTTCCTGTCCCACAGCCTACACAGAAGGTCAGATGAAATCCCTCCAAAGTGAGGCAATCTCTGGTTGTCACCAGGATCACCAGAATTAGTGTCCCAATTTGAAGATTTCCCTTCTATTACTTTTCTGCAAGCAATCCAACATCTCCGATTTTCTTTTTTTTTTACTTACATTTTCAATGATAACAATAACCAGGACAATTATGAAGGGTGAACCTTTCTAACAGGGACACAGACAGCAATAAATACCAGACAGATCTTTTAACCCTTCTCCACCCCAAAACGAGAAAAAAAAAAGAAGAGTTTTACCTTTAATTATACTTGAACACACATAGCATGCATTAACCTATATACTGTAAATGGGCCCTTACAGTTCATCTAAAGCCAAAACTTTTTGTTCAGCTTTGGATAAAGTGTGAAAGGGTAAAAACTTTGTGAGTTTTATTCTGCTTGTGCTCCCATAGGAATAGGATCATTCCATGATTTCTAGTGTAGGGAAAAGAATTATAGCTAGAAAATCTGATTATTTTTTCTATGTAATATTTTACATACATAAGTCTCAGTCTGACTTCTATATAAAGTAAGTGCAATGTGAAGCAACCCATGGCAGCAATATAGATATTATTTCTGAATGACCGGTACTGTTTACAGTTTCTGGGCATAGTCATTGCATTTTCATGTGAATATCACATATTTACTGTGCATACTGGGCTTTCCATTTTTCAGCAGACTAGGGTATGATCAGAGAATCACATTGTGCTATATGTGAATGTTTGGAGAGTCGGGTGATTTGGTTTAAAATAAGGATAACTATACTTTTAACATTCCCAGACAAAACTTTTTTTTTTAGTTTTGCAGAGTGGGAAATGATTAGAATCCATGCCTAGTTTTTACTGTGGCAGGAACACAAATTAAAAATGTGTTTTTTTTAGGGCAGCAGATGAAGGCTAGATCACCAGTTAGTTTTTTGTTTTATATTCACCTGTCCTTGCTTCTGCCAGATCTTTTCTGTGCTGTGCCGGGATTTCCCATTTGGGCTTCTTCTTCTTATGCCGCGTACACACGACCAGACTTTCCGGCAGACTAGGTCCGATGGTCTTCCCGACTGACTTTTGGCGGATTTCCGACGGACTTTCCGAACAAACAGACTTGGCCACACACAAGCAAACCAAAGTCTGACTGATTGGAATGTGATGACGTATGACCGGACTAGAATAAGGCAGTGCATAGCCAGTAGCCAATAGCTGCCCTAGCGTTGTTTTTCGTCCGTCGAACTAGCATACACACGAATGGATTTCTTGATAGGAACTGGTTCCGGCAGAAAGATTTGAAACATGTTCTATTTCTAAAGTCCGTCTGATTTTTAGACAGCAAAGGTCCAATGAAGCCCATACATGATCAAATTCTCTGGCGGATTCATTCTGTCAGACCTTTGCTGTCGAAAAGTCCGGTCGTGTATACACGACATTAGTGTATGCAGAAATTCTCCATTCATTGCAATGAAGAGGCCAACAATGTATCAAAAACATGGGTGTGTTATATCTTTTGTTTTCTGTTTTTTGTGGGGGGGGGTTTTATCAGATTTTTGATACATACCCTCCTAGTACTACTAGGTGAGTTCTACATATTTTATTCCAGCAGGATTCCCATATGTTTTTGTCTGTTGGTACATTAATCATGTATGCCAACGGTAGATGGCCTTTCTATAAGAAATAATGAAGATTCTTTCAAACAGAAGATGCCTTGCTGGGAGATATTGCAGGGGTGGCTGAGTGGCTTCCGGAGTGTCACATAGAAGCAAGGACAGGTGAAATTTAAGAGGGTGCTGGTCAATGCAGGGGGTCTTTTAAGTTATTTTTTAATTGTTCAGGACTCCAGAATTTGCTGATCACAGTACATGGTAGACCAGTGTTTCTCAATTCCAGTCCTCAAGGCGCCCCAACAGGTCATGTTTTCAGGCTTACCATTATTTTGCACAGGTGATTTAATCAGTTTCACTGCCTTAGTAATTTCAACTGAGGAAAATCCTGAGTTGGTGCGCCTTGAGGATTGGAGTTGAAGTTGAGACTGGAGTTGAGAAACACTGCGGTAGACCATACACAGGGCCATTTGCTATGTTTTTTTTACAACTTTATCAGAGAAAACAGTAATGACAGAGGGCCTTGAAACTAAGTAAGAGTAAGCACTTTGACAGCACTTTCTAATTGTTTGCTTTGGGTAACTGTACTTGACACTTTTGCTTCTGCCTCATCCAATAAGCTAGATCAGCTCTTTTCAACCATGGTACCTTGAGGTCTCTTCCGGGATGCCTTGGTAAAATGCCTACAAATTCATTTAAAAATTGTATACAAGCCACCGGGTGGATCAAGCTTGTCATTTAGTTACACAAAGCCATGGGTTTTCATTAAGAACCATTATGGTTTTCCAGACACCGGCATCCTAACAACCAATGATGTCATCAGCTGATAAGAAGATTGTCTGTTGCCTCCACAGCATCCTTGTTTGACCCTGCTCTGCTCACTCTCCATCAGTACTGAGGTGACATTAGCTGACTGATGGAGAGAAATTGAGGGAGAAGAGAAACATTGGAATACTAGTCAGTATTAGTGTGCAAAAGTGTATTTGCTTTGGAAGAATAAATCTCCTTTAATGTATGTCCTACGCGTGGATGTTGTTTTATTGTGTAAAGCTATTAGAATAGTTTTTACATTTTAGAACGGGATGCCTCAATATTTTTAAAGGGTGCTTTGACTGAGAAAAGGTTGAGAAACTATGAGCTAGACAAAGTAGCTAGTGTGTATAAAGTTACAGTAAGTACTGTTTATTACAAATAATAGGCAGAAGCATATTTTTAGGACAGTGGTGTATCAAGCAGTGTTCTGAAAATGTTTCTTGGAAGGTATTCAGCTATTAATAATTAATGAGCATTTTATACTGCCGAGGCCAAGCAACAGAATTTAAAAATGTAAAAGATCTCTAATAGCATTCATTTGGCAACCCCACTAAAAGTCAGAGCATTAGGCAAATGTTGCCTTTCAGAAAAGAAAAAAAAGAAATTGCACTTCAACTGAAAATGTCGCTTCTATGACTTTATTTGTTTGAAGTTAATCACAAAGAAAAGCATACGATTGATAAATATATGAAAAATAACCTCTCTATGTTTCCTTTAATAAATGTATGTTTGTACCTGTATTTGTGTGTGTATGCATTCTTTCAATAGAAGATGAAGAAAGCTACAACTGGGAACATATATCCATCCCCTTACAATGCTGCTACTATGGTTTGTTGTTGTTACACAATCCTAGTGACAGAAGCACTCAGTGACGAAAGTCCATTATGATGGAATTCTCAAGGAGGCTAATTACAGGAGCTGACATAGGTCATAGTGCTTCAGTTTTCACTTCCCCAAGGAAAGCTATGGACGTTTGTGCAGTGAATGAAGCTACACAGGCGTAAGCCAATTATTTTGTATATTCATGTGGGCCTAAAAAAAATGGTCTGCTATCACCCCTCTTCTGCCCAAGACTTCTATTTAAAAACTGCTCTTTCACCTCCAAATATTTCTTTGTCCTGGAACAAAGTCTTATGGAGTTTCAATGACCATCGCCTCTTTTCCTCCTTCCCTCCTCAGCCATGTTAATACTGATTTGTGTAAGGGAGAGGATTTTGATTTCTGTTTAGGAAGAGGCAGCCAGTTCAAGCCGATACATCTGCCAATCCTTTCCCATGGCTAACAGAGCAGAGCTGGCCTCAGAAGTTGACTGATATTAAAGAGGAAGAAATTCTATATATAGGATACATAAGGGGTACATTATTTATTCTGGGAATAGGCAGTAGGCTTGTGCAATTAGTTTCGTAACTAATAGAAATTCGGCCTAATTTTGCATCTTAAAAAATAAATAAAAAAAATAACAAATTTCAACTAATACGAAAGAAATTATAGCGGATATAACGAATGAATTCGACATGATTCGGTAATTCGTTAACAATCTAATGAAACAAAAGGTCAACTCAAAGTAAATCTAATGCTTTGTATACACGGTCGGAAATTCCGACAGAAAAGGTCCGATCGGATTGTATTGTCGGAAAATCCAATCGTGTGTGGGCTCTATCGGACTTTCTCTGGCGGAAATGCCGACGGAAAAAAATTTGAGAGCAGGATCTCCGGTCAGACTTTTTCCGTTCGCTTGTAGAGAATTTCGATCGGACAAAGTGCCATGCATGCTCAGATCAAATTACAAGACCAAAGCTATTGGCTACTAGCCTCAACGTAGTCCCCTCGTAACGAACCAACGTCATCACGTTCCGAACGAGTGGATTTTCCGACAACTTTGTCGGACCGTGTGTATGCAACACCAGTTTAGGACAAAATCTGTCTGAAAAAAATCTGACGGATTTTGTTGTCGGAATGTCCGACCGTGTGTACAAGGTATTACAGTCCAATGAGCTGATTCATTTTGTGCTGGAGGTTGGATTACTGGCAAATTGCATTCCTGAGAATGTCCGAATAAAAAAATAACAAATTTCAACTAATACGAAAGAAATTATATCAGATATAACGAATGAATTTAACATGATTTGGTAATTCGTTAACGATCTAATGAAACAAAAGGTCAACTCAAAGTAAATCTAATGCTTTGTACAAACGGTCGGAAATTTGAGAGCAGGATCTCCGGTCAGACTTTTTCTGTTCATTTGTAGAGAATTCCGATCGGCTACTAGCCTCAACGTAGTCCCCTTGTAACAAACAAACGTCATCACGTTCCGAACGATCGGATTTTCTTACAACTTTGTCCGACCGTGTGTATGCAACACCAGTTTAGGACAAAATCTGTCTGAAAAAATCCGACTGATTTT
This sequence comes from Lithobates pipiens, assembly GCF_037356315.1. Lineage (NCBI taxonomy): Eukaryota > Metazoa > Chordata > Amphibia > Anura > Ranidae > Lithobates > Lithobates pipiens. Next base: position 437,517,441 of record NW_027507748.1, read on the forward strand.
GTTGTCGGAATGTCCGACCGTGTGTACAAGGCATTACAGTCCAATCAGCTGATTCATTTTGTGCTGGAGGTTGGATTACTAGCAAAGTGCATTCCTGAGAACTGAGTGAAAAAGGTGTTTTATTGTATTTGAGCAGAGGAGAAGAGACGTTGTCATTGTGTGTGTTAAAATATTCAATAAACAAACGACTTTCCAAACTACGAATCATTATCACGAATATATATACATACATAAATATCGAATTTTAAGGAATACGAAGAAAATTATAGTGCATATAATGAATTAATTTGACATGATTCGAGATTCAGTATAACAAATATCGACACTCTACAGAAATAACGAATTATTCGAAAATGTATTAACGTAACATAACGAATATAGCAGAACGAAATTATGTATTTTTCGAATGACAATGTATCGAAAACTAAACAAAATTTTCTGTTGTGCACAAGTCTAATAGGCAGCCTAATGTCCCCCATGACATCAGCTCTGTAATAGAAGGCTTAGGAAGTTAGGAGAGCACTGATGGGTCTCTAAGAGATATAACTGTAGGAACAAGGTAGGTATCTAAGGGGGTAAATTTTTTTATTAGCCTCTGAGGGATTAGATGACCTAAAGTCATTTTGTACTTTAGTTCTGTTTTCATTTATTTTAGGCCACATGAGGAACATGACAGGATATGAAAATCTACCAAACTGCATCCAGTCTTTCCAGCTCCCGATCATTACTCTATTATCAGGAACTGTCCCAGTCTTATGCAGGACATAAGCATCAGCACATATATAAGTGGTATACCATCATGAGGGATGCTGTTATTTGACGTCCTTGCTGAGGAACCCAGACAGCATGATGTCGCACCCTGGTTAGGAAAGGCTGCTTTAGGGCTTGGGGGCTGATGAGAAGTCATCTGAAGTCTAACTTATATTGTACCTGATCTGCTGCTCTTCCAACTGCCAACATCAACCTCATGTAAAAAATGTATACTGTTTCCTGAGTGTGAATACCAGTATTACAAAGCAGAGACCTACAGTTAAAGTGGGATTAAACCCTCCTGTCCTTTATCGCTAAAAGAACTGCCATTTTAGTCCATGTTTGATCTGTAGTTGCGATCAGTTATGTCACCAGCTATTTGATGGTTTGACAGTTTGGTCGAGAGTGCAAACAACTGTGACAGTTACCATTCACGGCATGCCTTGAATTGAACTGTTTTGGGAAAACACTGCCAATCAGTAGGTTTAGTTACGCTTGAATGTTTGATATTGTTATTGTTACTTAGAAGTTGAGAAACAGTTGAAGGGATTTACTAAAACCGGAACGTGCAAAATCAGGTGCAGCTCTGCATATAAACCTCAGCTTCAGCTTCCAGGTTTTATTATCAAAGCTTAATTTAACAAATTAGAAGCTGATTGACTACAGTGCACAGCTGCACCAGATTCTAAGTGCTGCGGTTTTAGTAAATCCCCCCCCAGTACGTTTTATCAGCATGCGTTGAGGCAGTTGATAGAGTAGCAAATGTAAGATCTCGGGATACATAATACATCTCAAAATTTCAGTCACATGACTATATTTGCATATGTGTGCTTTCAGCATGTGTAGGGACTTAACTAGATATCATGGAGCCCCCCTGGGGACTTTTTTCAGTGGTAAGTGGCAGAGTGTGCTGTAAAAAAAGCATCATTGATATTAAAATGGTAGTAAAGACCCTCAGAGAAAGTCGTGATGACGACACACATCAGGGCTTGACCTTACGGCGACCGGAAGTGACGTTTGCGTGCCACGGCCAGGAAGAGACAACTGGAAGTTAGCGGTGGACGCTGTCTTCCTTAGTTTTGTGAGTCTTGTAAGTTTTGCGCTGTGTAGAACGCCTTTTTGAATGCTGATAATTTTAAGTACTGATTGACTGATGGATTTTATGGAACGTGACATTTTGAGTTTAAAATAAAAGAGAGAGAAAAACAGAATTACGCTATTTGAGACCCTTTTTTCTGTCCGAGTACCTGTGGGAGATCCAGTACAAGCTCTGACACCCTCCATGACGTGGAAGACAGCCGTGATTATTATATCAAAGCTTGATGTGTTTATCTTTCTGGTTAGTGAGAACCTCTAAGGGGAGTGTGACGCACGGCTTGCGGATTCTGGTGTGAGGTGCACATCATTTAAACCAGAGGTCTCAAACTGGCGGCCCTCCAGCTGTTGCAAAACTACAAGTCCCATCATGCCTCTGCCTGTGGGAGCCATGCTTGTAACTGTCAGCCTTGTGATGCCTCATGGGACTTGTAGTTTAGCAACAGCTGGAGGGCCGCCAGTTTGAGACCCCTGATTTAAACCATATTAGGACTGCCATCTGTGTCTTCCTGGACTTTTATCACCATCTGTCACTCTTCAATTTTCTCATATACCATTACCATATGAAAGCTGGTCATAATAAACAATGACAGTAGCGCCACTTTAGTAATCAGAGGTACCTTCAGAGTATCTGTGGTGATTTACTATATTGTTTGGTAGTAAAGCCTATCTTGTTTACTTGTACCTACAGTACAATTATTTTAAGCTTAAAACAAGGCTTACCAGTAGATACAGTAAATATCGTCTAAACATGCACAGTTTAGGAGATATTTACTGTATTAGCATCCAGCGCCATCCATTGAGAGAGCCATGCCTTTGTCCTGAATCCAGCAAACATGAGCAGGAGCGACGTCATTGCGGCCCAGGCAGTCAAACTGATGAAGCCCACAAACCCGGAAGGAAGACCAGGTGAAGATGGAAGCCTTGTCAGCAGTGACAGTGTGCCGCTGGAGGGCTTTGTTCTAAGGCGAGTCTTTTGTAACGCGCTAGTGTGCAATGCATACTAGCACATTATGCTATTATTTTGCAGGGGGCTTTTTTTTCTTCTTTTTTTGCGTTTTACTACCGCTTTAAGATAAAATATGGCTATATGGGACAAGTAGCAAATGTCTGTCAGCATAGTCAGTCTATTACTAGGGACCAGGCTATGGATAGAAGTTGTCAGAGAAATTTGAATTTAACATGAATTTCCCAGCATACCACTCAGTAGCTCACCAGTTGTGCTCAGCATTTCAGAGCTTGTGGGGTTTAGTGTAAATTCGAAATACTCCCACCCATTCAACTGCCACAGGAAGCAAGTACAAGAAAGAGGCAGTCTAGTAGTAGGGAGACAATGTTGTTGTAATAATAATAATAACTATCACATTATTGTTAAAGTAGAACTTTTGTAATTGCTCAAGCATTACTAGCAGTGGTATAGTATGTTCAAATAGATTACAATATTATATGTTATATTGGTTGTAGTTTAGGATAGTTTGAGTGATGGAGGTGATCTCATATTAATGCCAGTGAGGGCATGGCTGGAGAGAACAGGGATTAAAGGGGAATGAAAGAAGGCAGCTTTTTATTGCATAATATACTTTATTGGCACAGGGCTGAGATACATTTTTCGGATTATTATTATTCAAGATTTATATAGCACCAACAGTTTGCACATTACTTTACAAAATTAAGGCAGACAGTACGGTTACAATGCAGTTCAATACAAGATGAATCAGAGGACCCTGCTCGTTAGAGGTTACAATCCAAAATATGACTCCATGTGCATGAGTGGCGGTCATGTCATCCCTGTTTGCCAATCGAAAGGCTGAAAACCCAGCACCCAGAAGTAACCCAAAGAGAAGATGTCAGCTGCCAGTGAGGGATCCATGTCTGAGGTGAGTATTCTGCAGACTTTAGTGCCAGTTCACATCTATACAGCTTCAAAGTTGTGCAATTTTGACAACCAACATCCTGCACAACTTAATTGCGGCTTGCTTGCGACTTCATTGACAGAAGTCAATGCAAGTCGCAATGAAGTTGCCCCAGAGTAGCGCAGGAAACTTTCTAAGTCTCAGCAACTTGAGTCGCACCGATTAGAACGGTTCTATTGCAGTTAATGGGGTGCGACTTTGAACTCTCAAGTCACCTGATAGTGTGAACCGAGCCTTAGTTCCACTTTAAGAACTGACAGTTGCATAAACCTCCCCTTCCATTTTGGACAAAACAATATCCTAGTTTCATACATTTTATGAAATTCTAATTGTGGCAATGTTTCTCCCAATATGTTTAAAGTAGGTGGAAGTCATGCTAATGTAGGTGAACATCATTGACATGTAGGTGGCATTTGACAGGCTGAAATATTGTAAATTCTAATCTAAATGTATCCATAGACATAATAGGCTTTGCCCAGCCAAGCTTCTATGAAGAATAAATTTTTATTGGTTTGCTGGGATTTCATTCTCTTTAGCTTATGGTTTTACAGTAATGAGACATTGTAACACAGTAACTAGCTTAGGCTCTATTTTAAGGAAGCTCCCGCAATGATTTTGTTAATTTGTAACACTTTATTACTATACCACAATTGCAGTAGTTGCTTTTTTATGGCGATGACAAAGCTGGTTTTGAACTTCAAATGAGTTATATATGTCCTGTATGATTAAATGGCTTATCATTTTCCATATGAATGCTGATATCCCCGTGTCACATGTAACAATTAATGATTCCATTTACTAATATGTAATTTTAAAGAGCTGACGGTGCATTGTTACATTGCAAATTTGAGCAGCCACTAATAAAAGGTTGTGCTGTATGTATTAATAAAGGAAAAACACTTTATTAATACAAAAATAGCTTGAAAAGGGAAACGTTTTCCCTACTTAAAGTGGTTGTGAAGGCTTTTTTTTCTTAATACATTCTCTGCATTAAAAAAAAAAAAAACCTTCTGGGCCAGAGGACCCCCCCCCAGCTCCCACTACCCCCCCCCCCCAATACATACCCAAGCCCAATATCGATCCAGCTATGTGCACAAGAGCAGCGGTTCTCCTGGCTCTGCGCCTCCTCATTGGGCAGAGTGATAGCAGCGAGAGCCATTGCCTCCTGCTTCTGTTAATTGAATTCTGTGACAAAGGAGTGGGGGGCGGGGCTGAGCTGACACATCTGTGTCAATAGATGCCAACAGGGTGACTTAGAAATGAGGTCACATGAATGCCCCAATAAAGGAGGAAGTGGGAGTGCTGGCAAGGGACCCGAGAAGACGAGAGCCGGGGCTGCTCTGTGCAAAACCACATTCCACATTCATTCATTGTATGTCCAAGTATAACATGTTTGGTATTTTAATACAAAAAAAAACTTTAATACAGAGGAATTCAACCAATCTTTGTAAAAAAAAAATAATGTGGAAGAAGAGGTGTATAAGATGGCAGTGTCAAGCAGGAAGCACAGTGCCATCTGTGATGGAGAAGGGCAAAAAAATGTTTGCCACCATGAATAAGTATGCTATGCATACTTCCATATAATCACAAGTGCTCTAGTAGCCCCACCAGCCTTGGTTCTGCTTCAAAACTGTCACCTTAACCACTTGCCGACCAGCTCACGCCGATATACGTCAGCAAAGTGGCACGGGTGCATGAAAAGAAGTAACCATATGTCACTCCGTCATCAGCGGCTAGCGTGCCGCGGGAGCGTGCGATGTCCGCCGGTTGCCCACGTTTGTGGCACGTAGAGGCAGAATGGGGAGATGCCTATATGTATGTAAACAAGGCATTTCCCTGTTCTGCCTAGCAACATGACAGGGATCTACTGCTCCCAGTGATCGGGAGCAGTGGTCTCTGCCATGTGCTAGTGAGCCCATTCCCCCTACAGTTAGAACACACTGAGGGAACACACTTAACCCCTTGATTGCCCCCTAGTGATTAACCCCTTCCCTGCCAGTGACATTTACACAGTAATTAGTGTATTTTTATAGCACCGATCACTATATAAATGCTAATGGTCCCAAAATAGTGTCAAAAGTGTCCAATCATTACACCACAGTCACAGTCATGATAAAAATAACCAATTACTAATAAAAAAAATAATAATAAAAATGCCATAAATCTATCCCCTATTTTGTAGGCGCGATAATTTTTGCGCAAACCAATTAATATATGGTTTTTGCAATTATTTTTTACCAGAAATATGAATACATATCGGCCTAAACTGAGGAAGAAATTATTTTTTTTGGGATATTTATTATAGCAAAAAGTAAAAACTATTGCTTTTTTTTCAAACTTGACACTTTTTTTGTTTATTGTGCAAAAAATAAAAACCGCAGAGGTGATCAAATACCACCAAAAGAAAGCTCTATTTGTGGGAAAAAAAGGACGTCAATTTTGTTTGGGTACAACATTGCGCGACCGTGCAGTTGTCATTTAAATTGACACAGTGCCGTATTGCAAAAAAGGGCTTGGTCAGGAAGGAAAATCCTTCTGGGGTGAAGTGGATAAACAAACTAACAGGGTTCAGTAGAATTTCAGTAACAATTGAAATTTTTGTTAAAGCGGGAGTTCCGCCATTTTTTTTTTAAAAGCCAGCAGCTTCAAATACTGCAGCTGCCAACTTTTAAAATAAGGACACTTACCCGCCCAGCGCGCCCGCGATGTCGGCACCCGAAGCCGATCTCTCGATCGTCTCTCGGGTTCTGCCGCCGCCATCTTGGGTATGGGAATCAGGAAGTGGAGCCTTGCGGCTTCATTTCCCGGTTCCCTACTGTGCATGCGTGAGTCGCGCTGCGCAATAAGGATGGTCCCCGCTGTCTCTGGGATCCGTGTGTTTCCCAGCAGACAGCGGGGGACCTGCGGAAAGGGGTGTAAATATCTGCAGATTCTGCGGATATCTATGCTAGAAGTGGGTGCAGATACCTGTACTGTACAGGTACCTGCACCCCCCTCCCCCCTGAAAGGTACCAATTGTGACGCCGGAGGGGGGGAGGGTTCCAATGAGCGGAAGCTCCACTTTAGGGTGGAGCTCCGCTTTAAAAGCCTGCTGAAGACTGCAAGCCATCAGCACTTCTATTGTAGACTAACTTCTGAAATCTGGAACCGAAGGCTTCAAGAAATACACACAGGGGTTGATTTACTAAAACTAGAGAGTGCAAAGCCTGGTGCAGTTGTTTCTGGTAGCCAATCAGCTTCTAACTTCAGCTTTTTAAAGTACGCTTTTACAAGAAAACTTGGAATCTGATTGGTTTCTATGCAGAGCTGCACCAGAATTTGCACTCTCTAGTTTCAGTAAATCAACCCCATTTTGCTCCTATAAAAAATTTAATTGATTTATACAAGGAATTAGAGTTCTTCATATTTGCACGTCTTTGCAATATTGTGATTATAATAAAGGCAGTGCCACCCACTGAACACACATTTTCAAAGGGTTTTTAAAGTGAACTAGAATCGTATTATCTGCAGAACAGAAGCAGATAAGAATGCTCAAATTCTCCAAAATAATCCATACACCAGTGGTGTTGTAAACCCTTACACACCACTTTTCCCTACAGGTAAGTCTATAATAAGGCTTACCTCTAGGTACTGGAAATATCTCCTAAACCTTTCATCAATGCATGTGCACTGAAGAAAGGGCAAGATCGTGCCATTTCTAAAGGGCCCATGCCGTGACCGTTAGCTCCCGCTCACACGTGCGGGAGTGACGTCACGAGACTCCAGCCAGTCACAGGTAAGTGCAACATAATGGGCGATGCATACTAGCCCATTATGCTTTTACTTTGCAGGGGGAAAAAAGAGGATGTAAAACCCACCAGGGATTGGGATTTTTTGTGATAAAGTGGTACATAATTTTGAAGTGAAAGGAAAATGATAAATGGTTTTCATTTTTTTTTTTAGACATAAATACCTGAAAAGTGTAGCATGCATTTGTATTCAGCTCCCCTGAGTCAATACTTAGTAGAACCACTTTTCACTGCAATTCCAACTTTGCACATCTAGAAAGTGACATTTTTGCCCATTCTTCTTTGCAAAATAGCTCAAGCTCTGTCAGATTGGATGAAGAGTGTCTATGAACAGCAATTTTCAAGTCTTGTCACAGATTCTCAATTGGATTTAGGTTTGACTGGGCCATTTTAACAAATGAATATACTTTGATCTAAACCATTCCATTGTAGTTTTGGCTGTATGTTTAGGATCATTGTCCTGCTGGAAGGTGAACCGCACCCCAGTCTCAGACTCTAAGCCCACGTACACATGGTCGGAGATTTTGCCAACCAAATCCATCGGATTTTGCTCGTCGGATTTAGTCCGACGGATTGTGTCCGAAACTGTTGCATACACACGGTCGGGCCAAGTTGGCAAAAAATCCGATCTTTCAGAACGTGATGACGTAATTTCGTTACGATGGGACTACATTCAGGCTAGTAGCCAACAGCTTTGATGTAGGAATTTGATCTGAGCATGTGTGGCACTTGGTCCGATGAAAATGCTCTACACATGATCGGATTAGGTCCGTCCGGCCCAGTTGGTCGGGAAATATTTCCAACATGTTGGAAAATTGGGTCGGACAGAGATTCAGACGGAATCAGTCCGATGCATACCACACACAGTCGGATTATCTGACGACACGGTCTGATAAGACTCATTCCGACAGATTCTCCGACCGTGTGTACAAGGGCTAACAGCTTTTCTTCTAATATTGCCCTATATTTGGCTCCATCCATCTTCCCATCAACTCTGACCAGCTTCCATGTCCCTGCTGAAGAAAAGCATCCCTGCAACATATAGCTGCCACCTCCATGTTTCACGGTGGAGATGGTGTGTCCAGGGTGATGTGCAGTGTTAGTTCTGCCACACATAGCTTTTTGCGCTTAGGCCAAAACATTACATTTTGATCTCATCTGACCAGAGCACCTTCTTCCACATGTTTGCTGTGTCCTTCACATGGCTTCTCACAGACTGCAAACGGTATTTCTTATGGCTTATTCACCAATGACTTTCTTCTTGCCACTCTTCTATAAAGGACAGATTTGTAGAGTAAACAACTAATAGTTGTCCTGTGGACAGATTCTCCCACCTGAGCTGTTGATCTCTGCAGCTCCTCCAGAGTTACCACGAGACTATTGCTCTCCTTGCCTGTCAGTTTTGGTGGACGGCCACGTCTTGGCAGGTTTGCAATTGTGCCATATGCTTTTCATTTTCAGATGATGGATTGAACAGTGGTCCGTAAGCAGTTCAAAGCTTTGGATATATATATATATATATATATATATATATATATATATATATATATATATATATATATATATATATATATATATATATATATATATATATATATATATATATATATATATAACGTAACCCTGCTTTAAACTTTACCACAACTTTATCCCTGACTTGTCTGGTGTGTTCCTTGGGCATCATGATGCTGTTTGTTCAATAAGGTTCTCTAACAAACCTCTGAGGGCTTCACATAACAACTTTATTTATACTGAGATTAAATTACACACAGATCGACTCTATTTACCAATTAGGTGACTTCTGATGGCAATTGGTTCCACTGGATTTTAGTTAGGGGTATTAGAGTAAAGGGTGCTGAATACAAATGCACAGCGCACTTTTCAGATATTTATTTGTAAAAAATTTGGAAAATTGTTTATCATTTTTCTTTAACTTCACATTTATGTGCCACTTTGTGTTGGTCCAACATCCCAAATAAAATCCATTTACGTATTTGGTTGTATCATGACAAAATGTGGAAAATTTCAACGGGTATGAATATTTTTTCAAGGCACTGTATTCTATGTACACTACAAATCTGAAAGTCCATCTGAGGAGCAAGCAAGAGAGGTTGGCTCCATTCCCACATACAGTGGGACAAAGAAGAACAAATGTATCCACCCTCTAAGAGGAAGTAACAGCAATATAAAGGGGAGCTTGGAAGAGGTTGAGAGCAATAGAAGGTACTTTTCTGAGTTGAGAATACATACTTGAATAGAATAGAGTTTAGTGTCACTTTAACAAGGGGACCTTCATTAGTTTTTCTGTGATAATGTATGAAAACCTGTATTTGAAAACCTATTAAAACAGGACCTTTCTTTTTGTCACACAGGGTTCCATCTTTACCACAAGCTGCCCACCATAGTTCCAGAGAGCTGTCTTCTTATCTTGGTCGGATTACTTCTTGGTGGAATAATATTTGCAGTAAATGAAAAGTCTCCTCCAGCGATGAAGACAGATGTCTTTTTCTTGTATCTTCTCCCTCCGATAGTGCTTGACGCAGGGTATTTTCTCCCCATGCGCCCCTTCTTTGACAATGTGGGCACAATATTCTGGTACGCAGTGGTAGGCACACTTTGGAATGCCATTGGAATTGGGATATCACTTTTTGGAATATGTCAAATAGAAGCCTTTGGGCTGTTAAACATTTCATTGCTACAGTGCTTGCTATTTGGTAGCTTAATCTCGGCTGTAGATCCAGTCGCAGTTTTGGCTGTTTTTGAAAATATCCACGTCAATGAACAACTGTACATTTTAGTATTTGGGGAGTCCTTGTTAAATGATGCTATCACTGTGGTAAGTAAATAGATTTTGGATCTCTTTTTAGTTGTAGAAAATTAAAATGATGTTTTAAAGAGGTTCACATTTTTTATCTTTTCTGTAAGGAATGGGGTCAGAGAGGGGCACATAAAAAGCATCTGTGGTCAAGAGTAAAGCCTCGTAAACACCACTATTTTTTTTTTTGTCAAAAAAACAAACTGACAGCTTAGGTTGAAGCCGATGTACTAACAATCCAATGTTAGTACATTGATCTCCCCTGCTATGCTATTATGTTCTGAAAGGAGGATGCCCCCCCCCCCCCGCCAGATCACTTTGGTCAGTGCTCTCAGCCATTGGGAGCCGAAAATCCGGCTTCTGTCGGACCGGCTGCCATACACACAGGCTGAATTTCGGCCGGTTTTTATTGAACCTGCCAATACCGGCCGACATTCCTTTCTGTACTAAGCTTAATAGCACACAATCTTGTTTTAGTTAGAACCCTTATTTTTGAAAGTGTAAAGCTAAGTACAACAACAGTGACAACATGACTAATATATGATTGTGATAAGATTGTGTGTTGAAAAACCAGCCAAGGAGTCTAACAACTCAGAAATGGGTGTTGCTCATGGCTGCGGTGTATACACAACAATTGTAAAGTATTAGAGAGATGCAAGATAAATAGAAACCAATGAGATGTCCAGCTGAGAGTAGGAGCAACACATAAAGATATCCTTATTCTCCAAAAATAATCCATACACATTGCATTGACTGCTACGCTTGTGAAAATTATCCAACGAATTGTGAAAATCTATATTGTAACAGACATGGGCATTGTAAAAATAATTAAAATCTTATACCAAAGATGTGAAAATGGCGCAACAAATAATCAACTACACAACAAACAGTAAGAAGCTGCACCTAAATAATGTGTTCAAAGTCGACCAAAGTCCATAACACAAACAGTGCTCTGGGTAAAAAAACACCGTAAATTGAACACATAATGGGTGACACGAATCTTCCACCAAATCCCCCAAAAGTATACTCTCACCTGGTAGATTGACCCTTACTACAAAGATGAAACTCACACAAAGGGCACAGTAGGGTTGATTTATTAAAACTGGAGAGTGCAAAATCTGGTGCATCTGTGCATGGTAGCCAATTAGCTTCCAAGTTTATTTTGAACAAGCTGAAGTTAGTAGCTGATTGGCTATCATGCACAGCTACATTTTGCACTCTCCAGTTTTAGTAAATCAACCACCGAATGTCCAATTCTGCCAGAGGGACTCAATCAAAGTACAGCACACCAATCAGGATTTTGCTCCCCAGCTCCTTTTAATGATCAGTGGTTCACATGGACTCAGCCTCGAACAAGCCCTTTGGATGCCTTCCTGTCAGTAGCTTGATAAGTGTCTCAGCAGAATGGATGGCGATGGATGCAGTGTAGGTCACAAAATCCCCAAGCTGTGCAATGATGGCTGTTGAATAGATCACTCTTTCTCTAGATATTTCTACACTAATAGCGCTACTTCCAGGGTCAGACGAAAGGGAACATACCACACTGTGGCTTCTCTCCCCAGCCTGCACCTCCCTTTCAGATGTTCTCCTCTGTGTCTCTCTCGCCCCACCTCAACCTTGCTTCTTCCTTGGGTTCCTCAGCTTACTCTAGAAATATTTGAAAATGAACTTAGCCACCCTCTAACAGAAACCTGGATCACAACATAAAAAAAAGGGAATTTGGAAGAGGCTGAGAATAATAGAACATATTTTTTTAGTTAAAGCTATTTTGGCTATACTTCTCCTGTAGGACACGGGAGTGCAGTTCTTTCTGCGCTCCTCTGACCCATTTTCAGCTGACAGTGGGCTAAAGCTGACGTTGCTCAGCTGGTCCAAGCTCGGGAAAGATCCAGACTTTGCAGTCAGGATACACCCAGAAGCCTGGATTGGCAGCTGGATCAGCCTCTGAGTGAGCGGCTGAGAGACTGAGCCAGCCTTAGCTGCCCCCTCAACTCTGGTGCTCCAGTGAGCTCAGGAGGGGCAGAGCAGAGAGATGGTGACTGATAGCCACCGGCTTTCTGCTCAATGAAGACTGAGAACTGAGCAAGCAGCAGTCATAGAAGCAGCAGGGGACATAAGCAGCATCAGATCGCCATTTAGCTCTATAGTACTAATACTTGAATACTGTACATATTCAGGTATTAGTACTATAGAGCTAAATGGTGACCATCTCAGTGTCCTTAGTACTTCAGTCAGGGATTTATTCTTCTGGCTGCAACATACTTGTAGTGTCATTAAGATATTATTAGGATATTGCATATCTTGCACAAGGTGACCTGCTGGTAGTACATTTTGAAGTACTAAAAATATAACATGTCATAAGATGTACGATAAAATAAAGGATCTACTATGGAACACTGTGGAAAAAATGACCACGATAAAATGTTTTGCAGCACAATACCAAACTTTTTTGTGCTTTACATCTATAAAGGAATGCCTTTCCTAATACTCTTATATTACTGATACTACTGATCTCAGTGACTGGATCCGGTTGGCTAACCTTGTCTGCGTAAATGTTTTTAGTACTTTAAATCATCAGCTACTGTACTTACATGGTCCTTATTTTTTAAGCAATGAATCATATCTGTAAATAATTATATGAGGACTGTAATTTCTTCTCATTTAGATTGCAGATTGAAAGTCATTTTTTATTTAGATTTTTGGAACTATTTTGGCACTTGCTAAAATATCATATCTATACATAAATATACAGGGAAGATCTGCTGAACATCAACTTAACAGTTTATTTTCTTAAATAAGTGTATGTCATAGATAAAAATTAGGGCTGTGGAAATTAAAGATTAATTCCTCGATTAATCGATTAATTTTTTTGATCAATCAAAATTCTTTTGATCGGTACTCACCTCTCTGCCGGCTTCCGAGTCTTCGGGAGTTCTGTCGGAGATCCGGTGATATCACGGACATCGATGTCACTGGACTCCTCCCCCCTTCTCCAAGTGCCTCCGTCTGCTAATGAAGGGAAGGTGGGAGGAGTCCGGTGACATTGAAGTTCTGTTTGAACGTAACGCGTACAGGGGAGGAGCTATGCATGACATCACCCGCTGCTGCCCTACGTAACTAACACGATTGTCGGCTTTACATGCTGTGTTTTTATCATCTTTATGTGAGTAGTTTGTGTTTGAACGCAAAAATTAAATCTTATACTTAAGCGGAGAGCACTTAGATCTTTTCTTTCTACCCATGACCTTGCGTCCTTGCTGAGATCTAAGGAGACGCGAGAGAAGTTTATGGTCCGTGTTAACCATTTTGATACCCGCTTGCATGACCACCTGTTTGCACAGGGGTACATACCATAAGGTGAGAGTGATTAGTTAGATCGGAGGTGGAGGGATTTTCACGCTACTGTGGGGAAAAAAAGACTTACGTCAGTGCTCAGTTTGAATTTAAAACGTATTTGTGTGAACTGTGAAGTTAAGTCATGGATTGTGGAAACTAATTAGTGTCGGGTGATTGTATATAGTGTATACCATATTTACCACTGACTAATGCAGAGCTGCAATGCAAGGAGATCAGCTAAAAGTAGTTGGATCTGTATGTGCGTTATAATTAATTGAAATTAGTAGATTCATTGATTTAAAAAAAATCGATTAATCGAACAGGAAAATTTTAATCTGTAACAGCCCTAATAAAAATATCTTTTGTATTTACAGTACGTTTCTATCCATGTATACATGCATCTATCTATCTATCTATCTATCTATCTATCTATCTATCTATCTATCTATCTATCTATCCATGTATACACCATTTACCTCTTTTCGTTTCAATAAGCTTGATCATGTATGGATCTGTTCCCTGGGTTTCAAATATCAGTTAGTCAATGTCAAAGTAACCTCTTTAATTTACTTGTATACATACTGATATTTTTAGGATGGAGTGTTGTGCATGACTACTTATATAAAAAAAAAATTTGTACTATATCCAGAGATGTATAATGCAAACTCATTTATACGTGACCACTGCTCTTTTTGCGCCAGTAATAATGCTGTAGATTATACGTGATTGGTTAAATATTACCATTACTTTGCATGTCAGATCTCCTGTACAGTATTTGTATAGTAAAAGATTTGTGCCAAGAATACTAAAGCACTACTAATTGTCAATATGTACACATCTAGCCAAAGGAAGTGAAACCTAGATTCTGTTGAGGAAGATCTAGGAAATTCCAAATTGTCTAAACTCTTAATTTTACCTGTTATCTTTTTGGAGAATTAAAAAAAATTAAAGCGGAACGTGTGGTCGGCTACCGGGGTAGTAGTATTGTAAAAAAAAAAAAAGTTCAACTAAAACTTTAACTGTTGAGCTCATTAAAGCGGGAGTTCCACCGTCTTTTGTTTTTAAAAGTCAGCAGCTACAAATACTGCAGCTGCTGACTTTTAAAATAAGGACACTTACCCGCCCAGCATGCCCGCAATGTCGGCACCCGAAGCCGATCTCACGATCGGCTCTCGGGTGCTGCCCCCACCATCTTCGGTATGGGAATCAGGAAGTGAAGCCTCGCAGCTTCACTTCCCAGTTCCTTACTGCGCATGCGTGAGTCACGCTGCGCAATAAGGATGGTCCCCGCTGTCTCTGGGATCCGTGTGTTTCCCAGCAGAGAGCGGGGGACCTGCAGGAAGTAGCGTAAATACCCGCAGAATCTGCGGCTATCTATGCCGGAAGTGGGTGCAAATACCTGTACTACGGGAGTGATGTCATCGCAGCTCTGGCCAATCACAGCACCGGAGCCACGATACCCGAAAGAAAGATGGACGCTCCGTGGAAGAGGGGACAGCGGTGGCATCGCTGGCTCCTGTGTCAGGTAAGTGACACATAATGGGCTACTATGCGATGCATAGTAGCCCATTATGCTTTACCTTTGCAGGGAAACAAAGAGGAAGTAAAACCCATCAGGGTTTACTTCCTCTTTAAAAGCAAGTCCACATGTGTCAATGGTGTGGTCTATGTTCACACATTGTATTATAAGGCTGATTTGCTGAAGAAGTTAAAAATCTTCAATTATCATGTTAAAAGCAAATTTCTGATCACTTTGATTATCAAATAATGTGCAGATGCTTTTTACATAATTGAATAATTGAAGTGAATATTCAAACAATATTTTTTTTACTCTTTTAGTAAATACACCCAACTGTATTTGGGGGAGAGAAATGCCTTTTCATATCCCAATGCAACACAAAGTAGATATGTTTGTGCTGTTTTAAAGCAATAATCCTGGGCATGCAATATACACTATATTACTAAAAGTATTGGGGTGTTTGCCTTTACATACACATGAACTTTAATGCTATCCCAGTCTTAGTCCATAGGGTTCAATATTGAGTTGGCCCGCCCTTTGCAACTATAAACTCCTCTGGGAAGGCTGTCCACAAGGTTTAGGAGTGTGTGTATGGGAATGTTTGACCATTCTTCCAGAAGCGCATTTGTCAGGTCAGGCATTGATGTGGACAAGAAGGCCTGGCTCGCAGTCTCCGCTCTAATTCATCCCAAAGGTGTTCTATCAGGTTGAGATCAGCACTCTGCGCAGGCCAGTCAGGTTCCTCCGTCCCAGACTCACTAATCCGTGTCTTTATGGACCTTGTTTATGTACTGGACCAAATCATTTGGTGGAGGGGAGAGTATGGCGTGGGCGTGTAAAGGCATGTGTCCCAGTACTTTTGGTAATATAGTGCAGTTTCCTTTAGAACTACCTACAACTAATTCAGGTAAGCATTTGTGCCACTTTTGGAAAAATGAATGACTTGTGCAAGAAATGCGGGTACTGTAGTTCTAACTATTGGCATTTTTAGAGCCTGTAGCTATAGAATTACCACCAGTTTGCAGAATAGGAAACATTGGTAGATAAGAGCAACTCTGAGCTGGTGTACAGAGGTAAGTGGTTGGAGGGCAGCCCCTACACAACGTACAACAGCGTACTCATTTTAGCATGTGGGATGGTGTTGACAAGTCCCTAAAAGTAAAGTGATTGTAAAGTCTCCTTTTTTATTTTTTTTAAAATAACAAACATGTTATACTTACCTCCTCTGTGCAGCGATTTTGCACAGAGCAGCCCAGATCATCCTCTTCTCTTGTCCCTCTTCGCTGCTCTTAGCCTTTCCCACCTGTCGAGTGCCCCCACAGCAAGCAGCTTCCTGTGGGGTCACACGGGCCGAGCTACTGTTGGGCCTGGCCCCATCTCTCCTCTGATTGGCTAACTGACTTGATTGACAGCCGCACCGTGGCTGCGTCTCAGCCAATCAGGGGAGAGTCCTGGACAGCTGTGGGAATTATGGACATCGCTGGACAGAGATGGGGCTTGAGTAAGTATGAGGGTGTGTTGGGGAGGCTGCTACACACAGAAGGTTTTTATCTTAATACATATGCATTAAGATAAAAAAAAGTCTGCCTTTACAACCGCTTTAAAATGCATGCAGTTAGCACATTCTATCTGTTGAGCATTTTAGTTTTTCTTGCAGCTATTAGGTTGGTTGCATTGCATTACATAGAACTTGAATCACCAGATTGAGGATTCTTTAACTAATACAGGGCACTTTCGCCCAGGCCAGTTTTCAATTTTCAGCGCTGTCACTTTTTAACCACTTGCTTACTGAGCACTTAAACCCCCCTCCTATCCAGACCAATTTTCAGCTTTCAGCACTGTTGCACTTTGAATGACAATTGCGCGGTCATACAACACTGTACCCAAATGAAATTTGTATCATTTTTTCCCCCAAGTAGAGCTTTCTTTTGGTGGTATTTGATCACCTCTGCGATTTTAATTTTTTGTTAAAATTTTTTAAAAAGACTGAATTTCTAAAAAAAAACATGTTTTATTATTTTGTTATAAAATTTTAAAACGGGTAATTTTTGTCCGTCATTGATGTAAGCTGATGAGGCAGCAGTGATGGGCACTGATAGGTGTCAGTGATGGGCACTGATGGGTGGCAGTGATGGGCACTGATCGGTTACATTGATCGGCAGCACTTCTATGTGGCACTGATTGGCACCACTGGTGGGCATTGATAGGTGGCACTTGTGGGCATAGATAGGTCGCACTTTTAGGCATAGATAGGTGGCATGTGTAGGCATTGATAGGTGGTACTTGTGGGCATTGATAGGTTGCACTTGTGGGCACTTTCAGGTTTAATTTATGAGGCATAATTGCCTCTTCGTTTCGGGACCGATGTCCCTTTAAGCTGAGCTGATGATCGGCTTTTTTTTTCTGCTCCGCTGTCAGCGTAAGGAAAAAAAAAATCACGGAACTTTTGCTTTGATCATTTGATCAGCTGTCATTGGCTGACAGCTAATCACATGGTAAGGGGCCGGGAATTCACATCCGTGCTGTGGCCGTCATTCGGCCATAGCGAGGATGTCAGATGGTTAAATGACAATTGAGCGGTCATGCTACACTGTACCCAAATTACATTTTTATAATTTTATTCCCACAAATAGAGCTTTCTTTTGGTGATATTTGATCACCTCTGCGGTTTTTATTTTTCCCTAAGGCCCCTTTCACATGGGACGGATCAGTAATGATCCGCCCCGTGATGATCCGCTCGCTCAGCGGGGATCGATCCGTTGTCCCCGCTGAGAAGGCGGCGGACAGGGCAGTCCCGGCACACTGTGCAGGGAACGCCCTGTCAGCTCTTTTCATTCTCTTTTCATTCTCCTCTATGGGGGATCAGATGAGCACGGACCGTCTGTCCGTGTTCATCCGATCCGCTCTGCAGACGGATAGAAAAATAGGATTTTCCTCCATCTGCATCGGACAATTGCGGAGGCGGACAATAGCGTGTGTCTGCGGATGTTCATCCGCAGACACCCGCTATCCCATAGGGATGCATGTATGTCTGCATTTCATCCGCAAACGGATGGATGAAATACGGACATAATGTCCGCATGTGTGAAAGGGGCCTCAATGAATAAAAAAAGACGTTACATTTTTCTTTGTTTTTGTTTTAAAATTTTGTAAATAAGTACGTTTTTTCCTTCACTGATGGGCACTGATAAGGCGGCACTGATGAGGTGGCACCAATGAGATAGCACTGATGAGGTGGCACTGATGGGCACTGACGATGGTCACTGATAGGCGGCACTGATGGGCAGCACTGATAGGTGGCACTGATAGGCGGCACTGATGGGCACTGAAAGGCAGCATTAATGGGCATTCATGGGCACTGACACTGGTACTGGATTTCACTTATAGGCATCACTGGTGGCACTGGCGGTGGTAGGCATTTTTCACTGACACTGATTTGCAGCTGCCTGGTGGTGTAGGGTGGCATACCTGGTGGTCCAGTGTGGTGGCCATCCCTGGTGGTCCTGGCAGCATCCTGGCGGTCCTGGGCGGGCATCCAAGGGGGGACTGCGCTGATAAACAATCAGCACAGACCCTCCCTGTCAGGAGAGCAGCCAATCGGCTCTCCTCTACTCGTCTCTACTGTCAGACAAGAATGAGGAAAAGCCGATCAACGGCTCTTCTTGTTTACATTGTGATCAAACGTGATTGGACATGGCTGATCACGTGGTGAAGAGTCTCTGTCAGAGAGTCTTTAACTAGATCGAAGTTGACACACCGCAACGACGATCGCCATGATGCATGTCCCCGGAGGCGAGCAGTGGCTTGATATCCTGAGAACCTCATATGAGGTCCGGTCAGGATATCGCAGATGTGCCGATGTCATATTGCTATATAGAGGGCGGCAAGTGGTTAAATGCAGCCCTTTGTAAATAATATAGCTACCTCTTCAGTAGGCTGCAGGAGGAGGGCTGGGGATGTGCGCAGAGCACGTTCTTGTGCAATTCCATTGTGAACTGGCATTAAAGCTTCATTTTTTTTTACATGGGGCAGCTCTTGTAAGTTGTTCAACGTGGTGGAATGGTTGCTTTTAAGTGTTTGTAAACCCTTAAATATACCCAATGAAGGGACTATCCTCAGGTGATACACAGAGATTAAACAAATCCTCCTACATAAGTTGTACTTGTTTACTTGCTGTTTTCTCTTCTCTACATCCATTCAAAGTGCAGAATTTATAAACTTGCCTGAGGAGAACTTAACTGATTGGAGGGAAGAGACACACCCCCTTTCACGCAGCTTACAGGAACAGAGCTGAGGCTGTCAATCTGCTGAAAGTCCCTCCCCTGTCACAATTTTTCTCTTGGTGTCCAGAAAACTTGTCAGAAGTGATTCATGCTGATAGCAAAGGAATGAATCAACAGACAGAAATGACACTTAGTGCTCTTAATTGAGCTGTACACATTATAAAGGGTTATGCTTTGTTCATGTTTCATGTCTGAGGTTTACAACCAATTTAAAGAGGAGTTCCAGTCTGTAAAAAATATATAAAAAAATTAAAAGTCAGCAGCTACAAGTAATTTAGCTGCTGACTTTTAATATTAGGACACTTACCTGTCCAGGGATCCCACGATGTTGGCACCCCAAGCCGATCCATCCATCGGTTCTGGTTGCAGTTGTCGGCATCTTCACGAAGGGAAACAGTAAGTAAATCCTTGCAGCTTCAGAACCTGTTTCCTACTGCTCATGCGTGAGTTGTGCTATGCTTTCTTAATGGTCCCGCTGCCCATGGGGAGAGGCTGAACATTTTGTAGATCGCCGACCAATGATTGCGGCAATCTTACCCGGAAATGGGAGTGGGTACCTGGTTTTGACAGCGTAGGGGGAGGGACGCAAACAAGCGGAACTTTTGAAAGGAGTTCTGCTTTAAGGTAAACTGAGCAAACTTTTTAGCTACATTGGTTGCTGGATAGCATTAGAAACTCACTGATTTCTTTCACTTTTATGTTCACATGTCATTGGAAGAGTTATTTGTAAGTTTTTCACTTACCATTGTATTCAGTATATAAAACAAATTACCTTTTTTATTTTAGTTAAGAAAACATTTGTATGACTTTTTACCTTTCCTCAGCTGTGATAAGTTGATCAATTCTGACAAGCAACAGCACATCACAGCAGTACAGCTTAATCCTTTCTGGCTTCTCACTGTGTAGACTTCCTCACTAAGCTGTGATCCTCAGGTCATTTCCTTTGCTGTTGTGTGGTGAACGCCTTGTGACAAATCCTGAAGCCTTAAAAGAAACCATGGAATAATGTCTAAAGAGTATCATATGACTTTTATAAATGAATATACAGAGGGTAAAATAAGTATTGAACACATCACCATTTTTCTAGGTAAATATAATTCTGAAGTTGCTATTGACATGAAGTTTTCACCCCATGCAATCCATGCATACAAAGTAACCAAAGCAACGTTCAGAAATTAAGTTATGTGTAATAAAATGGAATGACACAGGGAAAAATGATTGAACACGTGAAGAAAGGGAGATGCAAAAAGGCATGGAAAGCCAAGACACCAGCTGAAATCTATCAGTAATTAGAAAGCAATCCTGCCCCTTGTCAGTGAAAATTAATATCAGCTTGTTCAGTTTCAAATGATGGAAACATTTCATGATGGGCAAAAGCAAAGAGTTCTCTCAAGACCTTTGCAACCTTATTGTTACAAAACATAATAATGGCATTAATTACAGAAGGATTTATAAACTTCTGGATGTTCCAGTGAGCACTGTTGGGGCCATAATCCATAATTGGAAAGAACATTATTTCCCCATAAACCGGCCATGACTAGGTGCTCCTTGCAAGATTTCTGACAGAGGAGTGAAAAGAATTATCACAAGAGTTGTCCACTTGTGGAGAGCTGCAGAAAGACCTTGAATTGGCAGGTACAATTGTTAATATAAGTAATGCACTCAACCACCATGGCCTGTATGCATGCTCACCATGCAAGACTCCTTTGCTGAAGAAAAGCATGTTGAAGCTCATCTAAAATTTGCTGCACAATGTTTAGACAAGCCGGGGGAGACAAGGAGAATATAGTATGGTCAAATGAGACCAAGATTGAACTCTTTGGATGCCATAATACACACCGGGTTTGGAGGTCAAATGGCACTGCACATTGCCCCAAAAACACCATACCAACAGTGAAGTTTGGAGGTGAGAACATCAGGGTGTGGGGCTGTTTGTTCAGCATACGGTGCTGGCAAACTTCATGTCACTGAAGGAAGAATGAATGGAAAAATTTGCAAAGACATTATTGATAAGAATCTGCTACCATCTACCAGGATGTTGTAGATGAAATGAGGGTGGACATTTCTGCAAGACAATGATCCCAAAGACGAAGCCAAGGAAACTCGAAATTGGTTTTAAAGAAAGAAAAGAAAGCTGCTAGAATTGCCCAGATCACCTGACTTGAATCCAATAGAAAATCTATGGAAAGAACTAAAGATCAGAGTTCATAGAAGAGGCCCACGGATCCTTCAAGATTAGTAACACTTTCAGTTTAACACTTTACTTACACTCTAAATACTGAGTGGATCTAGTTCTGAATCAGGGAAATCTGGTGAATCAAAAAATCTCATCTACTTAGCAAATCTAGAACGTCTAGAACAGGGATGTCCAACCTTTTGAAGAGCAAGGGCCACTTAAGCGACTTGGTAACCAGTCGCGGGCCACAATGAGCGGAGTGGGCGGATGACAGGTCCGTGTATACTCCGCATATGCTGAGTTGACACATCCCACTCTACCCTCCGATCTGCCCAGATGGAAGGGGACAGATCCCCTGCTGTTTTTTTTTATTTTAGCGGATTGGATTGAAGGTATGCAGGTGTAAACGGACACAAGTCTGTTTACATTTGCCGCTCCATAGAGGTGAATGGAGGGTCTGATTGGGTCGGACCAATCATGTGAAAGGGGCCTAAGGCTGCTTTCACAATGATGTACTGTGGTCTACCCAGAGCAGTGCACCTCTGCCTTTTCTTGGGGTTAGCTGCACTTTGCCATAGAATTATATTATATCCTGCAGGTGTTGTGCACTTTCTGAAAGCGTACCAAACACAGAGGTCTATGGCTCAGTGCAGTTTGAAAGCAGCCCGGTAACCACTGCAGAACAGATATGCCCATATATACACTGTGATTATAGTATTAAACATACTTTTAATAATAGTCTTCAATTCGGGTATCGCCAGCTGTTGCTGTTCCAGGCAGAGTGCATTTGGTATCACTCGGCCTGTGACAGGAGGTGGCGCTATACAGGAAGCATCATCTTATGTGGCTTTGCTACGCAACTCCTCGCTTCCTCTACCGCAAGCTTCATTCACAACACTGATGCTCTGGGATGCTGGGTTGGGAACCTGCAATCTGGGCTTGCCAACCAGCCATCCCAGAGCAGAAGGTTGCGGGCCACATCAGAGCGCTTCGTGGGCCCCCTGGTCTAGCCTGTCTGTATAAGTGCATGTGGATTGTCCAATCTGAGGATATTGATACAATATTTTGGGTGGGATATGAGGTGAGAATAAGCCTCCATTCCTAGGTGCACATCTTACCTGACCTTCAGGCCTCATTAGTCTCAACTGTCCTCAAGCCGTTATATATGTGAGCTCTCTTACTCTCTGTGCTGTGAGAACATGCTGACTGCTGGTAGCATGCTAAAAAAGTACAAGTGCTGCCTTTTTGTTTTGGGGGAACCCACTGAGGGCCACCCTGTTAGTCAAGA
This sequence comes from Lithobates pipiens, assembly GCF_037356315.1. Classification (NCBI taxonomy): domain Eukaryota; kingdom Metazoa; phylum Chordata; class Amphibia; order Anura; family Ranidae; genus Lithobates; species Lithobates pipiens. The sequence goes on from NW_027507748.1 coordinate 437,540,404, forward strand.
CTTGAGTTTAATTAGTGGTGTCAAGGAGATGCTTTGTTTGTTTCATGCTATGGACCTGCTGCACAAAACCAAAGTTGCATTCAGACTTTGTTTGCTGCTGCTGTGCTAAATAGAAAAGAGCGCTTGTGCAGAACAAGTCAGATAGGACTAGGGATGAGCTTCGAGTTCGAGTCGAACTCATGTTCGACTCAAACATTGCCTGTTCGCCTGTTCGGCGAACAGTGAACAATTTAGAGTGTTTGCAGCAAATTCGAAAAGCCGCGAACACCCTGTACAAGTCTATGGGAGAAATCTAAAGTGCTAATTTTAAAGGCTAATATGCAAGTTACTGTCCTAAAAGGTGTTTGGGGACCTGGGTCCTGCCCCAGGGGACATGTATCAATGCAAAAAAAAGTTTTAAAAATTGCTGTTTTTTCGGGAGCAGTGATTTTAATAATGCTTAAAGTGAAACAATAAAAGTGTAATATTCCTTTAACCACTTAACAACCGGCCCATAGCCGAATGACGGCTACAGGGCGCTTGTTTAACTCTGGGAGGCCGTCAAATGACGTCCTCCCTGAATTCCGCTCTCGTGCGCCCCCCTGGGGCGCGCACTCGAGAACATCCGTGATCACGGATCATCGTTTACCACATGATCGCTCCATCAAATGACGGAGTGATCACTTGTAAACAAACCGGCGTCATGTTATGACGCCGGTTCCTCCCTCCCCCTCTCTGTACGGATCTGTACAGCGGAGGGGGAAGAGATCAGTGTCAGCAGCGCTGTGGGCTGCATCTGCAGTGCCCACATCGCTGCTCACCGAAATGTAACCCCTCAATTCCCTGCCATTACTCTGCAATACTCTGAAATACCCTGCAATACCCTGCAACACTCTGCAATACCCTGCAACACTCTGCAATGCTCTGCAACACCCGCCAATACCCTGCAATGCTCTGCAACACCCGCCAATACCCTGCAACACTCTGCAATGCTCTGCAACACCCACCAATACCCTGCAATGCTCTGCAACACCCGCCAATACCCTGCAATGCTCTGCAACGCAATACTCTGCAACGCCATACTCTGAGATACCCAGCCATACTCGGAGATACCCAGCCATACTCGGAGATACCCAGCCATACTCGGAGATACCCAGCCATAGTCGGTGATACCCAGCCATAGTCGGTGATACCCTGCAATACCCAGCCATAGACACCCCCCCCCTCCCGCCGCCCTCCGGTGCTTCTACCGACTCGCCAATACGATCAAAGCCAGAATCTTTTTTTTTCAGGCTTCCCAGCGTAGAGGTGAGATACGGGGTCTTATTGACCCCATATCTCACTGTAAAGAGGACCTGTCATGCCATATTTCTATTACAAGGGATGTTTACATTCCTTGTAATAGGAATAAAAGTGATCAAAAAATTTATTTTTGGGGAAAAAAATGTCAAACTAAAATAAATAAAGTAAAATGAACAATAAATTTTTTTTTATTTTTTTAAAGCGCCCCTGTCTCCATGTGCTCGCATGCAGAAGCGAACGCATATGTAAGTCCCGCCCACATATGAAAATGGTGTTCAAACCACACATGTGAGGTATCGCTGCAAGCGTTAGAGCGAGAGCAATAATTCTAACCCTAGACCTCCTCTGTAACTCAAAACATATAACCAGTAAAAAATGGGGGGTTGTTCGGCTCATCCTTAGATAGGACTGTTCCTGGGTGTCCATGTTTCTTGGTTTTAACGTTGCCGATAATGGTTGAGCCAATATATAAAGATATATATATATATAGTATATCCTTACTCTATGAATTTATACCATTCTGTGTGTTAACCAGATCTTTTATAGTCCAACTCCAGATTAAGATAAAGTGAACACTGTAATTTGCCGGTTTCAGGCTATGATAAGATTAACACATAATAAGTAGTGGAAGAGTCATACTAAACATAACCCCTGTCCATAGATAGGCAGCTAGTATGTCTAGGTTTCCATATCACTGGGCTGAGCTGCCTGTAACCAGTCCTACCTGTTTCGCACTGAAACTCTTAGTTAGAAAGAAGTTTCATTTGGCTCTCACCGGCATTTCCTCCTCAGGTTAATTATTTTGTACCATAATTGGATAACTGTAAAGGATCAGAGCTGTAGTATAATCAATGTTCTTCTTGCTGCTTGTAGTTTTTAATAATGAATAGATGGGCCCTTGGTTACTTATTAGTCTCAATAGAGATATTCTTTGCAGAATGACAGCTCAAATCACCATCCAACTTGCATTCTTTGCAATTGTTTTAAGTATATTCTCACATGCTACAGGAATGTGACTTACCTTCAGTTGACCTTACACATTGTCATAGGCATATGCAGATATATGCAGTGCTCATGGAGATGTGTTTTTTCAGCTTACACTGCTGAAACAGGCTAATGGCTTTGTATGATATATTATAAAATAATCTGATGAAAAAATCCTGTAAAATATTATTCCATATAAGCCTATTTATTTAGCACTGAACTAACTCTTCTTCCATTGTACAAGCTGCATGATCGCTAGATCGTTTTTTGTTTTTTTTCAAAAGAACTTTATTATCCAAAGAGCATAACACACCCTGCTGGATTGTCCTCCTCCTCAAGAATTAGTAATGTAGCTGGAGTCCACCTATAGTGATGCCATCTATGGGAATTTTTCCCTTGTTCCCAGAGAAGTTTGAATATTTGAGACTAGTTAAACTTTCACACACACACACACACAAGCACACACTGTGTGGTTGGTTTACTAAAACTGGAGAGTGCAAAATCTGGTGAAGCTGTACATGGTAGCAAGTCAGCTTCTAACTTCAGCTTGTTTAATTAGATGTAGCACCCTGATGTTTAGGCAGGGTTGCTAGCAAATTTACCTGCCAGGTATAGTCGCCTTGGCCAATTGATAAGGGATCAATTGATTCCACCCTAATTCTGGAATTGCTGCACTTCTCTCTTCTGTTACTAGAGGGCTGGGTATCTGGTGGAATTAGATAAGACAAGGGCATTGCAAGGACAGATTAGCAATAGATGGAGTATCTCAGCCAATGGGCAGGGATGTTCTTTGGTCCCTTGGCCATGATGGGAGAGCCTATTTATTTGGATGAGGTCAGGTGATCGGGGTTCTGTGTCACCTGGACGGCTGTCTGGGTGGACATGTGTTGTGCTGCCCCAGTCTGCTAGGCCAGAGACTGAGGCCTATCCCAGGGACATCTGGTTGCTAGGATGTCTGAGGTTCTATCCAGAAGCAAGAGAGCAGTGCAGGGTTGGGGCTGAGGCTTGCAGTCCAACCAGAAGTGATGGTTCTGCTGGGCAGAGATCCTGTCATGGTCAGAGGTAGAGGGGAAGCTGTCGCCTATAAGGGACCATTCACCTTGTTACCAGGGACCACTTGAGTAGCTGAAGCAAGTACCAGAGCAGTATTCCCACCAAGTGGGGACGGTGAAGAATTTGGGAGCTTTGGCAGGAGATGGGCCAGGGACTTGGCCAGCGGGGGTGACACATGCGGAGCAGCTTTGTGTGCCAAACTGGGAACCGAGCAGGCCAGTGGGGTGATGCTTGAGGAGTATCTTGGATGCTAAGTTAGGGACCCAGCAGGTACACGGGGGTGATGCTTGAGGAAGATACTGAGAGAGAAGGTTGGAAGAACTCGAGATCCAGATGCAGTGGATCAGCAAGTCTGGTGAGAGAGACTGGGAGCTCAGTTGAGTGAAGATCGTAGGAGATTGTAGAGGAAGTGAAAGAGTTCATTGTAACCCTTGTTAGAAACTGTTCAAGATTGTTGCCATAGGAGCCAGCATGTCTACATATGCAGATGTGGTGTCCAGCTGGGTGCCTTTCCCTGAATGGCTGTCCACCTATAGAAGTCCCAGAGTCTGCTAATTAACATTACAACTACTAAAGGATGTCCTGGCTCTAAACCCTCTCTCCCACAGTTCTGTTTAAGAGACAATACATCTCTTTGCATTCAAGAAGTGTCTGGCGCCCATGAATCTACCTTGTATTATAACCACTATGCCTTGTAACCCACTCTACATAGAAGGATGTCAGCAATTCCTAACTCTGTAGGTTCTCATTAGACCAAAGGGGACCCGGGACTTGGCTACATAAGCTTTGACAAAAACCTGGAAGCTGATTGGTTTCAAATTAAAGCATAACCTCAGACAAAACTTGTTTGCTTATTTTGGATGGACTGGGTAAAAGTTAGACTCTCCCCACTCTGGTGCCCAGTTGCAGCTTGGGGATATGTATTTGTGGTGCATCTTTGGTTTTACCGGTCATGGGGGGGTCTATGATCATGCCGTGCATTCTGAATTTATAATAAAAAGAAATAAATACTAATTAATCATATAAAAACCTGTACAATGCATTGTAACCTTAAAGAGGAAGTAAACCCTGATGAGTTTACTTCCTCTTTCATTCCCTGCAAAGGCAAAGCATAATGGACTACTACGCATCGCATTGTAGCCCATTATGTGTCACTTACCTGACACAGGAGCCAGCAAAGTCACCGCTGTCCCCTGTAGTCCGCCGCATCCATCTTCTCGGTGGGTCTCTCTGCTCCGCCGCTGTCATTCGGCGAAGCCGCGATGACGTCACTCCCGCGCATGCGCATGGGAGCCGCCACTCGAGGCATATCGCCATTGACCGCGGTGCGCTCAGTGCGCCTGCAAGCTGCTGTCTACGGCGCATGCTGTCTTTCGGCAAATATCTCCTAAACCATGTAGGTTTAGGAGATATTTCTTGGACCTACAGGTAAGCCTTAATCTAGGCTTACCTGTAGGTCAAAGTGTGTTGTAAGGGTTTACAACCACTTTAAGTTGTTTCTGTGTCTTTCATTTCTAGTATAATTTCCCTGAGGAAGCCAATGGTTTGGCGAAACGTGTAGGAGTTGATATCCTGAACCATGGGCCTGTATATGATCTAGGCCTGTGTTTTCCCCTATGTTTACCAATTTAAATCCATTTGTAATGTACCCGTCTACATTATTTTATGCCAACCTTTGAAGTTTTTTGTTAGTCCTTTTGTATTGTGTATTTATAATAAAGTATATTGTTAAAGTTTTTATACTATTGCATTTTGGCACTCTTTGGCACCGTTATAATCCCCCCCTCCCCATCTTTATCCCTGTCCACTTATTTTTTTGAAAGGCAATAGTGTTAACCAGTTAGCCACCATTAAGCTCGGTTTGGGCCTTAGGGGTATTTTATTTCTGCAAGTCTTTGCAAAGTATATCTCCTTTGACTGAGATCTGAGAATAGTGGTTGCCTCATTAAACATTTTTCAACCTAGCCAAAACTACTAGCGCACCAGAAACTTTATTAGCATGCTAAGCAGTATTTTTGACATCTGAGCCAGGGAAATGTGTAGCTATTGGATGACAGGCAGTTACAGTCTATGGGTGCCTTTTCGGTTTAGTTTTTATTGTGATAATATTTTTGTGCATGGATATTATAGGATTAGAAACAATTAATAATGAATGGATTTAATCACTTAATCAATTAACAAAATACTTTGGTTAGCTCTAAAATTTCTTTTGATTGAGAAGGTCAAGCCTCTGAAACCATTCTTCTCTGAGCAATGTCTGTTTAATAGTTGTTGGCAAAATCTAGAATCTGTCTGTGTGCCAAAAAAAAACACATACGGATAGGCTATATTTATACTGGTGATTTAGGCTGATGCAAATTGCAGTGCCAGGAATCTTCTAATTCCTGCTGCTGCTGTGTGAGTGGGTAGGTGCGGCCCCCTGACCCCACTCAATATAATTACAGGTTTTAATTAAATACATTTGGTGGCCACAGCTGTACGAGGCGGTCCGCATAGCCATTGATTGCTTGTTGTGATCACTGCTGGACACACAAAAAGTGTGTCCAGCAAAAATCACTGCAGGTAATTGCTGGCAGAGGAAGTGAATCTGTACACACTTGCGGCCGGCTACTGTAGATACTGTATGAGATCAGTCTTGGACTCATGGAGTTGATAGACTCCATGACTCACTTGGAGTGAGTCTTCCTTCCCAGGTCTGACAGTGCTCTGGTAGTGGACAAGTAGTAGTGTCGGTCTCCCCCAGCTTCAAGGTTGAGTACAAAGCCTTCTCCTTTCCTTGGTAAATGTGAGTATTTTTATCTCATCTAAATAAAATGTTTAATTGCACCAAATTGATGCATTTCCCTCCTTTCATTTTTTATAAATACAGTTTAAACCTACTCACAGTACACACTGCACACATAGGCTGCAGTCCCTGTACGCCTGCGGGGGAGCGAACCATGATGATCAGTGGCACGCTAAGTCTCTGGGACGCGGTGCATGCACAATTTCAGTAAAGAGCCTATGATGCAGTTCTTTAACCATGTGATCAGCTGTGTCCAATCACAGCTGATCACATGTAAACAAGGAAATTCTGGTTACTGCCTTTCCTCTCCTCACACTGACAGTGCCCTGATTATGAGTGTAGCCCAAACAGTGCCCAGCAGTGCTGCCAGTCAGTGGCCATCAGTGGTGCAAATCAGTGCTGCCTTTCAGTACCTGCTCATCAGTGCCGCCCATAAGCGGCCATTAGTGCCGCCAATCAGTGCCACCTATCCGTGCCACATATCATTGCCCATCACTGCCACCTATCAGTGCTCATCAGTGCTGCATATTAGTGCATCCTAATCAGTGCCATATCATCAGTGCCCTTCAAGAGGAAGTAAACCCTGATGGGTTTACTTCCTCTTTCATTCCCTGCAAAGGTAAAGCATAATGGACTACTATGCATCGCATAGTAGTCCATTATGTGTCACTTACCTGACACAGGAGCCAGCGAAGTCACCGCTGTCCCCTGTAGTTCCGAGCGTCCATCTTCTTGATGGGTCTCGCTGCATTGGCTCCCGCGCATGCGCACGGGAGCTGCCACTCACGGCATATCGCCGTTGACCGCGGCGCACTCAGTGCGCCTGCACAGCGCTGTCTACGGCGCATGCGCCGTAGACAGCGGTGGCTGTCTTCAGGTAAATATCTTCTAAACCGTATAGGTTTAGGAGATATTTTTTGGACCTACAGGTAAGCCTTAATCTAGGCTTACCTGTAGGTCAAAGTGGTTTGTAAGGGTTTACAACCACTTTCAGTTCCTTCTCATCAGTGCCCATCAGTGCAGCCTCATCAGCGCACATCAGTGATGGAGAAAAATTACTTTGTTACAAAATTTTCTAACAAACGAAAAAACTTTTTTTTCAAAATGTTAGGCCTATATTCTGTTTTTTTTTTTGCAAAAAATAAAATACCTAGTGGTTAGTAAATACCATCAAAAGAAAGCTCTATCTCTGTCTCAAAAAAATATATATAAATTTATTTTGGGTACAGTGTTGCATGACTGCACAATTGTCATTCAAATTGTGAGAGCGCTGAAAGATGAAAATTTGCCTGGGCAGGAAGGGGTGAAAGTGCCCAGTATTGAAGCAATTAGAGTCAAATATATATATTTTATTGTTTTTAACAGATTAAGGTAAAATAAGTAACGTTCAGCTGTCAATACCATAAGGTAACCCAATACAAGTCACGTTTTTAGTACATAGTAGAAATCAGTGCTTATGGAAGCACTAACACACCGTCGCCTTCCGGGAGCAGACGGTGATAAACTATATAAGGAACAGGGGGGGGGGGCGAGAGAGCTTCATATTTAGGTAGTATTGTTCAGCCCCATCCAAACATAGCCCGTGACTGATGAGCCGGCGGAGGAGAGGAGGAGGGAGAAGCACCAATGTGATCGTGGAGGCTTATGAAATGTATTGATCTGAATATTTGGAGTGTTTAATTGTCTTAAGTCGCTAAAGCCACCTGTGCATGGGTGACAATGCGGGCACCGGCTCTCATTGTGGCTGATATGCGCCGTGCATGTCAAATGAGGCTGCTTGTTCCTGCATTCTCAGGGCAATCCAGTGCGCACAGAGATTCCCTCCTCCTCTCTTTCCCCCCGCAGGCAGAACAAACACCAGCCCACTACGAAGGCCCAGCAGATAGGACATCACGTTAACCCTGTAAGGGTGTAAGGGGGCATATTACCTGATGGAGACCCCGAATTATATGGGGAGCCCCCGCCAGTCATGGGGGTATATACAGTGTGGGTTTGGACCCTGTTGTCGGATTGTGGCATAGGTGCCAGGAGGGTACCCAGTGGATTCATGGGAAGCCTGCTACATGCATATAGCACCAGGGCTAGTATCATTACAGGCAGCTAAGCCCTCCCTCTCAGACTTTACCTGGGTTCCTGGAAAGGATAAAAGGGGGAGACCTCAAATTGTAGCCATAGGGGAAACCCCAGTATATATCCCAATAAAGCCGTACCTTCCATCTTTAAATATAGGCACTCACCAATACGTTAGCATAGCCAACTTTGAGCTCAAGGTCCATATGTATATGTATGGGTTGTCATGTACTTCTGATTCATAGTGTCTGGCTATTCTCGGGTGGAATGAAACTGTGTAGTACCTTTCTGAGATATAAAGCAGGGTGATGGGTGGTAGGCAGCTGGATGCAGGCGGTTGTGAGTGGTGTCTGGAGCAATCAGACTCTGTAGACAGTAGGGTGAAGCGAGTAAGGCAGTCAAAGAGGTACACCATGAAGTGTGGGTAAACAAGATGGCAGTCAGGTTATACACTGGGTAGTCTGTGCATATTTGGCACCGATGGTGGTATCCTTAGGTAATTAGGGAGGTAAGTCAAAAGGTTTAACTTGATGTGCAGGATAACAAGGGTAAAATATAACTAAAGTACATAACTGAGTCAAACGTGGCTGATCGCAACCTTTTAAAGATGAGTGCTGGAGGTGGTTTCAGTGGTCCCGCCAGGCTCTCCTAGATCTAGGTGAGTTGGTACGGCTAGAGCTCTGATGGAAGCTGTGGGTGGCTGTGTGATGCCTGGGTCCCGAGGGGGATCGTCGCCTGTGAAATCTGGTATCTTGCAAATCCATGGGCTCTTCTTGTGGTGTTTCCTTCCTTGTGGTTGCGCGACGGAAGTCTGCATATCAATCTGGGACATCAACCAGTGGGATACAACTATGTAACTATGTAAGGGAAACTTCTATCTATATTGGATTCCTTTGGTGTGTAGGGCATCCAGCAATGGTTTCAGGTCCCTATGGTGTTGCAGCGTGATGCTGGAGAGATCCTGAATGATTTGGATATTTGCTCTTTCATACATAAGCTGCGGTTTGCTCCTAGCCTGTCTCAGTATTTTCTCCTTAAGTTTGTAATCAACTATGCAGCAGATGATATCCATAGGAGGTTTGGCTTCCCTTCCTTTGGGCCTGAGGGCCCAGTGAATCCTTTCCATGTCAATCGCTGTCTGAGGCGGTCTATTGAGAAGTTCATTAAACATGCCTGTGCCCGTGGGGGAGAGCCGATCCGTGTCAATTGATTCAGGCATGCCTCTGATCATCAGGTATGGCACCTTTCCCTATTGTCAAGGTCCTCCATGTGGCGTCAGAGTTCCCTGAGTTGGAGGGTATGGGTGTCTACTCTCAGAGTGGCCCGACGGAGGACAGTGTCATGTTGCGCCGTGACCTCTCTACCTCATGAACCCTCAGCCAGTGCGTGAATATCCAGCTGGAGTTCCAAGATGGTGGCTGACAGGGTATCCTTGATATCGGCAGAGATGGTCCTTAGATCCTGGATGTTCTCCTGGCCCCCGATGTACCCACCATGGGGCGGACGGATGATGGTTCTGTCAGTTGTGGGGATGCATCCTGAGAGTGTCCGTGGCGGGAGGACGCCATGTTGCCTCTTTGGGTCCGGAACATTTCAGGAATATTCTAGCTTAAACCCCCGTTCTGTTCCTGGGGGAAGCGGGATTGGGTTCGGGATGCTGAGGAGTTTCGGGATGCCGTCCCCATGGTTTGTCGATATCCTGGTGTAAGGTAACCTCCGTTGTTGATTGAAGTTGACCTGCAGAGGCGGGAGCTCTAGATGTACGCAGCCTCCTTCATGCTAGATCAAACCATGCCCCTCACAATATCGGGTTTATATTGCTAGAGAAACATAAAGTCACCAGCTCTCAAATTGTGTTTCTTATCACTCATGACTAGTTTTTATTGCCGTATGTTGCAGTGTTAAGAAGATTCACTCTCTCTGTTTGGCCTGTTGACTATTATCACTGGAACTGAAAGTTAGGCCCGTCCACACTTGGGTGATTAGGAATCATGGGCACCCCAAACACAGTGCAATGTTGCCATGATTGTCTCAAGACAAAACATGCAAGAATCATTTAAAAAGCTTGTGAGCATCTTTGGTGAGACAATTGCACATAGGGCAGCCCATTTTATGTACGACACATGGAACCGCGTGTGAATTGTGCTTTTAAAACCGCTAGCTGGAACATGCATTCCCGTGAAACTATATATAAATGGGGCCTTAGATGAAAAATTTTGAGCTGTCACCAAAATAATAATAGAGTAATTCTTCCCATAAGGCACCTATTCCAGTGAAAACTGTATAAGAGGAGATAGCAAAATGATTTGCTTTTCCTTCCTGTTACATTGACTAGACAGGAAAGGAACAATAATCTACTCAACTGGAAATTATGGCAAAAAAAAAACCTGAGCAGTGTTTTAACCACTTCCTATTCTACGCAAAATTAGTGAAATATGTCGGTTCATATTTAGATATACTTTTATCCATTCAAAATCTCTTTAGTACATAATTTTGAAGAATGGACATATATTGGAGTCTTTGTTGTTTAAAAAAATGGAAATTGTCTGGTCCGTGGTCAATTTTCATCTCACTACTGCCTGGGTATCACACAGGTATGTTTATGGTCCCTGTTTCGAAGCAGTTAAATCTGAAGCACTGTCAAAGACTCTACTTTACAGAGCTTGGAAGACTGTACAATGAGAAATTATACAATGGACTGCTTGTTCTCTTCCTTGAAATAATCCATTTGTACAAAGAAGTCTGGTTATTCCAGTATCTCGTGTTCCCATTCAGCTTTCTAGAGCAGCCAACACATTTCAGTTTTAAATGAGCATGGTACTACATTTGGGTTTTGGAAATTTAGCAATGTCACAGTGATCACTTCAAAATAAATTCCAGAGACATTTTCCTACTGCGCTCTCAAGTCGTTCCTTTTCACATTCAACATGACCTTGTACTAGTACATTCTCCATTAAGTCATAGATCATGTAGGAGGGTATGTGTATATGCAAGGGTGAACTGTTCAGATTTAAAGTTACCTTAACAACTTCTGAGTCTAAAACAAATAGCCTGCATATACAGATATTATTTGCCATTACACGTTATAGTACCCCTACACAGATGCAGGAGAAATCAACTTTGTTGTCCACTATTTCCACTGACAGGTAAAGTGAATAACATTGATTATCTCATTACAGTGGCTACTGAAAGTGGGTGGGATATGTTAGGCAGCACATGAACCCGTATATGTGTGCATGCACTTTAGATAGTGGGGTGCTTGTTCAACAAAGCAGGGCACACAACTATGACAATGTTTAAAAAAGTAGTATGTTCTTTTTAGTAGCAGAAAAACAAGGGATGGGCTTGGGGACATCATGTTCAAACCTAGGTAATCCTGCTATCACCCATAGCTCCCTTAAATGTAATCCCTAACATGCATTATCTCCCTAAAATTCAACTTTTCCTTAAAATAAAAATTATATATTAAAAATATATTCATGACTATCTGTCACCTAACCTAATCCAATCGGTCACCTATAATAAAGATCATAAGGTGTAAACTTTATAGGAGCAAGGTTAACTATCTACTAAATGTGCCAGACACAATCATTAGCTACTAATAAATCACTGCACTCTAGTATCTACTTTCTAAGTTGTAAAGTTGGCAGTGGAAAGTCTTCAAGTGCAGATCACCTAAACTAAGGTCATGAGGTCTTTGTAATAATTATATGTTATCAGTTGTATTAAAGAGTTGACTATCAAAGCATCGGTACAAAGATACATGTAACAAGATATTTCTATGTCAGCTTTTTATTTTTATAACTCAGAATCACCTCATATATCTCTGTGTAAATGTCAATGTGAAAAGCTCTGGCCGTGTCACATATATGGATTGGTTGGGAGAAGATAGTATTGTATTAACAATTTTGATATAATAAATTAATTTACATTTTGTGAAATTCAATATTACTGTACTAATTCCTTTAAATTTACCAAAATCTATACAACTCAAGGCTTACCTCATATATTTTGCCGGACTTTTCAGGTAGACCCTCAAACTAAATAGTTGGGGTAACTCAGTTTATGATGTGTGTGGCCATTTTAAGGGACCTGGAGATTATTTCTGCTTCCATTTGTAAAAATCTATTACTGCATTTTATTAACTTGAACAGTGTATGTATATAAAAGCGTTAGCAATTTCCAAAATGATCTTTTATTGCTCATAGTTGCAGTGGTACACTTTTAGTAGGCTCGATAGGAAGCATTGTTTTTTTGCTGCTAGTGTTTAGACAAATTGCCTTGCTTAGATCCCTTTTGGAAAATATGACTTTTGGATAATTTTCCAACCTTTTATTTTTTTAAGAGGACATTTCAGATCTCAGGGGCTGAATTTGATCAAAAGGCACATTTTTGACCAGATATGTCATATGGTTGTAAAATTTTGATATCTAATAAAGCGACTACTTTTCAAAAAAGTACATACGTATTTTTATTATTTCCTGTACTACCTTTACTTTTTTTTTTGTTTGTTTAATTACAGAATGTGAACGGGTTCAAAAATCCTCTTTTTAAAAGGGAATGTATGAATTAGTCACTGTTTAAAAAAATATAGTAAGATAAATGTGTTAAGCTGCTTTAAAACAGTGCCTGTATTCTAAATAAGCTTATTTAATATGGCAAAAAAGCAACATCACTCACCCACGATAACCAATCACATTTCATCTTTTATTGGTTTTACCCAACTAACATTAAATCTGATTGCTTCCTCAGGGTTAATGTACGTACTTACAGGACACATACTAAGAATACAGTAGTTATCAAATAGAGTGAGTGTGGGTATTAAAAAAAATGTGTCACAAAACATGTCATACATTCTTATACGCATCTGTTTCTGCTTTTAGGTGCTGTATAATTTATTCAAATCATTTTGTGAGATGAAGACAATTGAGACAGTGGATATCTTTTCTGGAATGGCGAGTTTTTTTCTGGTGGGAATTGGAGGAGTTTTAATTGGAGTCATTTTCGGATTTGTAGCTGCCTTCACCACCCGCTTCACTCGCAATATCCGTGTGATTGAGCCGCTCTTTGTTTTTCTGTACAGCTATTTGTCATACTTAACTGCAGAAATGTTCCATCTTTCAGGTATTATGGCGTAAGTAATTCAACTTGTATTAAATATAGAAATAATTGCACTGTTTTTGCCTAAATGTTAGGATTCTTACAATGATCATAGTTTATATTTTTTACAATATATGTCATTATGATTGTACAGTAACACTCATTATGACTAACATCTTATTTCACTTATCCTGCTGTGGATGTTTTCTTTGAAACAGGGGTCTTAAACTGGCGGCCCTCCATGTGTTTGCGAAACTACAAGTCCTGTCATGCTTGTAATGCCGCGTGTACGCAAACTGACTTTTCGACAGACTAGGTCCGGCGGAATGAATCCGCAGGACAATTCGATCGTGTGTGGGCTTCATCGGACCTTTAATGTCTAAAAATCAGACGGACTTTAGATTTAAAACATGTTTCAAATCTTTCCGACGGACTCGAGTCCGGTCGAAACATCCGTTTATCTGTATACTAGTCCGACGGATGAAAACCGATGCTAGGGCAGCTATTGGCTACTGGCTATGTACTTTCTTATTCTAGTCCGGTCGTATGTCATCACATTAGAATCTGTCGGACTTTGGTGTGCTTGTGTGTGGCATAACTGTCAGCCTTGAAATGCCTCATGGGATGTGTAGATTCGCAACAGCTGGAGGGCCGCCAGTTTGAGACCCCTGCTTTAAAAGCATATTTATTTTTATGTTCTATCTTTAGTTAGATTCCTTCTATATATTAGTATAAGACGTGACACATATTTTGGGAATATTTGCAAAAGAAGAATGCTGTGCAGTAACGCAAAAAAAAGCTTTCAGTCACTAAGTGCAGTTAGAGTGCCTTGGCATTCGTGTGTGTGTGTGTGTGTGTGTGTATATGATCGCACACAGCCTGGCCCGGGCATGCACCCGCACATGTGCCCCCATAGCCCCCAGCTTACAATGGGGGCAGACGCAGGAGAGGAACAGTGAAGTGCACCAACGGAGAACTCCAGAAGAGAAGTTAAATGGTTGCTTTGTGCAGTAAAGTTATGTATACCCTCTTTTTTATTTTATTAAAAAAAAATGATTTCACAACCACTTTAAAACACTAAAAATCTCTATATGAAAAAACAAGTTCTGAACCTCTCTAAAGTGCTCTTCCCCACTTTGTTATCCTCTAAACCTACATTAGGTTACTGTGCATTACTGCACCTCTATTTCTGCATATTATAAAATGAGCCTAGTATATATACATATATTTGCAAAGCATAGTGCAAGGCAAAATAAAAATTATCTGCTGTGTAACCTAATTCAAGAGAATGCAGGAGCAGATATATGTTGGAGGCATTGAAAGGGATTCCTAAAAGTTAGTAAAACGCCCAACTAAACTGATGTGGCATGGATGTGGCACGGATTAGCATTGATGTGGCACAGATGAGCACTGATATGGCATGGATGAGCACTGATGTGGCATGGATGTGGCATGGATGAGCACTGATGTGGCATGGCTGAGCACTGACGTGGCATGGACGAGAACTAATGTGGCATGGCTGTGGCACTGATGAGCACTGGAGTGGCATGGATGAAGCACGGATGAGCACTGATGTGGCATGGATTATCACTGATGTGGCATGGATGAACACTGATGTGGCACGGCTGAGCACTTATGTGGCATGGATGTGGCATGGACGAGAACTGATGTGGCATGGGTGTGGCACTGATGAGCACTGGAGTGGCATGGATGAAGCACGGATGAGCACTGATGTGGCATGGATTATCACTGATGTGGCACGGATGAGCACAAATGTGGCACGGATGAGCACTGATGTGGCATGGATATGGCATGGACGAGAACTGCTGTGGCATGGATGTGGCACTGATGAGCACTGGAGTGGCATGGATGAGGCACGGATGAGCACTGATGTGGCATGGATGAGCACTGATGTGACACGGATGAGCACTGATGTGGCATGGATGATCACTGATGTGGCACGGATGAGCACTGATGTGGCACAGCTGAGCACTGATGTGGCATGGATATGGCATGGATGAGAACTGAAGTGGCATGGGTGTGGCACAAATGAGCACTGGAGTGGCATGGATGTGGCATGGATTATCACTGATGTGGCATGGATTATCACTGATGTGGCATGGATTATCACTGATGTGGCACGGATGAGCACTGATGTGGCATGGATATGGCATGGACAAGAACTGATGTGGCATGGATGTGGCACTGATGTGGCATGGAGTGGCATGGATAAGGCACGGATGATCACTGATGTGGCGTGGATGATCACTGATATGGCACAGATGAGCACTGATGTGGCATGGATGAGCCATGGATGAGCATTAATGAGCCATGGAGGGGGATGGATGAGCTATGAATGGGGGTGAATGAGCCATGGATGGGCACAGATCAGCGCTGTTGCTACTTCAGATGCAGTACACAGTACTGCTGCACTGCCTCCCTGTTCTGCACCGATCAGTGCGAGTAGAGGGGAGGAGCTGAACCAGACATGCTGCCGCTATCACTGTGAAATGTATGTATGTATCTAGTGTGAAATAAACAGCCAGGGAAAGGATGTGTGTGTGACTGTTTCCAATGAGTAGAATGTCAGCGCATGTTCAATAGACATTTGACAAAGTGAGATGAGTGAACACCAGCATGAGTGTTGTTGGAGCTAAGAATACCAGCACATGTGAAGAGATTTCCTGAAGGGCACAGATTTTCTGCATGAAGAAGGATAAGCTGATACTTCCACGTACCAACAATACTCAGGGGATGAGTCAGTTCAATAGTGGCTTAGTAGAAGTGTCAGGACGGTAGGATTTCAGGGTCAATTATGTGCATTAACTAAAAATGCTATAAATTGGCATACTAGGAATGTAAATAGATAGAAGCCCTTTTTTAATTTTGCCTGTAGGGGCACTTTTAAAGTTTACCATCCTGGATGTACAGTAGATTATGTCAGTGAAAGCAGTAAGAGTACACAAAAGGTGCAGGATAAATAGGATAGTAGAAGTGAAAAAAATCAACATATGGGAGATACAAGGAAACAGAAAGTGTAGTTAAAAGAGAAGTGTATACATACATTGAAAGGGAGGCAAACATACTATCAGTGTTACTAAAGCACAGAAAGAGGAGAAAATAGCTAAAACTAATAAGAAAGAAGACAAGACCTTTTTTTAGGTATATTAGTCACACGAAGAACGATACAATGGAATCACAAAATATGAAAGCATGGGTACAGTACTTATAATGAAGGAGGCCTTAATGTATGACACCATTTAAACAATTTCTTCTGTTTAGTCTACTTAGCCCTTGTACACATGGTCAGACATTCCGACGGAAATATCCGATCGGACCGTGTTGTTGGATAATCGGACCATGTGTGGGCTTCATCGGATTTCATTTGAGAGCTGGATATAAAAATTTTCCGACAACATGGTCCAATCGGACTTTGTTTGATCGTTTGTAGAGAATTCCGATCGGACAAAGTGCCAGGCATGCTCAGATCAAATTCCTAGACCAAAGCTATTGGCTACTAGCCTGAACGTAGTCCAGTCGTAACTAAATAACGTCATCACGTTCTGAACGATCAGATTTTCCGACAACTTTGTCCGACCATGTGTATGCAACACCAGTTTCGGACAAAATTCATCCGACGGATTTTGTTGTCGGAATGTCCAACTGTGTGTACAAGGGCTTTGAAGTAAATGACACTAACAAAAACAAGTTGGGGAATATATTGGTTCTAGCAGTAAAGGTTAAAACTGGCAGTAAACCTCTGAAAGTAAAAAATGAACATACCATATCCTTCTACAGTGTGTAGTGTCTTTATCCAAAGCACCTAGTGTGATTTCTGGTTGCTGTGATCTGTATCAGTCAATTCTGAAATTTTATACTGACACCAGGAACTGCTGGAAATTGCCCCCCGCCCCCAGCACACTGCAGATGATTGACAGCCTCAGCTGTGCATATGAGGCTGTGTAGAGGGGGTGTGCCCAATTCTCTGTGCTGTGCAGTGTGTGGCATCAGATCACTGCCCCCTGCCTGCTGAAGGCTCACAAATAGCAT
The DNA here is from genome assembly GCF_037356315.1 of Lithobates pipiens. Lineage (NCBI taxonomy): Eukaryota > Metazoa > Chordata > Amphibia > Anura > Ranidae > Lithobates > Lithobates pipiens. Next base: position 437,557,727 of record NW_027507748.1, read on the forward strand.
TTGATGTGTGTACTTTGAAAAGCACTGGAGAAGAGAATACTGCAGATAAACAGGCACAACTAATATAGGAGGGGTTTAATTCATCAGTCTATCACCTGAGGCTAGTCACTATAGTGGGTATATATAAGGGTCGGCATCCTATTAAATTTGTAGGGTTTCCACAGGCAGAGGTAGCATATACATTGACTTACATAAAGCTTTACAAAGCAATGGGACCTGATTGTGTTCAACCCAGAGTTCTAAGAGAACTTTAGAGTTTTAGTTCTTGGCCCATTAAGGCCCCTTGCACGTGAGACTATCCAGCTGCAGCGTATCCCTCCTGGCATTCTAGTTTGTCTAGGATGGAGCTGAATGCTGTACCAAGTGTTAGAGTGTTTAAGGCCCTGTAAGTTCAGAGACGAAGGTTTGGAACACAGAAGACCTGAACTCCATACTTTTGGCCCATGCAGTCATGATCATCCATGTGTATAAAAGCCTTGGACAGTCTATCTACAGCTAGTCTATCTACAGCTAGATTTTGCATTACACTGCCGACAGCAAATATGTGGGTTCTTGAGGAATGCATATAAAAAGTGCATAAACAATTGCAAATAGGAATATTAAAAGATCTCAGTGTTTTGCAAAACATAGAATTTAGAGAAAAATGTCCATAAGTGGTAACAGGCACTATGTAAGTAGCAAGCAATAAAATAATACATGTAGTCATTGCCGGACTTTCCCACAATCTTATCTAGAACACTTGGAGATTTTATTATATTTTTCCAAGTACCTTAATCATTTTCTATTGCAACACTAGCAGAGGCAGCATATACATTGACTCACATAAAGCTTTACAAAGCAATGGGACCTGATTGTATTCAACCCAGAGTTCTAAGAGAACTTTGAGTTTTAGTTCTTGGCCCATTAAGGCCCCTTGCACGTGGGACTATCCAACTGCAGCGTGTCCCTCCTGGAATTCTAGTTTGCCTACGATGGGGCTGAATGCTGTACCAACTGTTAGAGTGTTTAGGGCCCTGTAAGTTCAGAGACGAAGGTTTGGAACACAGAAGACCTGAACTCCATACCGTTGGCCCATGCAGTCATGATCATCCATGTGTATAAAAGCCTTGGACAGTTTATCTACAGCTAGACTTTGCATTATGAAAAATTATATAAGCTGCGCTAAACCATAAATCCCACATAAAATTCTGTAAGGTAAGAAACCATTAAGCATGAACTCAATAGTAATGTGCAAATATCGAATGGACCTATTACACCCCAACTCATAAGAAATTGGGGGGTATAGGATAAATAATAACAGTGATCAACAATAAACAATATAATGAACACCCAATGTGTTAAAATATATAAACGTGCAAATTTCAACAACGTCCTTGTGAAATAAAATTATAGATGAATGAAGAATTATCGAATCTTCTATTGTGTGACAGGTGCTTGATCCACCACCATATAGCCAAAATCACTTCTTACCAGAACTTCATGACCCCCCACTACAGAGGGTCACAAACAACATGTAAATATGGATTATCTCCCACTTCAAAAGGACCTCAGCTGCTCTCCTCCCTCCACCGATATCGTGATCAGGTTATCAAGCAGGTATCCTTAATCATCTCCCATATGTTAAAACATCTCGCAGATATGTATCAGTTGCATGAAAAAGAGATGAAGCGCCAATAGTATAAAAACCCTTTAATATAGATTTAAATATAAAAATAAAATTGCACTTACAAAGCACAAAGGAAAGATCAGCCTTAAGTCCGCTGCGCCGGCCATACGGACAAACTCGTCCTTTCTGGATACAATTCCTTCGCACGAGGTGACGTCAGCGCATCGCTCAGCCCCTTTCTTTGCATTACACTGCCGACAACAAATATGTGGGTTCTTGAGGGATGCATATAAAAAGTGCATAAACAATTGCAAATAGGAATATTAAAAGATCTCAGTGTTTTGCAAAACATAGAATTTAGAGAAAAAATTCCATAAGTGGTAACAGGCACTATGTAAGTAGCGAGCAATAAAATAATACATGTAGTCATTGCCAGCCTTTCCCACAATCTTATCTAGAACACTTGGAGATTTTATTATATTTTTCCAAGTACCTTAATCAGTTTTTATTGCACCACTAGCCATAACAGGCAGTCATTAATCTGTCAGAGAAAGTGTCGGAAATTAGATCTGGTAGGAAGAATTCCTGTAGTAGACAGTTCAATTGAAACTCCAGGCAGAAACTTTTAATCATTATTCAATAAGCCTGTTCCCACCTTTATTAAATAGGTTCTTTTTTTTCAAGCAAAGCAGCAGTTACCAATAAATCTTTATTGGAATGCAGCACTTCCACGGCTAATTTTCAACTATATCCTGTGTATAAGATAAATGGCTGCTGTACTGCTACATCCACTTTAATTTGTTGATAACAGTGGCAGCATCATTATTTTTCCTCTCATTGCAGTGGGCGGGGAATTAGGGGTTTCAGACTTCTGATCTCTCCTTCTATCATGACATAGGTTGATGGACAGGTCAGCAGACTCCTAGTCTGTCCTGCCCACCATTACATCATACCAGGAACATTAAAGCTAATCTGTTGCATTGCCTTGAATTAAAAAAGCACAGGTTTGCTTTAAACATGTAAACATTATAATTTTTGGGGCATGGCTTAGCGGCGAATGTAGAAGGACGCATGTTCCTGGTGCTCCTCCGGCTATCCCTGTATTTATCCTTCCCAGGCTTGCCCCAGGATTGCTCCGCCGGGCACCAGGAGACAAGCGGGCTCTGCCACTACCTGCCGAAAGACCGCAAACATGTCTAAAAGACATAACGGGAGGAGGACACTGATGGACCCCCCAGACCAAGATGGCGCCGGCGTGCGGCGTGCGGCGAAAGATCACTATAAGGAGGCCGCACAGAAGCTTCTATATGGGGGAAAATCGTACAAAGACACCCTGGATGGCCTGCCTGCATCGGTGGGCTACTCCCGGAGAGTCCCCAGACGCTGATGACACTGTCCCCTTGGAGGATGCTGATGGATTGCCAGCAGTGTGGAACACAGTGAGTACCCCCAATGGCGATATGACTGGGTCACAAATTCACTCCCCTAATGCTGATGAGACAGAACCCACGCTGAGAGACATATTTACTGCGGTCACCTCATGCAATCAATCCATAACTGCTCTCTCTGCCGATATAAAAGGGGTAAAAGCTGAAATTACATTCGTCCACCATGACATGCAAAAACTCAGAGAGAGAACCTCTGCCCTGGAAGGGAGGTTGAGCATGGTGGAGGATGACATGGTACCTATGCAGAGGGACTTGAAATTTAATTGTCACCTTACTGAACAGCATGCTATGCGACTCGACGAAATGGAGAATTGCATGAGGCGCAATAATATTCATGCCTTGGGGATCCCGGAGAGGGCCGAGGGCAAGAACCCAGTGGACTTTATAGAAAATTGGTTAGTCTCTACGTTTGGCAGGGAATCCTTCTCCCCACTCTTTGCGGTGGAACGTGCCCACAGGGTACCCTCTCACCCACTACCCCCGGGCAACCATCCCAGACCCTTCCTGTTTACTACTCCATTACAAGGATCAAGATGCAATACTGTCCAAGGCAAGGGGATTCTCTGGCAAAATGGAGATTGATAATTCCAGAATCTCGCTTTTTCCTGATTTCTCAGCTGAATTGCAAAAAAGGAGGGCAACATTTAATGATGTTAAAAGGAGGCTCAGGGAACTTAATACACAATATGGCATGCTGTACCCTGCTCGTCTTCGTGTCTCTGCCCTTGGGACGACCCATTTCTTCAAAAGACCAGCTGCGGTAGTACAATGGCTGGATCGGGAGGATAAAGCTCTTAAAGATGCCAGACAACAACGGTCTCCTGCATAATTTGAGTCCCGGATAAATCAAGCTGAAAGGGACTATCTACATGCAGATTCGGCGGAGTGAGAAGAACACTGAGATGACTTCTACCCACGAGTTGACTTATGTTGCTTGCTCAGGTGAAACCTCTTTTGTTAAATGGACGTGATTCCTTTGGGTGTTTCCAAGGCCCCCACCCCAATCAGTTGTATTGGGGCCTTATTCCACCTTAGCCTTACAGGAAGTGAGCCCGGTTGGCTCCGCTAATGACGATTTTACAGTCTCGCATTTTTTGGTTGTTTTTTCTTCTCCTTTGTTTTTCTTTTTTTTTCTCAGAATGCCTCGGACCACTCACTCTTTTCTGGTTGCCACAGAGCTACCTTTACATCCTATTTTCAGGACTACCACTGGAGACCCTCATTTGAGTTGCTCAGGTATATCGATATACAGAATGACTGTGCCTGGGGTGCTGGGCTTGGCGGTGTCCACTTACTTAACACTACTAATGTTGATATATATATATGTTGTGTATGCACCTCATTATGATATTTCCCAATGACGGCAATCGTCAAATGCCTCTCTTGGAATGTTAGGGGGTTGAGTAATCCTGTGAAACGATTAGCGATCCTGAGACATTTTAAAGCTATGGGGGCAGGAATTGTTTGTCTACAGGAAACTCACATTGGCTCAGACACTGTGCCAGGTCTTAGCCCCAGAGTATACACTACCCAATACCATTCTATGTTTTCTGCGTTTGCTAGAGGAGTGAGCGTCCTGATTCGTCAGGATGCTCGTTTCTCCTGCTCACAAAAACGTATTGACCGGGGGGGGGGGGGGGGGGTATATATTCCTACTATGTAAAATAGCTCACCAGGTGTGTATTATAGCTAACATTTATATACCACCCCGTTACTCAGCTGAGGCTCTTAGATGTTTGGCCAGGTTTATGGCCCCGTATCCCAGTGTCCCCTTGTTAGCGTTGGGTGACTTTCATAATTACTTGAATTACAGGTGGGATAAGATACCTGTCCCCCTTTCCATGCCTACCCGCCCTAGTGGTGCTACCCCCTTTGCGGATTTACTCGCTGAACTTGGCTTGATGGATGTGTGGCGGACCGCTCATCCCCTGGCCAGACGGTACTCGTGCTGCTCCTCAGCTCACGGGAGCCTGATGAGAATTGATCTGGGGCTGGGGAATGCTGCCTTACTTCCTCTGGTTATGAAATCCGGATACAGGGAAAGACACATATCTGACCACTCCTCCTTTTGGGTTGAACTCACATTGTCCATTAGTATCAAGCCTAGGGGGTGGAAGCTTAACCCTTTCTGGCTTGCGCTATTTCCTTCACCCGATCCCATAAGCGATAACCTTAAACATTTTTTGCAGGACAATTTAGACTCTTCTCCACTGGGTACTGTCTGGCTAACGGGCTTTGACTTCCTCAAGGTCTTTCATTCACTGCGGACTGCTACTCATACTGAGTTACACTGTTATTAACTGTGCTAGATCCTGTTTCCTCTCTTGCGCTAAGAATCCTAGTTGAAACTTGGGAAGGTGCCCATGGGCCCTAGGAATCATTGGCATGCATGACAACGTTGTGCCCAGATGACTGAGGCACTAAGAAGCCATTAAACAAGCGGAAGTATCTGTCCTCAGAATTCTGTTCCTGACTGTCACCATTTTCTCTGATGGAAGCAAAACAGAGGAGCTAGTAGAGCACCCCCAGGAACACTAACTGTTGGGTTGGAGAAAGTTGTCTGCTTTCCCTTTTTTTTTCTGGAAGTTCATAACCCAGCCATATCTCTGCAGGGTATATATATGAGGACCTCTTGGTGCAATAGCAATTGTTCCAGTCCTCTGGATAGAAGAAGAATGGCGTCCAGGTAGTGGCGAACCTGTTCTCTGAGTGGAGCTGACACGGCACTCAGACCCTTGCAAACATTCTCAGAGATATTTATAAGCCAAAAGGTAGGCTGCTAAAGTGGAGATGCGTCAAACTGATCGCCAAACTTATTTTGGAAGGAGAAATAAACAAAAAAAGTTGCGATGTGAGGATAGGCATCCTGACAATGCTGCAGTACTACCCAGCTGCTTGGTTGTACTGTTTGAATGGACTCCATCTTAAAGATCTCTAAGAGGGCCAAAAAGGTTCAACCTCTTCAGATCTGCAACTGGACGCTAGCCACCATCCCCTGCGAACTACGAACAGGGTTGGGAAGAAAACATGCAATCTTTCCTGTGAATGGGAACGGGACGAGGACCCCCTGAGTCTGAAGTGTGAAGTCTGATATGTTTTATGACAGAAAGTAGAAAATATTTTTTTTTTTTTTCAAACTTGATCAGATATAACCAAATGAAAATCACTATTTGTGTAAAAAAAAAAAAGATAAAAAATGTAATTTGCGTACAGTATTGCCTGATCACTCATTTGCCAGTACTGAATATCAAAAAATGTACTGGTCATGAAGGGTCTAAAACCTTCTGGAGCTCAAGTGGTTAAGGTGCATTTCTGCCTTTACAGTCAAATTTTAGAAATCTCCAATTTATGTTTATGTTCACACAGCATATCTAGAAATTATTAAAGGAGAAGTACAGCCAAAGCTTGTTCTGCACTCCCGTGACCCATTTTCAGCAGACAGCAGGCTGAAACCTGAGGTCAGCTAACGTGACACAGCCAGTTCAGGCTCGGGCAAGATCACGACAATGTCGAGATCTGCCCACAACCCTGGATTAGCACCTGGCTCAGTCTCTCAGCAAGCCACTGAGAGCCTGAGCTGGCTGCACCTGCGCCCTCCACAGCCCAGTGAGCACGAGAGAGCAGAGCAGAGATAGGTGACTGACAGTCATCAGCTCTCTGCTCACGGAGCTTTGAGACGAACCAAGAGAATTGGACCGATGCTGCATCCACCTAGGTAAGTATAATTCTTAAAAAAACAAAAAATAAAACCCATACATTTCTTTTAAAACAATATTTTCTTACATCTAGTTGTTTCCTTGGATCAAGTTTAAATATAGGACTTGATAGACAGCTTACATTGTTCAGAATGGCTTGCAGTTTGCAAATAGTGGACAAATTCAGGGACTCTTTTTGTGCATTAACATACAATGTACCATCCAAGCTTAGAGATCTTTAATGCCTTGTTAGGACAGACAGCGTGCATATCTAGTACAGGCATACCCCACTTTTAAGTACACAATGGGTTTTATTTACTACAGCTGGAAAGTGCAAAATCAGGCTCACTTCTTCATAGAAACCAATGAGCTTCTAACCCCAGCTTGTTCAATTAAGCTTTGGTAATAAAACATGGAAGCTCATTGGTTTCTATGCAGAAGTGAACCTGATTTTACACTTTTCAGCTTTAGTAAATAAACTCCATTGTGTACTTAAAAGTGGTGTATGCCTGTATACAACTGGTAATGAAGATCTGCCAGCTCAGTACTGACAGGGTTAATTATAGTATACATAACTCCCAGAACTCCCAGCCCCCTCCCAAACATTACATAGAAGAGGAAAGCTAGGCAGGATTTTTTAGGCAAGTAAATATAAATAGTAAATATTGTTAAATATATTTTTCATAGTAATGCTATGTAAAGGTGAACTTACTGTGTATATATATATATATAGTACCGTATATACTCGAGTATAGGCCGACCCGAATATAAGCCGAGGCCCCCAATTTACCCCCAAAAAAACTGGCAAACTTATTGACTCGTGTATAAGCCGAGGGTAAGACATGCCTGTCCATCCCTGTGTGTGTGTCCGTCCATCCCTGTGTGTCCGTCCATCCCTGTGTGTCCGTCCATCCCTGTGTGTCCGTCCATCCCTGTGTGTGTGTGTCTCCATCCATCCATCCATCCCTGTGTGTGTGTGTGTATCCGTGTGTGTGTGTGTGTGTGTGTGTGTGTGTGTGTGTGTGTGTGTGTGTGTGTGTGTCCAGCCTACCTGTGTCCTGAGCCTTTGTCCCGAGCCTCCGTCCCGTGCCGAGCCTCCTTGCCTCCGTGCCTCGCCGCCGTGCCTCGCCGCCGTGCCTCGCCGCCGTGCCTTGCCTCCGGTCCCGTCCCGTCCCGTCCCGTGCCGTGCCGTCCTGTGCCTTGCCTCCGTCCCGTGCCCTCTTCGTTCGTCGGCGGCCATTGTAAAATTCAAAAGCTGCGCCGCCGCCTTCGCCTGTGATAGGCGGAACACTGAATTTCCCAGCAGCCTGTGTTCCGCCTATCACAGACGTCGTATCATCCTCGTCCGTAGTACGAGGATGATACGAAGTCCGTGATAGGCGGAACACAGGCTGCTGGGAAATTCAGTGTTCCGCCTATCACAGGCGAAGGGGGAGCCGGAGGCGCGGCTTTTGAATCAGAATGGCCGCTGTCTGTCTGCTCGACACGCTGATCGAGCGGGCAGACAGCGATGACTCGAGTATAAGCCGAGGGGGGCACTTTCAGCCTCAAAAAAGAGGCTGAAAATCTCGGCTTATACTCGAGTATATACGGTATGTGTTATCTCAATGTGGATGCAAAAGTGTGGAGATACACTTTAAAAATGCTGACAACGCAGAGATAGTAAGCAGTATTATTCTTATAGATTGCTGGACAGAAAATGTACAGAATTTATGTAAAAATATTGCAGTGCAGTTTATACATATATCTTAAATTTCACTCAAACCTTTATATTTATGTATTAATAAATTATCTGTTTTGCATCAACTTGTAATGCATATATTGTGTTAAAGCGGAACTAAACTGTATCTGAGCAACACAAACTGAAAACACTATTTATTTTGTAATATTCAAAGCAAACTCCCCCAGCCCTTGTTTCCACACTTTAATTAGTTGGAAAATCACTTTAAAAAATACCTTTCTAGCAGTTCTAGCTCTGTCCATCTTGAGTAAGGCAGATGATTCATGTAGCATTCATTTTCTGAAATCCATCTGCCCTTAGTTCAGGCAGGAAGGTGTGCCCAGCTGGCAAAACCCCCCTCCAGAGGGAAGAAAAATGGAGACTTATGGGATATATGACATAATTTTGACCTAGGCCAGAAACCAGGAAGCAACTGAAGAAATGTAATAAAATGTTTAAAACGGTTAACTATAATATACATGCTGATCTATTTCCTGAGGCTAGCGGTATAAGGAATACAAATAGTTCATGTTGATTGATTGAGTTTAGTTCTGCTTTAAATGACAGTGCAACAAACATTGTTTTCTGTAACACCAAACATGCAGTGGATTGCTTTGGCCTCAACAGCATGAACATTTCTTTTTCTTTAGCATAACAACATGCGCCATGTCTATGAATAAATACGTGGAAGAGAATGTGTCCCAGAAATCCTACACTACCATCAAATACTTCATGAAGATGCTGAGCAGTGTCAGTGAAACCTTAATCTTTATCTTCATGGGTGTGTCCACAGTTGGGCGAAACCACGAATGGAACTGGGCCTTTGTGTGTTTCACATTGTTCTTCTGCTTGGCATGGCGTGCAATGGGTATGTTGGCTTAGCATCTGATTACATTTATAGAACAAAGTAGCATAGTATGCCTGATAATATTGTTTAAAGGGGTTGTAAACCCTCGTGTTTTTTCACCTTAATGCAAGGATGCAAAACATTCATTTGAATAGGCTGCATCTTAATCACACCAAAGATGTCCATGACCTTTTTTTAAAATCTTGCCTCACCAAAATGCATGAAACCTTGTTAACAAGAGTTTTGTCTTGTGGTTTCTCACAAACTTCAGCAAGGTGCGTTGGGGTGTAATTAACAATCATTAACAAAAGGTATGTGTGTTTTGTGCATTGAGGAAATGCGTGAGATATTGCATGCATCACTGAAATACACAAATGTGCACATACCTGCAGCAGCTTTCATTGCCTCCTCTAAACATGAATGCCAGGCCATCATAATAGGGCAAGGCTCCAGCACTTCATTGCAACTATGGAGCATGCATGTCTCCACCTGCCTCAATCACATTCCTACTGGCTGGTGGGTGAGGTTGCATATTATTGTGTTGAGCCAGTTTGATGAATTTCATGGTGCAGGCAAGCTCCAAGATTACCCGAAAGTCTTGTAGCTTTGTCCTTCCACAAAGGTCCAACATTTGGGTGTGGAAGGAGCAATAAAAGCTGCTGCAGATTACAGAGCTGCAGAGTTACTTTAAAATGGTTCTTTGCCTTAAAGGGTTGTAAAGGTTCAGGGTTTAAAAAAAAAACAAAAAAACAAACATGTCTTACTTACCTTCACTGTGCAGTTGGTTTTGCACAGAGTGGCCCTGATCCTCCCCTTCTGGGGTCCCTCAGCGGCGCTCCTGGCTCCTCCTCTTCTCGAGTGCCCCGTCGTGACACACGGGGCGCGCTCCCGTGTCCTGCTTCTTTGTCCATTGACACAGAAAGCAGGACTCTGCCCTGCCATCGGCGCCCTCATCATTAGATTTGATTGACAGCAGCGGGAGCTGCTATCAATCTATCCAATCAGGACACGAGACACTGACCAGAACTGTTGTGCTCGTTCCCATTGTGGGAAACACAAAGCTTCTAGGTAAGTATAACAGGGGCTTGGGGGGCTGCTGAGTGACAGAAGGTTTTTCACTTTAATGCATAGAATGCATTAGGCTACTTTCAGACTGGGGCGGATGGGCGTCGGCGGTAAAGCAGCGCTATTTTTAGCGCCACTTTACCTTCGCTTTAGCGGTGCAATTTGGCAGTTTTTAACCCCCGCTATCGGCTGAAAAAGGGTTAAAACAACCCGCAAAGCACCGCTGCAGCGGCGATATGCCGGCCGTTTGGCGGCGCTGACTCATTGTTTTCAATGGGCAGGTGTATACACCACTCCTATGGTGCTGCAAAGACGCAGCTTGCGGGACTTTTTTTTTACCATCCTGCAAGCGCACCGCTCCAGTGTGAAAGCTTTTGGGCTTTCACACTGCAGAGACAGGAGATGTTCTTTACAAGCACTATTCAGGCATTATTTTTAGCACCGTAACACCTGTAAAGCGACTCAGTGTGAAAGTAGCCTTAAGGTGAAAAAACACAAGGGTTTACAACCCCTTTAATGTAGAACTATGGGCAAAACTTTTTTTCTTTTTGGATAGAGTATGGAGGATTATAACCCCTGTCACATTTTTTTTTCGTTATCTGTGTCCCATTGCAGATATTTCCCTTCACTTCTTGTCCCATAGCCAAATAGACTGTGCACTTCGTAGAGTACATTTGCACTCTGGAAGAAAAGTTGATCCAGTAGCTTAGTAAATGAGCAGAAGCTCTGCTAACTTCCATCATCCAATCGTGCAAACAAAGTGAATCTTTACCTCATTTACTATACTCTGGAGTAACTGCACTTGCAGAGTGCACACTGCACTTGACAAGGTGCAAAGTCTATTTGCCTTTAATTAATCAACCCCTATGTTTCTGTGTAGAGGTGGCCATCTTGGAATAGGCAGCACTTTGCCTCCTCATGTCAGATCCTCCAGCAAGTAAAGCATTGAGCAGCACAGTAGTGCCATCACCAAATCTTCTGGCACTACTGTAAGTACAGGAAGTACACCTAAATATCAGGGAGTGTACTGCTGTTTTGCAGGAGGTAATCCATTCAAAAGGTAAAACTTTCAGGGAACTTTTTAGGCACAATGAACTTTTCTAATGTTCCCTATAACATAGCAAATAGTTTACTTTAAAACACATGCAGCAGGGAGATACAACTGCGAAGAATGTTTGTTGAAGGTCACCTTTACTGCTTTATAAATACATACCCCCAAGTGTATTGCCTGCTGGCTGTATTGAATTGTATGAACAATTTCCAGTATTATATCAGTTTCATTTGGTCTCTACATTACAAAAACCTTTGTTGGTTCTATTTGCAGATAAATACATTTGTTGTATTATATGATTTGTTTAGGACTAGGAGCACTAGGATCACTGGTTCAAATCCCAACCACAACATTACCTGCCTGGAGTTTGCATGTTCTCCGCATACTCCGGTTTCCTCCTACACTCCAAAGACATGCCGGTAGATTAAATCGATCCGGTCTAAATTTGCCCTAGTATGTGTCTGAATGTGAGTTAGATTGTAAGCTCCTTGAGGGCAGGGACGGATGTGACTGTATATATATATATACATATATATATATATATATATATATATATATAATGTGTGTAAAGTGCTGCGTGAATTGACGGTGCTTTATAAGTACCTATAACAAAAGGAATCACACATGTCTACTCTGGGGTACACCAATAACAACCCTAGACCACTCAGAGGCTAAATGATTTACCACAACTCTCTGTACCTAATTTTGAAGCTTCTATCCATGTACAGCATTGTTAATTTTGGCAGCAAATTTTGACTTCGTTTTAGTCTTAGCCTTAGGACTAAAATGGCATTTTAGTTTTAGTCCCATTTTAGTCTTCTGCTGTTGTTTTAGTTTTAGTCGTATTTAGTTGATTAAATCTCCAGTACATTTTAGTCCACTAAAATCTAATGTGTTTAGTTAAATAATGCATTATTTAAGCAATTTCAAAAGTCATTATACACTCCTGGAGTAAAAAAAAAAAATACACCTAATATCATTTATTATTTACGGTTTGAACAAACTACACAGACACAGATTTAGCCATTATATAACGTCTTTACTCTGTAAAACCAAGTTTCGTTACAAAAATATTGCTTTTTTGAGTCACACAGATTCATTCCTTGCTAAAGGGTGCATGCTACTTTTCTGTTATTGAGAACGAGTTGCCCAAAGTCCACCCAGGCACCCACACACTGCACAGTCAATTAAATCACTCTGTGGACAAATGCTTGCATGAGTGGGACATACCACAGGAGAAGGTCCTAAGTATCATAACAGACAATAGGAGTAATATGGTGGCAGCATTTAAACAAACCACAGCAGCAGCAGAAGAACCACCTAGCTCTAGGGAGGAAGACTCCCCCATGACAGAAAGTGACTTTGAGACTGAGTCCAAAATTAATGATCTGTGGTGAGCCATTTTTATTATTATTTTACATTTCTACAGTCGATTAGCAAATGGGTATGAAATTAATGATCTTGGGGCTGTCTGCTCTACTGGTGTATCATTGTTATTTTTCTACTTTTTTTGTATCTTGTGTAAAACTATTCCCATAAGATGTTGGATCGGATAGCGTGTACCGTGTGTGGTCTCGTCTCAAACTGAAAAAGTTGGTCTGCCAAATTGCAAATAACATAGGATGGGACATAGCTTTCTCCCTAGTTAAATGGAAAAAGCTCACATCATTGCATGACCTACTGCTGCTTTTGCAGCGTGGAACATTCTAAAGCCCTCCAGAGTGACACCATCTCCATGTCCCTGCCCTCTTTGATCTACTCTCTACTCAGCCACCTTGAGGACTTTAAACAGAACACTAGCTATGAAGATCTTGCCACAATTGCAGAGGAAATTAAAGAGAATGTGAACCAGCGTTTTGCTTCATTCATTCTGAGATCCAAGTAACTGATGAAATGTTCTCGCCAGTGCTTGCAGCAGCTGCTAGTTTTTTTGTCAATTCTGCAGTCTGTGAAAACCCTTGTTTATGTGGCAGATGAGAATATTATGGATCTGCTTAAGAAGGCAGGGGGCATGCCTGTGTCTTATGAAAATCCACATTGCCCAATTTCAAGATGAGGATCTGTCTGACTATGATTTGCAAGAAGAGGAGAATATTGAGAAATCACAGGAAGTGCAAAAAGCACCATCCACATCAAAGCAGCCAGTCTTTCAGTTTCTTTCAAAATGTACCAGAAGACCCAGGTAGAGCATCTCCCCAAACAGGCAGCATAGAGCAGCAGATCAGTCTGACTATTAATCCGGGGCACACAATCCATTTTTTTTCCTTAGCATCAATTTTGTATTTTGAAACGCTTAAAAGAGCAGTGCAAATAGTTTACTGTGGTTTTGCAGTGGCTTAACTTGACCCATCATTGGAGGTTTTATGTATCTGTGGGGTTGAATTAGGGGGAAAAAATCAAGTTATTCTGATTTTACTTTCTCTTCTCTCTCACCCCACACAGTCAGCCCTAAGTTGTCTCTCTATAATATATTATATGTATGGCCCTTCCCAGGGCTGGCCTTAGGCTGGCCTGTAATGCACGGTGCTGCACTGCTCTCACTCACTCTCAGGTCTCTGGCACTGGCAGTCATCTCATCATGGTGTTCTTGCTTTATGGGAACAGATTTTGGAAATAGGCGGAGCTCCATGAAAAAACAGAAGTTAGTTCACAAGGGTAAACGTCCCTGCCTCGAATCGTTCGTTAACGAAAACGGATCTGATGTTTGTCATAGTTTTTGTCAGTGAATGAAAATGTGCTGTACGTTTCGTTTCGTTTTTGTCACTGTAAAAATGCCGGCTACAAAATATTTTACTAAAACGATTTCGTTGACAAAATTAACACTGATGTACAGTAATAAATTAATACCTCCAGGGATTTAGGGGTTGATTTACTAAAGGCAAATATACTGTGCACTTTAGCAATGTGCAGCTGCATTCTACAAGTGCAGTTGCTCCAGACCTTGATAAATGACATAAAGCTTCACTTTGCAAAGAATACCCAATCATGTGCAAGGAAGATAAAAAAACAACAGTTTTGCGTGCACGTGATTGGGTGATGGTCAGCAGAGCTATACCTACTAAGCTCTGGAGCAACTGCACTTCCAGACTACAACTGCATTTTGCAAGTGCATAGTCTAATTGCCTTTAGTAAAACAACCACATAGGGTCATCTGTAAGTGTTAGAAAAGTTCCAATATTCTAGTTGCACCTCTGCCATAGTTACATACAGTACATATCAGAGTAAATGCTAAAATTAACACCATGGGGGTTATTTACGAAAGGCAAATCCACTTTGCACTGCAAGTGCACTTGGAAGTGCAGTCACTGTAAATCTGAGGGGAAGATCTGAAATGAGTGTAAACTCTGCTGATTTTATCATCCAATCATGAGGAAGCTAAAATGCTGCTTTTTATTTTCCTTGCATGTCCTCCTCGGATCTACAGCGACTTTACTTTTAAGTTCACTTTTAGTGCACTTTCAATTGCACTTTCAAATGCACTTGCAGTGCAAAGTGGATTTGCCTTTAGTAAATAACCTCCCATATTTGTACCAAAAAGATTTTCACTAGTGCAACAAGTCGTACCCCATGATTTCCAATGAGTACCATTCATATCTGTGCGAATTCATGACGCATCGACTTCAGAGTAGTCCCTGCACTACTTTGGTCCCACTTTGATGCAACTTGAAGTCCATAGATCTCAAGAATGCACAGGCATTGCTTCAAGTCGCGGCAAAAAATCACGGTAAAAGTGCGCTAAAAATAGCTGCAAAATCGCGCAACTTTGGGGACGCAATAGTGGAAAAATAGTCTTAATGTCTAGTGTAGGTCATATTAAGACTTTAGTGATATCTCAACAGTTCAACCCCTCTACCTCTTGTCATATATTGCCACACAAGTCTCAAATCCCTTTCCTCCCCTTGAAAACTTTTCGCAAGAAAGAATGTCCCTGGATAATAGTACAGTTCAATAGATTGGATGGTCCTCTGTCAGTTGAAAGACTTTCCTTATCGGTGCTTAGTACATATTGCTTGAGATTTGACTCAGAAAAATTAAAGCCCCATTCAGGGATAAAACTACCTTTTTACCATTTCTCCCTCCTATCACCTTCTAACCTATGATAATAGTCTCCCTACTTTAACTTTACCTGGTGAAGCCAACAATGCCCTCCTAAGTCCACCATCCAAGTCCATTGTCGCTGGCAACTGTTAATCCAAAGCCGCAATGGCACCCCAAGACAACCAGTCCCCTCTTGTTCCCTGTGATGATGTCAGCCCTTCTCTATCTCCTGAGAGAACCGTGCTGGCAGCCATCCAACAGGAAGTTAATGTGTACAAGTGCAGCGCTAAATGAAAATGGACATATGAGGTGGTGGCAAAAAAGTCCGAATGGGGAGTGGGACTTCAACTCATAGATCCAGAAGGTTCCAAGGCGTGAAACGCCCCTGGTCATAGCCCCTCCCCACCAAGGGGGAATGTATTTATCTATGACAAGGAACTCTGTACCTCTAGGATCTCTGTTGTGAAATTGTCGATAATGTTTGGGTACGGTATGTTTAGTATCACCTTTTTTAATTTTGGCTATGTGTTTAGTTACCCTTGCTGTAAATGTCCTAATGGCACAGCCCACATATTGTTTGCCACATGGGCAAGTGAGCAAGTATACAACGTTTTTAGTGGAGCAAGCACAAAAATGCCTAATTGGGTAGACTCAATTGGTTGTGGTTGACCTAAATTCAATAGTTTTCCCTCTGCCATGTGTGTTGTACTGACAAATGCCACATTTTTACATGGGTAATAACTCACCAAATTGTTAAAAAAAAAGGATGATCTGACTGGTGGATTGATAATATTGGGAGACATTTTACCCTGTAAAGAAGGGGCTCCCCTATAGACAACTTTAGCCTGGTCTGACAAGAGGGCACACAAAACTCAGTCACTTTTTAGTACACCCCAGTGTTTATTAAATATGAATTTAATTTTCTTATGTTATACCGAATAAGTTGTTAACATTGACCATTTAAGTGATTCATCAGGACTTAACAGAGAACCTCTGTCCACTTCGAGGGTATTTTGTAACTCAAGGTCAACATCAAATTGATCATAACCTTTGTCCAGAAATCTGTCTTAAAACCATGGCCTGTGATTTTAAGGTCTCAGTATCTGTATAGTTCCTGTGCAGTCACAAGAACTGGCTGTGCGGGACTGACCGTAACCCACGATCTATGGTGACAACTATCCAGAGGTATGAAACCATTACGGTCTGTGGGTTTGAAATATGTTTTCAATTTGAACTGTCGCTCATAAATTTCTTTCTAAATCCAAAAAATTAATCCTCTCCCTGCTGGATTCATAGGACAAGGATATGCAGGACCAATTGAGGTCTACTGTGGGCATAGACGACATCCTCCTCCCACTTAGCATGAATAAATTGTATGCTGTGATAATAGATTTCCATTAAAGTGCATGTCTAAAAGTTTTTTTTCCTTTTTTAGGTGTATTCGTCCTGACTCTAATAATCAACCAATTCCGCACAATAACACTGACTACAAAAGACCAGTTTATCATTGCATATGGAGGGCTTCGAGGTGCAATTTGTTTTTCTCTAGTCTTCCTTCTCCCTGATTCTGCTGCATTTCCAAGAAAGAAACTCTTTATTACTGCAGTAATTGTGGTAATTTTTTTCACAGTTTTTATTCAGGTGAGACTGAAGATGACATTTAGTAGAATTTGTCAAAACCTCATGAAGTGTTTTTTTTTTTATTTGAACTAAAATTGGAACCTTGCACAAGGCCCTTCCTGAAACGAGACACATCGTTTAGTCTACCACTATATACTACGTAATGTGAACATGCCAGCTGTTGTAAATCTTTGAAGTGTATGTTCCCTGACCCTGGTATGTGAAGCTCCATTAGACCCCTTTCATACTGTGCCGCCCATAGCGTTTGCTTTGCAGTGCATCTCGGCTGCTAGCAGGGTACTTTTAACCCCCGCTAGTGGCTGAGAAAGGGTTACAACCACCCGCAATCCGCCACGTTTTGCCGGCGGTATAGCCGCGCTGCCCCATTGATTTCAATGGGGAGCAGCGGTGGAGGAGTGGTAAACACACCACTCCTTCACCGTTCCAAAGAAGCTGCTGGCAGGACTTTTTTTTTACCATCCTGCCAGCGAACCACTCCAGTGTGAAAGCTCCATTGTTTCCAGGCTTTCACACTGGAAACAATGGAGCAGATGTTTGACGGAAGATGGCAGATTATATTTTTAACACTATAGCTCCTGCAAAACGCCCTCAGTGTGAAAGGGGTCTTAAAGAGATTTTTCCACACCTATTGTGACAAAGATTTTCCTCTTGACAACTTTTTTTACAAGACAGAATCTTGAATAGCAGTATAGACAGAATTGGAATGACATTTTATTTTTAACCAACTGACTTTTGGTCTCCCACCTGCACTGGTATATTTTCACTGCGTGCTAGTTTTCCAGCATGCTCATTGGCAGGTGTCGGATGGCGTAACTCATGCCACCACACAGACCTGTGATGGCAATGTAAGCTGAAGTTAACTTGTCCATCTCAAATTACATTCTGGAGAACACTGCAAGCAGACAGGTAGGTGTATTTTATTGCAGAGGAGACATTGCATACCTCTTCTGCAATAATTACCTGCCTGTTCGCAGCTTGTTCTAAATAAAGCCTTCATTTTCGTTTTAAGGGAACCTACTTTTAAAGTCAGTGGGCTGAGCTAAATCAAGAAAGCCATGCCCCAGCAACAAAGTGAATCTAAATCACAGAGGAGCACAGATGGTTTCTGCCAAATGCAGGTAATAGTAGAAGGGAGGGAAGACGTTTTCTAAGCCATGTGCAGGGTATAGCACAGAGTATAATGCAGGCAGCTAACCTGTGACTTTGCCCTTCATTTACAAAGTAAATATTCTCTTTTAGAAATACATAAATAGTAGCAACTCACAAATATTCTACCTTGCTGTCCAGCCTTCCATTATCTATGCAATCTGGCCTCCATGTCTAAGGTATTGGCCAGAAACAACATTTTAAAATAACTCATTTTGTAATATGCTGTGTAACAGTAGTGGGGAAGTAATGAGAATGCAATGAACATTGATATAAACCTATTTGTTTATTGTTTTTTAGGGCATTACCATTCGTCCACTGGTTGAATTTTTAAATGTGAAAAGGGCGCATACAAAGCAACAGATGATCAGTGAAGAAATCCATAACCGGGTATTTCTCTACGTTTCTCATGTCTATGTTGATTAGGGTTGAGAACACATTTGAATATAAATAATTTTTGTAACTTCAGGAGTCATTTTAAATACATATGTGGTATATTAAGAGATTTTTCTCAAAAAAAATCACACTTTTTTCTTGCTTTTTGCATGTGGTTACCCCCTAAAATCTATACCAAAACTCAAAGGGTATGGTATGGAATTAAAGGAGTAGTAAAGTCAGAAGGTTTTTTCATCTTAATGCATTCTATACACATTCTGTGCAGCAGGCCTCCTGTCCCCCATAATTCTTACCTGAGCCCCTTCTCTGTCCAGCGATGTCCACGAGTGTCTCAGCCATCTGGGACTCTCCCTCCTGATTGGCTGAGACACAGCAGCAGCGCCATTGGTTCCTGCTGTTGTCAATCACATTCAGTGAGCCAATCAGGAGAGAGAGGTTGGTAGGGCTCCGTGTCTGAATGGACACAGGAAGCTGTGGCTCAGCTCACATGCCCCCATAGTAAGCTGCTTGCTGTGGGGGCACTCAACAGGAGGGAGGGGCCAAGAGCACAGAAGAGACACCCAAGAAGAGGCGGCTCGGTGCTGCACTGTGCAAAAAGTATAACATGTTTGCTATTTTTATAGTAAAAAAATAAATAAAACGAGACTTTACAATCAATGGGGACAACATGCCATTTTTGTCTCTCTCGAAATCCAAACCAGACCTAAAGGGCTTGTTATGAAGAGCTTTTGTTTAGTTTGCACAATAATCTCCATAGATCGCTGGTTGAATATTCTTACCATTAGGGTAATTTCCAGTGAGTGTTAACTCTCATGGTTGAATGTTCTTATTTTTCTCTTAGAAAGAATGCTAGGGAATGTTACATTCACCCAGCAAAAGGCAACAAGGAAACTAATACACACACATTAGACACATTACAGGTATCATTTATTACGCATGAATGTTGACACATTGGCAAAGTAATTCTTTATAAATAGACTCCTGACTCTGAAAATAGTTATTGTCATTGTCATTAAACACTATTATTCTAGCAAAGGAAATTAAAGTGGTACAAACATGCAAACATTTATTATATTGCAGCCTACCATATCTTAGATGTGATGGCTGCAATAGTTTTTCTTTTTAAGGCTTTCTTTCTTCCATTTTTATTTGGTGAGCTAGCCAGCATGTTTGTTTCAAAAGCACAATCTCTCCAGCAGAATGTATCTGCAGACAAACCATTTAACACTGGCAGGGGTACCTAAATGATCTTTTTTTTTTTTATTTATGTAAAATCTTTATGCTAAAAAAAAAAATTAAACATGTTTGCATTAACAGATTATAAAGTGTGAGCTGGAGTTTGGCTTCCATTTGTTCAGTGTATTTAAATCTGCTAATTCATTCAAAAGAGATGTATGTTTGTTTGTTTTTTTAGAATCATACTTACCTAGGTGGATTCAGCATTGGCCTGATGCTGCATCTGTCCCCCGGAACATCTAATATTAAGAACCGAGTTATCGAACACTGCAGATCGCTCGGTTCTCACAGCTCCGCAAACAGAGAGCTGCTCACTGAGAGGCTGAGCTGGGTGCCGGTCCAGGCATGTGGGCATATCCTGACTTTGTATGATGTAATTTGTGATCCACAAATAGAGCTTTCTTTTAGTGGTATTTGATCACCTCTGCGTTTTTTTTTTTTGCACTAGAAACAAAGAACGACCTACAATTTTGAAATAAAACCTATATATTTTTTACTTTCTGCTCCCACAAAATCCATCCACTAAACCTTTTTAAAAATCTAATTTCTTCATCAGTTTAGGCTAATATGTATTATGCTACAAATTTTTGGTAAAAAAAACTCCCAATAAGGATAACTTGATTGGTTTGCGCAAAAGTTACAGTGTCTACAAACTATGGGATATATATTTTTTTATCTTTATTTTTTACTAGTAATGGCAGAAATCAGCAACTTATAGCGAGACTGCGATATTGCGGCAGACAATTCGGACACCCAACTGACACTTTTGACACTTTTTTGGGGATCAAGTGCTAAAAAATATGCACTGTCACTGTACTAATGATACTGGCAGGGAAGGGGTTAACATCAGGGGCAATCAAAGGGTTAAATGTATTCCTAGAGAGTGCTTACTAACTGTAGGGAGGTGCTTTTACTACTGGAAGACATGTATCTGTGTTTCTGCTTCACAGAAACACAGGATCCATGTCTTTTGTACTCACAGAATGTCAGTCAGCCTTGTGTGTATGCCAAAACCATTGCCAGATGCCTGATGAAGGTAATGCCAGACCTCATTCACATGGATCAGTCAGGGTTCACTAAAGGGAGACAAGCACCAGACGCCACAAGACGTATGATCAACTTGATACACAATGCTGAATCCAGCGGAACGCCGTCTCTGTTACTATCCTTAGATGCAGAGAAGGCATTTGACAGGGTACATTGGTCCTATTTACAGAAGGTACTCCTTAAATTTGGTTTCAAAGATCACATATACAGAGCCATCATGGCACTCTACACCACTCCATCAGCACAAGTTTGATCAGATTTGATGAACTTTACGATCGTAGTCTCGGTGTGTAGGATTTAGATATAAAAGAAAAGACAGCCCATGCGTGATCCCATATAGGGGGGTTGGTTGTAACAAACATAATAAATTAACTCACTTATTATATATAATTGGCATCAATCCACGAGCGCCAAGCTCGTATCATTCTGCTCAGACTTTAATAATGTTGTTAGATCTTCAGATCCCTCCACTAGTATTTTCGATGTACGGGGGAGTTTTTAGGCACAAAAAAGAAGGATGCCCAAAGTATAATCCCGTAGGGAACAATTTCTTAACACAAAAAGAGTAAAAAGTAAACACTCGTGTTTAAAAAGCAACAAATAGCAGCAATCCAGGAGCAACAAACTCATATGTGATGGTCAGTTTCTGCTTAACCTATTGCTCCAATCCCCGACGCGTATCGTCACATCACGTGATTTCATCAGGGAATAGCAATAGGTACTAATTCATGTATTTAAATAGTGTGTCTAATTGAATGGCCTATTAAAATAAGCAACGTCGGCCATTTTACCTTGGTCTCCCATAGGAAAGTATAGGGCTGCCATTTTCCCTTTGTTTCTGCATGTATTAGCATAGTTGACATGGAAACTCAGTTAACAAGCTTGCAGATACACACCACACAGGGATGACAATTAACACAATGTCCACTGTAGTGTGGATAAATGTATTTAGAGACCAGATATTTAAAAAAGAGGGGTATAAATGCTGCGGACTTGCAACTCATAAGAATGGTAATTCGCATAAGGTCTGCTGTAACTGTGACACATATATTAAAAATCGGATGATGAAACTCAATAATGGAAACTAAAAATATATTAAAAAGCATGATCAAAAACATACTTGAAAAAAAACAATGTTTTGATTAATCATGAGCATAAAAATCCTCATAAATCTATTAAAAAGTTTTTACCTGCGTGTCCGTAAGTGACACAGTGGGCGTGATTACGGCCGACATCGAGGCTAGGAGTGCAAGCCTCGATCTGATTGCGCCTGAGTGCGCCTTTCCGGAAGTGACGCTTTGGGTGTTTCCAGCGTCACCTCCGTGTGTTATATCTCATACTTTTATTTCAAATAGGTATATTAGCCTTTAAAGTTGTTAGGGATCTACAACTCAACCTTAAAATAGGTCATGACTAAACAACAGCATGGCTTTGGCAATAAATTGGATATAATCCTCAGGTGGAACGCATCATTACATTTTGGGTAAGAGGCATGGAACGCACGCCCGGCGGCCATCTTCACATACAAACCGGAAGCCGATGCTGGTGACACAGGGGGATGGAATCTGGCTGATTTACTTCTTGTACCTTATATAAGGGAATGTGGCAGTAGTGGCAGTATACCCCAGATGAAGTCCTAGCAGACGAAACGCATCGGGAGGACTCCACTACTGCCTGTTTTATTGATAAGCACTTGAATAACTACATAAATGTAAGTTTATTACTATTTTTAATAAATTTTATTTTAAACGGTATCACACTATTTTGGCCATATTTTTCTGCCCTATGTGGATTTCGGCTGGTGTCGGAGATCTCTTTTTAACGGTAAAGATCAAGTGTGTTTAAGAATTGGAGGAAGGCAACCCCCATGGTTTGATCAATCGATCTGCGATCTGAGAGTCTGTTCCCTAGATCGGAGTGATAAGCACGTGTGACCCCTTGAATATATGTTAATTCGGGTCAAATAAGCCTACATCTGTCAAGGTGGTGGTATCCTCGGATTGCTCTTTTGTAATTTTCACCTTATATTTGGGACTTCACTTCCACATATGGACTTTTTGTATTAATTTTTCCAAAGTGCATTTCTCGCACTTTTATTTACTTTTTATATATAGTGTTCATTTTTGTAGAATGTATACTAACAAGCGTTAATGCATAGCACTATTGGTGTGCACTGCACGGTTGCATGGTGATATTGCAATGGTTTGTATCATTTTTGTCACTAATTTACTATGTGTACAGATTCACACATCACTATTTAGCACTACACTATATATATAATATTTACTACATTTGTGCTAAAATATCCATGTTTAGCATGTTAGCTGCTGTTTTTGGATAGCGGAATGTCACATTGGTTGTATAGGTATTAAAAAGTCTTGAAAGAGGAATATAAAGCAAGACAGTACGATCCACAACAAGGATGTGGATGTAATGCTGAAGGGGTCCAATAAAATAATTTTAAAATAATTTTTAAATATTTTGGAAAGAAAAAAAGAGAAAAAAGCACTGGGAAAGAAATCATAATTTTTTTAATATATGTGTCCCAATTACAGTGGACCTTATGCGAATTACCATTCTTATGAGTTGTGAGTCCGCAGTATTTAGACCCCTCTTTTTTAAATATCTGGTCTGTAAATACATTTGTCCACACTACAGCGGACTTTGTGTTAATTATTATCCCCATGTGGTGTGTATCTGCAAGCTCGTTAGCTGTGTTTCTGTTTAGCTGCCCTACGCTTTCCTATGGAAGACCAAGGCAAAATGGTCGACGTCACTTATTTTAATGTTGATCTTCGCGTAAATGGCCGCTGGCCATTCAATTAGACACACTATTTAAAGACATGAATTAGTACCTATTGTTATCCCCTAATGAAGTCACGTGATGTGGCGATACGCGCCGGGATTGGAGCAATGTGTTTACCGGGATTACACTATGGGCAGCCATGTTTTTTGTGCCTAAACACCTCCCCCTCCATACATCGAGGATACTAGTGCAGGGATTTGAACGTCTAACAACATTATTAAAGTCTGGGCAGAATGATACGAGCTCGACGCTCATGGATTGATGCCAGTTTATATATAATAAGTGAGTTAATTTATTATGTTTGTTACAAATAACCCCCCTATATGGGATCACGCATGGGCTGTCTTTTCTTTTATATCTAAATCTACAATCGTAAAGTGAATCAAATCTGATCAAAGGGATGTTGGATGATTATCATCTGTAGGTGCCACTATTGGAAGATTGTTGTTGAAGATCGGTTGTTTTGCTGCTCACGGTGGAGAGATTCATTATCTGTGTGGAACGTGATTTAGATGGTTACAGTGAAATCAATGTACACATGTTTTTTTCCTGGTTCCATTATAAAACAATAAAAATGTATTGATGAAAAAAAAAGGCCTACAGCAAATCATATAACAACAATATCATAAAGTCTCCACAAATGTGCCTTGTATGGGATGGGTGCAAGAAAAAAGGTACTCCTCAAGAAAGACCACATGCAGGCATGGCTGAGCTTTGCCAAAATGCACCTTGAAGATTCTGAGGCCACAGGGAAAATGGTGTAATTTGGCCTCAACACCAAATGATATGTCTGGTGCAAATACAGCTCACCATCCAAATAATTCTTATAGTAAAGTATGGAGGTGATAATATCCTGTTATGGGGGTGTTTCTCTGCAGCAGGGACCGGAGCACTTGTAAGGATAGAAGGAAAATGGATGGGACAAAATACTGTCAAATTCTTGAGAAAAATCTGCTGCCCTCTACCAGAAAGTTATCAATGGGAAGAATATTTACCTTCCAACATGACAATGACCCAGTGTATACAGCAAAAATGACCACACAGTGGTTGAAGGAGAAAAAATTGAATGTCTTGTATGGCCTAGTCAGAGCCCAGACTTAAACCCCATTGAAAATCTGTGAAATTACTTGACTGCAGTCCACAAGCAATCAGCAGTTCTACAAAAAAGAGTGGGCAAATATTGCAAAGTCTAGATGTGAAAAGTTAGTAGAGACATATCCCAAGGCTGTAATTAAACCAAAAGGTGGTCCAACAAAATACTGACACAAAGGAGTGATCATTTTTCCAACTCAGTGACATTTTTATGACATGATGGTGTTATATCTTTCACGTATTACATTTCAGGCTGCAAAGCAACACAATGTGATTATTTTAAAGGGGGGTGATTATTTTCTATACCCACTGTAATATTTAAGATGTGGGGGTATGTACTGAATGTGAATTGACTAAATAGAACAGTGAGTAATGTCAAGGGATAGCTGCAGAGTGGCATTTGTCTTCTAATGTGATGTTAATTTGATTATTTAGAATTCTGGACTATGTGTACATGTCAATAATCAAGTGTTATTTCATCCCCAGTTTTTGGATCACATAAAGGCAGGCCTCGAGGATGTTTGTGGTCACTGGGGACACAACTACTGCAAAGACAAGTAGGTTAAAATATAAAAAAAATGATCTGCAGCATTACATCTAATACATGCTATGATTGAACATACCTTTACCTTGAAGTGCTTTTGCCAGCATTGAAGTAATTATGTCAGTAATTATTATTATTATTATTATATTAGTAATTATGTTAGGATTATGTTACAACACCCAAAGCACTAGGGTGGCGCTTGCAGTTGTAGGGCTTTATAGTAAATACAGCAAGCATGCTTGCATTTAAAATACAGTATGTGCATATGAAATACAGTATGTACATTGCTCTTACTTTTTTTTGTAATCTCTCTCATAAATATATTTTAAATAATGCATAAATGTTGGTAGCTGTGCAGCCAGAGAAGTCAGAACTTCAGATCTGCATAATTGTTCTGGAGGGTCAGGAATAGCAGCCCATGTATTTCTCTCATTACAAGTTTCCTTTTGACAAATAAAATCCTACAATGTGCCCTGGCCATGATTCTGACATTGTTTCCCTTAAAGTCACCCTGTCATTATCTAAAAAAGATCCCTAAAAACGCATATGTGTAAAAGAAGAGGGCAAATACATGCCTTTTACACTGCATTGAGCTTGAAAAATAAAAATTTTATATGAAGTCTTTAGGGAAATTGACACTTCCTGTAGTGTCGAGCTCTACCACATGACCCCCTCTAGCCTTTACATTACTACTGTACCATTTAATGCATAAAGGTCAGTGGGAGGAACTGTTGAGTATCCAGTAAGAGCGGCAGGGTATCCAGGAGATTGCCTCCCTCAGAAGCGGACTTCAGGGGACCATTTCTCAGCATCAATGTAATGTTCAGTGGTGCGGGGCATGTGGAAAGGTAGAATGTTGCTAAACCCAGGACCCTGCATTCACTATATCTGGTTTCCCACAGTACACAGAACATGGAAATGCAATTATTTTAGTAAATATAAACTGCTAAATACCCTTTCTCATCAGCAGTATGAAGCAGTCTTGTGACTTCTATCAGTGTCCAGCCGAGCACTGGTTAAATCTTGTAGGAGGAGTTTGACTATCCTGTGAGGCTGCATGAGCCCTGACCCTTTGTCTAGACAGTGCTGATTGGCCCTGTGCTGATCACATGCACCCTCCAGAAAAAAAAAAATCTAGCAATACACACCAAACTGAGCATGTGCAGAATCCCTCCTAGGGCTAGATTGGGGACAGTGAAAGCAGGGGAGGATCAGAGAAGACAGGATCAAACAGTCTTTTTACAGGATGCAAAAGATTAACTCCTTAGGTTCCACAGTGAGTAAAACAAGCATGCTTTACTGCATATACAGACTGATTTTACTGTTGTGAGTTTAGTAACACTTTAAGTATTCAGTCTTTTTTTACAGGCTTGCCTTTTTAGATTATTTTTGTTTAATTACAGGTTCATTTTAACATTATATAGAGATATAATTAGTAATGTTGGTAAACAACCGTGGAGTGGGACTGTCATCATGCTGTTATATTGACTGTATAGAAGTCCAGTTTACTGATATACCAGTGACTTTAAACCATAAATATACTCTATGCATTGTTATGACACTATGCAGAGCTGGAAAATCTGAAAGTGCAAGATCCAGTCCCAACTTAGGGACATGTTGGACAGAGCTCTTCCACGTTACCACCTGGAGTCCATTCTGCAGGGGCAAAGCTTAGTCTTGAAAAAAAAAATGAAATTGCCAGTACATTTTAGTTATATCAGAAAGCATTTGCATAGAGTTTACATTTTACAGTTTGTATCTGATCTAGAATGTAGGTGTGTGATACAATACTCACATAAGATTTCTACCAAACATAGGTTTAAGCAGTTTGATCAAAAATATCTGCGTAGACTACTGATACGAGAAAATGAGCCAAAATCAAGCATTGTGTCCTTATATAAAAAACTGGAAATTAAGCAAGCCATTGAGATGGCGGAATCTGGTTTGAGTAGAGACCCATCTTTATCATCATTGGGGTAAGTACTACACAAATTAGACTTTGTGAAAATGCGTCTCTTGTTTATCATATCAGGTGGTTATTCATTGATCTACAATGCACTCACATTGGTCTGAAGGGACTTTTGATGAGTCTGTGGTGTACTACATGGAGCTGCAGGCTAATGTGAGTTCAATACTCTATAAAAATAAACCCAGCTCTATTCCTCTCTTAGATATCAATAATATGATTTTTTTGTCAGTGACCATAAGACAATAAGAAACATAAGACATAAGAAAAACAGCAGCCAAACCAAACTCCTAGAATAAAACTGATCATGAAAATTATAGAGTTTAGGAATATGTGCACAGTGGGGAAAAATAATTATTTGATCCTCTGCAGATTTTGTAAGTTTGCCCACGTACAAAGAAATTAAGGGTCTATCATTATTATCATAGGTGTATTTTAAATTATAGAGAAAGAATAACTAAATAAAAATTTCATAAATTGAGCTGCAGTTCAGTTACTAAAATTAGTATTTGATCCCTAAGCAAAACAAGACTTAGTACTTGATGGAGTAACCCTTGTTACAAGCCCTTGTACAAGCACAGAGGTAAGTCATTTCTTAGTTGGTTACCAGGTTTGCACACATCTCAGGATTACAGATCTTCTATAATTCCTTAAAGCGGAGATACACCCAAAAGGGGGAAGTTCCACTTTAGGGCCTCTTCCCCAGCTCCTGTTTGTGAATTGGAGCTTTCGTGGAGGAGGGGAGGTACCCGGTTCCACTTCTGTTTTGGTCGCCTTAGGCAATCTGAAGCAGAACTTCTCCTTCGTCCCTTCTTCCCGAAGTCTTCCGGGACACATGACAAGTCCCAGAAGATATCAGGACCAGTCACAGAGTGTGGCGCCGCTTGCGCATGTGCAGTGGGCACCCATCTGTGAAGCCGCAAGCTGTCAGATGAATGGCTGTTTATTAAAATTCATCAGTTACACTTTTTGTAGCTGCTGACTTTTAATAAACACAAAAATAACTGGAATTCTGCTTTAAGGTTTCTTGGCTGTCACTTGGCAACTCAAAATTTCTGGTCCCTCCATAAACGTTCTATAGGATTAAGGTCTGGAGACTGCCTAGGCTTCTTCTTGAGCCACTCCTTTGTTGCCTTGGTGGTATGTTTTGGGTCATTGTCATGCTGGAACCCCCGTCCCATCTTCATTGTTCTGGCTGAGGGAAGAATGTTCTCATCGAAGATTTTACAATACATGGCCCTGTCCATTGGCCCATCAATGTCGACCTGTATCTTTAGCAGAGAAACAGTCCCAAAATATAATGTTTCCATCTCCATGCTAGACTGTAGGGATGGTGTTCTTAGGGTCATAATCAGCATTTCTATTCCTCCAAACACGACCACAGCACTTTCTCCCAATCCTACTCTAAATCATTTAGATGTTCATAGGAAAACTTCAGATGGGCCTGTACATGTGCCTTCTTGAGGAGGGGGACCTTGTGGGCGCTGCAGGATTTCAATCCATTGTGGCGTATTGTGTTACCAATGGTTTGTTTGGTGACTGTGGTCCCAACTGCCTTGAGATCATTCACAAATTCTTCCTGTGTAGTTTGGGCTGATCCCTCATTTTTCTTATGATCTTCCTAACCCCATGAGGTGAAATCTTGCCTGGAGCTCCAGACCAAGGGTGATTGTTGGGCATTTTGTATTTCTTCGGTTTGTGTGTAGAACCACCTTAGGTAGGTGCTAGAGTTAGATTTCTGGCCAATGCAGTTAAATTTATGCAGGCCTGGCTTAAATCTCTGCCCTGCTGACGAAGTTCTATGAACGTAAGGCATACGGGGAAGGAGCTACGCGCTGATGTCACCTGCATCCTACACACCACCAGCTGTCTGTTGTGGATATGCCTTTTTTACATAGTCATTTGTGAGTAACCAGTTTTACAAATAAAGCTGCTTTATAACTGATCCACAGTGAGCAGGTTTGTTTCTGCTTCACCTTTGTATATCCCAGGGGAATCTTCTGGAGTTCCTGTCTCTGCCTGAATTACTTACCCTATGAAGGGACCTGTGTACTTGACCATTTATTAGTTCAGTGGCCCAGTCTTTGAAGTGAGCAAAGCGATTGCTCTGAAGGTTGAAGGTCTGTCACCATTTTTTCCTTGAATTGTGCTTTGCCACGTGGAATCCTTTTTGGTGCTTGCTGGGACCTGTCGTCCTCCTCCTCTTCTTCCTGTGCAACTTTTATTGGACTGTTTTAGATATGATATTTTAACTTATTTCTTTATGTACTGCACCTTATTCTAAGCTAGCTTAAATCTAGGGCTTTTTGTTGAACTGTGGGGCTGGGAGTGGACTAGAATAGGCTGGTGACTCACAGGCAGTGTCATTTATTGGTTACCTCCCTCTGACTCTCAGAAGATTCTGGAAACAGAGGAGGGGAACAGAGGTGGAGATGTCTGGGGTGTGTTAAGGATCCCTGACCAATCCCCAACTAGGACTGGGAGGGGGTAGGCCTCCTTAAATACCCAGGGTCAGCCTAGCTGGGGAGGAGTTGTTTCAGGTGGAAGAACTAGAGATGGAGTGTTAGGCTGTTGGAGACTTGGAGGGAGCCCTCCAGCCTGGGGGTGACCTTGGGCCAGGGGCTCAGAGTTGTGAAGGAACCTCACACACTCCAAGGGGTGTCCTGAACAGGAGCAGGAGAGGACAGCAGGGAATACTGACAGGCACAGTCGGGAGAGCTGGGAGAGGCATGTCAGAGCGGACAGGGAGGCAGTCTGAGATGGATGTAGAGCCAGCGGGAAAGACTGTGATGTTACTGGCAGTGAAGTCAGGCTGCTGCAGCCAGGAGGGCTGTCAGGGCCTGAAAAGGGCTGACTGGGATCAGTAGTCCACCAAAGAGTAGCTAGCACTAGAACTTTCTTTGCTACACCATAGGGGCCCACAGGCCCTGCCTGTAATAAGGTACTTTTGCTAAGGCCTGGCTGAGACCATTGTCAGGCCTAACCATGTGCTAGATTTGCCTGAAGAACTGTGCTGGAGGGAAAAGGAGACATAGTCTGCAGCAAGTGCTGGGCATCCCATGAATTCCTTAACCCCATCCAACTTTAATCCCTCAATAAAATACAAAAAACAAAGCTGATGGACTGTTCATTGTCTGGAGAGTGATTGAAAGTGCATGCCAGCCGGGCAGGGTGACAGGTGGATTTACTACATCCTGCAGCCCCTACGGGGGTACCGCTACATGTGAATAATTGCTCCAACAGTTGTCTCCTTCTCACCAAGCTTCTTGCTGATAGTCTAGCCTTGTGCAGGTCTACAATCTTGTCCCTGACACCCTTTGATAGCTCTTTGGTCTTGCCCATGATAGCGAGATTTGAATGGAAGGAAGAGATTCTGTGGACAGGTGACTTTTATACACATAAGTTATCGTTAAGAGCATAATCTTAAATTGACAAGACCACATGCACCACATGAGCACATACTGTAGCCAGTCTGTGGAAACCAGAATTATTGTTGGTTGGTAGGGGATCAAATACTTAATTTACTCACTGAACTACAACTCGGTTTATAACATTTGTATCGTGTTTTTTCTGGATGTTTGGTTGATATTCTGTCTCTATCATTTAAAATAAACCAATGATAACAATTATAGACCCTTTATTTCTTTGTAAGTAGGCAAATGTACAAAATCTGCAGGGGACCAAATTATTATTTTCCCCACTGTATGGTGCTATTACTGACAGAGTCACATAGATCCATAAAGCATAAGTTTAGTTATATTTTCAAGGTATTACATGACCCTTAGGAGGAGTGAATAAGTCAAATATGCATAAATAGCTGGTGTAATAAAAAATATTTTAGCTTGAAAATTTATTTTTTTAGCTTGTAATGTCTCAAACCCTTAGCCATTATTTACTAAAGAAGTTGAGGCTGTTAAATAGGCTTGGTAAATTGTTTGAACCTTTGTTTACTTCAACCAATGATGTACTAGCAAAAATACTATTCTAACAATAGTCCTGCCCCCCCCCCCCCCCCCCATCCACTCCTAGTGTGCATTGGGTGATTGTGCTGGTAGAAGGCAGTGAAGTACAGATTATGTTGCAGGATTTGAGTTTGTGCTGAGGATAAGGATACGATAAATGTAATCCAAAATATCACACATGTTACAGACATCTATAACAAATGCATACATGTGATCAGAATTCTCTCATGCACAATTGTTAGACTACTTTAATAGTAGTATGTCATGTTAATTGGTATTGGCATTTTTATTTTTATGGGTTTTTTTTTAATGTCTTTTCAACTAAGTAATCCAGTTAGTCCATGCCTTTGCTATTTACTCCAAGAATGGCATTTATTAACCTTATTTTTGATTCTTTAAACCAGAACATATGAAAAGAATAAAGTAAAAGCTCTTTCCCCATCTGACGTTAATGAAATGCGAGATGTCTTATCAAGGAACCTCTATCAGATACGCCATCGGGTAAGATTTGTTTTATGTAGGTGCGCTTTACTTTTTTCTTTTTATGTCTAGTCCACTGAATATAACATTACTTTTTTTCTTTTTATGACTAGTCCACCGAATATAACATTAATCACATATTGTCCTTATTGCATTTATCAGATAATTTTATGCTTAGGCAAAATTGTACATTAAGAGCCAAACCACTAACCTGTCAAACTTTGCCTTAGTAGGTGAAATGTTAATGTAAATGTTAGATATCCTTTTATTGATTTGAACATTCAACATTTTTTCTAGACACTCTCCTACAACAGGCACAATCTTGCAAGTGGAACCAGTGAAAAACAAGCCAAGGAAATCCTGATCCGCCGGCGACACAGCATGAGAGAGAGTTTAAGGAAGCATAACAGTCTTATAACAAGGAACAGAACGGTACCCTTATTGTTTCACTATTTCCAATAAAACTCAAATGTACAAGAATTTTCAAACCAGTTTTTGAAAGGGTAATTTTGTTCTGTTATAAACATATGATCTGACTACTGAGTCCATGCTGTATCTCTCTATTCGCATATAGAAATGAGCTTGCACCACATTGATTTGTGATTATATCTTCTCTGCTGCAAACATCTCTAACCATAGAAACACCCATAACTGGGTTGAAGCCTTGAAACAAGAAGAGGGTGAAATGAGCACAAGTTTAGGGAAGCTTGTTTATGGATTTGAAAAGGGCTCATGGGTTTAACATTTGCCCCAGAAGGAGAAGGTTGTATTTTTTCAGAAAAATTTGGTGTATTTTTGCAATGCAGTGCTACAAAAACAAACATATGACACAAAGTGGCCAAAAATGAATTACCAGTAACAGAAACAATAGAAAAGGGGACTGCTTAGAGCTAATTATGATTAAGAAGAATTAATAACAGATTAAATGGGAAGAACTTTTATTAAGTAACAGCTCAGGTTTTTTATAGGCTGACAAATGGAGAAAAAAAATCAAATGCCTCCAGCTTCATAGTGATCACCTTGATTGACTGTCATGGTGTTCATCAGGAACCACTCTGATTGGCTCCGGTTTGTTAGCTTAGATCACAGCTGTCAGGGACAGTGTGGTATGACAATTAGTAGTGCACACTTTTTGAGATATACATTTTAGATTAGGTGTATCTACACCTCTTTAGTTTACTTTTTTTGGTGTACTTTGGATTAGGGATGAGCTTCGTGTTCGAGTCGAACATACGTTCGACTCGAACATCGGCTGTTCGTCCGTTCGGCGAAGTCCGAACATTTTGGTCCGTTCGCGCCAAATTCGTGTGGCGCTCACGGCCCACAATGCACTGCGATGGCGCAGTGCATTGCTGGCTCATGATTGGCCAAGCATGCACTGTGACCCCGCATGCTTGGCCAATCGCAGCGCCAGCAGCGAGGAGAGCCATGATTGGCCACAGGCAGGATGCCTGTGGCCAATCATAGCTCAGGCTGTGTAGTGCACGCCCCACACTATATAAGGCCACCAGCGCGGCGGCCTTGTGTAGTGTGTTGGCGTCTGAAGCAGTGGGTGTTCTGTGTACCTTCAACACAGTACACACCGATCGTTTTCGGCCGATTTTCGATCTTGCTGTTGTGTAGTGGTTGTTGTCTGCATGCCCTGACCGCAGTATACACCGCTATATTCACCTCACCTATATAGCTAGTGATCTATCTTTTATAATAGAGCTTGCAGTCAGTAGTGTTAGGAGCTTGTGCGTGCTGTCTGCGTGCTCTGTACCCAGTACATACCGCTATATCCACCTACATAGCTCTTCTCTATTTGAGACCACTTGCCATCTGCAGGAGTTATTGGAAGTTGTGTGTGCCTCCAGCACAGCACAGTATACATCTGTATATACCCCTTTATCTCTGGTGTTCTATAATAAAGGCATCTGCAGGAGTTAGTGGGTGTTGTGTGCCTCTAGCACAATATACACTACCCAACTGCTTTTTTACCCAACTCCCTTCAGGCCATTACCATGTCTGGAAGGCAAGGAGAGGCAGACAGGCGCGAGCCGATAAAAGAGGGCAAGCAGGCTCTGTGTCTAGAGACAACAGTGCTGGTCGTGGACGCGGTGCATTGTCATCAGCACGTGGCCATGGGACACGCTTGTCCTTCTTTTCGGCAGCTGGACATGTTGAACCGCAACATGCCAACGACTTGGTAGAGTGGATGACCAAGCCCTCTTCATCCTCCTCATCCTCTCTCACCCAGTCTCAGGGTACTAGCAAAGCAGCTGCCAACGCATCGTCTTCCCTCCTCTCAATGTCATCATCAGTGACTCCTTCCCTAGACCCACCACGTCCTCCTGAGGAGTCTCCTGAACTCTTTGAGCACAGTGTTGGGTACATGCTCCAGGAGGATGCCCAGTGTTTTGTAGCCTCTGATGATGACACTCAGCTAGAGGAAGGCAGTAGCGTGAATGCAGAGAGAGGGGATGCTCAAGAAGGACAGCAATCTGGCAGTCATGTTCCACAAGCTGCAGCATACTGCAAGGTTTGCTACAGCGATGAAGAGGGAGGGGATGATGAGGGCACTGACTCCATGTGGGTTCCTGGTAGGAGAGAGGAGGAGGAGGCACAAGTCCAACGAGGCAGGATGCCCTCCGGGGGCCAGCTTAGGGGCAGCACACCGACTGAATCACACCGCAGAGCTCCGCCTGTGCAGGGCGCTGCCTCTGCACGTTATTCTAAAAGTTCTTTGGTGTGGGCCTTTTTTGAGACGAGTGCATCAGATCGCACCGCTGCTATTTGCAACATATGTCTCAAGCGTATCTCGCGTGGAAAAAACATCAGCCGCTTGGGCACCACATGCTTGACCAGACATATGTTGACCTGCCATGCAGCTCGTTGGCAAGCGTACCTCAAAGACCCACACCAAAGAACAAAGCGGCCCTCTCCTTGCTCCTCATCAGCTGGCATCTCCAACCCCACTAGACATTCAGTCCTCTCTGAAACCTGCTCTGAGAGGAATGAAGGTGTAGAATTAGGTGTGTCACAGCCAAGTGTTTCCGGGCACTCTGCTAGCAGTACACCCACGTCCGATTATAGCAGGCAAATGTCCCTGCCCCAGCTGCTGGACCGGCAAAAGAAGTTCTCTCCCAGCCATCCACATGCCCAGTGGTTGAATGCTAGCTTGGCTAAATTGCTAGCACTTCAACTGCTGCCTTTTCAGTTGGTAGACTCGGCCCCCTTCCGTGAGTTTGTACAATGTGCGGTTCCTCAGTGGCAGGTCCCCAAACGCCACTTTTTCTCACGGAAGGCAATTCCGGCTCTCTACCGGCATGTGGAAGGCAATGTCCTTGCCTCGCTGGACAGGGCGGTCAGCGGTAAGGTGCATATTACCGCTGACTCATGGTCCAGCAGGCATGGACAGGGACGTTACCTGTCTTTCACTGCCCATTGGGTCACTCTTCTGGCAGCTGGGAAGGATGCAGGACAAGGTGCAGTAGTGTTGGAGGTTGTTCCGCCACCACGCCTCCAAAATGCTACTATTGGTTGTGACACACCTTTCTCTTCCACCCCCTCCTCTTCGTCTTCCTCCATGGCCTCTTCCAGTGCTCTGTCCTCAGAACCAGCGGTGCTCCGTAGGCGTTCCAGGGGCTACGCAAGTACGCAGGCAAAACGATGCCATGCCGTGCTTGCGCTGGTTTGTTTGGGGGACAGGAGCCACACTGGGGCGGATGTTTTGTCAGCTCTGCAGGGGCAGGCCGAGAGGTGGTTGACACCATGCCAGCTTAAGCCAGGAATGGTGGTTTGCGACAATGGCACCAACCTCCTCTCCGCCCTCCGACAGGGACAACTGACCCATGTGCCCTGTGTAGCTCACGTCCTTAACCTGGTGGTGCAGCGGTCCTTGGGCAGGTACCCCGGCTTACAGGATGTCCTGAAGCAGACCAGGAAAGTCTGTGTGCATTTCCGCCGATCATTTAATGCCTGTGCTCGGCTGGCTGAGCTCCAAAAGGAGTTGAACCTGCCCAAGAACCGCCTTATATGTGACATGCCCACCAGGTGGAACTCAACGTTGGCCATGCTGCAGCGGCTGCACACGCAGCAGAGGGCCATCAATGAGTACCTGTGCGACTACGGCACCAGGAC
This sequence comes from Lithobates pipiens, assembly GCF_037356315.1. Taxonomy (NCBI): domain Eukaryota; kingdom Metazoa; phylum Chordata; class Amphibia; order Anura; family Ranidae; genus Lithobates; species Lithobates pipiens. The sequence continues at coordinate 437,593,635 of NW_027507748.1, forward strand.
AGGGTCAGAGGAGCTCGGATTTTTCTCACCACGCCAGTGGGGCATGATCAGGGATGCATGCACTGTCCTGTCACCGTTTGAGGAGGCCACAAGGATGGTGAGCAGTGACAGTGCATGCATCAGTGACACTGTACCTCTTGTCCACCTCTTGGAGCATACGCTGCGTGGAATAATGGACAGGGCACTTGAGGCAGAACAGAGGCAGGAAGAGGAGGACTTCCTTGCCTCTCAAGGCCCCCTTTATCCAGACAGTGTTCCTGCTGTGCCACCCATCACACAGGAAGAGGATAAGGAAGAGGAGGAGGAGGATGATTGTGTCAGCATGGAGGTGGAGGCTGGCACTCAGCATCAGCAGCAGCAGCAGCAGTCTTGTAGGGATGATTTACAGTCCCAAGAAACACGTGGACTTGTACGTGGCTGGGAGGAGGTAGCTGCAGATCATGTTGTCCTTAGTGACCCAGAGGACTCCGGACTGAATGCCTCAGCTAACCTACGCTGCATGGCCTCCCTGATCCTGCAAAGCCTGCGGAAGGATCCTCGTATTCTTCGGATCAAGGAGAGGGACCATTAATGGCTGGCCACTCTCCTTGATCCACGGTACAAGAGTAAGGTTGCCAACCTTATCTTGCCATCGCAGAGGGAGCAGAGGATGAGACATCTCCGGGAGGCCTTGCAGAAAGGTCTGTGCAACGCGTTCCCAGAGACTGGGAGGTTACAAACTCCTGGTCCTGGACAACGTGTTGCTGAGGCATCGGTCAGAAGGAGCGGTGGAGAAGGTGGCCATCTGACTGATGCTTTCAGACAATTTTTTAGTCCACAGCCCCAAGGTATGATCGGTTCCAGCAACCATCGCCAGCGTCTGATTTACATGGTGCAGTAATACCTAGGGGTAAGGCCAGACTTGGACACCTTTCCCACCGAAAATCCTCTGGCTTACTGGGTCTTGAGGATGGATCACTGGCCAGAGCTTGCACAGTATGCAATTGAGCTACTGGCCTGTCCTGCATCCAGCGTTCTTTCGGAACGCACCTTCAGTGCTGCTGGTGGCTTTGTTACCGATCACTGGGTGCGGCTGTCTACCGAATCAGTTGATCGACTGACCTTCATCAAGATGAACCAGTCTTGGATCACCCACAGCTATCAAGCACCTGAAGCTGATGTAAACGAATAATTTTTTTTTAAATATCACATCCCTTCAAGACTGCCTATGCTGATGCTGAGTGACTGTCCTGTTATGTTGATTGTCTATCCTCTTCCTCCTCCGATGATATGTTGGAAGAACATTTCTGTTTCTGGGTGATGCCATCAGCCCAATTTTTCTGCCCCTGTTTAACAGGGGCATTTAAGTGCAATTTTTGATGCAATGCTTTGCAGCAGGGCTAATTCCTGCAATAAAACAAGAGTATATGGGAGAGGTTGCAGTGTCGTGGGACCAGTGCCTAAGGCCCAATTTTTCTGCCCCTGTTTAACAGGGGCGTTTAAGTACAATTTTTGATGCAATGCTTTGCAGCAGGGCTAATTCCTGCAATAAAACTAGAGTATATGGGAGAGGTTGCAGTGTCGTGGCACCAGTGCCTAAAGCCCAATTTTTCTGCCCCTGTTTAACAGGGGCGTTTAATTACAATTTTTGATGCAATGCTTTGCAACAGGGCTAATTCCTGCAATAAAACTAGAGTATATGGGAGAGGTTGCAGTGTCGTGGCACCAGCACCAGTGCCTAAGGCCCAATTTTTCTGCCCCTCTTTAACAGGGGCATTTAAGTACAATTTTTGATGCAATGCTTTGCAGCAGGGCTAATTCCTGCAATAAAACTAGAGTATATGGGAGAGGTTGCAGTGTGGTGGCACCAGCACCAGTGCCTAAGGCCCAATTTTTCTGCCCCTCTTTAACAGGGGCGTTTAAGTACAATTTTTGATGCAATGCTTTGCAGCAGGGCTAATTCCTGCAATAAAACTAGAGTATATGGGCGAGGTTGCAGTGTGGTGGCACCAGCACCAGTGCCTAAGGCCCAATTTTTCTGCCCCTGTTTAACAGGGGCGTTTAATTACAATTTTTGATGCAATGCTTTGCAGCAGAGCTAATTCCTGCAATAAAACTAGAGTATATGGCAGAGGTTGCAGTGTGGTGGCACCAGCACCAGTGCCTAAGGCCCAATTTTTCTGCCCCTGTTTAACAGGGGCGTTTAATTACAATTTTTGATGCAATGCTTTGCAGCAAGGCTAATTCCTGCAATAAAACTAGAGTATATGGGAGAGGTTGCAGTGTCGTGGCACCAGCACCAGTGCCTAAGGCCCAATTTTTCTGCCCCTGTTTAACAGGGACATGTAATTACAATTCTTGATATAATATTTCACAGGAGGGCCCGTTCATGTGCACACCCAGAGTAACTGTGAGGACTTATAGTGTTGTGGCACCAGCACCACAACCACCAAAGGTCAATTTTTCTACCACTGTTCAACAATGGCATGTAATTACAATTCTTGATATAATCGTTAACAGCAGGGCGCTCCAGCGCCCACCAAGAGTCACTTTGAGGGCTTACAATGTTGTGGCAAAACCAACACCTTGTTCCGCCATTTCTGCAGAGCATATAGGGCAGGCCCCTACTTTCAAACATCCAACTTACAAACATCTCCTACTTGAAAACGGAAGGAGACAACAGCAAGTGAGATGAAAAAAGATGGACGACAAAACAAATTATACAGGGGTGATAACCCTTCCCTATGTTTTCCAAAAAGCTTAAAATAATTTTTTTTGACTGGAGCTACACTTTAAAAATGTAGCAGTTGAAAATTACAAACAGATTCAACTTAACACAACAAACCTACACAGTCCCTGTCTTGTTTGCACCGCCTGTATACTGCTGTTCTGAGTATATAGGGCCTGGGGGCCACACGCATTTCCTTTTTTTAATATGGGTACGGGGTTCCCCTTAATATGCGTACAAGACCCAAAGGGGCTGGTAATGGGCAGGGAGGGCTACCCATGCCATTTTTCTCAATGATTTTCAACCATATTGCAGGAACCAGATATAACATTAAAACCGCAAGCAGCTTTAAATGACGTTATTTCCGTTAAATGTCATTTTGTGCAGGGACTGTTCTAAACACGGGAAACACGTGGCACTTCACAGGCATACTACAGACACCCCCCAGGCACCATATTTAAAGGAATATTTCACTTTTTTTTCCCACTTTAATCGTCATTAAAATCAGTGCTCCCGCCAAAACGGCCGTTTTTAAAACTTTTTTTTGCATTGACCCATGTCCCCTGGGGCAGGAGCCAGGTCCCCAAACCCTTTTTAGGACAGTATCTTGCATATTAGCCGTTAAAATTAGCACTTTTAATTTCGAACGTTCGAGTCCCATAGACTTCAATGGGGTTCTAACGTTCGTACGAATTTGGGGTCCGTTCGAAAGTTCTGGCGCGAACCGAACCGGGGGGGTGTTCGGCTCATCCCTACTTTGGATGCTCAAGATCCACGGCTGGTTAGCTGCATTATAGAAAGGTAAGGGTTGGGTGGTGTGTCTTTCAAATTACAGAACTGATCAAAGTGATTGTAAAGGATAATTATTTATTTTTTAAATAACAAACATATCATACCTCCACCTTGCAGCTAGTTTTGCACAGCGTGGCCCCGAATATTATCTTCTGGAGTCCCCCAGCGGCTCTCGCGGCTCCTCCCCGCATCAGATAACCCCCTAAGAGAAGCACTCTAATAATAATATTTGGGTAAAGGCAAAGGGGGGTCACAACCCACCCACCCACTGATAACTTCATCATACTCAGAGAAATGGATAAAATTCCTTTGTAAGTTATTCAACCTTACCAACTATGTAAGTTCCATGTTGGACAGAGTTGGAGCTTACACAGATTTAATGGTAGGCTCTGCTCCCCTATATGAAAGTGCTTGTACCTGGCCATTAGCCAGTCAGGTCCTAGCACTGCATCCTTGGAGGAGGGGAAGTTCTTAGGCTCCCTTTACCCACAAGTATTGTTTGTTTCTAAAGGGTTTTGACAAAGCAACGGAGGAGCATGAACAAAGATGAGCATCAGTTTGTGGCATAGTTACATAGTTACATATGTTGAAAAAAGTAATAAGTCAGTTTAGTTCAAGCAATATATTAAAAACACACACAAATAGAAAACCTCCATATACACTATCCTATACCCACAGTTGATCCAGCGGTAGGCAAAAAAAAAGCATGACTCAGTGGGAGAAAAAAGTCCTTCCTGGTCCCCCATCAGGGATTTCAGTTATATTTTGTGCATTTAGGAGTGCATCCAGCTCTTTTTAAAAAACAATCTACCGAGCTGGCCAGAACCAATTGTTGAGGGAGTCTATTCCACATTTTCCTCCTGATGTAAAGAGTACCCCCTTGTCTTCTGTAATGACCTGAAAGTGAGCTCTACACCAAGTTCACTATATGAACCACTTATGTATTAAGACATGGTGATCATATTCCCCTTAATCTCCTCCTCTCAACAGAGAATATATTCAGTTCAGCTAATCTTTTCTCATAATTGAACTCCTCCATGCCTGTTAACAGTTTGCCCTTCTCTGCACTTTCTTCAGTTCTACGATATGCCTTTGTGAACTGGTGCCTTAAAATTGAACTCCATATTCCAGATGAGGTCTTACTAATGGTTTGCACAGGGGCAAAATTATATCTCTTTTGCTGGTGTCTATATCTCTTTTAATGCAAGAGCATATTTTGCTTGCTTTAGCAACTGCAGTCTTTCATTGCATCCCATTGTTGTACGATATACCAGATCCTTCTCCACCATTTATTCCCCCAGTTGTACTATCCCTAGTATGTTTGATGAACGCATGTTTTTAGGTCCCAACTGCATAACTTTACATTTATCAACATTCAATTTCATTTGCCACATAGTTGCCCAAAGAAATAGTGCTTTGAGGTTGGCTTGTAAGATGGAAACATCCTGTATGGACGTAATTCCACTGCATAGCTTGGTGGTCTCATCTGCAAATACTGAAATGTTACCTTTATTGCAAACTCGATATCATTTATAAATATATTAAAAAGTAAGGGTCCCAACACTGAACCTTGGGGAACAGCACTGATAACCTTAGACCATTTGGAGTATTAATCATCAATCACTAATCTCTGAATACAATCTTTTAGCCAGTTTTCTATCCATTTACAACCTGAATTTTCTAAGCCTGTAGACTTTAATTTACACATTAGCCGCGTGTGGGGAACTGTGTCAAACACTTTGGCAAAACCCAGGTATACTATATCCCTGTGATCCAACCAACAATCTGGAGCGGCGCTAGCATAACAAAAATAATAATTCACATGTGATTGTGCTTAATTAGTGCCAACAATCATATACAAAGAACGCTCTTTAGATTATCTACACTTATAAAAGTGTTCACAATACAGTGGTGGTTGGTCTCTGCAGTGTCGCTTGATATTCTGGGTGCCAGAACATGGTGCATTTATATACAGTTGTGTGAAGAAGTATGTGCCCCTTTCTGATTTTTTTTTTTGTATATTTGTCACACTCAAATGAATCAGATCATCAAACAAATTTTACTATTACATGAAGATAACCCGAGTAAATCCAAAATGCACTTTTTAAATGATGGTTTAATTTATTAAGACAAAAAAGCTGTCCAAAGCTGCCTGGCTTTATGTGAAAAAGTAATTGCTGCCTAAACCTAATAACTGGTTGTGCGACCTTTGGCGGCAACAACTGCAATCAAGCATTTGCAATAACTGGCAATGAGTCTTTTACATTGCTGTGGAGCAATTTTGGCCCACTCTTCTTTGAAGAATTGTTTTAATTCAGCTACATTGAAGGGTTTTCCAGCATAATTGGCCTGTGTAAGGTCATGATACAGCATCTCAATTGGATTTAAGTCCGGGCCTTGACTAGGCCACTCCAAAACCTAAATTTTGCTTTGTTTGAACCATTTGGAGGTGGACTTGCTGTTGTGTTTCGGATCATTGTCCTGCTGCATAACCCAAATGCACTTGAGCTTGAGGTCACAAACTAATGGCCGGACATTCTCCATTAGGATTTTCTGGTAGAGGTCAGAATTCATGGTTTCATCAATTATGGTAAGTCGTACAGGTCCTGAAGCTGCAAAGCAGCCCCAGACCAACATGCTACCACCACCATGTCTCACAAGTTCTTGTTATGAAATGCTGTATTAGTTTTATGCCAGATGAAATGGGATGCACACCTCCAAAAGTGCATTTTTGTCTCATCAGTCCACAAAAAATTTGCTTAAAAGTCTTGAGGATAATCAAGATGATTTTTGGTAAATGTAAGATGAGCCTTTGTGTTCTTTTTGGTCAGCAGTGACGTTGGCCTTGGAACTCTCCCTTGGATGCCATTTTTGCCCAGTCTTTCTTATTGTTGAATCATGAACACTGATCTTACCTGAGGCAAGTGAGGCCTGCAGTTCTTTAGATGTTGTTCTGGGTTCTTTTATGACCTGCGGGATTAGTTGCCGTCATACTCTTGGAGTAATTTTTGTAGGCCGGCCGCTCCTGGGAAGGTTCCCCACTATTCCACATTATCTCCATTTGTGGATAATGGTTCTCCCCGTGGTTCACTGGAGTTCCAAAGCCTTAGAAATGGCTTTGAAACCCTTCCTAGACCAATACATGTACATTACTTTGTTTCTAATTTGTTCTTGAATTTTTTTAGATTGTGGCATGATGTGTGGCTTTTTGTGATCTGTTAGCATGCTTCGCTTTGTCAGACAGCTTCTATTTATGTGATTTCTTGATTCAACAGGTCTGGCAGTAATCAGGCCTGGGTGGGGAAAGTGAAATTTAACTCAGCTCTCCAAAAAAATGGTGGTTAATCACAATTCATTCATGATCCAGCATGTGAGGGGGCAATTACTTGCAACAGCTTTTTTTTCTTAATAAATGAAATAATAATTTTAAAACTGCATCTTGGATCTACATTTATTCAGGTTATCTTTGTGTATTATTAAAAGTTTTTTGATGATCTGAATCATTTAAGTGTGAGAAATATGCAAAAAAATTAAAAAATCAGGAAGGGGGCAAATTCTTTTTTACACAACTGTATAAGTGTATATATATGGTTTTAAATGTTTTGTGGCTGATGGATTTATGGAACGAACACAGGTTATGCAATTATGCTGTATTTGCGGTTATTCTATTCCCACATGAGTGCATTGGAGTGAAGAGGTGATGTTGGAGGGTCCTGTTCCTTAAAAGTGACATTTGGAGAAGAGATCCTCTGATATTTCTAGCACTTATTGGCCCATAGTAATATCTAGGGTCATAGGATTCTGGTGAGTTTTAGTTTGCTTGGGGCATGTGGTGACACAAGCATTTGGATGTCTTATTTGGCACTAGTTTCACAGTGGACTGTTTTTGAGCACTTTCTTACAATTGAACAAGTGTTCTTTGTATATAATTGTTAGCACTAATTAAGTACAATCACATGTGAATTAATATTTTTGTTATAATAGCGCTGCTCAGAATTGTTAGTTTGATCATCTATCTTTGTGCATTTAGGTGGACACATTTGTTTGAGTGGCAGCTGTAGAAGAGTTAATACACATACTTTTTTTTGCACAATCCTATGTGCTGTACTTTTTATATATCTTTTGACACTATGTCCACAGGCATTGCTTTCTTCTCATAAAAAGAAATCAGATTTGTTTGACAACTTCGGTCTTTCGTGAATCCATGGTAGACTGTTAAAAATAATCTGTCATGTGACCTGAGTGGGCAAAGTGACTGATTTCCTTCAACCGTTATTTTGATAATTTTCTAGTTACTAAATTCTTTATACTAATGGAACATTTCTCCTACAAATATATCATACAAAACATAATCCTTAATACTTCATGGAGTCAGACCTCTAATTACTATTGCAGTTTGGTTTCCCAAGTATTCCACATATTGCTCAGGGTAGTTTGAATGTTGAATGTTGAAAAACAAGTCTGACAGTCCTGTTCACATATTTTTAGGCTTCTGTTCAGCAATCCCGGTTTCTGTCTCTACCTGGACACACAAAACTTTCTGAAAGGTCAAGAGGAAAAAATACAACTTCTTTTAGAGGTGAGTCTATGTTAATGAAATCATGGCATCTTGATTTGTAATAAACATATACATGTTAATCTTGCGCATAAATCAAAAAACTGACGTGCCAAGCACTTGAACAGCTTTGGTGGAACTAAAGGGGTTGTAAAATCAGACGTTTTTTTATGCATTCTATGCATTAAGATAAAAAGCCTTCAGCAGCCCCCCTAATACTTACCTGACCCCCATCTAGATCCAGCGATGTTGCTTGAGAGTTACTCCTCCGCTACTCCCCTCCTAATTGGCTGAGACAGCAGCATGGTGACATTGTCTCCTAGTGCTGTCAATCAAAGTCAGTGATCCAATGAGGAGAGAGAGGGGGTGGGGCCAGGCCATGGCTCCATGTCTGAATGAACACAGAGCAGGGCACGGTTCAGGTGCCCCCATAGAATGCTGCTTGCTGTAGGGGCACAGGAGGGGGGCCAAGGAGGAGGGAGGGGCCAAGAGTGCTGAAGAGGGACCCGAGAAAAGAAGGATCTGGGTTTTTCCGTGCAAAACCACTGCACACAGTAGGTAAGTATAGACATTTTGTTATTTAAAGAAAAAAAATTACTTTAGTATCACTTTAAGCTCAAAACAATGGGCAATTATTGCAGTGACTTTAGGATATTATTAAAATATATGTGAACCCTTACCTTGTAAAAAAAACCTTTCAATTTAACATAGAAATGCAAGGCAAAACATTCTCTGTTCTCAGCTGCAGAGAGCTGGGGTTGGGGCATGTCAGCAAAAGGCAGAGAAACAGATCTGGGGGGGGGGGGGGGACACGAACATGAAAAATCAAAAGTCCTCATTTCAAAGGCTTATATGCAAGTTGTTGCCATACAAAGTGTATGGGGACTCGGGTAGTGCACTAGTGGACATACATAAGTGCATTTTTTTTTAAAGGATAATTTTTAAAGGAGCAGTGATTTTAATGATGCTTAAAGTGAAGCAAAAATAAAATATTCTTTTAAATATTGTGCATGGGAGGGGGGGGGGGGTCCCCTTAGTCAGCATGTAAAGTGGTGCATCTGTGCAATGTATAGAACATGCCACAGCAATAATTAAATTTCTAAAGGAAAAATGTCATTTAAACGTGCTTGCAGCTGTATTGTATTGCTGGCTCCCAGCAATACAGATTTAAGAATATGAAAAAAATGGCTTGAGGTCCCTCCAGTCCATAACAGGCCCTTCGGGTCTGGTATGGATTAAAAAAAATAAAAATACATTTTAAACAAATACCAGACCCTTATCCAAGCTAGCAGCCTGGCAGGTCAGGAAAAGGGGGGAGACGAGCCTCTGAATCATACCAGGCGACATGCCCTCAACATGGAGGCTCTGTGCCCGCACCCCAAAGCACCTTGTCCCCAAGTTGATGGGGACAAGGGCCTATTTCCGCCAACCCTGGCTGGTGGTTGTCAGGGTCTGCAGGTGGGGGCTTATCGGAATCTGGAAGCCCCCAGATCCTGGTCTCCCCCCATGTGAATGGGTAGCGAGTATATTGTACCCCTACCCATTCACCAAAAAAGTGTACAAAAGTAAGAAACACAGCACACAGTTTTAGTGCTTTATTAAAAAAGAAAAAAAATTGTGTCCCTCGATGTAATCCACCATCAATCACATGCCCGCCGGACATGGAAAATAGAAAAAAAAAGTGCACCGCCCCGTCTGCCACCTCTCTGCTTTGACAGCTCTTTTATAGGCAAGGAAGGGGCCACCCAGTTACGTCACGTGATGTCAGAAGGGGGCAGTGCCACTGGGTGACGTACCGGATGGCTCCACCCCTTGCCTATAAAAGAGCTGTCAAAGCAGGGAGGAGGTAGATGGCCGGGAGGCCTCCCAGGGGGGAGCGTTTCTTTTTTCTATTTTTTGGGTCCGGCGGGCTTGACATTGAGGGACACTTTTTTTTTCTTTTTTTTAATAAAGGACTTTACAAAAACTGTTTACTGTGCTTCTTACTTTTGTACACTTTTTTGGTGAATGAAGGTACTTCGGGGGGTTTTGTTCATAAATTTGGACCAAAATTTATACTGCTACATATCTTTGGTAAAAATAACTCAAATTAGTGGATGTTATTTAGTCTGTGTGAATGTTGTAGAGTCTACAAGCTATGGTGCAAATCATAAAAATTTGATCACACCTGATGTACTGATGGCCTATCTCATTTCTTGAGGCTCTGAAATGTCAGGACAGTACAAAAAAACCCCAAATGACCCCTTTTTGGAAAGTAGACAGTCCGAGGTATTTAGTTAGAGGCATGGTGAGTTTTTTGAGGTTGTAATTTTTTCCCACAATTCTTGGGAAAATTAAGAAATTATTATTATTTTTTTTACACAAAATTGTCATAATAACAAGGTATTTCTCACACACAGTCATATGCATAGTTCCAAAAATACATTCTGTTACTCCTCCTGACTATGGCGATACCAGATGTGTGAGACTTTTTCACAGCCTGCCCATATAGAGAGGTCCAACATGCAGGGAGCACCATCGGGTATTCTAGGAGCATAAATTACACATCTAATTACACTTTTGAAGGTCCTGGAGCACCAGTATCCTTAGTGGTGCCTGAACACTGTAACCCCTCATAATTATTCTTGTTGGGCCCAGGAACGGGCCCTACTGTTAAAAATTTGAAAAAAAAGGAAATGACATACACATGTCAAACAGGTGCACAAAAATTGGGCCTTGGGTGTTGGTGTTGCCTGAACACTGCACCCCCTCACAGGTACTCTTGGTGGGTGCAGAAACGGGCCCTGCTGTTAAAAATGTGAAAAAAAAATTGAAATTACATGCACCTGTCAAACAGGTGCACAAAAATTGGGCCTTGGGTGTTGGTGGTGCCTGAACACTGTACCCCCTCATAGGTACTCTTGGTGGGTGCAGAAACAGGCCCTGCTGTTAAAAATTTGAAAAAAAAAAATTGAAATGACATGCAACTGTCAAGCAGTTGCAGAAAAATTAGGCCTTGGGTGTTGGTGGTGCCTGAACATTGTAACCCCTCACAGTTACTCTTGGGTGCAGGAACGGGCCCTGCTGTTAAAAATTTGAAAAGAAAATTAAATTACATGCACCTGTCTAACAGGTACACAAAAATTGGGCCTTGGGTGTTGGTGGTGCCTGAACACTGTACCCCCTCACAGGTACTCTTGGTGGGTGCAGGAACGGGCCCTGCTGTTAAAAATGTGAAAAAAATTGAAATGACATGCAACTGTCAAGCAGTTGCAGAAAATTGGGCCTTGGGTGTTGGTGGTGCCTGAACATTGTAACCCCTCACAGTTACTCTTGTTGGGCGCAGGAACAGGCCCTGCTGTTAAAAATTAGAAAACAAAATTAAATTACATGCACCTGTCAAGCAGGTGCAGAAAAATTGGGTGTTGGTGGTGCCTGAACACTGTAACCCCTCACAGTTATTTTTGTTGGGTGCAGGAATAATCCCCGCTGTTAAAAATTAGAACAAAAGTTGAAATGTCATGCACCTGCCAAACAGGTGCAGAAAATTTGGGCCTTAGGTGTTAGTGGTGCCCTAAACCAAAAATAGTGTTGAAAGATATCATAACCCAGTAACCCAGTGAATGCTCAGTTGGAAAGGTCTGCCTTTTCCATCACTCTTCCTCTGAACAAACATCCTTAAGGCCTCCTCAAATGGTGACAGGACAGTGCATGTATTCTTTATCAGTAGCCACTGGCATAGCAAAAAGCAGCCAAGTTCCCATGAGCCTGTCCTTGTGCCATACTCACACAGGTACTCATTGATGGCCCCCTGCTGCATGTGCAGTCGCTGCAGCATTGCCAATGTTGAGTTGAATTCCCATTGAATGTCAGCCAGCCAGCTGAGCACTGGCATTGTATGAACAGCAGAAATGGCCACAGACTTTTCTGGCATGCATCAGAAGATCTTGTAAGCCTGGGTATCTGTTCAAGAAAGGCTGCACTACCAAATTCAGGATGTGTGCCAAGCATGGAACATGTGTCAAGTGTCCCTGTTTGAGGGCAGAGAGAAGGTTGGTGCCATTGTTGCATACAACCATTCCTGGTTCAAGCTGCCGTGTCGCCAACCACCTCTGATCCTGCCCTGCAGAGCTGACAGAATCTATGCCCCAGTGCGGCTTCTGTCCCCTAGACAGACCAACTGAAGCATCGCATAGCATCTTTTAGCCTGACCGCTTGTGAAGCCCCTTGAACGCTTAGGGAGCACTGCTGGTTCAGAGGACAGTTCAGCAGAAGAGGCCATAGAGGAAGAAGAAGAGGAGGGGTGGAGCAGACTGATGTGGCAGAATCACCATCAGCTTTTTGGAGTCATGCGCTGTAAAGGAAATGTAATCCCCCTGATCATGCCTGCTGGACCATGAGTCAGCAGTAATGTGAACCTTGCTGCTGACCGCCCTGTCCAACGAGGCTAAAACATTGCCTTTCACATGATAGTACAGAGCTGGAATGGCATTACTTGAAAATTAATTTATTTTTACAACCTACCACTGTGGTATAGCACATTCTGCAAATTCACAAAAGGGGGCAGAGACTACCAGATGAAAAGACAGCAGTTGTAGTGATAGAAATTTGGCCAAGCTAGCATTTAGATGCTGAGCATGTGAATGGCTGGGACAGTATTTTCTTTAACGGTTCAGCAAAATTTGTCTGGTGAAATCAACAGGTGGTGTACTGCTAGCAGATTGGGTGCAAGTACTTGTGGCACCCATTGTTATACCATCATTCCTCTCAGTGCAGGGTTTTTGAGAAGATTTGTGGTATAGTAGGGGTAGAGATCCCAGATGAGGAAGGAGAAGTCTGCATTTTTTTTAAGATGTGGGTCTCCCAGGTGTAGTTGCCAATGGACTGCATGGCAGGTCGAAATATGTCTTGTCAAGCATGTGGTGCCCAATCGGCTGGTGTTCTGGCCATGATTGATCCACTTCAGACATAGATTGCAAACAGCAACGCTTTGATCTGCTGCACATGTTGAAAAAATCCCACACCAATGAACTTTTGGAAGTCAGCAGGGAGTCAGCAGTGCCCTGCACCTGTGGAGCTCGGTGGTGCGATGCAATAGGGTGGCTGCCCTTAAGACATCCCCTGGAGGACATCCTGCCTCTTTGAAGTTGTGCCTCCTCCTCCACCTCACTTTCCTCCTCTGTTTCAGGTACCCATTACAGTCAGTGACCTCATCATCCCCTCCCTCCTCGTCACTGGAGTAAACTTGGCAGTATGCTTCAGCTGGGGGAACATAACTGCTAGTTTCTTGTCCTTCTGTGGCACCCCCTCTCTTTAGGCTCATGTTACTCCCTTCCCCAACCTGGGAACCAACATCGGAGCATTCAAATTGCTGCTCATCCTTTAGCAGCATTTAACCGACACTATGATCAAATAATTCTGGTGACTCCTCTGTGCATGATGGTGGGGCTACGGAAGGAGTAGCTGCAGAAAAGGAGCTAGTGGAATAGGCTGTTTTGGCAGCTAAGGTGGAAGGCAAACTAGTATTAGCCTGGGTGACAGAGTAGAGAAGTGGAGCAGGCAAGCCTTAACTTTTTTAGGCAGCCTAATGCAAATAACAGCCCAGATTTTATTCTGTGTTTGCAAACAGTTACTACACAAGATATATAAAGATGGTTTTAATTCTTAAACCATAAAAAAGATCTGCAACTGTGGCAAAACTTAATTTTGTTTAGCATTTCTTCAATAAATTGGGATGTTAGTATATGATTTGTACTCCAGACACTGCACTGGTCTAGGCATGTTGGAATTCTGGACAGGAATAAGTATTTACATTTACCTGTCCAAGTCAAAATAACACAATTAAGTGCACCACGGAGCGCACCATAGAATCTAATGCCACGTACAGACGATTGGGATTTCCGACAACAAATGTTTGATGTGAGCTTGTTGTCGGAAATTCCGGCTGTGTGTATGCTCCATCGGACATTTGCTGTCGGAATGTCACAACGACTGTTTGAGAGCTGGTTCTCAAATTTTCTTGTTGTCGGAAATATTGATGCAAAAAGTCCACGCATGCTTGGAATCAAGCAGAAGAGTCGCACTGGCTGTTGAACTTTTTCGTGTTGTACGCACCTCGTTCTTGGCGTTCTGAATTTCCGACATTTTTGCGACCGTGTGTATGCAAGACAAGTTTGAGCCAACAGCAGTCGGAAAAAATCCACGGTTTGGTTGTCGGAATGTCCGATCGTCTGTACGTGGCATAAGTCTCACTAAGTATGATAGGGGCTTACAAAAGATATTTAACTTTGCTGAAACCAATAGGATTCACTACTTTGGAAATAAGAGTGGAACATGAAAAAATGAATCTGGAGTAATACAGACTGTCTCAGACAATATTTCCCTAACAGTGAAAAATAAGTCTTTTGTCAAATGTTAGGGCAGCCATACGCGGTTCAAATCTCAGCCAGTTCAAACCATTATTGGGCAGGCTGAATGTACCAAGATGATCGATCGATCAACTTGGGTACAACCAGCCTGCCGGTTCAGCTTGCTGCTATAGCTGCTAGCGATAATCACTGTCTTCTCCTGGCAGGGGTGGCTTCCCACCTACAACCCCCACAAGGAGAAGACACGTGCTTGACTGGAGGGATTCCCCTGTCAAAACTGTCTGTGTTAATGGGGGAATCAAACAAAGAAATTTGCACCATCTATGGCCTGTTGATACTGCTGTAAAATGTTTTTTATTTATTTGAATATTGCAGTTGTATGTTTGCTTTTACTTGTCAGTATATTTACCATAATTTTGATATCATTATGTTTTTGTCATATACAGTGGGCGACAGTGATTCAGATGGTGGTACCTCCAGCCAGGAGTTAAATTTTTATCCCAGAGCTAAAGACATCTTGGGGGATAATAGGCAAAAACGTGCTCCTTTTAAGAGTAGGTTAGAGTGGACTGATGAAAGGCTTAATAGTCAGACTAAAGAATCCAGTTCAGTAGGTGGCTTACCCCTGCAAAGAGGACTTCGGGAGCCGCTCTTGCCTAAACCAAGGTTTGGAACCGTGAGAGAGGACAAAGGGCCAAAGGAGGAAAGTAGCACTCCAGTTCCACCACCAAGAAGTAGACATTCCTTGGAAGATGAGATTAAGAAGAAGAGACATGGAGGAAAAAGACCTGATCCTCGATCACCAAAATAGTAAAAATCACACCTTTGTCAAAGAGGCAAAATATTTTGCAAAAGGAAGTGGACATGTTGCATTGCCATGTTACTCAATTCAGGCTTTCTGGATATAATGTATTTTCTGATATCCCAAAATGAGATTACTTGTGCCACTATAAAACGTGTTATCTCTGCAAATTGTGACCGGTAAGCTAAGCAGGTTGTTTTTGCAAATTCTTTATTGAAGGAATCCAGCATTCATAAAGAAAATTGGAATATACAGTAGAAAACTACATTTACTTAGTAATGCAGTAACTAAGCAGTTTTTCACAGGCACAAAACAAATATCAAATCAGGTGTTTACCACACCTAGAATATCAATTGAGCCATTTCTATAAAGTGTAGAAATGTGTAAATTTAATTTTACCGGAGCATGTATGGAACCTCAAAGGCTATTAGTGTACATACATACAAACTGATATTTATATCTCAGAAAGTAGTCAACACAGTCACAAAGGTTGATTTACTAAAGGTAAATAGACTGGTCACTTTGCAAAATACAGTTGCACTTGGCATGTGCAGTTGCTCCAGGGTTTAGTAAATGAGGTAAAACTTCACTTTGCAAAGAGTACCCAATCACATAATAATAATAAAAATAACAAAAAACTGTGTTTTTGTTTGCACATGATTGGATAATGGAAGTCAGCAAAACTTCTGCTCATTTACTAAGCACTGGAGCAACTGCACTTTGCAAAGTGAGCAGTCTGTTTACATTTAGTAAATCAACCTCTTTGCGCCCGTGTTGACTACTTTCTGAGCTAAAATATCAGTTTGTATTCTAATAGCACAGTCTATGTGCCTTTATTAAATCAACCCAAAGGTGTCTCCTATTTTTTTCAAAGATGACTGCAAGCTTTGCATATATCTTTACAATGTACATGCAGCCAGCACCAAAAATAGGTCTAGATATAAGAATGGCATGGTCCTTGTTTCGGTGTACATTTATGCAGGCCCGTTGGTGAGAACCAGGATGAACGCAAATGTTCACTGACTATACAAATGAACAAGTGTCTATGTACTCATAATGTGATGTATATGAAAGAAATGCATTGAACATTGCACTGATTTATTGGAGCACTTGTCCTGAACCTATTTCTACAGGTGTTCCCTTGTTCACAATTTATTTCAGTGAAGTAGAACCTATTAAATGAGAGCCAGTGTGGGGGCCATGAGTCATAAAAGAGCCCCTGTAAAGAAAATATCTCCAGATAGGAAAGTTAGCACATTCATTAGTAATATATAAAATAATCTGCACTGATTACTTAAGAAGACATCCAGTATATGCACTGATTGTTAGCAGTAGCTATAGCCAATCCTTGGCAGAAAGTTGTGACAGTAGGGCCTGTTTACACTTGTGCATGTTGGTGCATATGAAATAGTAAAAAAATAATAAATGCATATTTTTTTACCTGCAAAAAATATGTGCATTTATTATTTTTTGTAAACTGTTATTTCAGCTTTGCAGCTCCAGCATTAGGGCCAATACACTAAAGATTACCTACCTATAATTATTATACCTATAATTAGGTATAATTAGTTGTGGTGTTGTACACTGAGGTGCTAACAATATCAGAGTCGTTAATCTAAGTCAATTTACTGATGTACCCCAGGTCATGTGACTTAAAATGTAATAGGTCAAAGAGAGTACCAAAAGTAAAATCAAAAGTTTTTATTGTTCAACCGATTACAACAATCAGGACAGTTAGGACTCTTGCTACTTCTATTCTGAACACATCCTCTGCATACTGATCAATTTGCGTAGGAGTACCATTGAGTCCATTTAAAATTCTATCATTACCCCAGCTCTGTTAAGGGGAATTGTGTGACCCCCAAAATGCAGTGAATACCCTTTGCCCTGCTTGTTGAAACCAGCTAAACAATCAAGATGTTAGACTCCAAAGGACTTTTAATTTGGCACTCTCCTTGACTTGGATTTCTCAACTTGGCTGTGTGTCCTCTCCTGGGGAGCTCCTTGTGGTGAGCTGCTAAATACAGGCCAACTCTGTTCAAGTAATTACTTTTTCTACATTTACTGTCTACATTAATTATCTCCATAAGTTCTTCATGTAAGTTCAGGTGATTATTTGTCCTACTTTGATGTGCATTTTTTTCCCCATCATACTAAAAAAAATTGTAGTAATATTGCTTGGCAATACACTGGTATTGCCTAATTCCAGCCAAAATATTGTTTTATTTGTTTTGGTTATAGCGGCAAAGGGCTACAACCTCAGTGGTGCCTTTGTCCTTGTCTTTGTCCCAGGATTGGATCCCTCTCATTTCCTGTCCCAATAGTGATGGGGGGTTGGAAGTCCAGGTATGGATTGGAAGTTCTTTCAGTGGAGAAGAGGACAGCAACAATACTCTTTTATAGTGGAGGGGGAAAAGGTTAGAACCCATGTAAGATTTTTAGTGTTGTCTGTGCCTTATTGACTCGATGACCCCCCTTCCCTTCATTTCTGGTCCAGGGATGAAAACAAAAATAAATGTATCCACTGGAGATATAGACAGCAATAAAATCCTGGTTACTGCTTTGCAATTACTTGATAAACATTTAATAATATGTACTACTTCTACTACTACTACTACTACTACTACTACTACTACTACTACATACTGAGATGGTCTTCAATTTTATCTGGCACTATCTTCAAAACAGCATGTGATCTTCTGCATACCAAGATTTCAATTATTAAAAAATATGTAAATTCAGACATAAATATGCAACACTGACAATGTATAGAAAGACATGAAATTACTTTTGAGCAGTTGACTTGAAGCTTGTTTAAAATGATAACTTTCCACATTAATAGAAGGGGTTTTTTGGGACTTTAAATGAGGCAATAGCATAAATGCCATATGTCTCCATCTCTGATACATTTTGAGAAGAAAGAAAGGTTGGGACATTGAGTGAGGTGCATGAAAAGCAGTGGGTAAGCAAAAAAGTAAACATAAAATGAATCTATGTAGTTAGGCAATGGTGGAATCATAACAGCACAATATGAACCATATAAATTATGTTGAGAGCAGTTGTTCATCAACAGTTAGTAAAATGTAACAGTTCTTACAAGAGGTAAAACATGATTGATACAACAAAATCATAATGCATAGAGCAAATGAACATAAATTGATATGAGCATGTAATGGAGAACTAATTGTGGAGAAACAATGTATCAATAATGCATGGGTAGTAACAAATTTATAGATTGTACATGCAGACATGTCGCAATGGTAGTAAATAAAAAGCAACCTATAGTTTGACGCGTTTTGTGGAATTTGAGGAAGTGGACCAAATTTCCATGAAACACGTTGAACTATAGGATGCTTTTTATTTACTACCATTGTGTCATGTCTGTATATACAATGTATTAATTTGTTACTACCCATGTATTATTGATACATTGTTTCTCTACAATCATTTCTCCATTACATGCTCATATAAATTTTTGTTCTCTGTGCATTATGATTTTGTTGTATTAACCATGTTTACCTAAGAGCTGTTACATTTTACTAACTGTTGGTGAAAAACTGCTCTCAACATCATTTATATGGTTCATATTGTGATATGTTATGATTCCACCATTGCCTAACTACATAGATTAATTTAATGTTTACTTTTTTGCTTACCCACTGCTTGTCATGCACCTCACTCAAAGTCCCATCCCTTCTTTCTTCTAATTTTATACATGAATATAATTTTTACTGATAGTGCCACATAAAAGGTGCTGCTGCTTAGGGATGCTTTCCTGAACTCCATGTCATATGTATGAATCATAGACAGATGGAGGAATCTTTCATAAATTGACATTTTCCTATGTGGACTCCTAAAGAGCCACCTGTACTTTATGTATACAGATTCGATTTTACAGTACCTCTGCAGTTACTTGAAAAGTTGATGTCATTCACTAGTGACCTGTAATCATTATCTGTTGGATTCAAATTTTTGGACATATTCACCAATAACAAGAAATGTTTTTAACTGTATAATAATTTTTAGAATATTTATTATATTGTGAACCAAATGATGCAAATGTGTATTAAATTTTAATATATATAACAAATAAAAAATACTGTTCATATTTTCTACAATAAATCAAAATCTTTTCTTCTTGCGTTCTGGTAATTTTTAAACAGGGTGCATCAAGTGTCATTGGTTTCTGCAGAGGAAGCCCAGCACCACCTACTCGTTTTGTAGCTACCTAAGAAGTTGCATTAAGCTGTATGAATAGGGCAGACAGCATAAAAGGAGACGGTGTCTCTCATCTGATTTACAACAAAGCAGTCAAAGTTAGGCCTGTAAAAACTAGTCTAGAACTTAACATTTCTGCAAACAATTCTGCAAATTTTAAATGGGAAAAATTGGCGCTATATTTTGTAATTGCCTAGTATATTTTACTCGATCAACTGTCTCACTATAGTTCTACAATCAGTTCTAACTACACTGTATAATTAGATCCTTCTGCTGCTACCTGGGCCGTGGGAAAGAATCTGCTGCATAAAGAATGGCATACCTGACTGAATAAATAACATTTGTCCATCTAAAACATTGGCCTATTATGAAATAAGATATCATTTTGTATTAGGAATCAATTGAACATCCAAAAATTATTTCAACTAAACAACCCATCCATGAGCAGGCATACATTTGCTAGCGTTTGATACTCTGGCAGATAGGAAGCATAAATTTGATATTAAATCCTACCAGTCTCCAGAAACATGAGCACAACCACAACTTCAACTTCACCAACCTCTATAAAGCAGTGCACAAAGCCATGCACTTCTGGGGATTAGATTGCAAGACTGAAGGAAATATAAACATCTATTTGTTGTTCCCGGAATGATGGATTGTTCTGCTGCTGGAATTATGCCACTGTTATGAATTAAATAAACCTTAAAGCCTAACTCCGGGAACTTTTAGAATGATCCATTGCAGTGGCTAGGGATGAGCCGAACACCCCCCGGTTCGGTTCGCACCAGAACTTGCGAACGACCCCCGCGTTCGGTACGAACGTTAGAACCCCATTGAAGTCTATGGGACTCGAACGTTCGAATTGGAAAGTGCTAATTTTAACGGCTAATATGCAAGATAGTGTGCTAAAAAGGGTTTGGCGACCTGCCTCCTGCCTCAGGGGACATGGGTCACTGCAAAAAAAGTTTTAAAAACTACAGTTTTGGCGGGAGCAGTGATTTTAATGACGATTAAAGTGAAAAAAAAAAGTGAAATATTCCTTTAAATATGGTGCCTGGGGGGTGTCTATAGTATGCCTGTGAAGTGCCACGTGTTTCCCGTGTTTAGAACAGTCCCTGCACAAAATGACATTAAACGGAAATAACACCATTTAAAACTGCTTGCGGTTTTAATGTTATATCTGGTTCCTGCAATATGGTTGAAAATCATTCAGAAAAAAGGCATGGGTAGCCCTCCCTGCCCATTACCAGCCTATTTGGGTCTTGTACACATATTAAGGGGAACCCCGTACCCATATTAAAAAAAGGAAATGCGTGTGGCCCCCAGGCCCTATATACTCAGAACAGCAGTATACAGGCGGTGCAAACAAGACAGGGACTGTGTAGGTTTGTTGTGTTAAGTTGAATCTGTTTGTCATTTTCAACCGGTACATTTTTAAAGTGTAGCTCCAGTCAAAAAAAATATCTTTAAGCTTTTTGGAAAACATAGGGAAGGGTTATCACCCCTGTATAATTTTGTTTTGTCGTCCATCTTTTTTCATCTCACTTGCTGCTGTCTCCTTGCGTTTGCAAGTAGGAGATGTTTGTAAGTTGGATGTTTGAAAGTAGGGGCCTGCCCTATATTATAGCGGTATGTACTGGGTACAGAGCACGCAGACAGCACGCACTCTCCTAACACTACTGACTGCAAGCTCTATTATTAACCACTTGTTAGCCCAATGTTTGCATAAAGTGAAAGATGAAGTTATGCTGAGTAAATAGATATCAAACATGTCACTCTTCAAAATTGCACATGCCCGTGGAATGGCGCCAAACGTCGCTACTTAAAAAATCCCCATAGGCGACGCTTTAAATATTTTTTTACTGGTTACATGTTTTGAGTTGCAGAGGAGGTCTAGGACTAGAATTATTGCTCTCGCTCTAACATTCTCGGCGATACCTCACATGTGTGGCACATGCGAGCACATGGGGACATGGGCGCTTTAATTTTTATTTTATTTTTTTATTGTTCATTTTACTTTATTTTAGTTTGACATTTTTTTTCCCAAAAATATATTTTTGATCACTTTTATTCCTATTACAAGAAATGTAAACATCCCTTGTAATAGGAATATGGGATGACAGGTCCTCTTTACAGTGAAATCTGGGGGGTCAATATGACCCCACATCTCACCTCTAGGCTGGGAAGCCTGAAATAAAAAATAAAAAAAAAGATTCTGGCTTTGATCGTACTGGCGAGTTGGTAGAAGCACCAGAGGGCGGTGAGGGGTGGGGGGCGTCTATGGCTGGGTACTTCAGGGTATCACCGAGTATGGCTGGGTATCTCTGAGTATGGCTGGGTATGGCAATTTATGGCAGGGTATTACAGAGTATTGGCGGGGTATTGGCGGGGTACTACAGAGTAATAGCAGGGTACTGCAGAGTATTGGGGGTACTGCAGAGTAATGGCGGGTACTGCAGAGTATTGGGGGGTACTGCAGAGTAATGGCGAGGTACTGCAGAGTAATGGCAGGGTACTGCAGAGTATTGGGGGGTACTGCAGAGTAATGGGGGGTACTGCAGAGTATTGGGGGGTACTGCAGAGTAATGGGGGTTACTGCAGAGTAATGGGGGGTACTGCAGAGTAATGGCGGGGTACTGCAGAGTAATGGCAGGGTACTGCAGAGTATTGGGGGGTACTGCAGAGTAATGGGGGTTACTGCAGAGTAATGGGGGGTACTGAAGAGTAATGGCAGGGTACTGCAGAGTAATGGCAGGGTACTGCACTGCAGAGTAATGGCAGGGTACTGCACTGCAGAGTAATGGCAGGGTACTGCACTGCAGAGTAATGGCGGGGTACTGCACTGCAGAGTAATGGCGGGGTACTGCACTGCAGAGTAATGGCGGGGTACTGCAGAGTAATGGCGGGGTACTGCAGAGTAATGGCAGGGTACTGCACTGCAGAGTAATGGCGGGGTACTGCACTGCAGAGTAATGGCGGGGTACTGCAGAGTAATGGCAGGGTACTGCAGAGTAATGGCAGGGTACTGCACTGCAGAGTAATGGCGGGGTACTGCACTGCAGAGTAATGGCGGGGTACTGCAGAGTAATGGCGGGGTACTGCACTGCAGAGTAATGGCGGGGTACTGCAGAGTAATGGCGGGGTACTGCAGAGTAATGGCAGGGTACTGCACTGCAGAGTAATGGCGGGGTACTGCACTGCAGAGTAATGGCGGGGTACTGCAGAGTAATGGCGGGGTACTGCAGAGTAATGACAGGGTACTGCAGAGTATGCACTGGTATTGCAGAGTATTGGCAGGGAATTGAGGGGTTAAATTCGGTGAGGAGCGATGTGGGCACTGCAGATGCAGCCCACATCGCTGCTGACACCGATCTCTTTCCCCTCCGCTGTACCGATCGGTACAGAAAGGGGAGGGAGGAACAGGCGTCATAACATGACGCCGGTTTGTTTCCAAGTGATCACTCCGTCATTTGACGGAGCAATCACGTGGTAAACGGCCGCTATGAACGGATGCTCTCGAGTGCGCACACCTCGGGGCACGCGAGAGCAGAATTCTGGGAGGCCGTTAATTAACGGCCTCTCTGAGTTAAACAACCGCCCTGAAGCCGTTAATCGGCAATGGGCAGTTGTTAAGTGGTTAAAGCTAGATCACTAGCTATATAGGTGAGGTGAATATAGTGGTGTATACTGCAGTCAGGGCACAGACAACAACCACTACACAGCAGCAAGATAGGAAATCAGCCAAAAACGATTGGTGTGTACTGTGTTGAAGGTACACAGAACACCCACTGCTTCAGATGCAAAGTAACACACTACAGGAGGCCGCCTTAAAGGCGGCCTTATATAGTGTGGGGCGTGCACTACACAGTCTGAGCTATGATTGGCCACAGGCAGGATGCCTGTGGCCAATCATGGCTCTCCTCGCTGCCGGCGCTGCGATTGGCCAAGCATGCGGGGTCACAGTGCATGCTTGGCCAATCATCGGACAGCAATGCACTGCGCCAATGCAGTGCATTGTGGTCCGCGCGCGCGTCACTCGAATTTTGACGCGAACGGCCAAAACGTTCGGAATTCGCCGAACGCACGAACGGCCAATGTTCGAGTCGAACGTACGTTCGACTCGAACACGAAGCTCATCCCTAGCAGTGGCACCGTGAAGGCACTGCATGGGTTAATTGCTATTTTTATCTAGAGGAGAGGAGAAACAGTTTTACTTACCTGATCTTCTCTTCCCCCTGGCAGATGGTCATCCCCATGCTCTGGCAGTAGACGGTCAGCATCAACACCTCCAGTACAGGGATATGGGTCTTGCTTTTATCTCGATGACATCAAGATTCTAGACTGCTGGAGAATGGGGGGGGGGGGGGGGGCTGCAGGGACTGGTCTGGCAGCGGGGAGGAGCGGAGGATTAGGTAAGTAATTATTCTTTTTCTGACCTAGACCTAAACAAGCAATTCCCCTTTGCAGGGCAGGCACTGCCTGGAACTGGGCCTTACATTCATGGTTCTTTTCTGGTTGGTATCAAGACAGTGGTATTTGCCGAGCCTTGGAACTCAGCATTGTTCAGTGAACCTAACTCTAAAGTAAGCAAGCATCCAATGATGAAAATTGAATTTGGTCCCTTTTTTTTCTACTTGCTTGCTTGTCAGTTAATTAAGTAGATAACTTCAACAAGGAAAAAAAAACAGGGACTTTCTAGGGTGGCATCCAGGCACACAGATTCAACACATAGGTATAAATAATTCCAAAAGTATTCATCACATTATACAAAAGTATAAAGATATCACAAAAGTTTAAAAGAATACATTATTTTTATGACAAAATACAAAAACAATTTATATATATATGTCCCATGAAATGTCCCATTTTACAGTAATTTGTGGCCATGTGTTTGTGGATAAATCCACTTGATCAAGGAAATTTTCTCCCTTCCCAATGCAGATGGTAGAACTAAACCCAAAGAGGGCTAGATGTCTTGACTGTGTGCATGGCATTATGAAATCTAAAGACTACCAAAGAATTCTGGAGGGTAATGTAGGGCCCAGTGTCAGAAAGTTGGGTGTCTGTCAGAGGTCATGGGTCTTACAGCAGGACAATGACCCAAAGCACATGTCCAAAAGCACCCAGAAATGGGTTAAGACAAAGCACTGGAGAATACTGAACAGGCCAGCAATGAATCCAGATATACAGTGCCTTGAAAAAGTATTCACACCGCTTGAATTTTTCCACATTTTGTCACGTTACAACTAAAAAGTAAATGTATTTTATTGGGATTGTATGTGATAGACCAACACAAAGTGGCACATAATTGTGAAGTGGAAGGAAAATGCCAAATGTTTTTTTTTACAAATATGTGAAAAGTGTGGTGTGCATTTGTATTCAGCGCCCCTGAGTCAATACTTTGTAGCATCACCTTTTGCTGCAATTACAGTTGCAAGTCTTTTTGGGAATGTCTCTATTGGCTTTTCACATCTAGAGAGTGACATTTTTGCCCATTCGTATATGCAAAATAGCTCAAGCTCTGTCAGATTGGATGGAGAGTGTCTGTGAACAGCAATTTTTAAGTCTTGCCACAGATTCTCAATTGGATTTAGGTCTGGACTTTGACTGGGCCATTCTAACAAATGAATATGCTTTGATCTAAACCATTCTATTGTAGTTCTGGCTGTACGTTTAGGGTCTTTGTCCTGCTGGAAGGTGAACCTTCACCCCAGTCTCAAGTCTTTTGTAGACTCTAATGCCGCCTACTCATGATCACATTTTCCGACAAAAATTGTTGGATGTGAGCCATGCATGCTCAGAATCAATGCTCACCAAACACAATATTAGCAGAAGGAGCCCAAAGGGTGGCACACGACTATTGAACTTCCTTTTTGTCGGCTCGCCTTATGTCTTGCACATCACTACATTCGTAATTGTCAGCCAAAATTTGTGTGAGCGTGTGTGCATGCAAGACAAGTTGGAGCCGACAACCTTCAAACAAAATTCCATGGTTTTGTTGTCGGTAAGTCAGATCGTGTGTATGGGGCATTACAATTTTCTTCTAAAACTGCTCTGTATTTGGTTCCATCCATCTTCCCATCAACTCTGACCAGCTTCCTTGTCCCTGCTGAAGAAAAGCATCCCCACAACATGATGCTGTCACCACCATGTTTCACGGTGGGGATGATGTGTTCAGGGTGATGTGCAGTGTTAGTTTTCCACCACACATAATATTTTGCTTATAGGCCAAACGTTATATTTTGGTCTCATCTGACTAGAGCACCTTCTTCCACATGTTTGCTGCATCTCCCACATGGCTTCTCGCAAACCTTTCATAAAGGTCAGATTTGTGGAGTGCACATCTAATAGTTGTCCGGTGGACAGATTCTCCCACCTGAGCTGTGGATCTCTGCAGCTCCTCCAGATCTACCATGGGCCCTTTGGCTGCTTCTCTGATTAATGCTCTCCTTGCCTGGCCTGTCAGTTTAGGTGGATCAACATGTCTTGGTAGGTTTGCAGTTGTGCCATACTCTTTCCATTTTCGGATGATGGATTGAACAGTGCTGCGTGAGACGTTCAAAGCTTGGGATATTTTTTTTATAACCTAGCCCTGCTTTATACTTCTCCACAACTTTATCCCTGACCTGTGTGGTGTGTTCCTTGGCCTTCATAATGGTGTTTGTTCACAAAGGTTCTATAACACAGAGCAGCTGTATTTATACTGAGATTAAATTACACACAGGTGAACTCTATTTTATATTAGGTGACTTCTGAAGGCAATAGGTTCCACTAGGTTTTAGTTAGGGGTATCAGAGTAAAGGGGGCTGAATAGAAATGCACGGCATGGTTCTCCTCCTACCTATCTCAGCGCACTTTCAGTGTAAGGCTCTATGCACACTGAAGCTCAAAAAAGCTTTTTCTGGACGCCAGATTACTGGCAGAAAACGCTGGTTGAAAAACCTGCTTTTAACAGCACTTTGTACTAGCGTTTATGAGCGTTTATTAGTGTTAGCGTTTATGGGCGTTTTCAATAAAAATACACAGAGGACACTCCAAAAATCCTACAGTGCATTCCAAAAAAATAGAATGCAGAACACCAACACGTGTTTATGAGCGTTTGTCGTTTTTTTGGTGGTGAAAAACGGCACTTTGAATGCGAATTTCTGGCGTCCAGAAAAAAGCCCATAAACTCCACTTCTCATTAAAGATAAAAAACGTCCATGTGTCCATGGACACATAGGCTAACAGAATGGAGTTTATGGGCTTTTAAAAAAAACGACCAAACTCCAATAAACTGCAGTTTATGAGCTCCAGTGTGCATGGAGCCTAAGGCCGCGTACACACGGGCGGATTGTCTGCCCAACTTAGTCCGCTGAACCGTGTTTCAGCGGACAATCCGCTCGTGTGTGGGCTTCAGCGGACTTTTTCAGCGGACAGTCTGACGGACTTAGTCTTTCGGAATTTCCGTAATTTTGTCCGTCCAAACTTGGTTTTGTCCGTCCAAACTTGGTTTCAGCGGACAGTCCGCTCGTGTGTAGGCAAGTTGGACGGACTAAGTATGGCGCATGCTCAGAAAGGATTTACACGGCCGAAGGTTGCATTGCAGTGTATTGGACGTCGTTTTTCTAGTCCCGTCGTACGTGCTGTACACGTCATCGCGCAAGTTTTCAGCGGACTGTCTGTTCATCGTGTGTGGTCAAGTCCGTTCATTCAAAAGTTGAACGGACTGTCTGTCGGATTGTCTGACGAACTTAGTTGGGCAGACAATCCGCCCGTGTGTACGCGGCCTAAGGCTCCATGCACACTGGAGGTCAAAAAAGCTTTTTCTGGATGCCAGATGGCTGGCAGAAAACACTGGTTGAAAAACGTGCTTTTAACAGCGTTTTGTACTAGCGTTTGTGCACGTTAATGAGCGTTTTTTAGCGTTTATGGGCGTTTTTAATAAAAAATACACAGAGGACACTCCAAAAATCCCACAATGCATTCCCAAACTCCCACAATGCAAAATAGAATGCTGGATGCTAATTAACACGCATGTATGAGCATTTATCGGCGTTTAGCTTTTTTTTAGCTTTTTTTGTTGTCAGAAAAACTTTGAACGTGATTTTATGGCGTTCAGAGAACAGCCCATAAACTCCACTGCTGATAAAAGCTAAAAAACGTCCATGGACACATAGGATAACAGATTGGAGTTTATGGGCTGTTAAAAAAAACGCTTAAACTCCAAAAAACATCAGTTTATGAGCTCCAGTGTGCATAGAGCCTCACTTACAACTCCATCACCTCTGCTCCTCTTCCTCTCTCTATTAGGGTACCCCAAGCCTACGTCCTTGGGCACCACCTATTCTTGCTCTATACCTCTTCCGTAGGCCAGTTGATAACCTCCCATGGCTTCCAATACCACCTCTATGCCGATGACACCCAGATCTATCTCTCCAATCCTCAACTCACCCCCTCGATCTCCTCACGGATCTCAAACTTACTGAATGACATATCGGTATGGATGTCACACCACTTTCTCAAACTCAATCTTTCTAAAACTGAGCTTGTTATATTTCCTCCTTCCCGGTCCCCCCATGACTTTACCATTAAGAGCAACAGCACAACCATTGGTCCCTCCACATGCCAGGGTGCTGGGTGTAATCCTTGACTGACCTCTTCTTCAGCCCCCACATCCAATCACTGGCTAAATCCTGCTGCCTTAACCTCCGGAATTTGACCCTTCCTGACTAATGACACCACAAAGCAACTTATTCACTCCTTGATAATTTCCCACCTTGACTACTGCAACTCTCTCCTTAATGGCCTACCCTTACGCAGGCTATCCCCCCTTCAGTCTATTATGAATGCCACTGCTAGACTAATACACCTCACTAACCGATCTGTGACTGCTGCCCCTCTCTGCCAATCCTTTCACTGACTTCTACTACCCCACCAATATAAAATTCAAAATGCTAACCACAACATACAAGGCCATCCACAATTTCGCCCCCAGCTATATCACCTCATCTGCAGATATCGCCCTAATTGTCCCCTCTGCTCCTCTCTAGCTCCCTTGTTACCTCCTCTCATGCTCGCCTTCAGGACTTATCCAGAGCCTATCCCATCCTCTGGAACTCCCTGCCCCGGTATATCAGCCTCTAACCTGTCCACCTTTAGGAGATCCCTGAAAACTCACTTATTCAGGGAAGCCTATCCCACACCCACCTAACAACTGTCCCCGAGCCACCCCCATCAAATCATTCCCCTCATCTATTACCTTTTGTACCGCCACCCCTTTAGAATGTAAGCTCTACGAGCAGGGCCCTCCTGTCCCTTCTGTATTGAACTGTACTGTAATTGTGCTGTCCCCCCTCTATATTGTAAAACATTGCGTAAACTGTTGGCGCTATATAAATTGTGTATAATAATAATAATAATAGATATATATATATATATATATATATATATATATATATATATATATATATATATATATATTGCATACACAGTATCTCATAAAAGTGAGTACATCCCTCAATATTGTAATAATAATGTAATAACAATGTGACAACACTGAAGAAATGACACTTTGCCACAATGTAAAGTAGTGAGTGTACAGCTTGTATAACAGTGTAAATTTGCTGTCCCCTCAAAAGAACTCAAACAGCCACTAATATCTAAACCACTGGAAACTGAGTACACCCCTAAGTGAAAATGTACAAATTGGGCCCAATTAGCCAATTAGTCATGTGACTCGTTAGTATTACAAGGTCTCAAGTGTGAATGGGGAGCAGGTGTTTTAAATTTGGTGTTATCGCTCTCATTCTCTCATACTGGTCACTTGAAGTTCAACATGACACCTCATGGCAAAGAACTCTCTGAGGATCTTAAAAAAAAAAAGAATCGTTGCTTTCCATAAAGATGGCCTAGGACAGGGGTAGGCAACTTCGGCCCTCTAGCTGTGGTGAAACTACTAAACCTATTATGCCTCTGCTTGTAGAAGTTGTGCCTGTGATTGTTAGGGTCTTGCAATGTCTCATGGGACTTGTAGTTTCAAAACAGCTGGAGGGCCGAGGTTGTCTACATCTGGCCTTGGCTATAAGAAGATTGCCAAGACCCTGAAACTGAGCTGCAGCATGGTGACCAAGACCATACAGTGAGCGGTTTAACAGGACAGGTTCCACTCAGAACAGGCCTCGCCATGGTAGACCAAAGAAGCTGAGTGCACGTGCTCAGCGTCATATCCAGAGGTTGTCTTTGGAAAATAGACGTATGAGTGCTACCAGCATTGCTGCAGAGGTTGAAAGGGTGAGGGGTCAGTCTGTCAGTGCTCAGACCATATGCCGCACACTGGATCAAATTGGTCTGCATGGATGTTGTCCCAGAAGGAAACCCCTCCTAAAGATGATGCACAGGAAAGCCCGCAAACGTTTGCTGAAGACAAGCAAACTAAGGACATGGATTACTGGAACCATGTCCTGTGGTCTGATGAGACCATGATAAACTCATTTGGTTCAGATGGTGTCAAGGGTGTGTGGCGGCAACCAGGTGAGGAGTACAAAGACAAGTGTGTCAAGCATGTGGTGGGAGTGTCATGGTTTGCATGAGTGCTGTCGACACTGGGGAGCAACAGTTCATTGAGGGAACCATGAATGCCATCATGTACTGTGACATACTGAAGCAGAGCATGATCCCCTCCCTTCGAAGACTGGGCCGCAGAGCAGTATTCCAACATAATAACGACCCCAAACACACCTCCAAGACGACCACTGCCTTGCTAAATAAGCTGAGGGTAAAGGTGATGGACTGGCCAAGCATGTCTCCAGACCTAAACCCTATTGAGCATCTGTGGGGCATCCGCAAATGGAAGGTGGAGGAGCACAAGGTCACTAACATCCACCAGCGCTGTGCTGTTGTTAGCGAGAAGTGGAAGAGGACTCCAGTGGCAACCTGTGAAGCTCCTTGCCCAAGAGGGATAAGTCAGTGCTGGAAAATAATGGTGGCCAGACAATATATATATATATATATATATATATAAAAAACTTTCTATTAGGCCTCATGCACATAAACAGAAACCATAGCGCCATTTAAAGTAATTTTTCATTTTTGTTTTATGCTTCTGAACATAGTTATATTTTAGCCAATGTGTCCATGCACATTGTGGCATTTAGATTCCAATTTTGGAGCAGCATTCAGGGGCATAATCAAATGCCCCAAACCTGTGGGAGTTTAGAGGAGTTCAATGGCATAACTTAAAAACATATGTGCAAAAACATACATAAATGCTAGAATGTGGCTAGAGTAGTGTGTGCAGAGTGGCTAGAATGAATGAATACTCTGCCCAGAAAAATTAGTTTACACCCATACACCTCTAAACTTTAGATGTCTGTAAAGTCCAGGGGTCTCAAACTGGTGGCCCTCCAGCTGTTGCAAAAAGTCCCATGAGGCATTGCAAGGCTGACAGTTACAAGCATGACTCCCACAGGCAGAGGCATAATGGGACTTGTAGTTTTGCAACAGCTGGAGGGCCGCCAGTTTGAGACCCCTGCAGTGTAAACAAACCTAATTATGAGTCAATAATGAGCATTTTTTAATGCTTGATTTTTCCAGGAAGATCCAGCATCAATAGAAGTATTTCAATACACCAGTAGACTTGAAGCATTGCTATTACTTTAGTCTAACAATAACAGGAACCATAAGGTACTTGCACCATTCTGTAGTTTGGTGCCAAGTCATCTTCTCTGTGTGCAGCGACTTTGGCTGCACACTGCCAAATATCATCAATTTTTTTTCCGACTTCATGGTAGCTGAAGGTAAAATCTTATGTTTAGTTTTGGATAGAGTGGAAAGGGATGGGAAAACGTCAGTTTTTTACTACTGTCTGCCTTTTAGGGAGACTCTCTTCTATTTGTCTTCTATTTTGTCCCAAATCGTGATTGGTCACCAGAGTAGCAATAGAGGGGAAACCTTCGAATGGGCACACTAGTTTTGTTGACCCTAGTTTTGGAGGTATTTCCTCTCACTTTCTGCTTGGACTAAGGGACAGGAAGTAAAGGGATATATCTCCAATGAGACATAGATGGCAAAATAAAACCTGTCAGGGCTTCTAACCTTACCTTGCTCTATCCAAACTGAAAAAAAAAATGTTTTGCCTCCAGCTCTGCTTTAATTCCTGCCCCCCCCCCCCCCCCCCCCTCCCCAGACAGTCTCCAATAAACCAGCTTGTAATTTCCAGGCTTTATGGGAACAGTGAGTAGAGCTTCAATTCACATATTTCTTTTAAATGCCGTTGTGAATTTATAAAGATATAATTTCTCATTGTTTCCTGTATAGGAATACAGCATGTTTCATCGTTATATATATATATATATATATATATATATATATAAAGCAACAGCACCATCTACTGGATGCATTTATGTACCACATAGGCCTTTATACTTCCAAACAGATTTACCGTATTTTTCCGTGTATAAGACGCTACTTTATCCTTAAATTGTTAGCCTGAAATTCGAGCAGCGTCTTATACACGGTCAGTCAGCCTGGGAGAGAGCCGTGCGGGTGCCTAGATGGTCATAGCTTGTGAACGGCTTCCTCCAATCACGAGTCATATGTTAGTGACGTCAGCTGGAGGTAGAGGAGGAGGTGGAGAGTGCGCAGATACGATCCCGTTCGACGTGGAGACTGCGCAGATGCAGAGAGCAGAGCGTTTTGAGCCCAAGATGTCACAGAATAATAAAAGTAAGAGACTGTCTTATTCTGCAAAATTAAAACTCAGTGTAGTTAGCTATGCAAAAGAGCATGGGAATAGAGCTGCAGAGAGACAGTTGACTGTGACTCAGAAGACAGCAATGATGCAAAAGAAGAATTCTATCTGGAACTAGTGATGAAGAAGAGAACATTGATGCAACAGAGGTTGAATAAAGTGATATGATGCATAATATACTGGTATGTAAAAGTTAATTACTAAATAAAACTGTGTTCTGTTTTACCTGTTTAAAATATGGATTTCTTAATTCTGGGTTGCAAAAGTGGGGGGCGTCTTATACATGGGGGCGTCTTATAGACGGAAAAATACGGTATTTTTAACCGATTTATTCACTATTATTACTCAGTATAAGATGATTTTTACATAGTTGTTTACATTTTAGAAAGGGAATCCAAAACATAATAATGAAAACAAGTATTTTGCTCAAAGTTAGTACTTACTGCAGTGAGATACATTACTCTAAAAGTTAAAATGAGTGTATCTCTAATGTTGGACAGCCTTTTTCAAGCAGGGTGCTGTGTCACCCTGAGATACCTTCTAGGTTCTTCAGGATGCCATAGCAAAATGGCTAAAAATTGCCCTAAATTTTTCGAATTTTTTTTGTCTGAAAGCAATGGCGGCTGGTGCTCATAATTTTTGAGGGACGCAAACATACTGAAAAATTCTGAGGAAAAAAAAACGTCAATTGCAGCCACTGTACCATCAAACGAGCCACTGTGCCCAAAAAAATTCTGCCCCTGTGCCATTAACTGCAGCCCTTGTGCGATCAAACGCAGCCACTGTGCCATCAAATGCAGCCATTGTGCCATCAAACGCAGCCACTGTGCTATCAAACGCAGCCACTGTGCTATCAAACGCAGCCAGTGTGCCCATCAAATGCTGCCAGTGTGTCCATTAAATGCTGCCACTGTGCCATCGAATGCCGCCAGTGTGACCCGCCCGCTCACTGTCTGCCCAGCACTTACCCTGTCTTGGTGGGGCAGCTGGTGACAGCGACGAGCAGGGTCCTTCAAGCCAGTGTCTCCTGCTGTCCTCATCTCCTCACCCCGGTCTTCTCCTCCTGAGACATCCAATAGTGGTGCCTGCCGTTTCAGCCAATCGGTGAACGGTAACAGACCCGAGCACCTGATCCACAAAGAGGCGGTTCAGTGTTAGGAAAGCGAATATTCATTCACAATCCTAACACAGCTGAGTGAACTGCGAGCGCCAAGTGTGACAGACAGACAGACACAGATGAGAGAGCAGAGACCTGTAAGGCATGGCTCTAGGACACAGTGCTGGGACCCCTCGTGGTCTACACATACAGGAGATGTGTAATGAAATGCTCCAGCAGACTGCCGGGTGAAGAGCTGGAGCGGAAGTTGATTCTAGAGGCAGAGGTGAAGCAGGGTGCCCTCCCTCCGCCCGCAGTCCGATCACAGGATGAGATGACCACATACAGCACAAGGTGCTCTTAAAGGGCATTTTTTTGTGACTGGCTGTGGGGGGGGGGGGGGGGGGGGTGGCGCCCGTGCACCCTCTATGGATGGGCCGCCACTGGGGCTGGGTTATCCATTCCTTGGGTGTGCTGAGTGTGGGCACACCCCAATCACCTGTGCCAGCTGTCTCCCAAGATCTGCCTGTGGGATTGCTGGGAAAGGCTGCATCCAATGAGTCCATGCTGCCTGTGAGACAGTTTCACACTGAGTCGATATTGGCGCTTGCCAGAATCGCTGAGTGTGTGAAACTGACATGTAATGTAACTGAATGCAGTGAGAGACCAGTTGTCAAAATTGAGCATTGATGTCAGGGGTGGACGGGACCCAGCAGCTATCAATCACCAGCCAATGGGATGGGGTCTGGGCGGGCTGCTAATTGTATGTGGCTCCGCCCCCTTTCTTAAACAGTCCAATCATTGGCTGGTGTTTAATAGCTGCTGGGTCCCACCCACCCCTGACATCACCACTGAATTTTGACAGCTGGTCTCTCTCAGCATACAATTACATTAAATGTCAGTTTCACTAAGAGTCAATATCGGCTCAGTGTAAAACTCCCTCTCCTCTGTCAGTGTCAATCAGTGCCACCTGTCAGTGCCAATTAGTGTTTCCAATCAGTGCCACGTTTCAGTGCATCTCACACACACACCATACACCTCCCTTAATAGTATAGTGTCTGAATGGATCAATATATTTGATGCTAATCCCCAGTTGGCCCTTGCCAGAGATTGGAAACCTATTACGGTTTCCGAATTCAAGACCTACCTGGGCCTATCCCTCCTCATGGGCATAACTAAAATAAGTGAGTATCAGTCATATTGGTCCACTGACCCAATTCATCATATGCCCGTGTTCTCCGCTTGCATGACCAGGACACCATACGAGCAGATCTTGCAATTTATGCACTTCAACGATAAAGAACTCTGTAACTGGGGTGACCCTGTATTTGATTGGCTCTACAATATTCAGCCTCTCGTAAACCACTTCAACCAACAGTTTGCAGTCTTGTTTACTCCCGATCAAGTAGTCTATGTTAATGAGTCCCTGATTAAATTTTCAGACGGCTTGTCAATCAAACAGTATCTTCCCAGCAAGCATGCCAGATATGGGGTCAAGGTGTATAAGCTCTGTGACAGGGCTACTGGTTATATATATATAGTTTTATGGTTTACAAGGGAAGAGAGAGCCGGAGAACTGCCCAGACTACATAGCTGGTAAGACTGGGTGGGACATGGTGTCACCCTTATTCGGTAATGGGTACCACTTGTACGTGGACAATTATTACACAACAGTGCCACTTTTTAGTCACCTTTTTGATTGTGGAATTGGTGCATATGGCACTGTGCGATCTAATCGAGCGCTTCCTTGAAATGTAATAATTTGCTTGCAGTAAAGTGGAGGGATATTTGGAATGTTTTTGTTTTGTCCTCCCTTTACGTAGATACGACAGTCGAAATTTCAACGGCGACTGGTGTTGTGGAGAAACCCTTCTATGTCCACGAATACAACCTTAACATGGGAGGGGTGGACCTCAACGACCAGATGTTGGCGCCATACTTAATTGCTTGTAAGGCCAGACACTGGTATAAAAAAAGTGTCAGTATATTTATTCCAATGGGCCCTGCTGAATGCTTATGAGCTATACAAAGCGTCAGGTCGAACTGGATCCTTCCTAAAATTCCAGGAAGAGATCACAGCCCTTCTGTTTCCAGATGGTGCTGTGGCCCAACTTCCCAAAGCAAATGCAGTGAGTCGGCTGCATGAGAGGCATTTTCCGTGTGTCCTCCCTGGTACCACTGCCCAAAGAACACCCCAAAGAAGATGTCTGCAGAAAAAGTTTTTTTAGCGTGACACCTGCTTTTATTGTCCCTACTGCCCTGATCAACCTGGTCTCTGCATCGGTGACTGTTTCAAACACTGCCACGCGCTAGTGGAGTATTAGCATAGGGTACAGCACTAAACAGTCCAAGGGCACACTTACACAGGGTTTCAAAAGATGAGATGGTCATCACATTTTGAGAGACTCTAATCTGGAGCATTTACAGATAGTTTACAGTTTATATAAAAGTGAAAAAAAATAAAAATAAAAATAAAAAGCCAAAAAGTTGTCATTTTATTTCTCTTCTCTCTTTATTGTTCCCTCTCTTACATTTGCTCTCTATTGTCCGCTCTCTATTGTTCTATATCTATTGTTCTCTCTATATTGTTACTGTATTTTAGAACTGTAATGTTTTATTTTTATTGTGTTTTATTTGCTTTGCAGGTATGGTATGTCTTACTGCTGTACTGTAATGTTACTTTGTTTATTGTTAACCATCATTTGCTTAGCAGGTATGCCATTCAGCTGAAGTACGGGTTTATTTATTCTGACAGCAACAGCACTTGCTCCCATGATACATAAAGCCATGACTCCAGCGCTGTAGGAGGCGATTTCACCAAAGTTAAAAAAAAATAAAAAAAATAAAAATAAACAACATCGTACAGTATATGCCAAAGCATGGGGGCAGGGGTGGAGGGGCGATTTGCTCCTAACATTAGGTGTGGATTGCTCTCATGCTTTGACATATATTTTTGAGGCACAGATTGCGATAAAAAATACGTTGTTTTATTGTTACCGTTGTTTGCTTTTCAGTTACGCCATTCAGCTGCAACACTAATTTATTTATCTTGACAGCAACAGTGTTTGCTCTCACGATATGTAAATTGGCGACTCCAGCGCTGTAGGATGTGATTTCACCACCACAGTTGTATGCCCCTCATTAGAAGTGGGTGGATGAAGGGTGGTATTGCAGGACAGTTCAAACCCCCCCCCCCCAACCCCATGACCCCATTTTGGAAAGTAGACACCCTAAGCTATTTGCCGATAGGCATGTTGGAATATTTTATAACAAAATAAATAAAAACGCGCTGAGACCCCCCCAAAAAAAGGATTTTTTTTCCTACTTATCAAGCAAGAAAAAATATTTTTCAAATAAAAATCCAAAAAATTAATCTTAAAAATAAATACAAATAATCAAAAAAAGAAGGATTACAAATGAATATTCACAGGATATAAGGCTGCTGCTCCACTGTGGGATACACACACATAAACATAGATAAAAAATAAAGAAAAAGAGCTGCGCCAAATAATACAAATCAATAAACAAAACAACTATAAGAAAAAGTCCATGGAAAGTTTATGTTGTTCAAGGAAGGAAAACGATCGCACCACAGTGATTCCACACTTCCTTATCACTATTGTGCCCAACCACCGACAAAAATGTGCACTTACCAGACGGTAAAAGTACAAGGAGCGTTTAGAATTCCAAGCCACTGACAGCTCCTCGCCTTCACCAAACACTTAGTCTCTCAGGAACGAACGATCCATATACTGAAGCTGCTCCACATTCTCATTAGTACCCCAATTTCACGTTCATAATGTAAAAAGAAAAGAAGCCTCCCATAGTGTAAAAAATTTCAATGCTCTTTTAAAATTATAATAGAAATGCACTTACATAAAAACCAAAGATTTTCACATGTAAAAACAAGCCGGCCAGCAAAACGAGAGCCCGTCCTCCTCTCGTAACACGTGGTGATGTCACAGCGTGCCCTCCCATACGCGTTTCGTCATACGTGACGTTTTCAATGGGGAACTTCAATGGGGAACTTCAATCGGGAGGCTTTTTGGGAGCCTAGCCGTGTACAGGACCCCGAAAACCAATCACCGCCTTCAGGCTTTCTAAGGGCATAAAATGGTGATTTCACTACCTATAGTGCCCCATACACACGGTCGGACATTCCGACAACAAAATCCATCAGATTTTTTCCCAAACTTGCCTTGCATACACAGGGTCGCACAAAGTTGTCGGAAAATTTGATCACTCAGAACGCGGTGATGTAGAACACGTACAACGGGACTATAAAGAGGGCAGTAGCCAATAGCTTTTGTCTCGTAATTTATTCTGAGCATGCGTGGCATTTTTTTCGGTCGGAATTGTCCACATGCGATCGGAAATTAAACAATTGGATTTTGTTGTCGGAAAATTTTAGATCCTGCCCTCAAACTTTGTGTGTCAGAAATTCCGATGGAAAAAGTCAGATGGAGCCCACACACGATTGAATTTTCGGACAAGATCCGATCGCACATTTTCCGTCGGAAAGTCCGACCGTGTGTACAGGGCATGACAGTTTCAGAGGCCATGAAATGTCAAGATAGCACAACACCCCCCCCCCCCCCCCCCCCACCCAAAACGACCCCATTTTGGAAAGTGGACACTTCAAGGTATTTTCTGAGAGGCATGTTAAGTCCATGGAATTTTTTTTATATTTCGCCACAAGTTTCGGGAAAATGTATTATTTATTTATATTTTTACACAAAGTTGTCACTAAATTATATATTGTTCAAACATGGCATGGTTATATGTGGAATTACACCCCAAAACACATTCTGCTGCTTCTCTTGAGTATGGGACCAAATGTGTGGGACCTTTTGGGAGCTTAGCAGTGTACAGTACCTCAAAAACCAATCACCGCCTTCAGGCTTTCTAAGGGCGTAAAATGGTGATTTTACTCCTCACTACCTATCACAGTTATGGAGGCCCTGAAATGCCAAGATAGCACATCCCCCATCCCCAAATGAGACCATTTTGGAAAGTAGACACCCCAAGGTATTTGCTAAGAGGCATGGTGAGTATTTTGCAGCTTTCATTTGTTTTTGAAAATGAAGAAAGCAAAGGAAATTGTATTTTTTTTTTCTTTTTTCAATTTTCAAAACTTGTGATAAAAAGTGAGATCTGCAAAATACTCAACATGTCTCTCAGCAAATAGCTTGGGGTGTCTAATTTCCAAAATGGAGTCATTTGGGGGTTTTTGTGCCATCTTGACATTTGAGGGCCACCAAAACTGTGATAGGTAGTGAGGAAGTGAAGTCACCATTTTAGGCCCTTAAAAAGCCTCGTATTCCCGTACTCAGGAGAAGCAGCATAATGTATTTTGGGGTGTAATTTCACATATGCCCATGGCATGTTTGAGCAATATATCATTTAGTGACAACTTTGTGCAAAAAAATAAATAAAGTTTGTAATTTTCCCAAAACTTGTGGCATAATATAAAATATTCCATGGACTCCAAAATGTGGTAATTTGGGTGGGTTTGTGCTATCTGGGCATTTCATGGCCTCCAAAACTGCGATAGGCAGTGAGGAGTGAAATCAAAAAACGTATAAAATATAAAATACTTAAAATATAAAATATTCCATGGTCTTAACATGACTCTCAGCAAATAGCTTGGGGTGTCTACTTTCCAAAATGGGGTCACCTTGGGGGGGGGGGGGATTGGCATTTTAAGGCCTTCAAAACTGATAGGTAGTGAGGAGTGAAATCAAAAATGTACGCCCTTATAAATCCTGAAGACAGT
Source organism: Lithobates pipiens (assembly GCF_037356315.1). NCBI lineage: Eukaryota > Metazoa > Chordata > Amphibia > Anura > Ranidae > Lithobates > Lithobates pipiens. The sequence goes on from NW_027507748.1 coordinate 437,632,658, forward strand.
GATTTTCGGGGGATGGAGCTAGGCTCCCAAAAAGTCTCACATATGTTGTATTATGGTATCCCCATACTCAGCAGAAGCAGCAGAATATATTTTGGGGTGTAATTCCACATATAACAATGGCATGTGTGAGCAATATATCATTTAGTGACAACTTTGTGTTCATTTTTTGGGGTAATTTTTCAATCACTCGTGACAAAAAAATTTAATATTCAAAGGGCTCAACATGCCTCTCAGCAATTTCCTTGGGATGTCTACTTTCCAAAATGGGGTCATTGGGGAGGGGCGGGTTGCCCTGCCCTGCCATTTTTGCACCTCAAGAAATGAGATAGGCAGTCATAAACTAAAAGCTGTTTAAATTCCAGAAAACGTACCCTAGTTTGTAGACGCTATAACTTTTGCGCAAACCAATAAATGTACGCTTATTGACATTTTTGTTACCAGACATGTGGTTGAATACATTTCGGCCTAAATGTATAACTTAAATTGAGTTTATTGGATTTTTTTTTTTAAACCAAAAGTAGAAAGTTTTTTTTTCAGTTTAAAAAAAAAATAATAATAATAATAATAATAATAATAATAATAATATCGCAGAGGCAATCAAATATCAACAAAAGAAAGCTCTATTTATGGGGAAAATGACCACGCAATTATCAGTTAAAGCAGCGCAGTGCCAAATTGTAAAAAGTGCTCTGGTCTTTAAGGGGCCAATTCTTCCAGGGCTGAAGTGATTAATGTGGACCTTCACCCTCCCTGGCCAACTTTCACCATCCTATCCCATCCTACCTCTTCTCTTATTTCTTAAAGTGGTTGTAAACCCTTACAAACCACTTTGACCTACAGGTAAGCCTAGATTAAAGCTTACCTGTAGGTCCAAGAAATATCTCCTAAACCTATATGGTTTAGGAGATATTTGCCCGAAAACAGGCACCGCTGTCTATGGCGCATGCGCGGGAGTGACGTCATCGCGGCTTCGCCGAATGACAGCGGCGGAGCTGCGAGACCCCACCAAGAAGATGGATGCGGCGGACTACAGGGGACAGCGGTGACTTTGTTGGCTCCTGTGTCAGGTAAGTGACACATAATGGACTACTATGCGATACATAGTAGTCCATTATATGCTTTGCCTTTGCAGGGAATAAAAGAGGAAGTAAACTCATCAGGGTTCACTTTCTCTTTAAATTCTCACCTAGGAGAAAATGAAGTTAGATTGTTGTTCAAAAAAAAAAAAAAAAAAAAAATGTACAAACATATTATACTTGCCTACTCTGTGTAATGGGTTGCACAGAGTAGCTCCGATTCTCCTCTTCACCCCCCCCCCCCCCAAGTGCCCCCACAGTAAGCTGCTTGCTATAGAAGCACTCATGCAGGCTCGCTCCTGATCCGGCTCTGTGTATCCATAAACATACATGGCGTGTCTTGGAACCGGCCTCCGCTCCCTCCTCGCTGTCTGCAATTGACAGCAGCAGGAGCCAATGGGAGAGAGCTGCTGCTCTCATTCACAGTGCTAGATCAAGATTGAGCTCAGGCAACTATTAACCACCTCAGCCCAGAAGGATTTACCCACTTCTTGACCAAGTAATTTTTTGTGATACAGCACTGCGTCGCTTTAACTGACAATCGCACGGGCGTGCAACGTTGTACACAAACAAAATTGATGTATTTTTTTTCCCCACAAATAGAGCTTTCTTTTGGTGGTATTTGATCACCTCTGTGGTTTTTATTTTTTTCAGAGATCTACCTTGTTTACTTTGGCAGGTCCCCGTTCTGTCACTGTGGGGGAACGATCACGGGCGGTTGAAAATGCAAAAACTTAAAAAAATAGAAAGAAACTAGAGAGATATAATATAGATTATAATATTTTATTTAAAAGGAGACAAGTGGCATAAATTAAACATTGCACATTTCAGTCCAGGCACAGACAAAAATGTCTATCTTTCGACAACACACTCAAAGATTATTGTAAACATCTTCCTTGACGGTGTCAATGCATGCACCTTTTCTGTAGGGCTTACTGAGACCAGCAACAGAGCAGCCCCTGTATTCAAAGTGCATGCACCTGCACATGGAAATGAATAGAGAGATCAGCAGCAGTGGTTGCACATGCAGGCTTACCCTGCGAATTGTTAAAGAATATCATACCAGAAGATAGCTGCAGATTTCCTCTTTAGTTCCCCTGCTCATTGTCTGTAAAAGAACCTTTTTTCTATGCTTGCACATTAAAGCCAATTGCCTCATTTACTTATGCGACTGGGGGGAGGGGGGCAGTAAAAACATGCAACTGAGCCACGTGTTTGCTTTTCCCAACCACTCTTCCTTAAAGCAGAGTCCCACAAATTTTTGTGTTTATTAAAAGACAGCAGCTACACTTTTTGTAGCTGCTAAATTTTAATAAACACACTGGCCTGTCCCACAGTCCAGTGATGCGGCCACCTAAACCCTTGCTTCTCTCCTTTTACTCACCTCGGGGCAAGTATTGCAAGTGTGGGCACCCGGCTGTGACAGCTTGTGGCTTCACAGCCTGGTGCGCACTGAGCATGCGCCAGTCGCGCAGCCCCTCCCCATTGGCTGGGCAATCTTCTGGGACCTGTGACGTGTTCCAGAAGATTGCAAGGAGGGAGGAGGAAGAGGAGAACTTCTGCTCGAGACACCTATCAAAAATGAGTACCTGCTCTCGCCCCCCAAAAAATGACATGCCAAATGTGGCATATTTGGAAGTGGCTAAAGCGGAACTTCCCCTTTCGGGTGAAGCTCCGCTTTAAGCTGCAAAGGCAGCAGACAGGGGTGTACATATGCCACGGCGCGGCAAAATGTATTCCTACTGTCATGCTCAGAAGGTAGTACTGCCAGCTGAACATGATCCATTCAACTGAGTGCTTGTGGCACAATGGCCTGGGTTTTTATAGGTTAAAACATGAGGTGAGGAGGCAACATAGTGGGTTGGTTTATTAAAGGCAAATAGACTGTATACTTGGCAAGTGCAATTGCACTCAATTCCCAAGAGCTTAGTGAATGTGATGAAGCTTTGCGGATTTCCATCATCCAAGCATGCGCAAGTAAAAAGGACTTTTTTTTTCATTTTCCCTGTACTTGATTGGGTATTCTTTACACAGTGAAGCTGCACCACATTCACTAAGCTCTGGAAAAAAATTAGAACTCATTTCCCTTTAGTAAATCAGCCCCAAAGACTCTTTATTGCCTGTCAAATTCCCTTCACCAGGAACAAGCCCTAAATCCACCAAAAACTGATAAATTTAATCACACACAGGCTATATCTATGAAGCTCTAGCAATGAGATTCCCCCACAAGTTCCCAGCTTTGGCAGCTGCAAGAGTTTCACTCCTCTTGCTTCCTTATTTATGGTAGAATATAAAATGTAGAACACTGTGGGAAGCTCAGAACCTCCTCAAAAGTTATTTTGCGGGCTTCACGCCCCAAAATTTACAAGACTCCATGTTGCCTTGCGGTGCAATGTGAATGTTACCACAATGCATGTTTTGTGCTTTAGCACGATACAGTGCTATGCATTTTGAATGGCACCCCAATGCACTACAGCTGTGAAGAATATATGGTGCTATGCACCATAATGTAAAATAAAGCGTTACTGTGTGTTGTGGGGCCCTGCAGTGGGAAAAAAATGCTACGTGTGCCTTTGTCCATTCTGGCACATTGGCAGTTCATTCAAAATCAATGGGTTGCCTTAAACCCACTTATACAGATCCTGGTCCCTTAAAGCAGATTATACAGCACAGTGCTTGTGCTGTGTAATCTGCCGCCGCCCCCTAAACTGTAACAAAAAAACCTCCCTGAACCTGGCACTTCCCGTATCCCCTCTCTATACTGACTATGAAAATCAGGGCTGGTCAGTCCGAGACCGAGTACACCCCTGCATCATACGCTGCTGTGCCCTCTGCTCTCTTCTCTCCCCCTCACCCCCTCCTTCCTGCCTGTCATCTCCCTCCCTGTGTGTCTCCACCCGGCTGCTATTCTAGAAGCAAAAAAAAGGGTACAATTGTCACTGCCAACCCCTCTATTAGAGGCAGGCAAAGCACACTAGGTAAGTAGTTTGAAAAAAATGTGCGTTCTAAATACTGAATGACTCGTGGCTGCTTTACAGCTACCAGAGAATCTGTGGAGGACACGAGCAACCATGTAATCTCCCCGGCTGACATCAGAGGGAGATCACAGCTCCTCCCGCAGAATACATCCATCGGAGCTGTAAAGAGGCCGCGATTCATGTGACTGGCCTGAAGACCGCTCAAATTTGGCATTTAGAATACTCGTTTTTTTAAAAAATCGACTTACATAGTGTGCTATGGCAGCCTCTAATAGAGAGGCTGGCACAGTCTCATATAAATGGGTTAACAAACCCTTTACACAATGCACAAGAACGGCAAGGTGTGAATAGGCCTTTAGGGAATTCAACCGGCTAGGTCTTCTTCAAACTCTAGGATGTTCAGTCAAAAGGCAAATTCTGATACAGTAGCCAGGATAGTGGGAACATGTAGTGGAAAATATGTACAGGATGCCATTGCTAACCTCCTAAAAATACTCATAAAGCTGGGTACACACAGCTCCCTGCTAAACAGACCGAATTCAAATCTGTGTGTGGTCTACCCTGTTTGACAGTTAAACTTCTTATTGAACAGAACTGCTGAAAAACTTTCAATCAACCACTGTAGCGCTGATCAGTGTATTCTGGCAGCAAAGGAGTCCCGCTGTCAGAATACAACAACAAAGCGGTGAGGATTCCTCCATCCACCTTACTTGTGTGGATGGAGGAAAAAATATGCGTGCATATCCAGCTTAAGAGTACCTGGCAGTCTCTAACTACAATTCTTCCTGAGTTACTGTCCTGGAACAAGTGCCGATTAGAAAGTTAGAACCCCTGATGTGTACACTTGTTTTAGTTCGGTGCCTCAGAAATAAAGCCATATGACCATAATGACATCCAGGACACTTGTATCTTTAGAAGGAGAGGCCAACAATGGTAGCATTCCTATCCTCCCACATTCCTGTAAACTTAAAAAAAACATTAAACAAATTAAGAAGAAACATCAGGTAGTAGATATTAATACAATTTGCTACTTAAAGTGGAAGTAAACCCATCGATTTGAACAGTTAAAAAAAAAAGGCATGGCGGGAATGCTAACTGCCCATTGGCTGTGCTCTCAGCCAAACTATCAAACCATCCAATGACTGGTGTCATAACGAATCACATGTGCAGCACCATAGCAGTTGAAGATTAAACAGAGGCAAAGATGGCAGCTTCCTTGGCTGAAAACAATAGGGGAGTTTACTTCCACTTTAAGCTCAGTCATATCACATATCTCAAGTATGTGGTGAAGCAGAATATAATACGAGGAACTTATGTTTTTTACAAAATACAACTTTGGCGTACTTAATCCTTAATATTTACCTCCATACAAAAATATACATAAAAGCACACTATAAAAAGACCTTCATACAGTGTTATTTGTAATACATTCAGTTTATCTTCCTACTTTTATTTCATAAAAGGAATCTCTTCAAATGGTGTGTTGTACACCGAGCAGCTAGAGGCCTTTCCAGTTTTACATTTTTCTACTGCACTATGATATTAGATTTACCTTGCTATGACAAAGTGCTGGTAACATCCCAGGGTTTCAAGTAGCCAAATTGAATCAATTCATTTCAAGATCAGGGAACTGGCTAAACACAACATTTCAAACTACCTAACCATTACACCTAAAGTAAAGCCTTGTGAGGCCTAAATGCAATCCTAGTTACTACTAAATTTAGCTAAAAGTTTTATATGCTTCTATCCATCCCTCCTATATAGTCTATAAAAACGGAATTATGCGTGCTAGTACTTATGTGCGCTGCTTGCTAACATACTCAAGTGACACCCCAATTACACAGTTTTCTAGGTTGAAAGTACAGTGGTCTACGAAGGTTAACATATCGCTGTATCTACTAGTTATTTGTACCCTTTTAGATGGCCCCGGCCATGTCTATTGTACTATAAAATAAAACTAGCATACAAGCATTCTAATACGAAACATTCTGAATTAGCATTCACCTTTTCACATTAGTACTATTCTATACTATAGTATAATTTACTCAGTAAAGTACCGTAGAGAGGAATGTCTTATAAAAAGTGCTGTAAATCATTTTTAAAACTATATTGATGATTTAAAAACAGTTTGTCTGAATAATGGCAGAAATAAATTATTTTAGTATCCATAAATAAATAGCTACATTTCTGAAATAGTGTGCACATTATTCCTAGCTTCAGATTTGTGTAATGTGTAATGCCCCGTACACACGAGCGGACTTATGTCCGACAGACTTCCGAAGGAGTTCTGCTGGAGTTCTGCCAGAGTTCCGACAGAGTTCTGACGGACTTTTCGAATGAGCGGACTTGGCCACACACAATCACACCAAACTCCGACGGATTCGAACGTGATGACGTATGACTGGACTCGAATAAGGAAGTTCATAACCAGTAGCCAATAGCTGCCCTAGCGTCGGTTTTAGTCCGTCGGAATAGCATACACACGAGCAAATTTTTCGGTAGGAACTGGGTCCGGCGGAGTTCCGTCGGAAAAATTTGAAGCATGTTCCATTTTCTAAAGTCTGTCAGACTTTTGCGAATCAAAAGTCCGTTGCAGCCCATAAACGATCGAAAAGTCTGACGGAATCATTCCCTCGGACTTTGGATGTTGAAAAGTCCGCTCGTGTGTACGGGGCTTAAGAGTCTCAAATACATATCTTATTTTTCCAGTGACCACAGTATACCCCCCTTTATCTGCTTTTTTTTAAACCATATTTTATCAGTCATCAATTATGGCCAATATCAACTTCCTTGACTAAAATCCTTTCCCTATATTGTGGTAAATCCTGATGACTGAGATATGGGCTGTGGGCACATGTCTCATACAGATCTGCAGTCTCTAACTGGCTTCTTCTTGCCAGCAGCAAACTGCCAACACTTTCTGAAAATGCAATTCTCAGTCTAGGCACAATCGTTTATTCAGTTCAGAGCAGTTTAGCCCAGAGACTGATTAAAGTGCAAATAATGTTTCTAAATTATACTGTTTATTGCATATTGGGCATACTGACATGTTATGATATTGAGAGGCCTGCTTAATAAAATAGCTTCTGCAGGAACAAACGTGAGAATATATGCACTATAGATCCATTATTAGTTGCTTTACTACTGTAACCTATAAGGCCAAGCTTGAATCAGCAGATTTGAGGTCTGATACTTAAGCCAATTTAAGATTTGGTCATTTCCACATAATTCCAGACTATTAAATGGGGGCACAGTGGTCTATTCCTGTCAGCTACATGGTTTCACTCCTCTTACACAAATGCAGAGAGAGGTATCAGACCTTATCCAAAGGACTGAGCCGCCATTAACCAAGTATTACTTCAGAAAGCATAGATTTTTGTAATACAGGTGCATAACATGTGTAAAGATTGCTGTGATTCATCTTCATTGTTCTGGCTGCTAGAACATTGCAATTGAAGCATGTAGATGTATAGGTTAATATATGTTTCTGCAAGGCAAACATTCCTTCATTAGATTGTGTAGGACCTTAAAGTGAAAAAAGAATTTGTGTTTCTTCTCTATATAATAAACGTGTCATTATTTTGAAGCAAGGGTGAATCATTTTTAGTTGCATTGTCTACAATGAAAGGTATGGCTTTTACCTTATATTTTTAATCTAATAAAACCTAAAGACAATGAAGCATGTACTGCACCTGCACCTACCAAAAGCTATTCAGAGTAGTCTATGGAATCATTTCTCAGATTTTCAGGCTGCTTTAACCTTTTTATGTGAGGAATAACTGTAGCCTAATTTGCTCTTATACATGAGGAATATGGATGCCAATGCTAACACAGCACCCAGCTGTGGAGGCCCACATGGACTATATTCTTGTGCTATTCCTGACAAGAGGGGTACCAGTATGCGTCCCACTGATGTCACTGATTGCCCAACTCCTATTAGTGTGCCACTTCCATGCTGCTCACCTAGTGTAAGCTCAAGGTCCACAATGCAAGTCCTCCCTATACTGGTAGAGAAGGCCAAGAATGTTGAAGACAATATTACTATCCACATTTTAGGTGCTACTGAATACACAAGAATTGAAAAGAATGTGAGGACGCTTGAATGTAACAACATGGTATAAATATTGTATTGATAAAGTCTAGATAGTGGTCCCAGTGAAAATCCAGCCAAGGCTCCAAGAGTACTCCCATAACTAATCAGGAAGCCAGTCATGCGTGGCGTCATATGGAATCTTTCTTCCATCGCCAAGGCAAAGTTGCTGTAGTACAGCATTACAGATATTGCCATGAGTAGACGGACTAAAAAGATGTCCCACATCTCAGAGAAAGCCACACCTGTAACTTTCTTAAAAACAGAAATTAATTGCCCCCACACCGTCTGAGTGGCATTATTTGGCTTCTTCCCATCATCTTCCTGCAAACTATGTGATCTCATACTAGAATCTGGTGGCTGGTTGATACTTAGAGTCAAACTGCTATCAGAGGGAGCAAAAATGTTCAGTTTTTCCTCAGTCTGTGGCATAATCCAAACAAGACCTGAAAATAAGCAAAATACACACATTTAAATCCGGGTGACATTTCTGATCAATACTAAAAGGCTATTACAACATTTGTGTGTCAACAATGAAAAGCCCTATGGAGAAGTTCAAATTACATTGTCAGTGTGTCCTCATGTGTACAGTTCACTGAGAATTAATTATGGCTCTACTTCCTCTTATATATTATTCACGACATTTTGCCCTTTTGCAAGGAGACAAGGCTACACAATGGCGGTTATTTACGAAAGGCAAATCCACTTTGGACTAAAAGAGTGAAGTAAGTGAAATTGCACTGAAAGTGCACTTGCAAGTGCAGTCGCTGTAAAACTGAGGGGTAGATCTGAAATGAGGGGAAGCTCTGCTGATTGTATTATCCAATCATTTGCAAGCTGCTAAAATGCTGTTTTTTTATTTTCCTTGCATGTCCTCCTCGGATCTACAGCGACTTTACTACCAAGTGCACTTGTAGTGCAAAGTAGATTTGCCTTTAGTAAATAACCCCCACTGAGTAGTGACTCTGAGAGCTTTATCCACTGTTTCCATAATATGGTTTCAATCTCCTTATTTAAAGTGGAACATTAGGAAGAAAATTAAGTCCTGCTAGATCATTTCATACTGACCCCTTTTGCAGGTATAGTGTAAAACATTAAATATGAGTGCTTATGCTGTGTAAAATCCAGTAACACACTGGGGTTGATTTACTAAAGGCAAATCCACTTTGCACTACAAGTGCACTGAAAGTGCAGTCGTTGTAGATCTGAGGGGGAAGCTCTGAAATGCGGTGAAGCTCTGCTGATTTTATCATCCACTCATGCGCAAGCTAAAATGCTGTTTTTTATATTTTCCTTGCATGTCCCCCACGGATCTTCAGCGACTTTACTTCCAAGTGCACCTGTAGTGCAAAGTGGATTTGCCTTTAGTAAATAACCCCACTGACTCACCCTGTTCTGCACATGCTCAGTTGCTGTATATTTAGGCACTGCTGAATTTGTTGCTGGAGGCAATTTACAGTACACACTGATTTTGGCAGCATAATTATTAATGTGTAATGTACGTTTCTTGCTAAAGAACATTATTTTTTATCAAGTTAGTATGGGTGAAGTTCCACTTTTTTTCTTTCAATCAATTTTTATTTTAATTTTATACTGATCTACAAAGTGAGAAGATCAAAAAAACGTAAAACATTATATAAATTACATCAGGTACAGCAACAGTCTGAATAAATCAAGAAATGCCTAAAGTCTAACCAGAATACCGCGAAGCTCAGAGAAATTCAATGACAAGGACATTATCTACAATATTATATATTAATCCAGGAGAGGACCACGGTTTCCATGAACCGTCAAACTTCTCTATTATACCAGCTTGCAGCGCTAAAAAAATTTCACATTCGTAAAAAAGGTTGATAGAGGTGATCACTTTGGACAAATCAGGAGCAATGTCTTTCACAGTGCTTAATAGGTGAAGTTCCACTTCAAACACTTGTAAGCATTACTCTCCACATACCTTTCCTAACAAAAAGAGGCAGATATCGTGACTTTCACTGACAACACTGCAAAAACATAGTAAAATGAGAAGAACACAGAAAGGTCGATAACGTTCTGCACTTCAGAGTCTTTAACTTCTCGCATCGACCTTTAAACAATATACACAATACATATTCACACTCCCTGTTAGTGTAAGCATCATCTTCCCCATTGTAAGATGAACTAGCAAAGTGTATAATGCTACATTAGCACCCCATTTATAAAATTAAAAAAATTAATTCTATGCGTTCCAAAACCCAAGTGCTTTCACACTGGAGCGGTGCGTTGGCAGGGCCTCAGGAAAAGTCCTGCCAGCAGCTTCTTTGGAGCGGTGAAGGAGGGAGCAGTGTGTTTACCGCTCCTCCACCGCTGCTCCCCATTGAAATCAATGGGGCAGCGCAGCTATACTGCTGGCAAAAGGCCGCTATTGCGGTGCATTGCGGGGGGTTTAAACTCTCTCAGTCACTAGCGGGTGTTAAAAGCACCCCGCTAGTGGCCGAAATGCGCCGCAAATCCGACGGTAAGACGCTGCTAAAAATAGCGCGTTTTACTGCTGACGCTATGGGCGGCACAGTGTGAAAGGGGTCTCAAAGCAGAACTAAACCCATCGATTTAACAGTTTAAAAAAATAAAAAATAAAAACAGCTACATTCCTGGAATGCTGTCAACCAAACTGTTAAACCAAATAGCTGGTGTCATAACTGCTCATATGTGCAGCACCATGGCAGTTGCAGATCAAACAGAAACTTAGATGGCAACTTCTTTGGCTGAAAAAGAGGAAGGTTTAGTTCCACTTTAAAAACAGTCCAGGTACAATTCATATACCTCTGAGTGCTGATTCACACTTGTGCAATGTCAGACATCGCATGTGATTCGCACCGCACTGCTGTGCAGATCACATGGGATGTCAGTGCGATACGAATTCAGCCATACAGATTGTATGGCTGAATTTGCATTGCATTTGGACCAAAATCATGCAGGAACCTTTTTTTGTCGGCGCCAGAATCGGATGGCATGGGTGTTCTAAGGTAAAAAGCCTTCCGTGTGCAGCAGCCCCCCCCCCCCCCCCCTCATTCCTCCTAATACTTACTTGAGTCCCATCTCTGTCCACGAGTGTCTCAATCAGGATAGAGAAGGGGCAGGGCCGAACCACAGCTGCATGTTTAAATGGACACATGGAGCTGCAGCTTGGCTTGGATGCCCCCATAGCAAGCTGCATTTAGAGACAAGATTGGTGATATAGCTTGGAGCAGAGTTGTAAATGGAGTGCATGTAAAAACAGGAACTCATCATAAATACAAGGAAATCCTGTCTTGTTTATCCATGCATCTGGACCAAATTTAACCTGTCACAGTGGGCATACCACTGAAGGGGTCTTCAGGGTCTTGATGCCATAGGGATGGATCACCACCCTAGACCTATATAGCACCCTGTGGCTAACTACACCTGTTGCACAATGTGCAAAAGCGAGCACTAAATGCAGGGTCCAGTGCCTGAAGTAAACATTACAGGCTGGCCCTGCTGCTGCAGGGTCCAAGTACAGTTCCTTAGGTGTACATCAAGGGTAACTGATCCAGAAAATGCTAGTAAGCCCTGAGGCAATTGACAGTTGGATACTGATCAACGTGTCAGTTGAGGTAGTGAAAAAAAATTATGGGTTAGAAAGCTTCTCAAAAGAAGAGGCCCATTGCCTAAGGACACTAACAAAAAAACAGGAGTCCCACAGAGTGGGCGGGGCTATATGATGGTGCAATAGGGGCATTCAAAAAGTCTTTGCCAGTGTCCAATCACCCAAAGGCAGTGGCATATAATCCAGGTTCTTAACCCTGAGATTTTAAACCAAGCAGCATGTTATATGCAGGCGTAGAGAACATTTTAAACCCTTTTTATTTTAGCCTTTATCACTGCTTTGATGTTTACTTTATCATCATCAGCATTTTCCCAACCATTACACTGAAGAGATTATATTCTCTCACTAGTGTTGCCTGCTGCAGTCTATCTGTTCACACTAGTCAAAAGCAAAGGTTATTGCGTGACAAGCAGCCAATATCTATGGGTCCCTTTAGACAGAACAACATCCAATTAAACATTTAATACAAAAGTTAACGGGAAGGCAAATGAAACAAATTGATCTGCATTTTCTTATAAAATAATTGGTACATACCTGCATTTATTATAAATATGACAGTGCAGATGAGGGATGTCATATAAAAACCTCCCTGCAGTTCAGCTAGGTAACCACCAACGACTGGACCCAGGATAAAGCCCATACTGGAAGCTGCATTAAACCTCCCCATTACATGGGGGCGCTCTTTTTCACATGCAAGATCTGACAGGAATGCTTTTGATATGGAAAGTGAATGCTTAAAAATTCCTGCAAAAATAAAAATTAAACTGTTCAAAATATGTTTTCACTATGCATCTGTAATTATTTTTATTTAATTCTTTCATCCATTCTACCACAAGAAAATCAAGTGTTCAGGAAAAAAAAAAAAAAAAAAAAATAAAATAAATTATTTTGCAAGTAAAAATAAATAAAAAAATACTTGGCACTAACATAGGTTTGACCAGTGTTGCCACCTGGTGTTCAAATATGGTATTGTACTAACCTAAAAGTACAATTGACATGTACAGTACTGTAATATTTTTTTTACTCTTAAAACTGGACACATCCCCAATGCGCTAGGTGGCGAAACAAATAATGGATTTACATTGGGTCAGAAAACACTTTTAAAGTATGCCTGAGAAGAAATTGAGTGTTCTGCCTATCACAGACGAAGAGGAGGCGCGGCTTTTGAATACTGGAATGGCCGCCGTATGTTTTTATGACACGCTGATCGGTGGCTGCAGATGGGCACACGGAGGCATGCACAGGACACAAAGGATGAAGATTAGCACAGGTAGGCTGCAATGGACACAGGGAGGTATACACAGGACACAGTGAGGTAGGCAGATCTGCACAGGACACAGGGAGGCATACACAGGACACAGGGAGGCATACACAGGACACAGGGATGAAGATTAGGATGAAGATTAGCACAGGTAGGCTGCCATGGACACAGGGAGGTATACACAGGACACAGGGAGGTAGGCAGATCTGCACAGGACACAGGGAGGTATACACAGGACACAGTGAGGTAGGCAGATCTGCACAGGACACAGGGAGGCATGCAGCTGCAGATGGGCATTGTTGACCCTCTTTGCCACTTACAGTAGCTGCTGCATTTCCCACCCCCGGCTTATACTCGAGTCAATAAGTTCTCCCAGTTTTTTGTGGTAAATTAGGGGCCTCGGCTTATATTCGGATCGACCTATACTCGAGTATATACGGTATAATGATTTCTTCTATACAGGGCTAGATAGGTTATAGCTTTTGGATGCTATTAGATTTATAGATTTTTAGTATAAGGGAGAACTTTTACTTTAAGCAATGGAATCACTTTAAGAACAATGATGTCTACGGAAATGTGTAAATGTCAGTCTAAAAGATGGCCATGGTCAAATAAATTTCAGAAAAAAAAATTCCAAAATATAGTTTCTTTACATCACTTCACCTTCTGCAGCCATTCAGCTGTCCTATTTCCACATTCTGGCATTTGTTACCTTAACTGATTAGCACTATTTTTAAATGCATGGCCCACTTAGGCGGACTATTTTATTTGTAGATATTCAGGCTAATAGAAATTGTATCTATGGTAAACATGAAAGAGAAATTCTTTCTCCAATGTGCACACTTCAAGCTTTCACAAAACCAGGCTCTTAAAAGGTACTGGTGGCTACTTACCCACAGGTATCCTAGCAATAGCATAAATGTAAATATTAACGGACACACCAAGAAGACCATAGCCAAGAGCACTTATAACAATACAGGCAATTAGCGAATATCGTCTTCCAACAATATCACTCCAGCTCCCCTGCAGAAAGAAAAAAAAAAAAAGATGGTTTACAAGAGCTGTTCTTTTACAATCAGGATTTAGAAACCTTTGTAACAAGTGCTTTCACAGGTACCTCTTAGCAACCAACCAGATACAAATTCATTCTACAAGTCTGAATATCACTGACTGCTATGGGTTGTGTGAGACAGTTCTTTCAACAGATAGTGACCCCAACATTATTTTAATAAAACCGTGTTTTTCACTAATGTAAACATTCCTTGTAATAGAAATAAAATGCATGACAGGGCCTTTTAAATATGAGATCTGGGGTCAAAAAAGACTTCAGATCTCATATTCACACAAAAATGCAATAATAAAAAAAAAAAAGCAGGCCATTTAAAGAGGAAGTAAACCCTGATGGTTCTGTCTCCCTGCAAAGGTAAAGCATAATGACTACTATGCATTGCATAGTAGCCCATTATGTGTCGCTTACCTGACACAGGAGCCAGCGAAGTCACCGCTGTCCCCTGTAGCACGGAGCGTCCATCTTCTTCTGGGTATTGCTGTGAATGGCCGGAGCAACGATGACATCACTCTGGTGTATGCGCCGTAGACAGCGGTGCTTGTCTTTTTGTAAATATCTCCTAAACCATGTAGGTTTAGGAGATATTTCTTGGACCTGCAGGTAAGCCTTAATCTAGGCTTACCTGTAGGTCAAAGTGGTTTTTAAGGTTACAACCACTTAAGAGCTATAGGTGGAAGTGATGTTTAGACGTCGCTTTCGCCCTGCAATGGTATGGAGGCAGGTGGGGGCCCATCTTCCCCTCACTTGCCTCCATGTCAGGCCACGGGAAGGATCCGATTGCCTCTGCCATCAGCTCCGGTAAGCGGCGGAGGACACCAGAGTGCGGTGGGAGGGGGGCCCCCTCTCCCGCTGCTGATAAACGTGATTTTGTGGCTAATCTGCCGCAGAGACCACTTTTATCTTACACCAAAGCGCTCACTGAAGAAGAGGCTAAAACGATATCCTCCTTCAAAGTACAGACGTATAACGACGATGGGCAATCCGGAAGTGGTTAAGTAACACAATGAACTAGTAGAATGACCGTTTCGGGCATCCCTCAAGTTCAGGTCCTAAAGTACATTTCGCTCCTGTTCTTGTCCAGATTGGATGAACAACAGTGTTTGGAGCCAGTAGATCTTTATCTTGGACAGTGTGCAGCTCCCTGTTTCTGAGTATATTTATACACTATCATTTTATAGGCTAAGTGTGTGACAACTCTTTTATATTAGATTAGAACGGCACTCCCAGGGTGGATTAGAAATTTTCTAAAACACAATTTAAGTTACACAGGGGAAGCTGAATCCGGGCAGTATTATTAGTCTGTGACTTACAAATCAATCTGCATGAATCATATAAAGACAGAATTCCTTATAAGGCTCAAAATGAGCAAATCTTTATATGATATGACTGATCCAAATGCAATGCGGCATTCAAAGGACAAAATGCTGCAAACCATTCCAACATTAAATATGCCACCACAATGGAATTCTGTTATAAAATGGGAGGGCCAAATATCTCCAGAAGCAATGTACTGTATGTGCCATACGATTAGTCATTAGGGTAGTTTCACACTACTCCATTGAAAAAAACATTAAAAATGCATTTTTTATACATTTCCGGTGCGTTTTCTGATTGCCTGACTTCCAGCATGCACCTGTGAAGCATGGACATGTGACTCAAAAACTGTGCCAAAAACCAAACCACAGTGTGTTTTTATTGGAAAAACAGGAGAGTGCATACGTGTATCAGGAAGGCACAAACATGAACCATCAGAAGTAAAGTCCAGCAATATAAGCAGGAGACACATATCCAGCATATGGGAGGAACAACATCCAAAATATGACACATTTAATGAGATTACATATAATATAACCTATTGGGCGGAAGAGAAAAGGTCTTGTGAAACACAGGGGAATATTGTACTCTGACCAATGGGAAAGAGAAAAAAGGAGAACCAAAACAAAGATGCACTTAGGCCCCTTTCACACGGGACGGATCCGTAAAGATCCGCCCCGTGATGATCCACTTGCTCAGCGGGAATCGCTCCATTTATCCCCGCTAAGCCGGCAGATGACAGGGAGGTCCCTGCACACTGTGCAGGGACCGCCCTGTCAGATCTCCGCTCCCCTCTATGGGGGATCGGATGAACATGGACCATCTGTCCGTGTTCATCCGATTCGCTCTGCAGAAAAATAGGATTTTCCTCCGTCTGCAGAATCGGACTATTGCAGAGCCAGACGATACTGGGTGTCTGCAGATGTTCTGCAGATCCTCGCTATCCCATAGGAATGCATGTATGTCTGTATTTCATCCAAAAACGGATGGATGAAATACAGACATACGGTCCGCATGTGTAAAAGGGGCCTTTAAGAGCAAAGGAGAAAAAAGGGGGAAAGGCCTTAGGGTCAGGAAAAAAAAAAAAAAGGGGGGGGGAAAGAAATTACACTCGCTTGAGATTATAAAAATCAAGAAATGGGAGTAAAAAGCAGAGAAGGCAAGCCCTCGCAATGGAGCAGGGGAGGGAGACCTGCAGTATGGAGGGATTGAACAGGCAGTGATCAGGCAGAGGCCCGCTAAAAATTCCTGTCAATTTTTTATTTTATTTATTTATTTTTTAGGAGAGTCCTTATACATTATCCCAGCCAGCCAAACCTGCTTGTATTGATCAGAAGTGTTTTTATCATCTGCCTCCAATATTTCCATATGCATAATATCGTTGAGGGTCTCAAGCAGGTTTTGGATTTCCATTGCCTAGGGATCAAGTGCCTTACCACGTTTTTGATGCGTTTCTATTTATTTCAAACGGAGAGAAAAGCACACCAAAAATGCAGCAAGCAGGAATTTTAAAACCAAACAAATAAAAAAAAAAAAGAAGGAGAGACTGCGCTACGGTAAATAGATGCACTGTAAATGCAACAACAGCTAAAAAAGGCCTTCTATAAAGCCCTACTGGAAGCTGCAACTCTGCTGTATAACATAATTACATTAGAAGTAAAATGGTAAATAAAATGGTTGCGCTAAACCAGTGACACAAATTAATCTAATTATGTGTAAATACCCACACACAGACAAACCAGTCCTTGCGGGAATTCCAATCGCAAACACGAGGTGACGTCAGCGCGTGTTTGCGATTGGAATTCCGGGAAGGACGGGTTTGTCCATGTGTGGCTGGCTGGCTGCACTGGACTTAAGTCTCTGGAAATCTTCACTTGTTGTAAGTGCAATTGCTGCTTTTAATTCCAATAAATTGTGTTTTTTTTTTTATTGGAGCCTCTTATCTCTTTCATGCTATTGGTATACATCAATGAGTCTTAAGCTTAAGAAGCAGATTGAGGAACGCTGGGCATTTTTATTTATGCTAAGGAGGTCTGCAGGATTGTCTGACGATCCAGGAGAGATACATTTCCATTACAAGCTCTCTACAACCCTCTGTAGTGGGGGGGGTCACATACTTTTGGTAAGAAGTAAATCCTTATACATTGGTGGTGGACTGAACATGGCTCACAATTTGAAGATTTGATTCATTTATGGATGGACTTTATATGTTTAATTTTCAAGCCTACAGTTTTCGTTTTGCACGGGTGTTGTCATCAATGTGATCACATTTATTTTTAATGGACACTAATTTGGGACTCTAATGTCACTGTCTGATGCTTCATTTATATTTGTCATACGATTTGCAGAGTATATACATGCACAGGTTTGTGTTCAATATTCTCACATATTTGTTGTCACACAAAATCACACTGTTCACACTTGTAGTTTGAACACGGACTACAAGTCTGCCTGGCATTTTAAATGTGACATCCACTTGTGGGGGGGGGGGGTTGCTTAGGAATTTGTAACATTTTACATTCTAAATACAGATGTAGCTTTTTACAAAAGGTGAACGTATCCTTTTAGCCATAATAAAGGGACACCCCAGCACAATTAGGCACATCTATTTAGGGCCCAGGAAAATGATCCTAATTATATTTGGTCATGCCTTAGATACCATTTCCTCATGTATTATGTTATGGAACATTATAAAATATGATTTGTAATATTACAAAAGTGTTATGTAGCTTATAATTGAATAGTATTTCACTTTCACCTGGTTTAGGTAGTGTGCTGTGCACAAAATACATGTGTGTGGGGCACCAGGAATACAAAGTATTTGTTGTATAATTGCTGATTGTCGAGTTATTCCCAGCTTCTTTTAGAGAAGTAAACCTTTAGGCCCCTTTCACACATGCGGACAGTATGTCCGTATTTCATCCATCCGTTTGCGGATGAAATACGGACATACATGCACCCCAATGGGATAGCGGGTGTCTGCGGATGAACATCCGCAGACGCCTGATATCGTCCGCAATTGTCCGATTCTGCAGACGGAGGAAAATCCTATTTTTCTATCCGTCTGCAGAGCGGATCGGATGAACACGGACAGAGGGTCCATGTTCATCCGATCCCCCATAGAGGAGAGCGGAGAGCTGACAGGGCGGTCCCTGCACAGTGTGCAGGAACCGCCCTGTTATCTGCCGGCTCAGCGGGGACAACGGAGCGATCCCCGCTGAGCAAGCGGATCATCACAGGGTGGATTACTGATCCACCCCGTGTGAAAGGGGCCTTAAGAAGGCACAGACAAAGGGTTAATTACATAATATTATATGTGTAGGAATACATGAGTAAATAATACAAGGCTTAAATGTTTAAAAAGTATCTTTTTTATCATTCATTGAAGAAGCTGGAGGTAGCTCATGACAGGTACATTTTTAGCAAGCACTCTCTATTGCATGTAACGTATAAGCAAAGATCAGATCCCAAAAAACACATCTACCACAATCCAACATGGATAGCCCTGGAAGGGAGGAGAGTTCAATTTGACAGTGCTGTGGGGAGCTTGGAGCTCACATTTTTGTGGGTTCAATCCTTATACTGACCATGCATTTACTTATTTATTTTTTTCCGTTTATTTTATTTTGTGTCTGTTAATTGCAGTATACAAGACTAAAATAGCACCCTACTAGTGTGACATTTACATACTCACCACAACAGAGCTAGAGAAGAGTTGCAGGATGCCATAACAGGAACCTGTGGTAGATAAAAAAAAAAAAAAATACCATAAACCAAAAAAATCAATTAGTGCAACCGAAAATGTATCTGACAAAGAAATGAACATCATAAACTAATAACAGTAGTATCCAAAACCACACTGGAGTTGCCAGCTGGCCCTGGATAAGCAATTTCACAACACGAGGGGGTTTATTTACTAAAGGCAAATCCAGTGTGCACTACAAGTGCACATGAAGTGCAAATTGGATTTGCCTTTAGTAAATAAATCCCCCCCCCCAGTGTCATAATATAAATAACGATAATCAGCGCAGCGTAACTCAACTACTAAATACTGATTATCAGAAATACAATCCACTGTGCAAATAAAAAATTAAATAACATCAAAAAAAGTCAAATGAATAACCCAACCACTACTGTGACAATGTGAATGGAATAATAATAAAATGTGCTTTGTGTCTCTGCCACCCATGCAGACTAGCCAGTCACATCACGGCTAGGACCCCTGTAAGAAAGGTCATAACATGCTGTGTACCATTCCGGGATAGTGACTCTAGGTATCTCTTGGTGATTATTAACTCTTGCCCAAGTAGAGGTACACAAATCCTCAGACGTAACCGGTGTCCATATGAGAGCAAGGGACAGATGTGAATGTACAATTTATATGTTAAGTGCTGCCCAAATTGTTGGCACTATATAAATACCTGAAATAAATCTAATAAACAGTTCATACACCTGCAGCCACAGTAAACTATAGCGGCTTACCTAATATCTATTTTATGTACACATTGCATCACATATTTTATTGGAACAAAGTTTAATGAAAGCGTTACCTATTATACCAGCTGTCGTTGGACTGGCCCCAAGTGATTTCATATGATGATTCAGTAATGGCACAATCATACTCACACCAAAGAGGTCCTGGGGGGGGGGGGGGGGGGGAATAAAAATAAATAAATCAGATAAAAATATGCTGCTGTCATATGTTTGCAACATTTTTCCTAAATGTACTATTTTATCTAATGTACAGTTTTCAATGTGAACCCAACCAAAAAAGGTTAAAAAATAAATAAACCACACACTTATGCACATAGAAGTCCCCCTATCATCACCTACTGTCCTGTATGACAAAAATGAACAGAGGCCTTATCCTGAGAAATTATAGGTCATAGATTAGGCAGTTGACCATTTGGGCAGGAGAGGTGAAAGTAAAGGGATCGTCTGTCCATTAACAGAAAATGCAAGTCTTATTTTTACTATGAGCAGTACATGTGCTCTGAAAGATCACATTTTAAAATAGACATACAGCAAGGTCATTTTTACATGTATATCATACCTATGGCATGCAAAGGGAAAAAATACCTCCAACCATTAAAATGTCTGAGCTGTATCTGTGACCTCCAGACCACACACACTACCTTCCATGAACAAGCAGTAAGTGATACATCTGCTTTGTCTCTTTTTGTGCCCTTCAATTCTGTCTCATGATACCACACACAAACCATGCCTCCAATAAATCCTGCCTGTGCTCTACTCTTTAGTGTATCATTCCATATCAAAGGGCATTTATTAGTACAAACTGCAATTGTGCTGTTAATAAAATATTTGTTTCAAATTTTAAAGCCTCAGTTTAAATTAAAGTGTAAGTCCAGGCAAAAGCTAACTAATGCTAAACCTGCTGTCTGCCACATTCTAAGCCTAAATGTATCTAACCCTGTAAAGAAAAAAAATAAAATAAATTGCTATACTTACCTATTCTGCGCCTGATCAGTCTCCAGCGGCGAATGCTGTATCCAGAAGAGGGCTGACAACAGCTGGAAAAAGAATGGGAAGTGACGTCACCCATAGACTTACTATGAGGCCTTCCATTTGCCTGCTCTGCATCTGCCTACACACTGAAGCCGCCACTGACAGCTGATGCTGGGACCAGACTGGATCGGCTGCAGAATAGGTAAGTATAGCAATTATTGCTTTACAGGTTTAGATATATTAGGTTTAGAATGTGTCAGAGCAGGTTTAGCGTTAGTTGAAACAATAAATAGACTAAACTAACCCTTTAAAGCGGGCGTTTTTTTTTACACCTGTAAGGAAAAGACATAATGAGCTAGTATGCACCACATACTAGCTCATTATGAAATACTTACCATAGAACGAAGCGTTGGTAACTCACCTGGTCCACGCCAAGGGAGATGACATGTTGCCTCGGCGTGTCTTCAAGGTATCACGGCTCCAGCACTATGAGTGGCTGGAGCCGCAATGTCATCACTCCCGCGCATGCGCGTGGGAGAATTCTTTCCGGCAAGGTCTGGCACCTTCCAGGCTTTCAGCCGAGAATCCCCTGTGCCCATGTGCCACTGCAGTCAGCGGCTCATTGCACGGGGAATATCTCCTAAACCGTACAGGTTTAGGAGTTTTTTTTTTTTTTTTACCTACAGGTAAGACTTATTATAGGCTTACCTGTAGGTACAAGTTTAAAAATAGACTATACAACCGCTTTAAGATATTTTTTTTCCTTTCTCCAAAGTTGTGTGCCTTTTTTAGAGTAGTGCTCAACCTTCTTTGATTTAAAAGAGAAGTATGGCTTTCCAAAAAAAAAAAATAATAATAATAAAATTTATACTCACCTAGGTGGATGCAGCACTGATCCAATACATCTGTCCCCTACCGGCTCTGCACAGAGAACCAAGCGATCTAACACCACTGACCACTCAGTTCTCCCCCTCTACTCTGAGTAAAGAGTTGGGACCGTCGGTGTCCAGCTCTCTGCTCTTCCCCTCCTGTGCTCACTGGACTGCTGGGCTGTGGAGGGGGCAGGAGCGCCTGGGCTGGTGCTCAGGCTCTAGGCGGATTGCCGAGAGGCTGACCCAGATGCTGATCCAGGGATCTGGGTGGATCCTGATCCCATGGTCGGGATCTTTCCCAAGCCTGGATTGCTCTGTGAAGTCAGCAGACAGAGGCCTTCAGTTCGCTGTTGGCCGAAAAACAGGTCCCAGGAGCACAGAACTGCACTCTTGTGATCCTGTCAGGGCTGGCTTAGCCCTTCCTTCTCTGGGCTGGCTGCTCAGCTGTCGGCTAATTGCCAGCTCTCATCTCTCTCCACAGTTACCAGCTGTTCCTGATCATGCTCGTCTGACCTGCCTACTTAAAGCTGTCCAGCTCACTTCACCTCTGCCTTCGCCTTGGTCACATCACAAGAAACCATCTCCTGAGGTTCTGTTTAAAGATTGGCATGCTGACATCCCTTCTGGCTCCTTATCCTGCTTGCTGTTGCTCTACTTGGATCCCTGACTTCTGGCCTGGCTGATTACCCGATCTGGTTATTGAACTCTGGCCTGGCTGACTACTCGATCCGGTTACTGGACTTGTACTTCTGTCTCAGTCTGATTCATGGTTTCTGACAGATCCATAGGAGAAGTACAGCCAAAAGAAGCTTTGGCTATACTTCTTTAAAACAGTGTCCACCAAGCTTCTTCAAGAAAAGTCTTTTTCTGGGCATAACCATGAGACATGGGCTTCCTAATTAAAGTAGACCTTTCCCCTTTATCCCCAAAATTCACATTGGCGTGTCATTACTAGCACTTTTTTCTTACTCACCTTTTTTGTCTTGCACTAGTTCTGGAGGCAGTGGTGACCAAACCCCCAGCCACACAGATGTCCCCTAAGAAAGCAACTTCACCGTTGCCTTTAAGAAATCTTGTACCTAAACTGAGATTTGGCAGTATTGTCATACTACACATGTGCAAGATGAAGTTCATGACGTCATGCACCTCATCTCGTTCATGCCCCGTACAGAAATACATTCATTTGTTGGGGAAAAACGTGCTTCTCCCTGAGATCAACAGATGTATGTAGAACCAGTTTTCACACATGCAGCATCATGGAAACAGGGACCAAGGAAGCACAGAGGCAGGACAAAACATAAGTAAATATCACAAACATATAGGCAAGTATGATTGTTTACTCCCCCACCCCTCCACCTTTACATTATTGACAGGTTTAACCACTTGCTTACTGGGCACTTAAACACCCTTCCTGACCAGACCAATTTTCAGCTTTTGGTGCTCTCACACTTTGAATGACAATTACTCAGTCATGCAACACTGTACCCAAATGAATTTTGTGTCCTTTTTTTCCCACAAATAGAGCTTTCTTTTGGTGGTATTTGATCACCTCTGGGGTTTTTATTTTTTGCGCTATAAATGAAAAAAGACCGAAAATTTTGAAAAAAACGCATATTTCTTTGTTTCTGTGACAGAATTATGCAAATTATTAATTTTTCTTCATAAATTTTGGCCACAATTTATACTGCTACATATCTTTGGTAAAAATAACCCAAATTAGTGGATATTATTTGGTCTTTGTGAAAGTTAGAGAGTCTACAAGCTGTGGTGCATATCGCACAAAATTGATCACATCTGATGTACTGGTGGCCTATCTCGCTTCTTGTGACCCGAACAAGTCAGGAAAGTACAAATACCCCCCAATTGACCCCTTTTTGGAAAGTAGACATTCCAAGGTATTTAGTAAGAGGCATGGGGAGCTTTTTGAGGTTGTCATTTTTTTCCCACAATTCTTTGCAAAATTAAGATTTTTCATTTTTTTTATTTTTCTCCACAAAATTGTCATTGTAATAGGTTATTTCTCTCACATGGCATGTGTATACCACAAATGACACCCCAAAAAAATTCTGCTACTCCTCCTGAGTATTACAATACCACATGTGTGGGACTTTTTCACAGCCTGGCCACATAGAGAGGCCCAACATGCAGGGAGTGCCATCACGTGTTCTAGGAGCATCATAAATTACACATCTAACTTGTTGACTACTTATTACACTTTTGAAATACCAGGACAATGACACATGACACTGATGACAGATGGCACTGATACGTGGCAATGATGACACTTATACGTGGCACTGATGACAGATGGCACTAATATGTGGCACTGATGACAGATGACACTAATATGTGGCAATGATGACACGTGGCACTAATACGTGGCACTGATGACACGTGGCACTAATATGTGCCACTAATACGTGCCACCGATGACAGATGGCACTAATACGTGGCACCGATGACGCGTGACACTGATGACAGATGGCACTGATAAGTGGCATTGATGACACGTGACACTGACAACAGATGGCACGTGACACTAACAGGTGGCACTGATACGTGGCACTGATGACAGATGCCACTTATACGTGGCACTGATGACAGATGGCACTGGGGACAAATGGCACTGGGGACAAATGGCACTGACAACAGGTGGCACTGGGGTGGGGTGGATGGCACTGGGGCGGATGGCACTGGGGCGGGATGGCACTGGGGCGGGATGGCACTTTTTTTTTTCTCTGTGCACTGACGGCTGCTGCAGCCGTTCATCTCTCCCCTCTCACACGCTGTCTGTGTGAGGAGGGAGAGCGGCGCTGAGAGATGATCTCATATGTTTACATTTGAGATCATCTCCCATTGGACACGCCGATCACGCTGTAAACGACCGCTGTGATTGGCCGTTTACAGCGATCTGTGTTTGCCTGTCCCCGGGGGACACGGCGAACACAGAACTTCCGCGATGCGCACCCGCGGCGGCGTGCATTGCGGAAGTAAACAACAGGCCGTCCAGGGACGGCCAATTGCAGGAAAGCGCCTGCTCTAAGGCCGTAAATCGGCTATAGGGCGGGCGCGAGGTGGTTAAAGAATAGTATAGTGTTTCTTTGAAGAAGATCTCCAACTAAAACTTTAGACAGAATGAAGGAGGATTCGATCTAGGGATGCACCAATACCGAGTATTTTCACGAGTACTCATTAAAATGCTCCCACTCATTAAAGTGGTTGTAAACCCGTTACAACCACTTTTACCTACAGGTAAGCTTGGTAATATCTCCTAA
Organism: Lithobates pipiens; assembly: GCF_037356315.1. Lineage (NCBI taxonomy): Eukaryota > Metazoa > Chordata > Amphibia > Anura > Ranidae > Lithobates > Lithobates pipiens. Next base: position 437,657,663 of record NW_027507748.1, read on the forward strand.
ACCCACACGGTTTAGGAGATATTTACAATTCCCCCGTACAATGAGTTGTTCTGTGCATGCGCCGATGTATTCAGCGTATGCGCACTTTAGAAAGGGCACGCTGTGCAGTTTCTAGCTAGGGTCATGCCGTGACTAACTGTCGGCTCATGCGCACGGGAGTGACGTCATGTGACTCTGGCCAGTCACAGAGCCAGAGTTTGCGGCCCCTGGAAGGAAGAGGGGCGAAGATGGATGATTCCAGTCAGCAGGGACATTGGAGACATCACTGGCTTCTGTCTCAGGTAAGCGACACATAATGGGCTACTATGCGATGCATGGTAGCCCATTATGCTTTACCTTTGCAGGGAAACAAAGAGGAAGTAAAACCCATCAGGGTTTCTTTCCTCTTTAAAATGCTCCCGATTCCGATACTTTGCAGTGCGATTTGTGGCCATACAAAATGAATGGGCGCATATCGCACTGCAAAGAATCGCATGCGATGCAAACAGGAATGCGGTGCCATTCCTGTTCCGAATCACATGCAATTCTCCCACCGCCCTGTATAGAACGGGAAGGGCCATCTAGTGCAGCAATGGGCAGTATATTAAAAAGGGTATAATAACTCACATTAAAGTACATATCTCGGAAAATCCAAATCTGCATAGTGTCCATGTCCAAGTGGTGATAAAGAAGAAGAAGAAGAAAAGAAAAAAAAAACCTATGGCAGCTAGAGGAGCTAGATAGGCATTCCGCCCCCAAGCTGACATCACTTCAGCTCTATAGCAACAGGGGTCCCAGAACTTCTCCTCCAGCCCTGTGAGCACCTCTATTGGCCATGGTTTTTTATCATCAGTGGGACGGGGACACAATGCAGATTTGGATTTGCCGAGATATGTACTTTAATGTGAGTTGTTATAACATTCAGAGGGAATGCGATCAGTTAAACAAAATAATAAATACATAGAAGAAGGGGGAAAGGGGATTTGTAATTTTTTTTTTTTTTTTTTTTTTTTTTATCTATACACAATGTTTTGCCTTTCATTTCTATTTTATACTTAATGGGATCGTTTACATATACTTTAAGTCATGAGTAATGAAAGAAAAAAAAAAAAGCCTTGTGCATTAAAACAGTTAAGACCCCTTTTACACTGGGGCGGTTTTCATGCATTCTAGCGCTAGAAATAGTCTCTAAATAGCACGTGAAAAATCGCCACCCATTCATTTCAGTGTGACTTTTCACACCGGGGTGGTGAACTTGCGGGACGTTAGGAAAAGTCCTGCAAGCAGCACCTTTGAGGCGGTTTCAAAGTGCTGTGTTTAGCGCTGAGGCATGTGACCCACTCCTGCTGTGATTTGACACAGTGGGAGCCAATCCATGGGTTTGGTGGTTACCGATCGTTCGCTGTCCAGCGCCTCTTATACAGGCATGGGACGTGGCCATCCACTGAAGTCGCCTGGAGAGCCCGTCCCTTGTGATGTCTCATGTCACAAGGGGTGGGCTCTCTCCGGGCGACGTCATTGGGTGGCAACGGCCCATGCCTATATAAGGGGCGCCGGACACCGGGGAACATAACAACGGAGGAAGACAACTTTGCGACAAGACTAGCTTTTTAGCGGGTAACCGGATACGGTGAGGAAGAAGAAGACAATGATGACGTGAGGAGGAGGAAGAAGATGACGACACTGCAAGATGGTAGCTCTGGGAGAAAACAGCGGCAGAAGAAGGTGAGGGCACCAGGAGTGACGACAACGGGAGAGACGGCAGCTCAAAGCTATTTTACTAATAAAAGGAATTGTCAAATATCGTCTTTTTTTTTTTTTTTACTTTTCACTGCTTTTTTGGTGAATGAGTAGGGGTACGATGTACCTGATACCCATTCAAATAGGGTGGGGAGCCAGAATCTTGGGGCCCCCTTGTTAAAGGGGGCTTCTAGATTCCGATAAGCCCCCTGCCTGCAGATGCCGACAACCACCGGGCAAGGGTTGTCGGGAAGAGGTCCTTGTCCTCATTAACATGGGGGCAAGGTGCCTTGGGGCGGGGGGGGGCACAGAGCCCCCCCCCCTGCCGCAAAGCACCCATTCCCCCCCCATGTTAAGGGCATGCGGCATGGTATGGTCCAGGAGGGGGGCGCCCGCCTCTTCCCTCCCTTTCCTGACCTGGCGGCATGCTTATTTTTAATCTTGCCGTGGGGGTCCTCTCCGAATCCATACTAGACCTGAAGGGCCTGGTATGGAACTGGGGGGGCACCAGTGTTTTTTAGACCCCATGTAGCTTTGGTGCTGCTTCAAAGCCTCCATAGAAGGCTATAGCATAGTTGCCAACAGTCACGATTTTTCCGTGACAATCCCAATTTTACGACTCTCGTCCCGATCAGAGGCCATCCCGATTTGGGATTTTGCCTTTTTTGCCCAGGGAAATCTGTAATGTTTGGCTCTGCAGCAGCTGGCTCCAACAAAGTGGCCGTCGGCGCCGCCACTAGATTGTTCCCCTTGTGTTCAGTGGAGAGGGGAGGAGGCTCGATCCGTGCAGCCAATGAATCGGCTTCTCTCCACAATTCTGAAGCCGGGGGTTAGCTGCAGGGATCGGCCCCTCCCCTCTCCACTGAACACACAACACCGCTCGGCATTTTGCAGGAACTGGTCTGGTGTGATCTTCGCTCTCCAGTGGCAGAATCTGTCAGGCTGACCAAAGAGGAGCATCGCATGCAGTGTCCAAACTCCAGTGCCGGATCTTCTCCTCCCTGCACTTCACCGAAAAGACAGAGGACATGATATGCTGCAGGAAGTATGTGACACCTACATGGGGACATACACCACAGGCTGGACTGGGCTTATGTCAGGGCTGTGGCAGGGAGAGAGCAAGCAGGACTGGAATAGGACAGCCATGAGGTGGATGGGATTCTCTGCTTTTCCTAAAATTGACCTGGCATGGATTAATGCCCATCACTCCTCAGGACTCTCTGCAGGGGCACTCTAGAGGTACTATCTGTAGGTCTCCAGAGTGCCCCCTTACTTCCTCCAGAGTCCCCTATTACATTCTCCCCTTACTTTCTCCAGAGTGCCCCTTAGTACAGTAGTACAAAGGGGGCACTCTGGAGGGGGATGTAAGGGGCTCCAAGTTAGTACCGCCAGAGTGGCCCCTTACAACCTTTGGAGTGCCCCACCACCAAGGTGGTATAGCAGTGGCTGACAGACTATCAGGAGGTGGTATTGCACTCCTCTCCTGTACCTACTACCCACCTCCATACACTCCACACTCCTCTCCTGTACATACTACCCACCTCCATACACTCTGCACTCCTCTCCTGTACATACTATCCACCTCAACTGTACATACTGCCCACCTCTACACTCCGCACTCCTCTCCTGTACATACTGCCCACCTCCATACACTCCGCACTCCTCTCTCGTACATATGGCACATGTCCATACACTCCGCACTCCTCTCCTGTACATACTGCCCACTGCCATACACACCGCACTCCTCTTCTGTACATATTACCCACCGCCATACATTCCGCACTTTACTCCTGTACATCCTGGGCACCTGATGCAAGGAAGGACTCTGCTGGGGACAGGCGATGTGGCAGGTGACACACCGATTGTGCATTATGGTGAGTTGAATGATTTCATTTTATATTACAATGTAATAATAGAAATAATGCACTTCAATCGTTCTGATACCATAACAATCATGGCGCCGGGATGATTGAAGCGCTAACACCAGGTGTTTGGAGTATCTTTATCTGGTGATTGTTAAACTCTGGAATACACATTTCTAATGTGGTGTTGGATCTGGGCCTGCTGTCAGTCCATCCCTCTGAGCCCACGTACACACAGTCAGAGATTTTGCCAACCAAATCCGTCGGAAACTGTTGCATACACACAGTCGGGCCAAGTTGGCGAAAAATTCGATCTTTCAGAAAGTGATGATGTAATTTCGTTACGATGGGACTACATTCAGGCTAGTAGCCAATAGCTTTGATGTAGGAATTTGATCTGAGCATGCGTGGCACTTGGTCCGATGAAAATGCTCTACACATGATCGGATTAGGTCCGTCCGGTCCAGTTGGTCGGGAAATATTTCCAACATGTTGGAAAATTGGTTCGGACGGAGATTCGGACGGATTCAGTCCGATGCATACCACACACAGTCGGATTATCTGACGACACGGTCCGATAAGACTCATTCCAACAGATTCTCCGACCGTGTGTACAAGGGCTTAGACTCTAATGACACCCCCCTTTGACCCACGCCTGCTATTTGCATAAACCATTTTTCGGTGCAGCGAGCACCGCATTTTTTTCTGTGCCACGACTACAAACACATGTCCCACCCCCTAGTTATGTGACTCCGCCTACTGCCAAAAAAGTGACCCTAATTTTTTTAATTTTTTTACAATGTTGGCAACTATGCTATGGCAAAGGTCGCTTGAAGCCCCACTGAAGCCTTGTCGAAGCACCAAGCAAAAGCGGGTGTAAACAGGACTGTAAGCTAACCATTGTATTTAGTGGCAGGAGCTTTGACTGCTGTTCAGAGAGCTTTAACAAAGCCTGTCCGAAGCCTTGTTTTGAAGCAAGTATAAACTAGCCCTAAGTGGTCAATTTGTCTGCTGCAATGTCGCAGTCCCGCTAAAAATCGCTGATCCCTGCCATTAGTGAAAAAATAAAGAAACAAAAAATGACATTAAAGAGGAAGTAAACCCTTCCAAACAACTTGGACCTATAGGTAAGCCTAGATTAAGGCTTACCTGTAGGTCCAAGCAATATCTCCTAAACCTATATGGTTTAGGAGATATTTGCCCGAAAATGGGCACCGCTGTCTACGGCGCATGCGCCGTAGACAGCGGCGCGCATGCGCACTAAATGCGGCAAATCCAAGAATGGATTTGCCAAATTTGTCGACTCCCGTGCGCATGCGCGGGAGTGACGTCATCGCGGACTCGCCATATGACAGCGGCGGAGCTGCGAGGCGCGACTCCCGTGCGCATGCGCGGGAGTGACGTCATCGCGGCTTCGCCGCTGTCATTGGTCGGAGCTGCGAGACGCCACCAGCAAGATGGACGCGGCGGACTACAGGGATCAGCGGCGACTTCGCTGGCTCCTGTGTCAGGTAAGTGACACATAATGAGCTACTATGCGATGCATAGTAGTCCATTATGCTTTACCTTTGCAGGGAAAAAAAGAGGAAGTAAACCCATCAGGGTTTACTTCCTCTTTAATCTACCCCTAGTTTGTAGACACTATGACTTTTGCACAAACCAATCAATATATGCTAATTGGGATTTTTACCAAAAATATGAAACAGAATACATATTGGGCTGAATTTATGAAGAAATTCATATTTTTATTAGATGTGTTTTATAGCAGAAAGTAAAAAGAATTGTTTTTTTTTCCCATTCAAAATTTATGTTTTTTTTTTTTGTTTTGTTTTTTGTTTAAAGCGCAAAAAATAAAAACTGCAGGAGGTGATCAAATACCACAAAAAGAAAGCTCTACTTGTGGGTAAAAAAAAAAAAAAAAAAAAAATATAAAAAAAGACAAATTTTCTTTGGGTACAGCACGACCGTGCAATTGTCAGTTAAAGTAACGCGGTGTTGTATCGCAACCAATGCCCTGATCATGAAGGGGGTAAAACCTTTCCGGTGCTGAAGTGGTTAAACTTGGTACACAGCGTTTTTTGTGCTTCATCACACTTTACTGAAGTGTGACAAAACGTCATGATGTCTGCACACCACCGCCAAATGATGGTGCAATTATGGAAAACAAACAATCACATTCTATGTACCCTAGCAACGACCTGAGATGTTTTTCGTGCAACAAAAGAAAAAAAATAATAATAATAATCAGGTTACCGCACATAGTGTAAACAAGCCTGAAATCCGCCCATACACTATACTACACCATCAGATTGTTCGATCTCCTTCAGATCTAAACAATGCATTCCATTTTTCTCATATCAGGCACAGCATAGTTGATGGCAGTTTGAAAGCAGATTGTACAATCAGATTGCACAGTGTATGGGCAGCGTATTAGATCTCAGACACCAGACTATACGCAGAAACAGACAATCCATTGAATGTATATGAAATCTGTCTAGTCCTTGCACTACATAGCTGACCAGACTGGACAATATTGTGTTCCTAAAGGAGACTGTCCATTGGGATAGTACTATAGGGTGTGGTCAGCTGCTATACCTGTCATTAGATTGCTACTGACCTTTAACCAATGGACACAGCCCACCCCCATGTCCATCAACAACATCTCACTCACCAAAAAGCCCACCACGTGCAGATACTGCTGTAAGCCCCGCCCATTCGGCGTACTCGTTGGTTCGGCAGCCCCCATTCTCCATCATCCATACGCAGCACCCCCCGATGCAGCACGTCCTAACACAGCCACCGCAATCAAGCACAAGCCCGGAAACTTCCGAGTGCCCCGGCGGAAACAGCCGAAAACGTAGCGCATGCGTACTTGCTGCTGCAGCCGGTGTTCTGTCATGTGCGATGTAGCTAGGCGCTTGCGAGGTGTTGTGCTGACGTAAGCGAGCAGGAAGTGTGTTCTGGTGTTCTTGTTATGTGGTAGCTGTGCGTCATGGCAGGGGCAAGGTGACTCCTAGAGTCCATTAAGGCAGTTACCAATGAAGTGGTATCATATTAGGGGTGTGAGAATGATAGAACTTGGAGAAAACAATTTGGGGTGGAATAAAGATTTGTAAACGTGATGTGGGTGTAGCTCCGCCCCCTTTCCCCCTATTAAAGGCATGTGCCACGTTTTGTAGAAATGAAATGCACCCAAATTGGAAAAAAAAAACATGCATAAAAAACAAGCTTTGCAGCTGTTATGTGGGTGTCAATGGTGCAATGCACAGGCTCCTGCAAACTCGTCCCCTATATGGAGCTACAGACGGAGCTTCAGTTATGGATCCGGAGGAAGTAATCCATGGACAACTGAATGGAGTGAGATTTCTTCACCACTGAGGCACAATTCACACCTGGGAGTCTTGGGATCGTGGCTGAATCGCTGCCACCCTCATAGGCTTACCTGTAGGTAAAAATGGGCACTGATGAGGCGGCACTGATAGGCTACACTCATGGGCACTGATGAGGTAGCACTGATAGGCTACACTCATGGGCACTGATGGGGCAGAACTGATGAGGCGGCACTGATAGGCTACACTCATGGGCACTGATGAGGCGGCACTGATAGGCTACACTCATGGGCACTGATGAGGCGGCACTGATAGGCTACACTCATGGGCACTGATGAGGCGGCACGGATAGGCTACACTCATGGGCACTGATGAGGTAGCACTGATAGGCTACACTCATGGGCACTGATGGGGCAGAACTGATGAGGCGGCACTGATAGGCTACACTCATGGGCACTGATGAGGCGGCACTGATAGGCTACACTCATGGGCACTGATGAGGCAGCACTGATAGGCTACACTCATGGGCACTGATGGGGCAGAACTGATGAGGAGGCACTGATAGGCTACACTCATGGGCACTGATGGGGCAGAACTGATGAGGAGGCACTGATAGGCTACATTGATGCATACCTCCCAACATTTTGAGATGGGACCGAGGGACACTTACTAACAAACATATGTAGGCATAAGACACTCCCCTAACAAAGCCATTTTTGTTTTATGTTTCATGTTTTATAATGTTACAACCTGGATTAACGTAAATTTTGTAGTCTCATAGTAATCACAACAAATTTTATATCCAACCATTAATATGGCCATCAGTTCCTTCTATGGTTGTTGCTCCATCCATAAAGGTGACATTTCTTGTCCCACCGACAAAATGGCCACCGTACACAATTTGATTGGTGACTAAAGGGTGAGGTGAAGAAAAATTGTTTGATTCCGCACAGTGGAAGATTTATTAAGTACCAGCAAAAAATAATATAATTTAAATAAATGTGTAAAATCAAATTACATATATAAAGAACTGCTGCCCCTACTGATTACTCCCACCTAAGTGGGGTAGAAAGATGAGAAAAAGAAAATAGAGGTAGGTGTGGCGCTGTTCATTTAAATAGCTTAAATAATTAGTGATATAATGATGTGCCTAGTACAATTAATTAATATAGCTTGTGAAAAATAAATAAATAAAATAATATTTATTTATTTTTCACAAGCTATATTAATTAATTGTACTAGGCACATCTTTATATCACAAATTATTTAAATGAACAGCGCCACACCTACCTCTAGTTTCTTTTTCTCAAAGGGTGAGGTGGCTCCCCCTCTGTATTTATAGAAATGAGGTCCTTGACGCCCTGTGGGAGGGTGAAACGCGTAGACGTCATTTCCTGAGCTTTTCTGACATCACTTCCGGTTATCGGTGGTTTTTGTACTCACAGCTCTCTGACTTTTTATGCCGAATTTTATCTTGCTTCTTGTAAGTATTCATTTTTTTTATGCGCAGTAAATCAATTGCCAAACTATAGTCCCTTCCTTTCATTCCGTTTTTGGGTACTAATACCTTGGCTGAGTATCTATAACAAGTGGAACCTGCCTGATGATTTGATTTTAACCACTTCAATACAGGGCACTTAAACACCTTCCTGCCCAGACCAATTTTGAGCTTTCAGCGCTGTCGCACTTTGAATGACAATTGCGCGGTCATGCTACACTGTACCCAAATGAAATTTTTATAATTTTTTTCCCACAAATAGAGCTTTCTTTTCGTGGTATTTGATCACCTCTACGGTTTTTATTTTTTGCGCTACAAATAAAAAAATACCGAAAATTTTGAGAAAAAACGTTTTTTTTGGTTTCAGTTTCAAAACTTTGTAAATAAGTACGTTTTCTCCTTCACTGATGGGCACTGATGGGGCTACACTGATGGGCACTGATAAGGCGGCACTGATGGGCACCAATGTGGCACCAATGAAGTGGCACTGATGGGTGACACGGATGGGCGACACGGATGGGCGACACGGACGGACACTGATAGGTGGCACAAATTGGCACTGATAGCTGGCACGGATGGGAGGCATGGATGGGCGGCACAGATGGGCGGCACAGATGGGCATGGATAGGTGGCACAGATGGGCATGGATAGGCGGCACAGATGGGCATGGATGGGCATGGATAGGCGGCACAGGTGGGCACTGATAGGCGGCACAGGTGGGCACTGATAGGCGGCACAGGTGGGCACTCATAGGCGGCACAGGTGGGCACTCATAGGCGGCACAGGTGGGCACTCATAGGCGGCATTGGTGTTTTACTATAGTAATGGATGCCAATCAGTGCCAAACAATAATGCATGCCAATCAGTGATGCCCATTGTGGGCACTGATTGGCATCCATTATGGGCACTGATTGGCATCCATTGTGCTGACTGGCATCCCTGGTGGTCTAGGGAGGATTACCTTTTCCCTGGTGGTCTGGTGGCGTCCCTGGTGGTCCAGTGTGGGCATCCTTGGGGGGCTGTGCTGATAATCGATCAGCACAGACCCCCCCTGTCAGAGGAGCAGCCGATCGGCTTTCCTCTACTCGCGTCTGACAGACGCGAGTGAGGGAAAGCCGATCACCGGCTCTTCCCATTTACACTGTGATCAGCCGTGATTTGACACGGCTGATCACGTGGTAAAGAGTCTCCGACGGAGACTCTTTACCGAGATCGTAGTTGCCGGGTGTCAGACTGACACCCCGCAACAACGATCGCCGCGATGCGTGCCCCCGGGGGCGCGCAGCGGCTCATAATCCTGATCACGTCATATGACGTCCGGTCAGGATTATGCAACCACTTTGCAGCCGTCAATTGCCTATAGGGCGGGCGGCAAGTGGTTAAAGCTGCCATCCCTGGCCACCATTATTAAGCCCAAAGTGACCCCTAGACTGAAAAGCTAGGGGTCCATTACATCCAGTGAGAGGGGACACATGAGGGGTATTTGGTGCACCTCAAAAACTTTGCACTTATTTTGGATTGGAGCACATCAGTTACTTTATATGGACATTCACTTTTTATTGTTTTTCATTTCATGCATTGATGCTATGTTTGCTAGCGCTGTAGTTCATATTTTATTTTATTTTATTTGCCAAGTGAATAGCACCTTGTGTACAGCAGCTGCACTTTATATTCTATTTTGTTTTTCATCCATTACTATTGTTATATTAGTCACACCACCAGCGCGAGTTTAAACATTTAGAATATTTTATGTTTCCATAATTATGGTTGATCAGTGTATGCACTATATCCATTTTTTTAAAACGAACGCCAGCAATAACGCACAATTTAAAATGTGTTGTCTTACAATTTCAATTTACAATTTGGTTCTGATCACAAAAGGGTTACATAGTAGGTGAGGTTGAAAAAAGACACAAGTCCATCCAGTTCAACCTGTGTGTGTGCTTTTAAGTTAATAGTACATTGTATACCCCTGTATGTCGTGATCGTTAAGATACCCATCTAATAGTTTTTTTTAATTATCCATGCTCCCCGCTGAGACCACTGCTTGTGGAAGAGAATTCTACATCCTTGCCGATCTAATGCCGCGTACACACAACCGGACTTTTTTCGACGGACTAGGTCCGACGGTCTTCCTGATGGACTTTCGGCAGAGGTCCGACAGACTTTCTGAACTAACAGACTTGGCCACACATGAACGGACTAAGTAGGATTGGTCTCAGCACAGAACCCTACCGACCTCTGACCATTCCGAGTACTCCCCATTTATCACCACCCTCTGTACTCACCCTTGTAGCCAGTTTTCAATCCATGTACTCACCCTATGGTCCGTGCCAACTGACCTCAGCTTGATTTGATTTACTAAAACTGTAGAGTTAAAAATCTGGTACAGTGGTGCATGGTAAGTAATCAGCTTCTAACTTCAGCTTGTTTATATAAGGTTTTACAAAATAAATGGAAGCTGATTGGTTTCTATGTAGCGTTACACCTGATTTTGCATTATCCAGTTTTAGTAAATCCAAAAACCTTTCGATGTATGTTTCCTCCTGGCCATTTATAAACACTTACCTGAGTCCTCGCTAAATAAAGCACTGCCCCATGGAGTAGAGCTGCCCTCTCTTCCGTCATATGACATCCACCCAGAACGAGAGCCGCACCACCCAGCCATCACTTGACAGTGGGCAGGCAACAAGTGGTTAAAGTACTTCAAAAACTGTTTGCTTTTAACTCTTTTGCTTTACATTTTATTTTGGAATCAATGGGCTTTCCTTAAAGCGGCGTTTCCCCCAAAAGTGGAACTTCCACTTTAAGCACTCCTCGCCTCCTTACATGCCACATTTTGGGGGGGGGGGGGGGGGGGGGTGGGCAGTGGGTACCTAGTTTTGACAGGTACTTCCTGTCCCACTTCCTCCTTCTGTCGCCTCGCCGCCTAGGTGACTCCTCCTCTCCCCCTCCCTCTCTGTAATCTTCTGGGACAAATCACAGGTTCCAGAAGATTGCCTGGCCACTAAGAGAGTGCAGCGCAACTCACGCATGCACAGTGCGCCCGGCTGTCACAGCCAGATGCCCACATTTATAATGCCAGCACCACGGAGAGGAGTGGGAGAGGAGTGAGGCTTTGGATAGCCACAATGGCTGAGCCGCAGGACAGGTGATTGCCTGTTTACTAAAAGACAGCAGCTACACTTTTTGTAGCTGCTAACTTTTAATAAACTTACAAAACTAGTGATTTAAAGTGGTTTTAAAGGTTCAAGGTTTTTTACCTTTATTCATTCTATTCCTTCTTTGTGCAGCCCCGCCCCCACTAATACTCACCTGAGTGCCAGTAATGTGCACAAGAGCTGAACTGAGCTGAAAGAGCCATTGGCTCTTGCTACTGTCAATCACAGCCAGGGAGCCAATGAGGAGAGATCGGGGGGCGGGACAGGGCATGTGCAACAGCTCTGTCTGCCTTATGGATGCATAGAGCGGGGCTCAGGAGCAAGCAAGCAGCTTGCTATTGTGGGCACTGGCTGAAGGTGGGAGCTTGGAGCGGGGGACCCGAAACCCCTGCACAGTAGGTAAGTATAACATATTTGTTTGTTTTTTTAATTGAACTTTTAATGTCACTTTAATGAAAACCTCTTTCAATGTTAGAAATTCATTAGTTCAAGAAATATTTTCCATCCTGCTCTTTCTCATCACTGGAGCCAAAAACATATGCCCATTTGACCCCACTGATGATTAAAAAATTCAAATGAACATTCTGAAGACAAACATTTTTCAACAAAATTCTACTAGTGTATGGCCAGCTTTGGTCAGTCATCTGTATTAAGGATGCAGTAAGGAAGTCAGACAAAGGACGAAACTCTGGTCTGTCTAGTTTTTCTGGGTCAGTGACTCCAAAAGTTTTAAAGCCCCTATATCAATGTGACAGCTGGTTGGTAGGTATGTTTAAAATGACAGCTTAACAGTGGCAGTCAACGTGATTTAGTCTATTGGGCTATTTATAAAGCAGTAGAATGGTCTTCAAAGAGCAGTATGGCCAAAGCTTTTTTGGTCATACTTCTCGTATGGGTCACAGCAGTGCACTTACTTTTGCTCTTTGTGACCCACAGTCAGCTTATAGCAGGCTACTGGTCGCTTGGTCGCTATCGGCTGATATCACAGAGTTGCTCCAGGCACTGGAAGAATCCTGACCCAGTGGTGTGATTGACTGCTGGCTCTCAGCACACAGCTTAGAACCAAAGCCAGCTGTGCCTGCCCCCTCACCAGCAATCACTGGAGGGGCAGAGCAGAGAGCGGTGACTGACAGTCAGTGCTCTCTGCTCAGAGATGACTGAGAACTTGGCAGGGGACAGCTGCAGCATCAGACCAATGCTGCAGCATGAAGGTGAGTATGTATGTTTATTTTTTATGTAGCCCATGCATTTCCTTTAACACATTTACTCTGGTGCTTTAACCACTTGCCTCCTGGGCACTTATACTCCTTTCCTGCCCAGGTCAATTTTCAGCTTTCAGCACTGTCGCACTTTGAATGACAATTGTGCGGTCGTGCAACACTGTATCCAAACATATTTTTTTTTTTCCCCACAAATAGAGCTTTCTTTTGGTGGTATTTAATCACCACTGGGTTTTTTCATAGTTTGTTATAAAATTTTGCAAACACTTAATTTTTCTCCTTCACTGATGTGTGCTGATGAGGCTGCACTCATGGGCACTGATAGGCACTGATGGGCACTGATGAGGCGGCACTGGTGGGCACTGATGAGGCGGCACTGGTGGGCACTATTGAGGAGGCACCGATAAGGCTGCACTGATAGGTGACACTGATGGGCATCAATAGGTGGCACTGATGGTCTCTGATAGGTGGCACCGAAGGGCACTGAGAGGTGGCATTGATGGGCACTGATAGACAGCACTGATAGGTGGCACTGGTGGGCACTTATAGGTGGCACTGGTGGGCACTGATGGGTGACACTGGTTGGCACTGATTAACAGCACTGGTGGGTTTGGACTGATGTTCCTGTAACAGAAGCCGGTTACTGGCTTTCTTCTTTTCTCCTCACGCTGATTGTGAGTAGAAGAAAAATTGATAGCCAGCTTCTGTTTACTTCCGTGATCAGCTGTCATTCCCTGACAGCTGATCACGTGGTAAAGGGGCGCTGTGATTGGCCCTTTACCCTATTCTCTGACCAGCCGTGTCCAAAGGACAGGGGGCTAGCGAGCATCTATTGATGGCCTCCCGACACTGGAAGCCCGCATTTTAGCCATCTTTCAGCTACAGCGCGAGTGGAAAGTGGTTAAAAATGCACTATATAATGCATGGCAATATATGTTTTTCACTGGTATTTGTAGAGTGCTGACAATCTATGCAGCGCTTTATGCTCACATCAGTCCTTGCCCTCAAGGAGCTTACAATCTAAGGTCTTTACCTCATATGCATAGATACACATATTAAAAAATGACCTACAAGCATGGGGAAGTGGGAGTGGGAGGAATATGCAAACACAGTGGGTGTTATAATGCCCAAAATTCTACTGCCCGAAATTCTAAGGTCCTTGTCTTCACTCCTGGGGGGATGCATCTGCCCACAGCTGAAATCAAATAGACATACCCAGTACAACGCCTGGTACGATAACCAGCATAGCACAGTGAGTCGTCATTGGCAACTATCCCAAAAACAAGCTATGCTGCTTAGGAATGAGAATAATGTCACCCCAGCACAGCATAGAGCACATAAGGGGATACTGAGACCTCTGTTAAAGTGTGCATGCTCTGTTTTACTGATAGCAAAATACATTTTGCATTGGATTGCAGTGTGCAGCATTTATTGCTAACAAGATGGGCTTCCATTTCTATGCGATTGGAAGTGTCCATTACAGGTCACCATCCTCCTACCCTCTATGTAATGGCTTTGGTCAATCCTGAATGCTGTCGATAATTGTACAAACTAGCCCACTGCATAGTGCTCCAATCATCAATTCTCACGCTCCCTGGATAGCAGTGTTGATTGGAGCACTGTGCAGAGGTGTTGAACTGTTGGAGAATTAGATCATTGCACTCTGTGGGGGGAGGGGACTGACCGGGAGGAAATGACAGATTGTGATTTCTGATTTCTAGCTATTAGGAACACACGATCTGTCTCCACTCACAGAACAGAACTGGGATGTGCGTGTTTACACACATATCTCCCTGTTCTGCCTCTCGTGCCTGTGATCGCGATGACTGGCAGCCACGAGCATCGGCACCCCCGCAGTGCAGCGAGCTGCGCGCGCGCCTGCTATCCCACATAAAGGAGTCAACGTATAGCTACGACGGTTTGCGGGATCGTGCCGACCTGCCGCCGTATAATCACAGCGGCTGGTCAGCAATTGGTTAACCTCTTAGGGAGGGGGCTTGCTGAGAGCCAGGCATGCTTTATGTACATGTGCTGACAAGGGACATGCTGATAGATGGAGAGAGCAGAAAGAACAAAATGATTGAGCTGCTGCTCAGTCGCTGTCCAGTCTCTGACAGGAGGCAGACCTTGTGATGTATTAATCACTGCCATCACAGGAGGGTTGAATGAATAGTCCACATCTTCCATTAACCACTTGACCACTGGGCATTTAAACTGCCTTCCTAACCAGACCAATTTTCAGCTTTGCGAGAGGGGAGGGAGGAACCGGCGTCATGACGTGAGGCCGGTTTGTTTACAAGTGATCACTATTAGCGATTTACCATGATCCGTGATGCCACACACCATGGACGCCCTCCCAGAATAAGCCGACCGCGCTGTAGCTGTCTTTCAGCTATGGCCTTGTCGGCATGTGGTTAATAGATCATTTGTCTTTGAGGGGAGCTATAGTACAGCCTCTATGAATGGAGAAAGGGCAAACATTGGGGTTGATTTACTAAAACTGGAGAGTGTAAAATCTGGTGCAGCTGTGCATATAGCCCATGGCCTCTTGGGTATCCGAATCTAAGAAGTGTGTGTGTGTGTGGGGGGGGGGGGGGGGGGGGAGACATTGGAGTACTTACCAGAATAGAGTAAAAAAAAAAACAGTACGTTTGTGATTTTGAGAGAAGTGGGGGGATAACATGGCAAAAGCTGGCCAAGAAGGGTGATGGCTCACATTAAGGACCCAGAACGCAAGTTCATTAAACCAACAGCAAACAAGATGATGCAGACATTCTAAAGTGTAACACACTGTGCCTCCCTTACACCCTTACAAACCACTTTGACCTACAGGTAAGCCTAGATTAAGGCTTACCTGTAGGTCCAAGAAATATCTCCCAAACCTATACGGTTTAGGAGATATTTGCCCGAAGACATGCACCACTGTCTACGGCACATGCGCTGTAGACAGCGGCGCGCAGGCGCACTGAGCGTGGCATCCTCGATAACGAAGATGCCACGCGTCTCGGCTCCCGTGCGCACGCGCGGGAGTGGCGGCTTCGCCGAATGACAGTGGCGGAGCTGCGAGACCCACCGAGAAGATGGATGCGGCGGACTACAGAGGACAGCGGTGACATCGCTGGCTCCTGTGTCAGGTAAGTGACACATAATGGGCTACTATGCGATGCACAGTAGTCCATTATGCTTTGCCTTTGCAGGGAATGAAAAAGGAAGTAGACCCATCAGGGTTTACTTCCTCTTTAAGCCTAGTACACATGGGCCTAATGTTGGGCGACTAGCTGGTTCAATGAAAAATGTCTGACATTTGGCCCGTGTGTATGGCAGCCGATCTGACAGAAACGTCTGTCGGACATGCATGCTGGAAAAACGGCAGCTGACCAGCTCCAAATTAGCGCTCTCAGGCAATGGCGGGCGAGGGGGGGTTTGTCACCCTGTCAGAACACAATAGCACAGCAGGGAGATCGCTGTACTAACATTAGATAGCTCAACAGCTCCGATCTGAGCTGTCATTTTTTTTTTTTGTTCAAAAAATAAAAACTATTGGTGCGTGTTTGGTTTTAATCAGTGCTTTTTATTTCCCGCTGCTTCTCAAAAATATGATATATACGTACTGTGTGTAAGTGATTTGCTGAAAAGCTCACATCTGAACCTTTAAAATTCATATTGTTTCGTCTTATGTGAGGCAAGTTTTCTGAAACACACATACAGTACATAAGATAAAAACACATTTACTGTAAGATATTGCAGATAGCAGTTTACACCTCTGTATAACTAGTAAAAGTATTGAGTGGCAAACATGACAAAAGTGTTATATTCTGATAACAGATGTTGTTTCTTCTACAATACAACAGGCCTTAGCAATGAGTGATGTGTATTCCTGACTCCACAAAAAGGTCAGTTATTTTTGCCTGGACACTCCCTAGCACAGCAACATAGCAGAGCTGCTTAATCAAAATCCTGAAATAGAAGCCCCTACCCATCTTTTAGTCTTCTAGTTAGCTGGCTGTAAACTGCTAGAGAACGTATTCCTGGTCAGGCGAGGAAAATCCAGATTTGGAATATTTTCTGACTGATGATGAAGTTAAGCATTGGATTATTTTTTGGTGGTCTTTTTGGCGCTCTTGGGATTTTAGTCCTTTTGGTAGCATTTGGATCAGACTACTGGCTTCTTGCCAAAGAAGTTGACAAATGCTCAGGAAATCAAGGGGTTGAGGTTAGTGTTACTGTTTTGTAGCTGCTCCTACTTCTGTTCTGATATGCTTTATATGTTTAATTTCTGAATATTTTGTACCGTATATGAAATAACAATAAATCCGTTATATTTTATGCTGTGCATTTTTTATAGGGGTCTGATCCAGCCCTTTTGCACCATGAGGGTTTCTTTTGGAGATGCTGGTTTACCATGGATGTAGGACCAGATAACAACAGCATGGCAGCTTTTTGGATCAGTAAGATACCATATATTTTGTCTTATAAATTGTGTGTCCACAAAAGTTAAAATGTTTTTTCTCTTTATGCATTATCCTGTGTTTACATTTTTTCTCATTACCATTTTTAGGCTTTTCCGGTAAGTACATATAGATCATTTTACTATTGCTGTCTAAGTGCCAACATAGAAAAGTGGCAAAATGAGTACAGATCCCATAATTGAGAACTGAGCTGTACTGTTATTATTAGGGGCTATCTGTATGATGATATAAACATTGTTCAATCTATAGTTTTTAAAGAAATGTAATCTTAAATAGTTCTACTCTTAGAGGTTTTGCAGTTTTACACAATGCAGTTTGTCCCAGCTACCTGTGTCTTGACACCAAGGGCAGGCTTCCATAATGCAGTAAGTTCATTCATCAAAATGTTGTTAGTTATATATGGACTGCTTGCAAAGAGTGCTGCAGATCTAGGTCACTGAATGTCTAGGGCTCTCCAGCATTAGGTGACATTGGGTTCAGGGAATGGCAGGTTTCCTGTGGCAGACACCATCATTGTGAATGCCAAAAAGCGATATTAAACCCAAAAATGTAATATATTTCAGCTGACCAATACT
Organism: Lithobates pipiens; assembly: GCF_037356315.1. Lineage (NCBI taxonomy): Eukaryota > Metazoa > Chordata > Amphibia > Anura > Ranidae > Lithobates > Lithobates pipiens. The sequence goes on from NW_027507748.1 coordinate 437,675,496, forward strand.
GCACTCATTTTCTTTTTAGGCATTTTTTAAGCCCCACAGGGGCTGAATGTTGGGTCACACCAGCCGATTAAAAAAAAAAAAAGGCCAACATTCGGCCCATGCATATGCCACTCTGTCAGACAGAAGCCGGCTTCCATTGGATGAGCATGCCTGAAAACCACCAGCTGATTGACTCCCGATCAGTGCTCTCAACCAATGTCAGAGAGCATTGATCGGAGTGTTGTGGTGAGGAGCTCAGCAGGGGAGGTCACTATACTAACTTTGCATGGTTAGTACAACAGCTCCGACTGGAGCTCATAGTGTGTGCTAGGGTCTACTTTGTTTTCACCCGGTGATCCAGCCCTGTAACACACTGCAGTCTCATGCCGCGTACACGCGACTGTACTTTCAGTCGGAATGAACTCTGATGGACTTTTCAACGGAGTTCCGCTGAAATGGACTAGCCTACATATGATCACACCAAAGTCCGATCGTTTAATACGATGATGTACGAGGGGACTAGAAAAAGGAAGTTCAGTAGTGAATAGCTGCCCTTGAGTCATTGTTGGTCCGTCGGACCTGCATACAGACGAGTGGTTTTCTCAATAGCAACTGGTTCCGGCGGAAAGATTTGAAACATGTTCTATTTCTAAAGTCTGTCAGATTTTTCAACAGAAAAGGTCAGATGAAGCCCACACGCGATCGAATTGTCTGCCGGATTCGTTCCATCGGAAATTTACTGTCGAAAAGTCTTGTCGTGTGTACACGGCATAAGAGTGTCTCAACTTTCGATGGAGGAACAAGAGAGACACCTTTGAACAATGGCATTGTGAATCTGAGAAGAGGGTAGTGTTATGCCACGTACACATGATCAGACTATCCAGCGGATCAGCCGGACAATTCGCCCGTGTGTGGGCTCCGGCGGACTTTTTTTCCCCAAAAGTCCGGCGGACTTAGAAAGTAGTTTTGACTCAAAAATTGTCCACCAGACTGTGAGTCCGGCGGACAATCCGGTCGTCTGTGTGCTAGTCCGCCGGACTTTTGAAATGAACGGACTTTCCCGCACGCGGAGAAAAGTCCATTCATTTTGAACGTGGCTCCAGGTAGACGGGACTAGCGCAGGAGGTCAATGTTGCGGCAAGATTGACACATCGCTTATCCCGTCACCTGGTATAGACTTAAAGGGGAAGCCCTTCGCCGAAAAAATGGCGTGGGGGTCCCCCCCAGGTCCATATAAGACCCTTATCCGAGCACACAACCCGACCGGTCAGAAAAGGGGGTGGGGACGAGGGAGTGCCCCCCTCCTGAGCCGTACAAGGCCGCATGCCCTCAACATGGGGGGGTGCTTTGGGGAAGGGGGGCCATGCTGCCCCCCACCCCAAAGCACCTTGTCCCCATGTTGATGAGGACAAGGGCCTCTTCCTGACAACACTGGCTGTTGGTTGTCGGGGTCTGCGGGCGGGGGGCTTATTGGAATCCGGGAGCCGCCTTTAATAAGGGGGCCCCCAGATACCGGCCCCCCACCCTATGTGAATGAGTATAGGGTACAATGTACCCCTACCCATTCACCTGGTGAAAAAAATGTAAATAAAACACAACACAAGGTTTTAAAATTATTTATTGCACAGCTCCGGGAGTCTTCTTCTCTCTTGGGGGGTCATCTCGCCAGACTCCTCCGCTATCTTCTGCTCTTTTGTTAGCTCTTTTACTAGTGGAGGAACCCGGCTTTCTTCTTTGTCGCCATCTGGGGGTCTTCTTCCAACTTCGGGGGTCTTGTCCCCCTCTTCGGTTCTTCTTGCCGGGCATCCACTTTCTTCCTATAGCTCTTTTACTAGCGGTGGCCCGGTCTGTCGCCGCCGCCTCTTCTTCCAACTTCGGGGGTCTTGTCCCCCTCTTCGGTTCTTCTTGCCGGGCCTCCGCTTTCTTCTTCCAGTTCTTTTACTAGCGGTGGTCCAGTCATCTGTCGCCGCCTTCTCTTCTTCCTTGAGATGTTGACTCAACGCTGTCTCTGGCCGCAATGACAGGGGCGTGTTGCGTGGTGACAATGGACGGGGTCACTGGTGATGTCCCCGCCCCATATGATGTCACAGTCCCAGAGGATGCCATTGACTGCTGCGCTAGTCCCGGCTACCTGGAGCCGCGTACAAAATGAACAGACTTTTCTCTGTGTGTGGGCAAGTCCGTTCATTTCAAAAGTCTGGAGGACTCCTGGAAAAGTCAGTTTGTGTGTGAGCAGGTCCACTCGTTCGGAAAGTCCGGTGGACTTTCTGGCGGCTTGTCCGCCAGACTAAGTCCGCCGGATAGTCTGATCGTGTGTATGCGGCATAAGTTGAGCTAGCTTTGGGTGGACTAAACTAACAAATTCCAGCTGAATTCAAGCTAATAAGAGGAACTGCAGTCAGCTCTCATAATTTCTAATAAAAACATCTTTGCTATTCCCAAGCTTCCCTCCAAATACTTTGCATATTATTTTCTATATACTGTGATTCTGTACTTGCCAAATATGCTGCAGAAATCTCCCTCCACTGAGTCTGACTGCATCCATTTTAACCATGGGCAGCTAAAGCTGCTGCCTGTTCTCTTCCTGGATTTACACACACAGAGGCACACCTCCAGCTCTGCAGCCCTGCAGCTCTCAATGGCCCTCTTATGGCTCATCCCCCTCCCTTTCTAGCAAACTCTCATGAGAGTGAGAGAGAAAGCTTTTTTACCAGACAAGCATTTTACCAGACAAGAAACAGTAAGTGGTTTGTATAAGGTATTTACTGGCAGAAAAAAAAATGTTTTACTTTAAAACAACAAGGGCAGAAGATTTAATAGGAATGTTGAAAGGTCCACTTTAAGACATTACAGAAACAGTTTTTCTCGTTTTACATATATTTTTTTAAATAAATAAAAGCTGATCATTATAAGCACCCCTGTCAGTGTTAAACTGTTTGTTTAACATTGACAGGGGCGATTGTCACGTGTCAAAACTTGCTGAAAACGCGGCAGCCCACATCACGGGACGTATGTCGCCCAAAAGTAGCTCCTGAACTATTTTTGGGTGGCAAGCGTCCCGCGATGTGGGTTGCTGCGATTGCAGCATGATTTGTCACATGGCAGACCTGCACCTCGATTTGTGGTATCATTCAAATGAATGGCATCTCGAATGCGAGTCCCGGGTTTTGACATTCACACCTCGGCGCTGTCAAATCGCGGGCAGATTCTGCACACCGATGTATGTCGGCAGAATGGCACGGGCAGGCATATTGGTGTACAGGTACGTCCATTTTTATATGCCGCTCTGCTACTGCGCTCGTGCCGCCTGCGGCGCGCTCGCGTTCCGGTCGTGACCCCCGTGAGTCCGGTCGCAGGTCCCGCGGACTCGATCGCCGTGGGGATACGCGCAATCGTCTCACGGGGAGGCTGAACGGGGAGATGCCATTATAAACAGCATCTCCCCGTTCTGCCTAGCAACAAGTGATGCTGATCTCTGCTCCACGTGTTTGGAGCAGAGATCAGTGTTCAATAACACAAAGCTCAGCCCCCCACAGTTAGTAACACGCCCCTAGGAACACTTAACCCCTACACTGCCACCCCCTGGTTAACCCCTTCACTGCCAGTGTCATCTACATAGGAATCACTGCTTTGTATAGCACTGATTGCTGTATAAAGGACAATGGTCCCAAAAATGTGTCAAAAATGTCCGATGTGCCTGCCATAATGTCGCAGTCACAATAAAAATCGCTGATTGCCATTACTAGTAAAAAAAATTATTAATAAAAATGCCATAAAACTATCCCCTATATTGTAAACACTATAAAGTTTGCGCAAACCAATCAATAATCACTTATTGCAATTTTTTTTTAACCAAAAATATGTAGAAGAATATGTATAGGCCTAAACTGAGGGAAAAAAAAAAATTATATATATTTTTGGGGGATATTTATTATAACAAAAAGTAAAAAATAATGCGTTTTTTTCAAAATTGTCGCTCTATTTTTGTTTATAGCGCAAAAAATAAAAACTGCAGGGGTGATCAAATACCACCAAAAGAAAGCTCTATTTGTGGGAAAAAAAGGACGTCAATTTTGTTTGGGAGCCACGTCGCACGACCACGCAATTGTCAGTTAAAGCGACGCAGTGCCGAATCGCAAAAAGTGGTCTGGTCTTAAGCTAGCAAAATGGTCCGGTCTGAAAGTGGTTAATGGGATAATAATGGAGCTGCTTTGCTGATGATACTGATGGAGATATTGCAAACAAATTTTCAAAGGCTTTTTTTTTCTAGTGATATCAGGAATATATATATATATATATATATATATATATTTTTTTTTTTTCCTAACCTAACCCTGCTTTATACTTCTCCACAATTATCCCGTAGTTTTTAAGATCAAAGATACAACTATGTTGGTGTCAATTTTACATTGTATGTTTTTTAAATATAACTGCCTACTCCCAAACTGTCATATGAAGTAAAACACATAGCAAGTATTATTCTACACAATTTTTTTATTGTGCATTAAAAAAAGAAAACAAATAAAATTAGACATGCTATTTGCCAATAGAATTTAACCAAAAAGTGCATTCTATACATCCAAAAATATAGAAAATATACCAAATCAAATCCTTATTCAAACAAAAAAATAATGTCAAAGCAATAACTACAAGGCCAATAATAAATAACACATTATCTCCTCCGATTCTGTATCATGTCTGGTTGACGAACGGCCGTTCAGAAGCAAACTGAAACGTGCGAAATGAAAAGCGTGAATCAACACTCACCAAACTTCTACTAACACGAAATAGCAGAATGAGCCAAGAGGGTGGCGCTAAAGAGTTGGAAAAAACATGTAGTACGTCATTACGTTCGTGATTGTTGGCTAACAATTGTGTGCCATGTGTATGCAAGACAAGTTTGGGCCAACACCATTCGGACAAAAGTCCACAGTTTTGTTGGCCAACAATCCGGTGTTGTGTATGAGGCTTTACTGGCTAGCTTGGTCTGTTAAAGGACGTTGGAAAACAGACTTACTGGCAAGATCACCAGCTGATAATACAGGAAAACAGCTTAAACAAAAATGAATGAAGCCAAAACATTTAAAAAAGGGTAAGCTGCAATATAATACATTTTTGTTTTTGGGTTTATTACAGTTTTAGGTATACTTACTCCAAAGTAAATAACTGAAGAATTATTTTTTCATATATATGTGAAAATGGGCCCTTACTTTTGAGCTCATGATGTTTCTACAGAAATCAGTCTCTTTAACTTGGTCAGTACCATGAAGCACAATTTCAGAAATCAGGAGATTAAGTGTAAAATGTTACTCTACAGTGCTACTTGATTGCTTATCTGTTTTTACTCAGGCACCCCTTCATCTTTGTTTAATAGCACATCTTGTTCATATCATGTATCAGGCACAGTAGGTTCAATAAATTGCAGCTTTATATTTAGCATATTGATAGCCTTCCACTTTTATGTTCTTTAAGGACAGCGCTAAATATGCAAGCTACATATTTTTCCCTCGTTTTCTTGAAGCAGCACACTTACCGATATGCAGATGTTTAAAAAAAAATGTCTAGCCTTCATCTATGACCTAATTGGTGTTTTCATAAATGAACATGGATCTGTTTTTTGCTAAAGTACTTCTCTACTCTGTAAAAAATAAAAATAATGAGCACCATAGTACCGTACACAATAACTTCTGTTCATTCATTTAGGAACAGTATTACAAGACAATTTTCTAGTAAAAATGCAAACCCACTCTTCATTATATAATAGTCATTCTCACAAGTTGCTATGCACTATCCACGCTCAGACAAAAAGATCCAACCTGCATGGTGACAGTTCAGCCATTGGCAAGGATCTCTTATGCCGCGTACATATGACCGGACTTTTTGACAGCAAAGGTCCGACAGAACGAGTCCGTCGGACAATTCGATCGTGTGTGGGCTCCATCGGACCTTTGCTTGCCAAAAATCCGGCGGACTTTAGAAATAGAACATGTTTTACATTTTTCCACCGGAACTCCGCCGGACCGAGAAATTTGTTTGTGTGTATGCTAGTCCGACAGACAAAAACTGACGCTAGGGCAGCTATTGGCTACTGGCTATGAGCTTCCTTATTCTATTCCAGTCGTATGTCATCACGTTCCAATCCGTCGGACTTTGGTGTGATTGTGCGTGGCCAAGTCCGTTCATTCGGAAAGGCCGTCGGACATAGTCCCTCAAAGTCCGGTCGTGTGTACGCGGCATTACAGTGTTTTTTCTCCCTATAACCAGATAACAATATTATTGTACAGTACTCTGATTGACGGGTGCAAAAATGTATTACAGGCATACCCCACTTTTAAGTACACAATGGGGCTTATGTACTAAATCTGGAAAGTGCAAAATCAGGCGCACTTCTGCATAAAAACCAATGAGCTTCTAACCCCAGCTTGTTCAATTAAGCTTTGGTAATAAAACCTGGAAGCTCATTGGTTTCTATGCAGAAGTGAGCCTGATTTTTCAATTTCCCGCTTTAGTAAATAAACCCCATTGTGTACTTAAACGTGGGGTATACCTGTAATATTTTAAATGTTAGCTTATGCAAAAGTTTGTGAAATTCCACGAAAATAGCCTACTACATTATAGTGCATATCTTTCGCATTACTGGAAAGGAAACTTTATAAATGGAAAGTACAGGGAGTGGACAGAATAACTGAAATACCACATGGAAAAGTAGTTTAAAGTTGAAATCCAGGCAGATAGCTAAATAGTCAGATAAAATAATAAATCTCCAGATCTGCCAAAAGATCTGTAAATCTGTTTAACCTGCTTTGCAGTCAAAGCACCCTTGTCAGACTACACAGGCAGACGTTTATCTCCCAGCAGACTACAGCAGCATGTGAAAGGACACAAACTAGCCTGTGATTAAACAATGAAGATTCAGAAAAGAGAGCAAAAAATATAGCGCTAATGATAAGAACAGTGCTAGTATACTGTAAGAAATGAAGACCATATAATCAACATGTGCTTTGTGGAATCGTGATAAATAACTACCACCAAAAAATAAAGTCCAAAAACGTCCTTAAAGACTAAAAATATAAACAAATCAGTCCCAGGAATTGATAAATATATAATCACAAATAGAGTGGTTCATATGATGAATAAACAAAAGATGATCCACAGGGCATCTGAAAACAATGACATTGGACGAACATAGACAAGGTGGGTACTCTTACCAGAGCCAAGGGACCTGCATGTGGGTAACACCAGGTCTACCGAGCATAAACCGATAAATCCTCAATTCCTAAAGCCGCGTACACACGGGCGGACTGTCTGGCCAACTTAGTCTGCCGAAACATATTTCAGCGGACAGTCCGCTCGTGTGTGGGCTTCAGCGGACTTTTTCAGCGTGCAGTCTGGCAGACTAAGTATTTCGGAATTTCCGTAATACTGTCCGTCGGACTCGCATTTCGGCGGACAATCCGCCCGTGTGTATGCCAGTCCGCCGTACTTTTGAAATGAGCGGACTTTTCCCGCCCGGAGAAAAGTCCGCTCATTTCGAGCGGGTATCCAGGTAGGCGGGGCCCGTGAAAGAGACGTCGCTGGCCCCGCCGCCTGGTATGAACTTAAAGGGGAAACCCAACGCCGAAACAAAACGGCGTGGGGGTCCCCCCCAAGTCCACAACAGACCCTTGTCCGAGCACGCTACCCGGCCGGCCAGGAAAGGGGGGCGAGCGAGCGCCCCCCCCCCTCCTGAGCCGTAGCAGGCCGCGTGCCCTCAACATGGGGGGTGCCTTGGGGAAGGGTGGGCCGCGCGGCCCCCCCACCCCAAAGCACCTTGTCCCCATGTTGATGAGGACAAGGGCCTCTTCCCGACAACCCTGGCCGTTGGTTGTCGGGGTCTGCGGGCGGGGGGCTTATCGGAATCCGGGAGCCCCCTTTAATAAGGGGGCCCCCGGATACCGGCCCCCCACCCTATGTGAATGAGTATGGGGTACAATGTACCCCTACCCATTCACCTGTAAAATAAAAGTACCAAAAAAAACACAACACACGAGATAAAATACTTTATTGCACAGCTCCGGGGGGTCTTCCGTCTTCGGGGGTCTTCTCGCCGGACTCCTCCGCTATCTTCTTGTAGCTCTTTTGCTAGCGGAGGAGTCCGGCTTTCTTCCTCACCGCCGGCCTCTTCTCCCGACTTCGGGGGTCTTGTCCCCCTCTTCGGTTCTTCTGCCGGGCCACCGCGCCTTCTTATAGCTCTTTTACAGGCAGTGGCCCGTTCTTCTGTCGCCGCCGCCTTATTAAAGGGGGCTCCTGGATTCCGATAAGCCCCCCGCCCGCAGACCCCGACAACCAACGGCCAGGGTTGTCGGGAAGAGGCCCTTGTCCTCATCAACATGCGCGGCCCCCCCTTCCCCAAGGCACCCCCCCATGTTGAGGGCACGCGGCCTGGTACGGCTCAGGAGGGGGGGCGCTCGCTCGCCCCCCTTTCCTGGCCGGCCGGGTAGCGTGCTTGGACAAGGGTCTGTTGTGGACTTGGGGGGGACCCCCACGCCAATTTTTTTTCGGCGTTGGGTTTCCCCTTTAAGTTCATACCAGGCGGCGGGGCCAGCGGCGTCTCTTTCGCGGGCCCCGCCTACCTGGATACCTGCTCGAAATGAGCGGACTTTTCTCCGGGCGGGAAAAGTCCGCTCATTTCAAAAGTACGGCGGACTGGCATACACACGGGCGGATTGTCCGCCGAAATGCGAGTCCGTGTGTACGCGGCTTTAGGATCAACCCAGCAAGACATAGATGGTCCTTCAACCAGTGAGGGAACTGTTGATCTTTCAGCAAGTGGAGCAATTAACCACAATAGTCTCAGGAGCTCCAGTCCTCTATCATGGAAATCCAAAAGGTGGAGGGATAATCTCCAAACAAAGGATCAAAAGAAAGGGGCTCTCAGAGCAGACCATATGTAAAACAAAAGGGATAATAACTTCCCATAGTGTAGGTCAAAAAATTGTAACAGTTTATTGGCATAAACCAACATACACAAATAAAAGAAAGGATAAAAAAGTGATCACATGAATAAAAGCAATATGGAGAACATAGAAACCATGCCCTACGCGATTCGTCCCAATGGACTTCTACTGGGGCATCTCCAATGAAGATTCAGAAGCACACTTATACAGTGCCTTGAAAAAGTATTTATAACCCTTTAAATTTTCCACATTTTGTCATGTTACATTACAAAGTTGCACATAATTGTGAAGTGGAAGGAAAATAATAAATGGTTTTGAATTTTTTTTACAAATAAATATCTGGAAAGTGTGCCATGCATTTTTATTCAGCCCCCTTTACTCTGATACCCCTAACTGAAATCTAGTGGAACCAAATGCCTTCAGAAGTCACCTAATTAGTGAATATAGTCCACCTGTGTGTAATTTAATCTCAGTGTAATTACAGCTGCTCTGTGAAGGCCTCAGAGTTGGAGAAACTTAGTGAACAAATAGTATCATGAAGGCCAAGGAACACACCACACAGGTCTGTGATAAAGTTGTGGAGAAGTTTAAAGCAGGGCTAGGTTATAAAAAAAAATATCCCAAGCTTTGAACATCTCACAGAACACTGTCCAATCCATCATCCGAAAATGGAAAGAGTCTGGCACAACTGCAAACCTACCAAGACAGGGCCGTCCACCTAAACTGACAGGCTGGGTAAGGAGAGCATTAATCATAGAAAAAGTCAAGAGGCCCATGGTAACTCTGGAGGAGCTGCAGAGATCCACAGGTCAGGTGGGAGAATCTGTCCACAGGACAACTATTAGTCGTGCTCTCCACAAATCTGGCCTTTATGGAAGAGTGGCAAGAAGAAAGCCATTGTTGAAAGAAAGCCATAAGAAGTCCTGTTTGCAATTTACGAGAAGTCATGTGGGGGACACAACAAACATGTGGAAGAAGGTGTTCTGGTCAGATGAGACTAAAATTTAACTTTTGTCCTAAAAGCAAAACACTGTGTGGCGGAAAACTATCATTGCACATCACAGTGAACACACCATCCCCACCGTGAAACATTGTGGTTACAGCATCATGTTGTGGGGATGCTTTTCTTCAGCAGGGACAAGGAAGCTGGTCAGAGTTGATGGAAGATGGATGGAGCCAAGTACAGGGCAATCTTAGAAGAAAACTTATTATAGTCTGCAAAAGACTTGAGACTCGGGTGGAGGTTTGCTTTCCAGCAGGACAAGGTTTCTAAACATACAGCCAGAGCTACAGTGAGATGGTTTAGATCAAAGCATATTCATGAGTTAGAATGGCCCAGTCAAAGTCCAGACCTAAATCCAATTGAGAATCTATGGCAAGACTTGAAAATTGTTGTCCACAGACACTCTCCATCCAATCTGACAGAGTTTGCACTATTTTGCACAGAAGAATGGGCCAAAATGTCACTCTCTAGATGTGCAATGATGGTAGACAGAGCCAAAAATACTTGCAGCTGTAATTGCATGAAAGGTGGTTCTACAAAGTATTGACTCAGGGGGCTGAATATAAATGCACGCCACACTTTTTCCATATTTATTTGAAAAAAATTGAAAACCATTTATCATTTTCCTTTCACTTCAGAATTATGTGCCACTTTGTGTTGGACTATCACATAAAATCCCAATAAAATACATTTACATTTTTGGTTGTAACATGACAAAATGTGGAAAATTTCAAAGGGCATGGATATTTTTTCAAGGCACTGTATTCCTCTGCTCTCCCCTCCTATAAGTGAGTCCCTTATTAGGGTGTCGCATACATAACAGAACATAAACCCAGGCTGAGCCATTACAGTTGGACTATGGTCAATCCCCCTTTTGTGTGCATAAATGGAAAATCCTATTAATGCCTTTAAGGAAGTCATTAATCATCCTTTCCAAAAATAGAGGGCCTTTCCATAGGGATCAATAGGAGGAAGCAAAGGTCCAGAACGTTTTGTGCAGCTACTGTACCTCTGGCCTGCCCATTGTAGATCTGGCAGGATTATGGACAGGCATGTATTTGGAGGCAGTGGCTGGATGTCAGTTTTAAAGCTAAACTCCAGAACTGCAAGAAAAAAAACAACAACAAAAAAAACTTGCATTAGGGTCCTCCCCCACAGAGTTTTAAATGCTCATTATTTCTAGGGAAATCAGAAGAAGCTTAATTATATCCTTTTCTTTCTGGTGCTTTGGGCTGTGGGTGGTCCCTTTGCATCATCATGTACAGTGCAGGGCTCCTAGCCTGCATTGTAGATGAAGGAATGAAGGAGGTGAGCATGCAACTGAGGTCAGGAGCGTCTTGAGGACGCATAGATTGAGGAAACCTGCTGGAGCCAGTGTGGGTTTAGCATATTAGGATGGTTGTCAATTAGAAGTAATAATTTGTTATCACAGCAGCCAGTGTGGCAAATAGGAAAGCTTAAGCCCCCGGAGATCCTGCACCACATAGCAATTGTACTGTGTCAATGGAAAGTTAACAACACCCCAAAAGCAGGTCACAAATGCAGTGGGTTTGCCTGAACCAGATCCAATAGGTATAAACACCCAAGCGATCCTGTTCCAGTGCAAATAAAAAAAAAACTGCCAGCACCTTTTTTGATGCAGTGCGATTTGAGCCTTTTAAAATGAATGGGCTCAAATCGCACTACACAGAATCGCATGTGACTAGCACAGGAATGCGGTGTGATGTGGTGTGATTCCTGTGCGATTCACTTGTGGTTCACAGTGTGAACTTAGGCTTAAAAATAAATGGGCTCAAATCGAACCATACAGAATCGCATGTGAACTTAGGCTAAAGGGAATCTGTCACTAGGATTTTTTACACACATATCAGTTTACTAATTAAAGCAGAATTCCACCCAAAAGTCGAACTTCCACTTTACGCACTCCTCTGCCCCTTATGTGCCACATTGGGGGGGTGGGAGTGGGTACCTGATTTTGACAGGTACTTCCTGTCCCACTTCCTTCTTCCACGGTCTCACTGTCTAGATGACTCCTTCTCTCCCCTTAGGCTACCCCTCCCTCTCTGCAGTCTTCTGGGACACATCACAGGTCCCAGAAGATTGCCTGGCCACTAGGAGAGTGCAGCGTGACTCGCGCATGCACAGTGCGTACCCAGCTGTGAAGCCACGAGCTGTCACGGGTGGATGCCCACAGTATTTAATGACGGCGCCACGGAGAGGAGGGGGAGAGGAGCGAGGCTTCGGGTGGCATCTCTGGCCCGTGGGACAGGTGAGTGTCTACAGGGCTGCCTGGGACAAGGGGTGGGCAGAAGGGATGGCTGCCCTGGGCACAGCATGTATTGTAGGGATGGGGGCACCGCAGGTTCCTTCTACTATAAGGCTGACAGGAGTAATGGCAGTGGCATACTACTCGTCTAGCCCGTCCAGTGATGCCAAAAGTACTTCCTATTTTTCTTGGTGGCAGAAGGGGAGAGGGGGGTAAACTTCTTAGACCAAGCAGTGCTCATTCTAAGGCCCGGCCATACACAGTTCGAACCATTAATGGCTGAATGTACTCATTTGATTGAACGATCGACTTAGGTACAGCCAGCCTGTCGAATCCGCTTGCGATAATCAAAAGTAGCTGCTATAGCCGTTAGTGATATTTCACTGTGTTCTCCCGATCGCCCCAACCCCCCCCTCCGCCAGGGTTACAGGAAAGAAATTTGCTCCATGTATGGCTGGCTTAACCTCAGGGTGACAGTGACAGGGTGAGATCACCAAGCAATGCCGGTGTTGTTTTCTCTGGAGAAGAGGAATCTAGGACAGTGCTGAAGTACAGAGAGGGTAAGTATAGCTTGGTAAAAAAATGTATTTAATACAAGAGCAGGAAGAAAAAAACATAAAAGTTGCAATTTTATTTTCATTACACATATATTTTGTTTCTTTATTATTTGTATAGCCAACCAAGCGCCAACAAAGAACTGCACTCATGCTTACCTGTCTCCGTTCCCAAGGAGTAGAGATTACAGTAATTCTACAGCGTACCACTCGGCAGTAGGTATGTATTGCTTTTGTAAGCTTATATTTGATTGTCAATAATACCTGTTGTTTGTAATACTATTACAATGCTGATATTATAAAGTGAAAGCGTGTACTGTATATGCTGTGACCATAGATCTCCTTTAACAGTACCCACACTATTTGTAATTCATAGCTGAAATACCATTTAGGAGAATGTTGTTCAAAGTGATTATCCTAAACCTATAATAATTACATTGTAACAGAAAAGCTCAATATTTAACCTGTAGAAATATCAGAAGGAGGCGTGGAATAAAAGTAGTCTTAAAAGTCTCATATGCTCCGGATTGCTCAGGATGGATTAAATATTTGCTTAGCGACATATGAAAGAATTGTTGGAATAAGAATATTTTTGAAGCATGCTGGTTATGGATATGTGCGTGGAATACTAATGATTGCAATGTTATATGGATACAGATGTTTTGCTGTATTTATATAATTACCTAAAACCTTGTGTTTGTCTTTTGTATTTTAGTGTATCGTGGATTTTGGAATATATTTATGCTCCTTGGTATAGTGACTGTTGTTGCTGGAGGTTTCTTCATCGTATGTGCTGCTCCTTTCACAAATCACAGACTCTATAAAGCCGGAGGAGGCCTTTTTATCACTTCTGGTAAGAAAGAGGGGAAGGGAGTTATATGTTTGCAGATGAGACTTGAATCAGTTTTTTATTTTTATTTGTTTGTTTGTTCAAAAAGCAGGTAGAACGAAAAAAAAAAAAAATCTAGCTCAATTACCCCAACCGCACACTTAATGTGGATAAGGGAATTCTCTCTGATAAGCGATTGTATTCTGACAGTAGGGAGTCTTCTCTGCTGTCAGAAATCACTGATCAACCCTGCCAGCCATAATAGACAGCACTGATCAGGCAGAGAAAATCTGACAGGGTGGTTGTACAGAAGTTGATTGGTAGATTGACTTCTGAACAACCTCCCTGCCCATACACAGAATTCGGCTGGTCCCTGCTACACTGGCTGAATTTTGATCTATGTATGGCTGGCTTTATAATATAATTTTAGGGGAACTTTTTTTAGTTTTAGTTTTAGTGAAGAGAGATTTGTATAATTGTCACATTTTTTTTATTTATTGCTGTCTGTAACCCTATTAGGAACATTTATTCTCCCTTTTTGTCCTGGTGTCCGTTGGTGTAAAAAGTGAAAGCAAAAGAAAAATTTTCCTTCAGTTTTACTAAGCTTACAAGATACTCTTACAGTAGGTGCCCGCGATATTGTGTCAATCTCGCCGCTTTTATCGGCGAGACTGACACCCTGCAAGCTCCGTCACGGGAGCCAGCGCCGAGTTTATTTTCCTTTCCTGATGAGCGAAAAGCATTGCGGACATTGAGGCTGGGTTCACACTGGTGCGGGGATCCGAATTGGATTCCCGCCAATACCAGGCACTGCTTTTGGTATGAATCTTAAGGGAGAAATCCACGCCAAATTTTAAATATAAAACCAGCATGGGTTCCCCCTCCAGAGGCATACCAGGCCCTTAGGTCTGGTGGGGAACCCCCATGGCAAAAAAAACGGCGTGGGGGTCCCCCCAAAATTCATACCAGACCCCTATCCGAGCACACAGCCGGGCCGGTCAGGAAAGGGGGCGAATGAGCGCCCCCCCCTGAGCCGTACCAGGCCGCATGCCCTCAACATGGGGGGGTGGGTGCTTTGGGGAAGGGGGGAGCCCTGCGGGCCCCCCACCCCAAAGCACCTTGTCCCATGTTGATTAGGACAAGGGCCTCTTACTGACAACCCTGGCCTTTGGTTGTCGGGGTCTGCGCCCGGGGGGCTTATCGGAATCCGGGAGCCCTTCACCCTATGCGAATGAAGATGCCGGAGAGCAGAAGAAGACGCTGGAGACCGGGAGAAGAACCGGAGAGCGCAGAGAAGAACCACGCTAAACATGGGGACAAGGTGCTTTGGGGCACCCCTTCCCCAAAGCACCCACCCCCCATGTTGAGGGCATGTGGCCTGGTACGGCTCAGAAGGGGGGGCGCTCGCTTGTCCCCACCCCCTTTCCTGACCAGCCGGGCTGCGTGCTTGGATAGGGGTCTGGTATGGATTTTGGGGGGCCCCCACACTGTTTTTTCGGGGTAGGGGTTCCCCTTAAAATCCCTACCAGACCTAAGGGCCTGGTATGCCCTTGAAGACATACAGGTCTTATTAGAGAGACGACATTGTCGCTTATTTCTCGCGCTTGCTGCTATAGGAAAATGTGACATTTTCCTATTGCAGGCAGCGAGAGAACCAGCACGACGGGATCGCGCTGGTTAGAGAAGCCTATCGCCGAGAACCAGCGCGACGGGATCACGCTGGAAACACAATATCGGCAGCACCTACTGTATATACATTGTTATACTATGCACCATGTTCTTCGTGTATATAGAAGTATGATTTTGTAACTCAGACTTTCAGTTCAGAGGGCTAACTCATAACAGACATGTGTGACATACCATGCATTCATTTCAGAGGCTCTGCATGCTTCCATTTGGCAACGTATAGCACGATTACTGTGCTGCATGGAATGTTTTCTGAAGCAGGCGACCTGTAGGTATCTAATTGGGGAATTGAAGCATGACCACGCTACACATGGCTCACTTCTTTCTTATTCTTGCATTAGGTGCAGAAAGCTGCCCCACGGTAATATACAGTATATGAGGAGCAAGTAAATGAACTGCTATTCTTACTGATGGGCTTTAGGAACCTCAGTTCATGCAGGTGCTGCTTTATACAATGTTATATTTAAAAGCTGTTATGCATTGCTACTTGTACATAGTTACAGTTCATTCGGAAAGTATGCACAGCTCTTTCATTTTGCCACATTTTGTTATGTCACAGCCTTATTCCAAAATGGATTAAATTCATTATTTTCATCAAAACTCTACAAACAATACCCCATAATAACAACATGAAAGATGTTTGAAATTGAAAACAAAAAGAAAATCACATGTACTAAGTATTTACAGCCTTTGCGCAATACTTTTTTGAAGCACCTTTGGCACCATTTACAGCCTCAAGTCTTTTTAAGTATGATGCTACAAGCTTGGCACACCTATTATTGGGCAGTTTCTCCCATTCTTCTTTGCAGGACCTCACAAGCTCCATCAGGTTGGATGGGGAGCATCGATGCACAACCATTTTCACATCTCTCCAGAGATGTTCAATCAGGTTCAAGTCTGGGCCACTCAAGGAACATCACATAGTTGTCCTTTAGCCACTGTTTTGTTATCTTGGTTGTGTGCTTGGGGGCTTTGTCCATGTTGAAAGATGAACCTTCGCCCCAGTCTGAGGTCCAGAGCACTTTGGAGCATGTTCTCATCAAGGATGTCTCTGTACATTGCCATATTCATCTTTCACTTGATCCTGACTAGTCTCCCAGTTCCTGCCACTGAAAAATATCCCCACAGCATGATGGTGCCATCACCATGCTTCACTGTAGGCATGATATTGGCCAGGTAATGAGCGGTGCATGGTTTCTTCCAGACATGAGGCTTTCCATTGAGGCCAGAGTTCACTCTTTGTTTCCTCAGACCACAGAATGTTGTTTCTTGTGGCCTAAGAGTCCTTCAAGTGTCTTTTGGCAGTCATGTACCTTTTACTGAGAAGTGGCTTCCTTCTGTCCCCTCTACCATATAGGCCTGATTGGTGGAGTGCTGCAGATGTGGTTGTTCTTCTGGAAGGTTCTCCTCTCACCACAGAGAAATGCTGGAGCTCTGTCAGAGTGACCATCAGGTTCTTGGTCACCTCCCTGGCTAAGGCCCTTCTCCCCTGTTTGCTCAGTTTGGCTGGGTGGCCCCCTTTAGGAAGAGACCTGTGCTCATTGGGACCTTCAATGCTGCAGGCATTTTTCTGTACCCTTCCCTAGATCTGTGCCTCAATACAATCCTGTCTCGGAGGTCTACAGACAACTCGTTGGACTTCATGGCTTGGTTTGTGCTTTGACATGCACTGTTAACTGTGGGTCCTTATATAGACAGGTGTGTGCCTTTCCAAATAATGTCCAGTCAACTGAATTTTCCACGGGTGGACTCCAATCAAGTTGTAGAAACATCTCAAGGATGATCAGATGAACAGGATGCACCTGAGCTCAATTTTGAATGTTATGGCAAAGGCTGTGAATACTTATTTACATGTAATTTTTTTTTTCGTTTTTTATTTTTAATATATTTTCAAAGATTTCAAACAAACTTATTTTACATTGTCATTATGGGCTATTGTGTGTAGAATTTTGAGTAAAATAGTGAATAGCAAGTATAGGCAACTTCTCTTCCAGATGAATCACTTACAGGGATGAGACAAACCATTTAACACTAGCAGTGGTGCTTACAATGATCAACTTTTATTCATTCTAAAAGGAAAAAAGTGATTGCTGTAACTAATTATAAAGTGTGATCTGGAATTTAGCTTCAATTTGTTTGTGTATTTAAATTTGCTAGTACCGTATATACTCGAGTATAAGCCGAGATTTTCAGCCTCTTTTTTGAGGCTGAAAGTGCCCCCCTCGGCTTATACTCGAGTCATCGCTGTCTGCCCGCTCGATCAGCGTGTCGAGCAGACAGACAGCGGCCATTCTATGATTCAAAAGCCGCGCCTCCGGCTCCGCCTTCGCCTGTGATAGGCGGAACACTGAATTTCCCAGCAGCCTGTGTTCCGCCTATCACGGGCATCCGCTCATCCTCGTACTACGGACGAGGATGATACGACGTCCGTGATAGGCGGAACACAGGCTGCTGGGAAATTCAGTGTTCCGCCTATCACAGGCGAAGGAGGAGGCGCGGCTTTTGAATTTTACAATGGCCGCCGACGAAGAGGGCACGGGACGGAGGCAAGGCAAGGCACGGCACGGGACGGGACGGGAC
The DNA here is from genome assembly GCF_037356315.1 of Lithobates pipiens. NCBI lineage: Eukaryota > Metazoa > Chordata > Amphibia > Anura > Ranidae > Lithobates > Lithobates pipiens. Next base: position 437,693,329 of record NW_027507748.1, read on the forward strand.
GGGACGAAGGCAAGGCACGACACGGGACGGAGGCTCGGGACAAAGGCTCGGGACACAGGTAGGCTGGACACACACACACACACACACACACACACACACACACACACACACACACACACACACACACACACACACACACACGGATGGATGGATGGAGACACACACACACACAGGGATGGATGGATGGATGGATGGAGACACACACACACAGGGATGGATGGATGGATGGATGGAGACACACACACACAGGGATGGATGGATGGATGGACACACACACACACAGGGATGGATGGACGGACACACAGGGATGGACGGACACACAGGGATGGACGGACACACAGGGATGGACGGACACACACACAGGGATGGACAGGCATGTCTCACCCTCGGCTTATACACGAGTCAATAAGTTTGCCAGTTTTTTTGGGGGTAAATTGGGGGCCTCGGCTTATATTCGGGTCGGCCTATACTCGAGTATATACGGTACATCTAAAGCCTAGTACACACAAAGAGATTATCGGATTAATCCAGTTTTTTTTGCATGCTAGTCTCCATATTGAAAAGTGTTACTAAATTATGAAAATTCTCCCACGGCAGAATGAAAATTTGCAAGTGATGTAATGTATTTGTATTGTATTTTTGGATGAAAACGGGACGTTTCGTGAACGCGAACCGCGAACGAAAGTTCGCGAACCGCAAAGTTTGCGGCGGGCCCCATTGACTTCAATGACAGGCGAACTTTAAAAACCTACAGGTCATATTTCCAGCCACAAAATAATTACTAGCTGTGCACACATAGTCCCACCACATGGCCACTGACATAACACATGTATGAAGTGAATCTGGGATTGACAACTACAAGCATTCTTTTTTTATGTGAAATTTTGACAATTCAGGCCTCAGGAGCGCATGAAGGCAATGGAGGAGAGGAAAGGTCAGGGTAGGCTATGACGAGGGTGCAGGAGATGATCACCAGCACCGTGATATAGAGCACTGACACCAGCACCGTGATAGAGTGCACTGACACCAGCACCGTTATAGAGTGCACTGACACCAGCACCGTGATAGAGTGCACTGACACCAGCACCGTGATATAGAGCACTGACACCAGCACCGTGATAGAGTGCACTCACACCAGCACCGTGATAGAGTGCACTCACACCAGCACCGTGATATACCAGTCCTTACAAGGACCTTTGTGAACCAAGTAGATAGTGATTTGCAGACTGTACCTCAGTCCCTACACTGATAAAGGACTGCTGCAGAATAGGGCAGCAATCTGCAGCAGTGCACCACAACCCTCCAAATAGTACACCTATACCAGTCCTTACAAGGACCTTTGTGGACCAAGTAGCTAGTGATTTGCAGACTGTACCTCAGTCCCTACACTGATAAAGGACTTCTACAGAATAGGGCAGAAATCTGCAGCAGTGCACCACAACCCTATATATTGTACACCTATACCAGTCCTTACAAGGACCTTTGTGGACCAAGTAGCTAGTGATTTTCAGACTGTACCTCAGTTCCTACACTGATAAAGGACTGCTGTAGAATAGGGCAGCAATCTGCAGCAGTGCACCACAACCCTATATATTGTACACCTATACCAGTCCTTACAAGGACCTTTGTGGACCTAGTAGCTAGTGATTTGCAGACTGTACCTCAGTCCCTACACTGATAAAGGACTGCTGCAGAATAGGGCAGCAATCAAGTATACCGTATATACTCGAGTATAGGCCGACCCGAATATAAGCCGAGGTCCCCAATTTACCCCCAAAAAACTGGAAAAAATTATTGACTCGTGTATAAGCCGAGGGTGAGACATGCCTGTCCATCCCTGTGTGTCGTCCATCCCTGTGTGTGTCCATGCATCCGTGTGTGTGTGTCCATGCATCCGTGTGTGTCCATCCATCCGTGTGTGTGTGTGTGTGTGTGTGTGTGTGTGTGTGTGTGTGTGTGTGTGTGTGTGTGTGTCCGTGCAGCCTACCTGTGTCCAGCCTGCCTGTGTCCGTCCAGCCTGTGTCCGTCCAGCCTGTGTCCGTCCCGGCCTGCGTCCCGTCCCGGCCTGCGTCCCGTCCCGGCCTGCGTCCCGTCCCGGCCTGCGTCCCGGCCTGCGTCCCGTCCCGGCCTGCGTCCCGGCCCGTCCCGCAGCTCTTCGTCGGTGGCCATTCTAGGATTCAAAAGCCGCGCCTCCGTCGGTGATAGGCGGAACACTCAATTTCCCACTGACTGCTGGGAAATTGAGTGTTCCGCCTATCGGATGTCCGTGATAGGCGGAACACTCAATTTCCCAGCAGTCAGTGGTCCGCCTATCATGGACGTCCGCTCATCCTCATACTACGGACGAGGATGAGAGGACGTCCGTGATAGGCGGAACACAGACTGCTGGGAAATTCAGTGTTCCGCCTATCACAGGCGAAGGCGGAGACGGAGGCGCGGCCTTTGAATCCTAGAATGGCCGCTGTCTGTCTGCTCGACACGCTGATCGGGCAGACAGACAGCGATGACTCGAGTATAAGCCGAGGGGGGCACTTTCAGCCTCAAAAAAGAGGCTGAAAATCTCGGCTTATACTCGAGTATATACGGTAATATCATTTCTAAATTTGGAAGAAAGTATATTATGTGTGTACAACCCTATATTCTGTACACCTATACCAGTCCTTAAAAGGACCTTTGTGGACCTAATAGTAATAGCTAGCTAGTGATTAAACTGACTGTCCCTGCTGCACACAGCGTCATGTCCCTCCCTGCACTGACAAAAGACAGGCTGCTACAATCACCAACACAGCAGTGCACTGAACCCTATATACTGTACACCTATACCAGTCCTTAAAAGGACCTTTGTGGACCTAATAGTAATAGCTAGTGATTAAACTGACTGTCCCTGCTGCACACACCGTCCTGTCCCTCCCTGCACTGACAAAAGACAGGCTGCTGCAATCACCAGCACAGCAGTGCATTCAACCCTATATACTGTACTACACCTATACCATACCAGTCCTTAAAAGGACTTTTGTGGACCTAATAGCTAGTGAATTTGTGTCACTACAGTCTCTCCCTGCTCCACACAGCGTCCTGTCCCTACACTGAAATAAGACAGAATGTAAAATGGCCGCCAGATTAGGTCTATTTATAAGGTAGGGGGAATGTCCAATTGTCTATGTGCTGAAACCCCATGATGGATGTGTCATCATGGGTCAAAGTTCTTTCACACTGTAAACACATATGTCCGCAATAGTCCGCCGATCGGGCAAATCGCGAACACGCAAAATTTGCAGCGAAATGACCGCTGGACGAACAGTTCGGCCATCCCTACTGATTAATCGTACAATCTGGTATCATATGAGAAAAAATGTCATGTTTTTTTCCTTCAGAAAATTTCAGATGAAAGCTGTGTACTAACAATCAGATTACCATACGATCGCTTAAAAAACTATACTTTTTGTACAATTTTATGGTCGTGTGTACGGACTTTAACACTCCCCCTCAGACTGACAATGCTGATGTCTGCTGTGCCCCCTGTGCTTCTTCATCCAGAGCTAGGGCACTCTAATGTAGGAGGTGTGTTATTGGCCAGATCACCAGGTGAAAACAGTGGAAAAAAGTCTAAACACTCACACACTAAAAATATAGGAATACCAGGCTGAATTTTTTTGTGCTTTCACATTTAGAGATTATAGGAATGTTCCACAAATCTTAACCTAATTAAGTTTGGTCACTGGTTTTCAGTTAGGGTCTATTTCATTTCTATTTCAGTTAGTTATAATATAACGACATATCATTACATGCATCATTTGTCTGTTTATATATTTTGAAACAACATTACTACTGTAAAATCAAGATGTATAGCATTTCATTTGTAGAATTGTATCTATACTATGCAGTCCTACATTTATTAATAACTGTAATTTAAAGCTCTCATTTGTCATGCATATACAGTATTTAAAGGACAGTTGAGCCTATACAGCAAGGCGGTACAGAGAGCAATAATTGTAGAGCAGTTGCTGTAATTCCTACCTTTACTTAACATAAAACCTATGACTTTGAATAAAGATACTGTGGCAAACAGTCCCAGAGAGTCCAAGGTTAAAAGGTAGCTTGTAAAAAGCATGCTAAGGGGGGAAGTTGAAAAAATTGGCTCCTCTGTAAGTATTAGGCCTCATGCACGGACGTTTTTACAGCCGCTTTTTTGAGCGTTTTTTGCAGCTTAAAAAGGCCTGTCCATGTTAGTCTATGGCTTCATGCCCACCTAGGCGTTTTTGAGCTGCAAATGGCATAGGCGTTTTTAAGCTGTAAAAAAAACCCAGGACCAGTGCGTTCCGTGGTGCGGAGCTAGAGCTTTAAAAACGTGAATCGTGGGAAAACGCGCAAAAACGCGGACAAATGCGCAAAAACGCGCAACATATTTTCTTTGTTTTCTGAGTGCTATAGCCAAGAGATGTGTTTCTTTAAAAACGTTACTTAACGCTAACGCTAAAAAACGCGCAAAAACGCCAATGCAAAACGCGGTAAAAATCGCGTTTTTAACGCTGATTTTTCCAGGCGTCTGAGCTAGCTTTGCAGCCAGTTTTTTAAAACGTCCGTGTGCATGAGCACTTAGAAGAATGGGGAGTGCATTTGCAAGTGGAAGGGTTTTTTCAGCCTAAATACACCCCTGGGTTTGTGGTTGTGCCAGACATACTCCTCTATGAGGATAGAAATTGACTTTGCTGGTTAAATAATAGTGGGTGCAACCATCTTGAAACCTATATCTGGTGGTAGGTGCTCATTGTTCAAAGCTAAATTCCCAGAATGCCTATAATAGGCTAAGTTCGCACTGCAGGAGTCTCTCTTTTGCTTTTTTTTTTCTTTGCTGATTTTGGATGAAACTAATGTGCCGTACCTGCTAGCCATGCGTCTTGTGGTTGTGTCATGACCCCATTGACATGAACTGGCAAGTTTGAAAGGCAGTGCAGCCTCTCAACTCATCAAGTTGTGTTATATTTGCCATGAATGCAATGCAAAGTGTTGTAGCATGTGTACAGCCCCCTCCAGCTGCATGTTAGATTTTAGGTGGGTGGTCAGGGATGGTGAAACCACGGCTCATCTACCTATTTTTACCGCCCCTTGGCTGCACGTGTGAAAGGGAACTAAGAAGAAATTTTTCCTGATTTAGTTAATTAGATTAAGATAACAAAACTATTGTTTGTCTATAAGCCCTCCTTAACCCCAGCACATCTCCCTTTGTCACATCTTTTTTAGGGCGAGCTGACCAGGTTGGATTTTCCTAGGTGTCCACTGTTTCTCATTCTCTAAGGCAGGGTCTCCAAACTTTATAAACAAAGGGTTTACTGTCCTTTAGGCTTTAGGAGGGCCAGACTATGGCCATGTAAAATGCCCCGGGCGTCAGTGGAAGTAAACAATTCCCTATCATTGGTTTAATAGGAGGAATAGTGACCCATTTTATTAGTAGAAGAAATAGTGCCCCATCATTGTTGACAGTGGGAGGAACAATGCCCCATCATTGGTGTTAGTGGGAGGAATAGTACCCCATCATTGATGTCAGTGGATGGATCAGTGTCCGAACATTAATTTCAGTGGATGGAATAGTGCCCCATTATTGTGTCAGTGGATGGAATGGTGCCCTATCATTGATGTCAGTGGATGAATTGGTGCCCCATCATTGATGTCAGTGGATGGAATAGTGCCCCATTATTGTGTCAGTGGATGGAATGGTGGCCTATCATTGATGTCAGTGGATGAATTGGTATCCCCATCATTGATGTCAGTGGATGAATTGGTTACCCATCATTGATGTCATTGAATGAAATGGTGCCTCATTATTGTGTCAGTAGATGGAATGGTGCCCCATCATTGATGTCAGTGACTGAATTGGTGCCCCATGATTGATGTCAGTGGATGGATTGGTGCCCCATCATTGATGTGAGTGGAAGAATTGGTGCCCCATCATTGATGTCCGTGGATAGATCAGTGCCCCATCATTGATGTCAGTGGATGGATCAGTACCCCATCATTGATGTTAGTGGATGGATCAGTACCCTATCATTGATGTCAGTGGATGGATCGGTACCCTATCATTGATGTCAGTGAATGGATCGGTACCCTATCATTGATGTCAGTGGGTGGATCGGTACCCTATCATTCATGTCAATGAATGGATTGGTACCCTATCATTGATGTCAGTGGATGGATTGGTACCCTATCATTGATGTCAGTGGATGGATTGGTACCCTATCATTGATGTCAGTGGATGGATTGGTACCCTATCATTGATGTCAGTGAATGGATTGGTACCCTATCATTGATGTCAGTGGATTGATCGGTACCCTATCATTCATGTCAGTGGATGGATTGGTACCCTATCATTCATGTCAGTGGATGGATTGGTACCCTATCATTCATGTCAGTGGATGGATTGGTACCCTATCATTCATGTCAGTGAATAGATCCGTGCCCCAAGGGCCAGATAAAGGCAAGCCAAGGGCCACAGTTTGGAGACTATAGTTTGGAGAATATATAATTTGGAGAATATATTATGGTTGATTTACTAAAACTGGAGAGTGCAAAAACTGGTGCCAAATCAGCTTCCAGGCTTTTTTTGTCAAAGGTTTATAAAACAAGCTGAAGTTAGAAGCTGATTGGCTACCATGAACAGCTGCACTAGGTTTTGCACTCAGTTTTAGTAAATCAACCCCCATGTGTATTCGGTATCTTGGTGATGAGAACTTTCTTTCTAGATATCATATAGAAGGACACTACAGATAGTCTTTCCTTGTTGTCACTGGATTGGTACCCTATCATTGATGTCAGTGGATTGATTGGTACCCTATCATTCATGTCAGTGGATTGATCGGTACCCTATCATTGATGTCAGTGGATTGATCGGTACCCTATCATTGATGTCAGTGGATTGATCGGTACCCTATCATTGATGTCAGTGGATTGATCGGTACCCTATCATTCATGTCAATGGATGGATTGGTACCCTATCATTCATGTCAGTGGATAGATCCATGCCCCAAGGGCTAGATAAAGGCAAGCCAAGGGCCACAGTTTGGAGACAACTACTCTAAGGAAAGAGAAATCTGCAGAGAGTTTTCCCACTATAGGCACAAATGTTTGTGTGTTTTTGTGTGAAAGATTATTCCAGCAGCCAGTTCATGTAGAGGTTTATAGACAGATTCAATATATTATGGTTGATTTACTAAAACTGGAGAGTGCAAAATCTGGTGCCAAATCAGCTTCCAGGCTTTTTTTGTCAAAGGTTTATAAAACAAGCTGAAGTTAGAAGCTGATTGGCTACCATGAACAGCTGCACTAGGTTTTGCACTCAGTTTTAGTAAATCAACCCCCATGTGTATTCGGTATCTTGGTGATGAGAACTTCCTTTCTAGATATCATATAGAAGGACACTACAGATAGTCTTTCCTTGTTGTCACTGTGCCATAATGTTTGAGATTCTATGTTCTCCAATGCAGAATATGTTAATATGAAAAGAATTCACGTTTGATTAAACTATTGGAACGAATACTTACATAACAATAAATGCTTTTGTGCAAAGCAGTTTACATGTTCGGTTTATTGGCTCTTCATTTGATTGGGAAGAGGCCTGTTTGTTTTGGATTGCCCTTGACACTGCACAGTTCTGTACACAGCTAAACACTAGTGAGAGCAACGTTATGTTGTATACATCTTTAGGGAAAGAAAATCGGAACTGTTACCAAATTGTCTATTACTTTGCATTTCCCCTTTTCCATAGCAACTTTAATTACTTACTGAAGTGAAATGTTAACATGTGTAAAGCACTCAGCCAACAACCTCGTACACATTACTTCAACCTTGCTTTATAAATATAAACCAGAGCCTATTGAGTGGCAGCTGTATAACTTCAGTTGGCAGAGACTAAACTTTTCTGTTGTGCCTAGCCCACTTTTCTGCAGGAAGCAGGGTGTAAGCGATCTATTTTCTGGCTAAAAATTGAAATAGCAAATAAATGAGGTATACTGGATGGAAGAGAAGTAACAAAAGGTGAGAGGGGAAATGAACAAAATATGAGAAGCTGAAAAGTATAGTTATTTCTTTCACACCGAGGGACACTGGAAGGCTCAAACCTTCAGGTTAAATTGCCACCTACAGGAGATTTAGACACTAGCAACAAAAAAACAGCCAGCACAGGATAAAGCCGCCCACAATAAGTTCTGCAGTTTTTTTTTTTTGCTAGTATCCTCAGGAAAGTGGACATGTTTCCTTCAACTCTGTCGTTCTATCTTTGGAAGGCTTTTCTACTATTAACAGCTTCTGGTAGATTAATACCAGATTGCGGAAAGTCCTAAAAGTCTCTCCAGTCAGTTAAAGACTGTCCCAGTTTTATTCAGGTGTTCTCCCTGAATTTATGGAAGTTTATCCAGTCATCTACAGCTACTGGTAGATTCAGGTCAGTTATTGAAATCCTGGACAGCTGTCCTGTTAACTAAAAGGTAAAGGTTACCGGTTCATTATCTACATTAGTGTTCTCTCTGAGGCTCTTTACAGGAGCTATAGCGCTAAAAATAGCGTCTTCATAGTGCCTGTAAAGTGCCTCTTCTCTCACTTCAGTGTGAAAGACCAATGGCTTTCACACTGGAGTGGTGCGCTGGCAGGCCGTTAAAAAAAAGTCCTGCAAGCCGCATCATTGAGGCGCTGTAGGAGCAGTGTATACACTGCTCCTACAGCACCCTGCCCATTGAAATCAATGGGCAGCGCCGCCGAAGTGCTGGCAATGCATCCAGGTGCGGGTGCTTTTAACCCTTTTTCGGCCATCAGCGGGGGTTAAAAGCATCCCGCTAGAAGCCAAAAAGGCCCGCTAAAACTACGGTAAAGCGCCACTGAAAATAGTGGCACTTTACTGCCGACGCCCCAACGCCCCAGTGTTAAAGTAGCCTTACAGTTGGTAATGACTTAATTTCCATATTCAAGCTTGAGGCTGGATTCACACTGCTGCAGTGATGAGACCGGATGTGAATCGCACCGCACTGCAGTGCAAATCACATCTGATCTCTGTGTGATGCGAGTTCAGCCATACAGGACCAACTCGCACAGGACCCTTTTTTTGGTCCGCAGCAGAATCGGATCACATGGGTGTTCACACCATGCGATCCGATTCCTGTCCGAGTTTGCAGATCGCACTGCGATATGCGAACTGATCTGGGGGTGTCATTAACGTTTCACTGACACTCCTAGCAGTTCGCATAGGGCAGTGTGAACTGCCGCCGGGAGGCATGCGATGCGGGAACCCACAGCGGATTTGCAGAGTTCCCGTATCGCAGCAGTGTGAACCCAGCCTAAAGTGGAAGTAAACTCCCCTATCGTTTTCAGCCAAGGAAGCTGCCATCTTTGCCTCTGTTTAATCTTCAACTGCTATGGTGCTGCACATGTGATTCGTTATGACACCAGCCATTGGATGGTTTGATAGTTTGGCTGAGAGCATAGCCAAAGTGCAGTTAGCATTCCCGGCATGCCTTTTTTTTTAACTGTTTAAATCGATGGGTTTACTTCCACTTTAAACAGAACTTGTACATTTAGGTTAGGCCAGTATATCTGGTGATTCTCTATGGTGTTATCAGTTCAGAGCTGAGGCAGTTTTCTGTTTCTGTAACTCCCTGTTGTGAGTACCTAGAGAATTTATGCTGGGTTATTCCCTCTGTTTGGTCCTGGGGGTATTTGCAATAGAAACATTTGTAGCTGAATAGCCATCATGTGGGATAGTTTGATTTCTTTGTTTATTTCTGGGCTTGCTTATACTTTTTGCACTTTGCAAGTTGCGACATGTGACTTAATTACAAAATTTGGAAATGTCACAGCCTGCTTGTGACTGTACCTTGTAAAACAGGATTAATAAATGAAATCTCGACACTACTGCGAGTCTGCTAAAAGCTTTCCAGTTTTGCGTTTGCATGGTTTTCCTGTTTGTACTCATGCATGGGTACCTTGGTTAAGGTGCTTAACTGGAATTCTTGTATAAGAAGCATTTGTTCTACATGGCCTTCAATGAACATCTCTTTGGATTCGACTCTTATTTATCAAGAAGGTTACTGTCAACACGAGCACCTATCTTCTAAGTGTAGCAAGCCTAAAGAATATTCAAAGTTTTAGCAGCACCACATCCCTTGAGTATTCTAGTGCAAAATAGGTATTGTATAGGAGTGGTATTTTAAAGGTGCTACACCAATTAGCCAAACATAACAGTTAAAATTCTGTAATAATTATTACAAATCGATTTTAAAATTCATAGAAATTTTCACAAAAATGTTTTTGTTAACATCCTCTATAATTATTGTGAGGGTATTGACAGGGTCTGCTTTGCATTTTCTTCTACATGTTTCACCACATGGCTTCTTCAAGAAGTATGCATACAGGTTACCAACAATGATATAAAGGTATATATGTAAGATACAGAATATTATCAATTGAGATAAGTGCATCATATGAAGAGATAAAAAACCCACCCACATACAGACCATCTACTCCACAACCAGATCCACATTGGGGAAGCATCACTGAGAAGGAATGGGCTTCACCATGAGCCAGTTTGGAGTATGGGATAGCTTCGGACCGCCGCAGAGGAGGTATATCAGCCAAGATAAAATCCTATGAAAATTAGTCTCATTGATTTATTAATACTATTCTTATTTACTATAGGGATTAATATAGGAATTAAAGCTGCATATTCCCTTACTTATATGTTTAGTATTTACAAAGGTCATAAGTTAAGCGGTCCAATAGGGGAAGCCAAAGTGTCAGATATACGTAAAAATAGTAATGAAAAATTTAAAAAATCTGAACAGATTCTTTTGAAGGTATTCATTAATATATATTATATGAACACCATGCAGCTTCAATTGCACCTCTTTTTAGTAAATAATTATTAATATTATTAATAAATCAATGTGAATCATATACATAGGATTTTATCTTGGCTGATATACCTCCTCTGCGGTGGTCCATAAACTATCCCAAACTCCTGGCTGGCTCATGGTGAAGCACATTCCATCTCAGTAATGCTTCTCTGGTGTGAATCTGTTTGTGGAGTGAATGGTCTAACTGTGGGTGTTTTTTTTATCACTTATCTTAATTTAATAATTTTCTGTATATTACATATATACCTTGTATCCTTGTTATCCTGTATGCATACTTCCTGAAGAAGCCATGTAGAAAAAAAAGCGTAAAGGACCCTGCCAATACCCTCACAATAATTAAAGAGGATAGTAACAAAAACCCAAGGGGTTTATATACCTTTTTCTTGCCACCATATATAAAACAAAAGAGGTGTGAGGACATCATCTTTGTTGGTTTAGTGATTTGTCTCAGTAACTTAGAGAATTCTATGGCGAATACATCTTCTTTGCTGATTCACTTACCGTATATACTCGAGTATAAGCCGAGATTTTCAGCCTCTTTTTTGAGGCTGAAAGTGCCCCCCTCGGCTTATACTCGAGTCATCGCTGTCTGCCCGCTTGATCAGCGTGTCGAGCAGACAGACAGCGGCCATTCTATAATTCAAAAGCCGCGCCTCCGGCTCCGCCTTCACCTGTGATAGGCGGAACACTGAATTTCCCAGCAGCCTGTGTTCCGCCTATCACGGACATCGTATCATCCTCGTACTACGGACGAGGATGATACGATGTACGTGATAGGCGGAACACAGGCTGCTGGGAAATTCAGTGTTCCGCCTATCACAGGCGAAGGCGGCGGCGCAGCTTTTGAATTTTACAATGGCCGCCGAGGCGCCGACGAAGAGGGCACGGGACGGAGGCAAGGCAAGGCACGGCACGGGACGGGACGGGACGGGACGGAGGCAAGGCACGGCGGCGAGGCACGGAGGCAAGGAGGCAAGGCACGGGACGGAGGCTCGGGACAAAGGCTCGGGACACAGGTAGGCTGGACACACACACACACACACACACACACACACACACACACACACACACACACACACACACGGATGGATACACACACACACAGGGATGGATGGATGGATGGAGACACACACACACAGGGATGGATGGATGGATGGATGGAGACACACACACACAGGGATGGATGGATGGATGGACACACACACACACAGGGATGGATGGACGGACACACAGGGATGGACGGACACACAGGGATGGACGGACACACAGGGATGGACGGACACACACACAGGGATGGACAGGCATATCTTACCCTCGGCTTATACACGAGTCAATAAGTTTGCCAGTTTTTTTGGGGGTAAATTGGGGGCCTCGGCTTATATTCGGGTCGGCCTATACTCGAGTATATACGGTACACAGTAACACTAGCTACTGGTAGCAATTTTTTTAAGTTATATAAAAATAATTAAAAGGTACTTTACCAAATTGATATTACGAGTCTGTATGCCATGCCACTGATGTAGCCTAAAATGTGGGAGAATAGGCAGTGCAAAGGCTGCCTTGTATTAAGTACCCCAGCTGAAGCATTTCCTATAGAATGAAAATGAATAAAGCAAAGAGCTACCCTGATATCAAACACTGACATGTTCTACAGATCATGGAGATGCTGAAAAGAAATGGAATCAGGAAAATGGTGGTAGTAAAATACCACTGAATCCTGTTTTTGAAATTTTCTTCATTGTGTGTTGCTAATCAGTGTGTATATATGTTGATAGTCCTATGTCTTCCATCTGCATTTTTCAAAATAATTAAGAGTATTTGGAATGAAACTAGGCCTCATTAATTTGCTGCCCATATATGCTGCATAAATGATCTTGCTTGTCTTATATCATTTCGGACATTGCAGTTTTTTTTCTGTTTTTTTCAGCATCAGGAATGTTGCCTTTGAATAATACAAAACTCTTTTTTAGTTTCTTATTGTAGGTGTAAACTGAACATTATTGAATATTTCTGTAAGTTAGCAATGCCACTATGCATATTAGGTGCTCATAAAATAAAAATGCCTTTAAAATAAACAGAGCACAAAGTGACACGTTGATTTTAAAACTGAAGACTTAAAGTTCACACTCATTACTTTATTAAAGTCTTTAACATTTCATGAAAGATCATTAATGAATTATCTGTTTACATCTTAGGTCTTTTTAATCAAATGTCAACATCTTTTTGGGGTCTTGGCTCATTAGACATTTTTCCACTAGCTCTGGCATGACAGGAAGAAAACCTTTTGCAGTTCACTGTGATAAATAAAGAAAAAGAAAACCACTAATTCATATGAAAAGAAATTTGCTTAAAAGCCATTCTAATTAAAGATTTCATCCCATCCAAAATCTTGCACTTCCTCTGTAATGCGTGTTCAAAAACAACAGTTGATTGCTTTCTTCTAAATATCAGTTTTAATTAATAGTGATGGTATTAAACTTCAAAATATTGTATCAAAGAGTTGTTGAGTGAAATATTCATATTAGTGTAATTCATACAACACATATTTGATTAAACACACATTTTGTCAGCTGGAAAAAATTAGAAATCATTTATTCTTTTTTGCATTGCCAGTATTTTACTATAACCTAACGTGCCTCTTATTCGTATATGCTATTTTTCTATCTAGAACTTTAAAAAAGTGCTTATCGGTCTCAAAATGTAAAAAGGTTGTTTAGAACAAGAGGAAGTGGAATCTAAAGTCAAATATTGCAATTTAGCTTGGTAAATGTACTGAATGACCACATCCTTCAGTTACTGGGTGTAAAAACAAGAGACGCATTTCTCTGTATAAAACATGTTGTAGCTGAAATAAAATAGTGTTGGGCTAGGGTCTAACTGAGAGACCAGGCCAAGTACTCCTAAGTTTTATCTGCTTTAGTGGCCGTGCTCGCTTTTCCAAATCATGTGATCATTGTTAGTATTAGCCCTTTCCTTGTTTTTGTTTATGTAAATTTGGATCTCTAATATTTGGCCAATATATAAAATAGTCCTTAAGATGACCAAAGGTAGGAGGTGTCAGTTGACTTAAAGCGGGGATCCACCCTAAAGTGGAACTTCCGCTTATCGGAACTCTCCCCCCCTCCGGCGCCACAATTGGCACCGTTCAGAGGGGAGGGGGGGTGCAGATACCTGTACAGTACAGGTATTTGCACCTACTTCCGGCATAAATATCCGCAGAATCTGCAAATATTTACGCCACTTCCTGCGGGTCCCCCGCTGTCCGCTAGGAAACACATGGATCCCAGGGACAGTAGGGACCATCCTTATTGCGCAGCGGGATTCGCGCATGCACAGTAGGGAACCGGGAAGTGAAGCCGCAAGGCTCCACTTCCTGATTCCCATACCCAAGATGGCGGCGGCAGTACCCGAGAGACGATCGAGAGATCGGCTTCGGGTGCCGACATCGCGGGCGCACTGGGCGGGTAAGTGTCCTTATTTTAAAAGTCAGCAGCTGCAGTATTTGTAGCCACTGACTTAAAAAAAACAAAAAAAAAACGGCCGAACTCCCGCTTTAAGCCCCATACACACTATCAGATTTTCTGCAGATTTTTCCTTCAGATTTACCAAAACCATATAATATGAGATCAAACCTTAGGAGTTTCAATTTGTATGCAATCAGGCAGGCCCTTGCACTACATGGTTTTGGTAAATCTGAAGACAAAAATCAGCAGAAAATTTGATAGTGTGTATGGGGCTTTACATATAGATGACTTACGGTACATATATGTCATTGGTGTAATTGTGTGACAGCCTTAACTTTTTAGAGAATAAATCATCATATAGACAGACTTGACCCAGTCCCTAACTATATGCGCAAATAAGGGATAAATTATTAAAGACAATAAAATGTTTCCTACAACTGCTACTTAAGCAGGAAAATAGGAATTGTTAGACATACTGCAAATATGGTAGTTCAAGAGCTTTATATTTTTTCCGAACAAACAAATTGCTACTTGTATATGACCATTTAAAAAAAAAAAAAATGAACCACACTAATTTATAATGTTCCTTCTTAACTAAATCAATAAACAAAACTAGCCACATCTTTGAGTGTAAATTATCTGTATAATATAAAGTGATCGTATTCTATTTTTTTTTTTTAAATGCACAAAGAACAAATGCATTTTGTTAAATATTTATACAAGCACATTAGTACTGGCTATCCATATATTGTACCCATAAGTCAGTGTAGTAAAATATTACAAGCTGAAGTCTTTTTAGTTAGTCACTGAATAGACACATGCAAAGAGGAATGTGTAAAGGCAAACTTTGACTCTAGCTCCCTAGCTGCCTGAGATAGTTGGATAGTAAAATGATACTTGGATGAGTTACTACTGACTAATTGTTGGCTTAGATTTTTTAGTTCTTACAGCCTTTGAGTTTCAGACATAATCAGTTATTGGGAGTTCTAACTATATATTTTAATGTTTAAAGAGTGGTCTGACTATAAATAATAACATATTTATTCCCTATATTGGAAGGTTATTGCATTAAAGTAATATAAAAAAATGTATGTTTTAATTTAGGATGGAGCAAGAGAGGGTTATAACCCCTGTAAAAATGTTTTCACCATCTGTCTTCCATTGCAGAGATTTCACTTCACGTCCTGTCCCAAAGCCAAACAGGTAGTGAGAGAAAATCTCTGCAAATTAAGATAATTTCTTGGGAACCCTCAGGTCACTAGAACTAGTGTCCCCATTGGAAGATTTCTCCTCTATTATTTTTCTGAGGACAACCCAAAATTTGGGACATTCTTTTACTTTCACTTTCAATGATAATGGATAAAAGGACAAATGGAAAGGGTGAAACTCCATACCAGGGGCACAGACAGCAATGGAAACTGACAGAAGTTCTACTCTCTCTCCACTCAATCCAAAAATTAAAAAAAATGTTTTTTCTGTAGTCATACTTTAAGTGTTTTTGTACCTGTCCTCTACATCAGCCGTAATAAAAGTGACACCTCCTAGCCTTAAAAAATTGACACGTTATCATGTTTAAAGTCCAATTGCAGCTAACAGATATTCTTTTTAATTAAGTTGTTTTTTCATTGCTTTTTGTGCCCCCACTGGGTAGTCTTCCCTCACTACCTGTACCAGCGTTCCATTGTTGTAGAATAGGAAGAGAGGCTACAGTTAGGCGAAAACAAACCTTTCACAGTTGCTACTTGCACAAGTTGTTCCCAAGGGGAGATTGTAACTCTGTTCATTTATTATGCCATCTATCAATGATGCCACGTCTCCTCATTTCTGTTAGGATGCATTTCCCTAACAAGGACACAGACAGCATTACAAAATTGGCAGAAGTTTACAATTTTTCCCACTCAACTTTTGTTTCCAGGATGCATAGCAACTGAAATCAAACTTTTAGTTGTAATGCTTTTAAATAAATAATTGTATGCCCTTACCTGAGAAAAAAAGAATCATTCCCTGTTCTGAAACCTTCCTGATATGCACAAATTTAATCATATTATTTCACTGAGCCCTTCCCCTCTCCTGCTGCACACCAAGATTTTCCTACAAAATATAGTTACTGTTGCCGTTACTGTCCACCTTTTCCTACATCAATGTGACACTGATAAAGAGAAAGTATATGGCTAAATTAATAAAGTAGACAGTTTGCACAGACTTTTTATTAATAAAACACACTCTTAAGGCAGTAGGGGTAAACACTGTTTGAAATATACACAGTTTTTAACAAATACTTGAAGTGTACATATTTATTATTGCTGGGGTTGTGTTGATTATTTATTGGTATTTATAATAACTGAGAATGTATCATTTTTTTCAGGTATATTTTTCACCTTTGTTGTTATCATGCACGTCATCTGGGTACAAAGTGTATCAGATGTGAAGGGTTACCAGGATATGAGACAAGAGGATTGCCCAGGCTACACAGTGGACATTCGCTATGGGTGGTCCTTTATGTTAGCTCCATTCGGAATCTTTTTCTCACTTTTAGCAGGAATGCTCTTTCTCCTAGTAGGACATACCATTTTCTTACACATAAAATAACATTAATTAAATCAGCTTAAAGGATTCATCCTGAAAATGTTTCATAATGTCTTGTATGATAATGGACACAGCAGTTAGTGTGTTACTACTTTACTTCCTCATGCGTTGTACTTTATTTCTGGATTGACGATGTTTTATTTCTGTATCCAAGCTGCAGCATGTCATATAAATAACTTTGTTTATTATGTTACTGTAAGACCAAATGGTAGAGAAGTTAGAAATCAGAAGCTGTATTATATCTGTTATATTTTCTGTAATTTCTAAAATGTGTTTAATAGATTATTGAGTAAAGACTGAGGGTGTAATTTCATCTGCTCATGTGCTGCTTGTTCTCATCCTAAGGATCACATAAACATACTTCTTGGTGCCTAAAATAGAGTACAGTTGTTCATTTGGTTTCAGTGCCAGCAAGTGTGATTCACATGTACAGTATAGTGTTTCTCTGCCAGAAAGTTAGAAGCGGTTTTATTTTTTGTGCACACTAAGTGATTTTCAGAAACATTATTGAAAAAGCTGTATTTTTTTTTTTTAATCATTGAAGGACACAGTAGATCTTTCACATTTTGGGTTTGTTGCCACTTACAAGAAGATTGGACACAGGCAAACAAAAAACTGTAGTAGCTAAGGATAACCTCTTCTACTACCAGCAAACCTCAGTTGTTGCTAGTGTCCTAGGAGGATAGATGCCTTTTCTTCAGCTCTGCTGTGTAAAAGTTTAACCTATATCTGCATATTTGTTCTCATTCTTCAACATTTTGTCACAACCCCTTTACAACTGCCCAATACTATGTGCAGCGACAAAAGGGTGGGCTTTATTGCCCACACGCTGTACATATGCGTCATTGGGCGACCATGTTTAAGTGCTGAGAAAACTCTCACTGTGCACTCTCATTACAAAGACCAAGCTGTCAAAGACCATTCTCAGGCGGGGTAAAGAAGGGTAGCTGATGGAACCAGCTTCCGATCATGTGACCAGTGACAGTGATCACATGATTACTGATCCTTCCCACCCCCCTGGGCATTCTGAGCTATTTAAAGAGATTCCAAAAAAAAGGTAGGGAGGGGTAAATTAAGACTCTTCTCTACACTGCTGCTAGAGCTGATCTCTCTGATTGCAGCTTGCATGCATGGCTGCCCTCAGCCTAGTTTTATGAATGAGTGTCTGGACACCATTGGACCGGATGTTGCAAGGATGGCCTGGAAATAAGCTTTGGGCTCTGGTTTCTGATGTTTTCCAGACCCTGCTCCAGTAAAAGTTTGCCATCCAACTCTGCTTCCTGCTTCCTGGCTCCCTTCTCAGCTGTTACAAGTTCTACATTTGCCAGTCCTGTGTGTATGCCCTGATACCTTGTCTTTGCTGAGGCCTGGACCTATGATTGATGATAAGCATATTTTTATTCATTTTTTGTGAGTTGACATTTCTAATTTTTTTTAGTAAATGTACGATACCCACTTCCCTTAGATTGTGCACTCTGGTGTGTTTTAGCTGGATATGCACACTCTGGTGTGTTTTATCTGGCTCAAAAAAAGGCACAAGTCCATTTAGTTCAACCATGAGAAAAAAATATACACACACAAATAGAAAACCTCCATATACACAGTCCTATACCCACAGTTGATCCTGTGGAAGGCAAAATACACACAGTAAATCATGATCCAGTTTGCTCTAGCAGGGGAAAAATTATTTCCTGATACGCCAGGAGGCAGATGTTTCCTGGATCAACTACCCCTGGTGCTAATATCTATACTGTATGTTTCCACTTCCCAACACAGTTTGGATTATTGCTGTGGGACTAAATGCTAAAGTCATTTGAGTAGACTATTGTGTGCATGCTCCGTGCTTTCTTTTAAGCCATATAGGCATGGAAAGCAACTACCCACTTCAGCTCCTGTTTTGCAAAGAGCCATGAAAAAGTTGATCTTAGATTTATTCCTGCTACCCTCCTACTTGATCATCTTGGCCATCTAACCCTCACCTACTACCAGCTGTCTTGTTTTCATGAGTACCCAAAGCCATTTGCAACATGTCTGATTCTAGCTGGGGAGTGGGGACACTCCCACTGTACCAGGTGTCCACAGCTGACACTCTACTAATGGTGCTGCTGTTGCTTTTTGATGGAGCCAACATTTGGAGCCTGGAATTCTATTGGCCTTTGCGATGAGTCTTTCCTATTTTCATAGTATTTCTTAGCTCTCCTGGCTCTTCCGCCTCCTCTGACAATGTTCTTGTCACAGTCCTGCAAAACAGTCTAATCACAGAGATCACAAACAAGCTCTTGCACCATTCCCTGCAGATTGTGTATCTAATCTGTCTGTGGCCGTGCAGCCCTTAAGCCATCAGCTGTTGATGATCTGTTAGATTCTGAGTTGCTCCAGTCTTTATCAGATGAGCTTACCTCCAAGTAGTCACAGTGCTCTGCCATTATTCCTAAGGGTAAGAGAATATTTTAGCTCCTATTGATGTGGTGCACATCACTCTGAAGCTATGCTGCTTCTACCAGTGCTACTTTCCCAGTGCACCCTGTTCCAAATCTTCTTCATAACAAGATTGGAAACCCTTTTGATAAGATGTTTGCTCCTCTCAAATGCTTATTAGTCCTGTACTCAAATGAAGAGGACTTTGTTAAAAAGTGGTTTGTCCCACCTTAACAACGTGACCATCATACCCATGGAGAATGTACATGTCTTTAGAACTCAACAAATAAATGATTGGAAGCCCTCTTTAAATCTCTATTCTCAGTGGCAGGTCCTGTTCTTCAAATCATACTGGCTGTGATATTTCTTTGCCAAACTTTGCAGACCTTGCCTCTGCAGTTTTTTTATCCCTTGGTCATAGGGAATTGGGAGCAAATGGTTGTAAATTTAAGTTACAGTTATGAGGTGCTGCTAAAGGCTTTCCCTACTGTCCATACACATGCAGAGAACACTTTGGTTAAAGTTCTGGAATGCAGAACCCACGTCTAAGAATCATATGACCTGCATTACATTCAAGAGACAATGTCTCTTTTGATCTACTTTGGATACAATTTTTAAGGATGCTATTAGTGGCAAGAGAATCCCTCTTCCTCAAAGGAAAAAGCCTATGGAACAGTGTTCAAATCTTCTCCTTCTCTATCGGATATGAAACATCTATTTAGTTCCTTTATTCTGGCAACATGCCCATCCAGACTTCCCAAGCTTAACTCCCAGTCCACCTGCAAGGTCTGGGGCTCAAAGTCTGCCAAATCCTGAGACAAACCTTTTGCAGCATGAAAGTGTGTCCCCACAGTGGGGGTGATGTTTATTAACCTTTGGGGACACTTGCTTGCATTGCAGATCCTGGGTGCAAGAGGTGGTTTCCAAGGGCTACAAGCTGGAGTTCCACTCCCTGCCCCCTCCTTAATTTCTCACCTCCAACCTTCATGTATCACTCACAGATTACAAGATCTCTTTCAAGCCCTCTTCTTGATGAAGGTGTTATTTCCCAAGTTCCTATGGCAGAAAGTTTCCATGGCCTTAGGTTAACCTGTTCACGATTCCCAGACCCTTACTAGGCATCCGCCCCAACTTGGATCTGAAAAGACAAATTACTTTAGTTGAGCTGAGAAACTCTACTTGGAATCGAAAATATGTCTCATCATCTCCCTTCATCAGGCAACTTTCTAGCTTCAGTGGATATCAAAGACACGTACCAGCATGTTCCTATATGTCCAGCGCATCAGCATTCCCTGTGCTTTGCTATGGCACCCCTACACTACCAGTTTGTGGCTCTGCTTTACGACTTCTTGTCTGCACCTTACAGTAGGTGTTCATCAAGGTGCTAGCCCCAGTACATGTCCTTCTTCACTCTTGTAGCATCACCCATTATGAGATACTCAGACAGTGAGGTCTGTCGGATAACTTGGCTTTGACTGTCTAGACATTACATTTTGGATGGATGCAAAATCTTCAGAATTTGTTGTTGGAATCGATTTTTTGAGTATCTGGGTCTAGTCCTGGACACAGGCCATCACTTTTTTTTTCCACAGGAGAAGCTTGACTCCCCCAATCTAATTTGATATTTTCAGTCCAGCATTTTGTCTGACTCTCCACTTTTCCATGAGAGTCTTGGATCTGATGGTAGCCTCCTTTGAGGCAATCCTGTTTCTTTGCCCAATTTCTCTCTAGACCTCTACACTGTTGTCATGAGACAGATTGATTTGTTTTGCATCTAGAGCAGGTTTTCCCTGGCATGGTGGCTCAGAAATCCAGTTCTGGGAGTCCTTCCTCCTGTCTTTTGGAGAATCCCTATCAGGGATGCCAGCTTGTTGGGCTGGAAGAGAGTTCTGGGCACCTTGTTGGTGCAGGGAACTTGGTTATCATGAGGAAGCCTGATCAAAATCCTAAACCTTAGAGCAGTTTGGCTGTTTCTGCAGTGTTCGATCATCCTGTTGGGGGGTCATCTAATCCAGAATCAGTCAGACAATACCTTAGTGGCATACATCAATCATGAGGGAGGGACCCAAGGTTTTACAGTGCAAATAGAAATAACTTGCATCCTATCTTGGACAGAACTTAACATTCTAGCTCTGTACATCCCAGATGTGGTAAGTTGTCAGGCAGATGCCCTTAACATCTGGATTCGGGCAAGGGGTCTCTACACCAGAGGTGTTCGAGGACCCGTGTCAGAGGTAGGGGATGATTAACGTGGATCTTCTGACCTTCAGGTTCAACAACAAACTTGATAGATTTGTCTCCAGATATAGTGATTTTCCAACAGAAGCAGTGGATGTTATGGTGACTTTGTGGTATCAGTCTGATGATGAAGGGTATTCTGGTGATCCTTGTTGCTGTGGACTGGCCCAGGTGGATATGGTACTCTGACCTGGTAAGACACCTGACGGATGGTCTGTAGTCACTACCAGATCATCACAACCTTCTGTCTCAAGGACCAATTTACTACCCTGTGCTTCATTATCTCTGAATTTAATAGCATGGTTGTTGATACCTTTCAATTGGTGATACCTATGATGTTAAAAGTAAGGAAGGCTACTTCCAGCAAGGTCTGTCATCAAACATGGAAGGCATACTTCACTTGGTGTAAGTCTTGGGAGTTCCACCCTGAGAGTTACTCTGTGGGATCCGAGAAATAGTAATAAGATGGCACAAAAATCAATCACCGTCCAAAAACCTCTATAATAAAAATTTCTGATTGGCCGACACGTTACTTCTGGTATACGGAGCTTGCGCTCCACGCTGAAACGCACTTCCGGTTCCGGTTCTCGGACTCTCCGGACGCTAGAAGGCACTGATACTGCCTATTGCCATCATCTGGACATCCACGAGGCGGCGTTTTCTACAAAACCTAGGCTGCTACACTGAAGCCTCTGCTGCTGAACATCTTTAATGGCCGTTCCAGCTATTTATCATCTCCGCTCCTCCGGATAGAAGTGGCTGTGATTACCCTCCCATCCGTTACATTTTATGCCTGACTACAATGTGATTTTATCAAACTAAATATCATTTACCTTATATACTACACTTAGTTTTGCGCACTTCTTGTCTTTTCTACATTACTCTGTGGGATACCTCGTCTGCTTCCTGCAGCTGGGTCTAGACCAGTGTTTGGTACTCAGTACTATCAATGTTCAGGTTTATGTCCTTTCTATTTTGTTAATAATAAAATAGTATAAAGATACTCACAAGGCTCTTAAAATCACAAGCATGCAAAAAATCCTATGACAGAGTCTCTTGACACCTTCAGGACCTGGATGACCAATATGGAAGACGTTTGTAAATCTGCACAACACAGTGCAAGTATGCTGATGCATTTCAAGGGATATACCCTCTTCCTCAAAGCATTGTTTGCTGCGTTGCCCACCCCTTGGCTCTACAACCAAGCCCCATCAGTTAGTGAAACACACCAGAAAGAGAGGCAGTTGGGTGGAGCTTCTGTATTTGTGTTGTTAAAAAAAAGTTGATTTAACTACAAGTAATTGGTGTGCGACTCCAGAGAGTGGATCAACAATGGTCCTTAAACTGGCACCACATCAACATTGAGTAGTTGACCACTCTTCAGTTGGGCTGCTTTTGGATGTCCTGGAAGACTTCATGTGTCCTTTAATGGGTGAGAAAGAAAAAGGGATTTTTGTACACACTGTGAAATCCTTTTCATGAAGACCATTGAGAGACACTGATCGTGACTGGCCTATAGATTTTTTATGGACTCCAAGAAATAGATTTTATGATGAGCAAAAAGCATGTTTTAGTCATCATAAATGGCTAAATGCTCTTATTTTGTTAGGAATGTTATTCTGTTTTTTACTTACAGAGTTGTAATTTACTGTTGGAGTGCCTTTTGCAGTTTAAAGAAAACCTTTTGTAAATACACATATATACAGTGTAATACAATTTTCTAGATGCAGGGTTATGCTTTATATATCTTTAACTTTGATGCCACTAGTATCAATATATACTAAGGGGCCTATTTATAAAGGCTAATACCGCTGTACTCCAGTATTTTCCATGTAAAATGTTGTGTTTGACACTTTTACCCCTCTCTATTCAGGTAAAAATAACCCACCAAAATGCATATTGCTCATACATGTTCAATATTTTGAAGACTCTCTTATTATGCTTTTACAATAATTTACACCAAAGTAAACCAAGCTTAATCCATTTGCAGTTGAAGCAAACTAGAGAAGAAAATCTCTCCAAGCTATTTGTTAATTTATGTATTGTATACCTTTTTAATTATGAGGTTTTTTTTCCTTTTTAGTTGCAACCATCCATGTTGAAATTCCATAAACTGGAGATATGTTTAGAAATTGGGCACAGTGTAGCAACTACAGTATTTCACCAGTCTTTATTAACAGGCCCCACGATTAGTATGTTATTTGTAACTGTAGAGGTGTAAGGTGCATTCCTTCTTACAGGAGGAGATTAGGGACCAAGGTGTTCCTTGGTGGATGTGTGTTAGCTGTAATCATGGACAGTTGTAATGACTTCCTAAAGGAGCATAATTTTGCTATGCTCGCCTTAAATATTAAGCCATGCATGGGGAAATTATAAACCAATAACAGAAATCTAAACAGAAATGTCCCTTGTACTTGACTGAACAATTGAAGCAAATGCAGTTTCAATAATCTATTGAGCTAAGTGAAGAATTAATTCCTTTAGTCAGTCATTTGCAATTTAGAAAAATAAAAAGCATCTAAAGATAGTTGGAATCAGTGTGGTCCAAATTTACTGTATACATGCAAAGCTATTTTATGCTTTTAAAGTCCCAGATTGTACAGATATAAAATAATTTATGTTGTAACAGAAAACTTTACCTATACAAATATGCAACTTGCAAATTTAAAGCAACTGTCTATTTGGACTGTGCACTTTGTGGTAGCAAATATAAATATTTTAGGAAGAATGAATATTTCTAATTAGTGTAATACTTCATTTGTTTTTAATAAGGGATCTCATTATTAGAGTTGATGAAAGCATGAATTCAAAACCTTTTATATTTTTTATTGGTAAATATGTTGTCATGAAAAAAATATATCCTTTTAATTTTTTTTTTATTTGCAATTCACATATTAATCTATTAATAGGCTATTAGAACATTTAAAGACTGTTACTATCTACTTGACCTGCAAATCAACTTCTCATGCTCTTTTTTAGGTTCAATTAGTTAGCGAGACTCAGACTTATTCAGCCAGAAAAGCTAAAACCTACATAGTTGCTCTATGCCAGAAAGTAATAAAGCCAGAAATGGCAGTCCACCAGTTTACAGTCTTTTTTTCCAAAAACATTGGGAACAGGAGCTTCCATTTTTTTATTGTGACAAGTTGTCTTTGATAGCTACTAGCATGAAAAGGGCATATGTAGTTATGTATGTTGTACAAAGAGGACTGCATTTACCATTTACCTAAAGTAAATCTGTGCTAAAATCTAAGTGTGAATACAACTGTTCCTTGGTAATACTCACCCCTTTACTTCCTTCCTTGCTGCCTTTGCTTCTGATTAAAATGCAGAGAAATCATAGCTTTAAGACTTCTCAGAAACTACTTCTGGCAGTGTTGGATTCCGGACCCCCCACTGCACTCTCTGGTTCCTACTGCTGACCCCCATGCCACTGCTGTGTCCTTTAGTGATGTAGGGGTCAGTGAAAGAAACCACTGAGTGCAGCAGGGGACCAATAATATGACACCACCAGTAGTAGTTTCTGAGGAGTCCTAAATTCAAGATTTCTATGGATTACATTGGTATAAGCAAAGCCAGCAAGAGGGGCAAAGTCTAACTACTTACTTTGCAAGGAACAAATATGCTTACAGTTTGCTGCAGTGAAGTAGCTTTAAGACAAGACATGTGCGAGAAACAACATTGTGTACAGGGTCATCATAGAAATTAATATATGATAAATGTATTGTTCACTTATATAACTGTTTTTTTTTCTGTTGTTATTTATTTTCTGTTGTAGAAGCTGACCATTTAAAGTGAATCATTTAACACATTAAAACAAATTATAAAGTGTTTGGTTCAGGGTAAAAAAAAATAGCAGTAAAGAAGGTAAAAGCAAACCCCTTTCAATATAACCAATATAAAATACCACAATTGCCCCTATCTGTCTGCAGTTGCGCCATTCCCAAAGTCCACAGGTTGTTGTTATGAGCAACCACATGAACAGTTCATCCACACTGGATTTCATATTAAAATAAACTCTTGCATATACAATATATTCCTTACAGCAAGCCCCCACCCCCACTGCACATATTGTATAGTGTTCATTTCATCAACCAGTTATGTGCTAGAAAAAATTCTGTTGTTTCATTTTCCTTTGCACATGATTGGGTATCCCTCTATTTCCCTTACACTCACTTTTCAAAATAAAAGTACACTTTTCAAAGTGAACAGGTACAGTAATCCTTTAGTAGATGAACACCAGTGGATATACAGTATATCATAGTCACTACAACTGTTGGATCATTTGTTTCAGTGAAATATGTTCATGTATGCCCACTATTACTACCATGTATTCCATTATATGATTAGAGAACTGGAGTTGTGTAGAAAGGAAGACATTTTGGGGCATTAAAGCCATTAAACTCAAGAAAATCATTATGTAAACACATAACTGCCAGTGTTCATAACTTAACTTAGAATGAGGGCTTCTAAAAATGTTCTATATGCATCAGGAGTTTTAGAAAAATTCAGTATTAAAATATTCAAAAGATATAACATTTAATAGTGTTCGTGGACTTTACAGCATGTAAAGAAAGCAGTAAAGTGTACATATTATTTTTTGCAGTACTGTTTTATTTCTTGCATATTAAAGGTCCAGTTTTATTTTTTTTCTCATATAATAGTAGAATGAATGAAGGATGTCATAAGTTATTATAAAATGTGTGAATGAAAAAATAAAACAAAAGGTGATAATAAAATGTATACACACTATGCCGAATAATTCAGGAATGCTTGTTCATTGAAGCAAATATGCATTTGAGGATTTTTCACTTTATTCATCTAGTGAAAGCAGCCTGGGAGGGGCAGCTTGAAATATCATTCTCTGTGCTGACCAACAAGACACCCTTGGCCGTAGAAAAGCAATGCTCCTAAAGTCACCAGTTAACAGAAAGTGTTTTTTCCTTCTTGTCCATTGAGGGACACAGGAAATTATTCACCTTCAGGTTATACTGCCAACCACAGGACAACTGGATATGGCATTGTATGGTAGGAGTGCTATGTCTGGCTTATTTTAAATCGCTCTAATTTTGTCTAACAAGCTTATCCTGGAGGAGTTGAAGTCTTCTGCTCTCAAACCAAAGTAAGATTGATAAGAGCCGAAACAATGTGCTACTATACACATATCATTCTGAAACAGGATCAGCCTGTTGTTTCTACCTGTTTCTAGTCTTGAGTAATTTAGAGCCTCTAAGGAATCCACATTTTTCCCATTGTACCTGTTGTTGCAAATCTTGAAGACTATGAAGACTAGTAACAGCCTGACGTGGGGGAGATTTACTAAAACTGAAGCACAGTTTTTACTAAGCTACGCTTAGTAACCAATCAGCTTCTACGTTTTATTGTCAAAGCTTAATTGAACATGTTGAAGTTAGAAGCTGATTGAATACTATGCACAACTGCACCAAATTCGGTGTGCACCAGTTTTAGCAAAATCAACCCCAAGATGTTTATTCCTGCCAAATGCTTATTAGCCTTTTAACAGTTTGTGGAGGACTTTTGGCCTACCTCCACTGTGGACCTGGCAGTATCATACCTTAACAGAGCAACTAAAATAATGGCAGCAGATGTGCCTGTTTTTAAGGACCCAACCGATATACATCTTGAGACTATTTCTTGAGTTTTGTAGGCCATTTCTTGCTGCCAGGTCCTGCTCTTTAGATCTTGGCTGTGACTTTACTTTGCTTGGCTGGTTGGGAAAAATAACCTTAAAAGAGATCTTATCACTGTTGTAATTCATCTCCTAATTATATATACATTTGGAGCAAAACAAATGTTTTGCATTCTAATCTATACCTTTCCTCCCTTGAACTTCCTCATTGACCTACTATGTTCAGTGATGTCATGAGCATCCCTGCCCCTTTGTATATGTGCAGCTTTATGACCTTCCACTGATATCTGTCTTCTAGGTTTGGACAGAACTCAAGTTATTCCCTAGTCAAGAGTCAGGCCCTTCAGGCAGCTCTTTGTACTGCAGACAGTCCTCAGTTCTGTTGTTTTTTTCTTGGGCTTGTTAGCATTGTTACCAACCCCTTAGATATTTTGGCTGTCCTGAAGGTGAATGACTTCCTGTGTTCAGAAGTCTGTATTTTTGCATTCACTGGAAAATCCTTTGTCTTGGAGTCCATTAAAGGGCACAGGTCCCATTCCTCTGTGTTTTTGCTCATGGTCTCCAAACTGCTTTGCTACAAACGAATGCATGGCGGTAGTAAGAGGGGATATCCTAGATTGGTCTACAGTCTTTGTTCGCCAGTGTTTAATCCCTCTGCAGTTGGTAGTATAACATGACTGGAAATGTCTTCCTGTATCTGTCAATGGACTTCAGGAATTTTTTTTTTTTTTTTTATAATTTTTGTGTAAAAACTCAGCCTAAATTGATAATAGTTTATAATTATCCCCAGTGTGTAACTAGGGTGAATAATTTTTGACATCATAATTGGAAGAAAAAAAATGCCTTGCATGTGTCGTTTTATGTAATCTAAGACAAACTATTGCCTTAGTAGTAAATCAACTCCTTTTGTGTATAAATAATCATATACAAAACTGTTACATTAAGGTTTTGTCTTCTGTAAGAATAACACAACTATATATTATGTGTTCAGTGATATAAGGTACTATATGGTTTTCATCATATCTGTTTGCATGATTGTATATGTTTGTTTTGTGTGCAGTGTTATTGTACTCCATAATAAAGGACAATCTGACTATGCTTTGATGTATTTATCATCTCCAGTTTCCTTCTTTGTCATTTACAAATAGTTAATGACCTTTAAAGGTTGTGATTCTATATATTTACATTATGAGCCTTAACTTACAGCAGATGTGGGTAAAAGAGCAAGAATATGAGTGTAGCCCCCTGGTCCTAAACTGGAGCTATAATGTAAATTTCGTTTTTGGCTGGGCTGTAGACAGTTCAGATGGATTTTACAGTTTATCTGGTCTTTCCCTAATCTCAGTTAGGTTGTGCATTTCTTACTGTTGCCAGTCGGTGTCACTGGTACCACAGGCAAGTATGAGAGAGTACAACTAACCAGTATGAGATAGTACAACTAAGTTGAGTTATGAATATTCATTCTTATTCCATCCATCCCAGTAGGAGGTCCTTGGCCACTAGCGCAATCTGGGAGAGGATATATGTTTGGGTGGGACCATGTGCTTGCTCTCTCTTGCTTCAGGCCCTCCTGGCCTGAGGACATGCTGCTGAAGTGAGCTCTGCAAATAGGCCCAGAAGCCTGTCTGGGGCCTACCAATCCTTGTGGTCCTTAGGCTGTCTTGCCCAGCATGGAAGAAGCCAAGCCAAGCTGAGAAGATCCAGGGGGGGACCCTCGCTTGAGTGAGCCAGACTGAAAGCTGGTCTCTAAGAAGGACCTGGTGACTCATTTGGAGGATACGTCTACATCTTAAACGTGCTTACAGTGTACAGTGTTCTACATCTAAAAGGTGTTTGCAGTATCGCCGGGTCGGCTTAAAGGTTCTGGTACTGTGAAGCTGTACTTTTTCTGGATCCGAGGAGTCTGTAAGTGATCTGTTACTGGTATCTAACCCTCTCTCCTAATACCTCCTTTCAAATTCTGCATTAAAGCTTTGAAAATATCAAAATATCAGACACAGGGGGACACTGCATAAGATTCTTTTTTTCTTAGTCCAAAAAGGTTTTATTTAAAATAACAGTTTGTGTAGAAAACACTAATTGCAATTATTTATTCTACATACAGTCCGAGAAAGTGCAGTAAAAAAAAACAAGATCTGAACTTCGTTACAAACATATCTTGAATTATAAAAAGTCCTTCATCTTTCTCTATATAGTGTAAACAAACAACAACCTGCTTTAGGCAATGTCAAAGCAGATGGTATACTTGTTTTTAGCAGATATTCCCTTTCATAATACTTAGACTATCATCTAATGTATATCACTTATATATTTGAAAAAAATAGGCAGCAGGACAAAAGTTCCTTAAGGCCTCCTTTATCACCGTGTTAGCGCTTCTAATGTCTGGAGCAATGATTTCATTAGCAATGCCTTGTGTCTTGTGTAGCTGGACCCATTCTGGAAGTCAAAACCAGCCCAAGAAAGCTAACTGGCAAGTATTCTAAAGCCTTGTACACACAAGCGGATTTTCCAATGGGAAATGTGTGATGACAGACTGTTGGCGGAAAATCCGACTATGTGTATGCTCCATCAGACAATTGTCGGATTTTCCAATGACAAATGTTGGATAGCAGGTTTTAAAATTTTCCGTGGACAAATGCCTGTTGTCGGATTTTCCAAGTGTGTGTACACAAGTCCTTTGGACAAAAGTCCAAAGTACAAACACGCACGCTCGGAAGCAAGGATGAGCCAGACATGGTCGGTCTTGTAAACTAGCGTTCTTAATGGAGAATTTATATTAGTGACGTGGCAAATTATGAACTCTCGAAATGCAGCGCACATTCTCTTCTTCTTTAATGGGATAATAATGAAGATGCTTTGCTGGTGATACTGATGGAATTATTGCAAAAACATTTTCAAAGGTTTTTCTAGTAATATCAAGAATAATATTATTATGCTTTCTTTTTTTTTTTTTTTTAAGCACAACCCCATTATCCCTTAGTTTTTACAATCAAAGATACAACTATGTTGCTGTCCCTTGTCAATTTTACATTGTATTTCTTAAAATGTACCGTATATACTCGAGTATAAGCCGAGATTTTCAGCCTCTTTTTTGAGGCTGAAAGTGCCCCCCTCGGCTTATACTCGAGTCATCGCTGTCTGCCCGCTCGATCAGCGTGTCGAGCAGACAGACAGCGGCCATTCTAGAATTCAAAAGCCGCGCCTCCGGCTCCGCCTTCGCCTGTGATAGGCGGAACACTGAATTTCCCAGCAGCCTGTGTTCCGCCTATCACGGGCATCGTCTCATCCTCGTACTACGGACGAGGATGAGACGATGCCCGTGATAGGCGGAACACAGGCTGCTGGGAAATTGAGTGTTCCGCCTATCACGGACATCCGATAGGCGGAACAGCAGTCAGTGGGAAATTGAGTGTTCCGCCTATCACCGACGGAGGCGCGGCTTTTGAATCCTAGAATGGCCGCCGACGAAGAGCTGAAGGACGGAGGCTCGGCTCGGGACGGGACGGGCCGGGCCGGGACGGGCCGGGACGGGCCGGGCCGGGACGGGACGCAGGCTGGACGGGACGCAGGCTGGACGGGACGCAGGCTGGACGGGACGCAGGCTGGACGGACACAGGCAGGCTGGACACAGGTAGGCTGCACGGACACACACACACACACACACACACACACACACACACACACACACACACACACACACACACACACACACACACGGATGCATGGACACACACACACACACACACACACACACACGGATGCATGGACACACACACAGGGATGGATGGACCCACAGGGATGGACGGACACACAGGGATGGACAGGCATGTCTCACCCTCGGCTTATACACGAGTCAATAATTTTTTCCAGTTTTTTGGGGGTAAATTGGGGGCCTCGGCTTATATTCGGGTCGGCCTATACTCGAGTATATACGGTAACTGCCTACTCCCAAAATATAATTTGAAGTAAAACACATAGCCAAGTATTATTCTACACATTTTTTTTATTGTACATAAAAAAAAGAGAACAAATAAAATTAGACATGCTATCTGCCAATAGAACTTAACCAAAAAGTGCATTCTATCCATCCAAAAATATAGAACATATTAAATGAAATCATTCAACAAAAAAAATAATGTCAAAGCAATAACTCCAAGGCCAATAATAAATAACATGTTATGTCCTCTTGATTCATATCTGGTTGACGAATGGCTATTCTGAAAAAAAGGACAAATGAAAAGCGTAAACTGGAAAGCGCTACATGAAAATCGCGAAAAGAAAATCGCGAATCAACACTCACCAAACTTCTACTAACACGAAATTAGCAGAAGGAGCCCAAAGGGTGGAGCTAAAGAGCTGAAAAACCATGTAGTACATCACTATGTTCGTGATTGTTGATCAACAATTGAGTGCTGTGGGTATGCAAGACAACTTTGGGTCAACACCCTTTAGGCAAAATTCCAACAATCCAATCGTGCGTACGAGGCTTAAGAGGAAGAAACTTAATTCCATATTATGGTCATTGCTGTTCTCTGATCTCATGAGCATTGAAGGTTTAAGTCAGAATACCAGTAAAGTTAATGGTACTAATGAGCCTATTGGACTGGTGGAACTTCACACCCAAACAAGAGATAAAGGTAAGATTTAAAGAAAAAAATCCTAATGTGATATAATAGACTGCAAATATTTGCTACACAACCCATGCTATAGGATTTTTTTAATGTAATCTGCATTTAGCCATAGTTCTCTGTTTCTATTTATTTATTTTTTCTTCTTTATACATGTTCATCCCTCCCCACCAATACCTCCCCATTTCCCATTTCATTTATGATTAATATGTCTTCAAAGTAGACTATCTAAAAATTTATTGTATCGGGCGTCAATCCTGGGGTTTTTATCCATACTTTCCATATATTTTCAAATCTACGTTTACCCTTCTTATATAGGCCAACTTTTCTCTTATTATTGTGTTATTAACCATTCTCAGCCAATCCGTTACAGTTGGGGGTCTAATATCCAACCATTTCCAAGTGATCGCATGTCTAGCTTGATATAAACATCACGATATTGCTGTTTGCATGTCTCCAGATCCCACACTCTGCTCCATATATCCCAAAACAAACATTATTGGACTCAAGCTTAAGTTTGTTCCAAAGAAGATTTATTTTCTTCAATACCTGCTCCCAATACCTATGCCATTTGGGAAACCCCCAGAGCATATGAATCATGTCCCCGACTGGATCCCGACATCTGGGGCAAGATGCATCTGGATGTCCCCCAAATAATAACATTATTTTTGGTGTATAATATGCTCTATGAAACATGTAGAATTGCTTGAGCTTCTGGGCTGAAAAAAAGGTATAATTGGTCTATCAAAGTCCATTGCACATCTGTCAACTTCCCCACATCTACCTCCCATTTTACTCTGCTTGACAACTGGGCATCCTTTTCCAATACCTTTAAATGTATGTTTTGATATGCCTTTGAAATGAACCCCTTTAGGGAAATGGCCTCCACTAAATTTTTTAGTAAGGGGACACTACACTATTCTAGTATTCCCTCCTTAAATCGTATTGTTAATGCGTGCCTTAACTGTCGATACTGATAGAAGCTCCTGTTTGAAAATCCAAATTCCTCCTTCAACTCCTGGATCATCTTCAGTACCCCTACAGTATATAATTGTGTTAATACCCCTTTCGTTTCCAATTACCAACATTTTCCAACTTCTTAAGTTCAGGCAGCTTCCCTTTATCCCAAATGGGTGTATACTTAGTAAATCCCAGGTCCATACCTCCAACAACAACTTTGCAGTTGGACATTGGTCCCTACCTCCCAAAGAGTCTGCTTCAAATGTGTCTGTCAGGTCTGTATGTGGGGTACAAGACAGAAACACACAAGAATTATAACTAGCAGTGTCGTTACCCACCTCCCAACCCCCCACTTCTTATAACTGAACTGCCAAGAAGTGACTCCAGGGATGTGGCACAGTCAAACTTCCCTTATCTCTCGGCAGCTGCAGTACCCTCAGTCGGACTCCAGCCTGTCCTTTCTTCCAAATTAATTCCCTAAATAGGCTCTCCAGTTTCTTAAACCACATCCCAGGGATCCATATTGGTAAGTTGTGCAGGATATATAAAAGCTGGGGCTGTCATATCATCTTGATTAAACTACAACCTACCACTGACAAGGGGAGACAGTTCCATGTCCCGCATTTTCCCTTAAATGCTTTTATTAAGGGCTCTATATTTTTTTTGTATGTACAGCTTAGTGTTTACTGTTATATTTATACCTAAGTATTTAAAACTCTCTACCACCTGCAGATGTCCAAAATTTTCTTGTAGTCCCCGTACTACTCCATCCACTGGGAGGAGAGCCGATTGTTCCCAATTGATGGAAAGCCCAGAGAACAAACCAAATCTTTTTGTAATCTCCATTGCCGTTATCAGTGACTGTTCCATATCTCCCAAACATAGGAGTATGTCATCTGCATATAGCGATATTTTTTCCTCCATCCTCCCCCCTTCTAAAGCCCTTTATATCACCCGCTATTCTTATTGATATGGCTAATGGCTCCCCTGCCAGGACAAAAAGCAAGGGTGATAATGGACACCCCTTTCTCGTACCCCATGCTAATATGAAATACTCGGAAGTCCCCCATTAATCCTCATTTTTGCTTTTGGGCCAGTATACAACAACGTTATCCATTTTATAAATACGAGGCCAATCTTAAATACCTACATGGCTTTCCACAAGTACTGCCATTCGACACAGCACGACTCTTACCCCCAAATCTTCTGATGAAATTTTTAGGTTTAAAAATAATCGCCTAATATTTAATGATGTCGATCTACCAGAAATTAAGCCAAATTGGGCTGGGTGAATTATGGTATTTTACTTAGTCTATTTGCCAATATTTTTGCCAATAGTTGGACATCTGCACATAGCAGAGAGATTGGTCTATATGATGCAGGTTGAGTTAGATCTTTCCCCTCTTTTGGAATTATTATAATTGTGGCCTCTGTCATAGATACAGGTAATTCTTTCTTTTCCAGTGCCCCATTTAACACCTCTTAGCCCTTGTACACATGGTTGGACATTCTGACAACCAAATCCGTTGGATTTTGGCGGACGGATTTTGTCCGAAACTGTTGCATACACACGGTCGGACAAAGTTATCGGAAAATCCGATTGTACATGATGACGTTATTTCGTTACGATGGGACTATGTTCAGGCTAGTAGCCAATAGCTTTGGTCTAGGAATTTGATCTGAACATGCATGACACTCTGTCCGTCGAAGTAGGCTACACATGATCGGAGTATGTCTGATCGGAGCATTTTGTCAGAAAATTTTACGGACAAGTTGGAAAACTTGGTTCGTCGGATACACAGACGGAAAACTTGGTCCGTCGGATACACAGACGGAAACAGTCCGATGGAGACCACACACAGTCGGATTATCCGACAAAATGGTCCGATAGGACACATTCCGTCATAATCTCCCACCGTGTGTACAAGGGCTAACAACTCTGGTAAGATTATCTCCCCATATTCCCTATAGATCTCATTTGGTAATCCATCCGGTACTGGTGTTTTGTGACTGGCTGATTCCTGTACAGCTTTTGTAGTTCTTCAATGGTAATTAGTGCTGTCTTCATTCAATAGATATGGAATGAGCAACCCCTGTATAAACTCCTCCATTTCTACCTCCCCCACCTTGGATTTATACAAATCAAAAAAAATAATCCTTAAAGATATTTATTATTTCTGCTGGGCATGTGATCACCCTTCCCGGACAGGTCCCGATTGTCATTATAGGAAACGTAGGAGAGCCTTGGGACCTTGCCAGAAGGGCCAGCATGTGCCCAGTATTTTCTCCCTCTTCATAATGGGCTTGTTTTAGAAAAAAAACGTATATTCTCAGCTTTCTTCAGGGACAATATTCAATATAATTGTTGTGCCTCTGTCTATTTAACTAGATTACCCGACGATGGGTCTTCTATGTATACTTTTTCAGTAACTTTCCCCATTATTTCTAACTCCCAATCCTTAGTAGATTTCTTCCTCCTAGAGATCTGCTGAATTAGGATACCTCTCAAATAGGCTTTGAGGGCATCCCATACCACCCCCTGTAATGCTGAAGTTCTATTAAGTTCTAGAAAGTTTCAGGACATATCCAACATATATTCTTTGGGCGTAATTAACTGCAGCCAGAAGGGGTTAATTCTCCATTCTCTCCCTCCCCGCCATTTCCCTAGTCCTAATGCCAAAACTAGGGGAGAATGGTCCGACAGTCCTCTAGCCTCATATCTGTTGTCTGTTACCAATGTCTCTATTGCCATGTCAGTCCTAGAGAGTGAAGAATGTGTCCCAGAGTAACATGAGAAAATTTGTGTTGCTATATGGCGTTGACGCCATAAGTCCCTTAAACCTGTTCCTTTATATATCCTGTACAGTGACATATACAGGGTCTGTTCAGATCCTTTTCCCGAATGGAACTTGTCAACCTGGGTGTTCATCACCCTATTAAAATCTCCTAGTATCAAGGGTCCCTGCCTTGGTTTATCAAGCATAAATTTAAACACTTTCTTAAAGTGATGCCAGTCACAGAGCCGGAGTCCATGGCCCTGGAAGAA
Source organism: Lithobates pipiens (assembly GCF_037356315.1). Lineage (NCBI taxonomy): Eukaryota > Metazoa > Chordata > Amphibia > Anura > Ranidae > Lithobates > Lithobates pipiens. The sequence continues at coordinate 437,729,214 of NW_027507748.1, forward strand.
AGAGGGCCGAAGATGGATGCGGCCTGCACAGGGGACAGTGCAGGCTTTGTTTGCAGGTAAGTGTCACATAATTTGCTAGTATGCATTGCATACTAGCCCATTATGCTTTTAATTTGCAGGCTTTGCAGGGGCAAAAGAGGAAGTAAAACCCATCTGGATTTACTTCCTCTTTTTTTACTTCTAGTTTGAATGGAGGAGGTATATATACACTCACAAGTACAAATGGCATCTCTGCTAATATACAATATATAAATATAAATCTTCCCTCTCCTTCTATCTTTATTTGTTTACAGGAAAATTACACTGTATTATGTATCAAGATACTTGTTCCTCTTGAATATGAGATATATGTAGAATGTTACTGATGGGAGAAACCCCTGTATTTTAAGCGGGATACTGTTTCTGTTTCTTGTAGATACAGAACTGATACCCTGAGAATCGAGGCAGTTTTAAATAGAGCTGTTTTTTTTTACAGAATCACCCATTCCCCTTACATTCCAAGAGCAAATTGTCACCTCTCCCTTCATTTTACCTAAAAAAAAAAGAATAAATACATAATTAACAAAATATTTATATATACTTGTGTAAGTACTTACCCCAAAAGATCAAAAAAACAAATCTCTTTGACCCATCCTCTATATTTTTTACTCTGTGTCTGTAAATTTGTACCCATTTTTTTTACACACCCACTCATATTTAAATACAAGTGTACATTGCTCATATTTGTTTTTCTTTCTATACCAATTGTGTAAATCTACTTTGTTATTTATCCCGATTTCTCTAAAACCGAAAAACCCAACCTCTCCCCCCACCCCACCCCCCAAACCCTCCTGGAAACCCAAACCAAATCTACCTGTGTAAGTGTCAAAAATACCATGTGTCAGTGTCTAGACACCTGTGAATCTCTAAACAATTACACCTTCTAAGCCGTAGCTCTATTCTGGTGCTCCTAAAAAAAAAAAAAAAAAAAGATTAGTGTAAGATTCTTTTTTTTTAAACCTGAAATGACTGACAGTTTGTTGAGGCATGGTATATCAGAAACATTGGGGTTGATTTACTAAAGGCAAATAGACAGTGCAGTTGCCCTTTGCAAGAGCAGTTGCTCCAGATCTTAGTAAATGAGGTAAAGATTCACTTTGCAAAGAATACCCAATCATGTTCAAGGAAAACAAAAATACAGCTTGTTGGCTTGCATGTGATTGGATGAAGGATGTCAGCAGTCTCTGCAGCCGCTGTGTAACTGCCTATATGCATGTACTCCAGTGATGGCTGACCTGATAGTGACAACATTGGGCCATGAGTGTACGTGTGTTCTAATGGAAATGGTCACATGTATTCTCTATCAAAAGCCCCTGTTATAGGGTAACAATGCAGGAGTACAAATAGGAGGCATTTCCACCTTTAACATGAATTAGCCTGAACAATGACCTTCATGGCAGGATCTCCAGGTAATTATTTTAATGAAAGTTTATTATGAAAACAGCTTTTAAAATGACATTAACATGTTGAAGCATCTATGAGTTTTTAGTGATTGGGCTTACATAGACTTTTCATATATGTTTGCTCATATGCCTTTTTTTTTTTAGCATAATCTGGTCATCCTACCAGTCACTGCAATGGCTATACGACTTCGTGTTTTAGGTGGGCTATGCTCACTCACTGCTTTTGCAGCCGTGGTGTTGGCACCTTCCTGGGTAAGCTCCAGCTGTAAGAATAGATGTGGCCATGTTGAAGCACAGCATACCTATCAGTCTCCTCTTTATCACTGCACGTCATCCTGACCATTATTTCTTTATACCACCTGCAACACCCTATCATGCCTGAATGATAGCAGCTGCCCAGGGCTGTCGGGTGTTAAAGTCAGGGACACAACAGCAATGTCAATGGAAGTGATGAACCACTGCTTCTTCTAACCCATTCAGAGCTCTGGCCATTTAGAGCCTTGGGGGAAGGCAGGATGGTAAAATGACTGTTGTAAGAAGCATTAGAAAAAAGTTATTTTCAGGCTGATTAATGCATCATTTTATACACAGTCTAAGATTCATTAGACTAGGCTTCACATCTACTTTATATGATTATAAGGGTAAAACAATATCTCTGTTGGCCATATACGGGATTTGGAGAGAAAAAATTCTCCATTGAATCATGCCTAAAATAGTGTATATAAACCCCATAACAAAAAATTAACATACTGTATTGCAGATTGCAGTTTACCTTTCCTTAGCTGTGGTGGCTGCATTGTTTTATTTTTTCACATATTTTCTCTTCATTTTAACCTGGTAAACCTACCAGGAACACACTGCCTATCTTAGGGTCCAATGAAGGAAAAAGCATCAAAGAGCTGCTAGTTTAATGTGAGTTCACACAAAGTGGTAAAAGGACAGAAACATTTGGATAGCTATCTGGCTCTGGTTAGGCTGCTGACAACTGACAGAGCTACCCTCCAGTGGGTACCAAGCAGGTTACCAGAAAAAGAAAACATGCATCAATGGAAAGAGCGCCAGACCAAAAGATAAAAGAGTCATCACATTAATGTATTGGTTTGCACTAAAACAACAGCCAATGCGTTTTGGGGATCAGAAAAACTCCTCCTTCATCAGGGCTTCAGTTAAAATAAGAACCTTGAATGGACTTAAAATATGCCTTTCCTGTATGAATTTATGTAGGGAAGCTAATTACTGGGTCAGGACAGTAAAGCCCCATACAGACTATCAGATTTTCTGCTGTTTTTTTGTCTTCAGATTTAACAAACTATGTAGTGCAAGGGCCTGCCTGATTGCATACAAATTGAAACTCCTAATGTTTGACCTCATATTATATGGTTTTGGTAAATCTGAAGACAAAAATCAGCAGAAAATATGATAGTGTGTATGGGGCTTAAGGCTACTTTCACACATGGGCATTATTGAATTGCGGGCAGCATTCCCACGATTCTACCCGCAATTTGAAAATGCCCAGGTGCGAATGACAAATCGCATAATTCACATTTCAGATGCCATTCATTTGAATGGCACCTAAAAATGCGGTGCAGTTCTGCCGCATTTTGTCGCGCAATAAATTACACGACAATTGTGGCAAACCACATCATGTGAAGCTTGTTGCCAAAAAAAGTTCAGGGGCTTCTTTTAGACGACTTGTTTCACGTGACGCGGGTTGCCGTGATTGCAGCAAGATTTATCGAGCGACAATTGTGACAGAACAGCACCACACTTTTAGGTGCCGTACAAATGAATGGCATCTGTGCGTTGTGCAATTTGTCATTCACACCTGGACATTTTGAAATTCTGCCTGCTATTCAAAATGCCCATGTGTGAATGCAGACTTATCGACCAGCAGTATCTCCGTGAGCAATCAAGATAATGGGGTTGATTACTAATACTGGAGAGTCCAAAATCTGGTGCAGGTGTACATGGTCGCCAATCAGTTTCTAATATCACCTTATTCAATTAAGCTTTGACAAGAAACCTGATTGGTTTCTCTGCAGAGATGCACCAGACTTTGAGCTCTCCTTTTTTTTTAGTAAATCAACCCCAATAATTCTGTTAGGGTGACAAATGTACTGTATCTAGAAGAAGCAGAGTTGTCACCCTAGGAAGTGGTGTGCTAGGAACACATAACACTCCACCCTCTACATAATACAGGAGGAGGTATTTTGTAGTCAACAATAACTGGGAACATTGCTTATCTAAAAACTGACTGCAGAGTATGAGAGCACAAAAAGTTATAAGCTCAAGATTTCTGGCTGGATAGACAGCTATTTTTTGCATTTGTCCAACAGACATAATAAAATGGTTTATTTAACAAAGCCATAGGGGAGCAAATACGAGACATTTACAGATAGAGTTTACATACAAAAGTATGAGTAATTTTTACTAAAATCAAAAACTAGAATGACCAATGCTAAATTGCTTTAAAACATTATTCCCTTTAAGTACTCCACAATAACTGTAAAGAAATATTAAGTTAATAAAAAAGGTAAACAATTTAGAACTGAAGTCTAATTTTAAAGCACAGTTTTAAAATCAGTAACTGCTGAAATCTCTGAATATAAATCCAACTATGGCGCGCTCCCTTGTAATAACAATATAAAATATGCTTCTCAAAAAAAAGGTATTGAAACATCGAAAATAGTATCTGTAAAATATTGAAGTTCATGCCTATTTTTTTGTCTGGTAAAATGGCTTAACTGTCCACAAATATAGAATGTAGCTATTCCCTATTTTTCCAGTAGGTGTCACACTTGCATGATGAAATGCACTGGCGTACTTAAAGTGCTTAAACACAATTGATTTTTAAGTGATGGGTTTTGAATCATAAAGTATAGTTCTTCCTTTTTAGAATATACATCAGCACAGTCATAAAATAACATGACTTTAACATTTCAAAACTTTTAACATTACTAATTTTGATGCATATGTAATTTGCTTCCCATTTGCACATAAAGCAGGATGGTTCATTGCACAGAGCTCTTTAAAGTGCTGCAGATGAATGAAATGAAGTAGATTGGGTGAAGTAGATTCCATATTTAAGATTATTCATCTTAAACAATACAATATGAAAGCTGTTAACTCCTATAAAACATCGTTTGCTTCTTTTTTATTTACATTACATTTTTTTTTACATTTTAATGGTTGTTTATACAAATGGTGTTAACTGTGCTTGCATAAGGATGTGGTTTTATTATTATTTGTACAGTATGTCTTCAAAAGGATTAAAGCTTTTTCTCAGGATTAGATGTGATTTTATACTGAAGATTTTTTTTTTTTTTTTTTTAGATTTAATGCTTGGCAGCAAAGCTACGGTCTACATTAAGTTTCAGCCTGCAATGTTCCATATCCTATTTGTCATACAAAGCTTTCTGAGTGTGTACAGGACAATGCCAGCCATTGGAAGTGGATTGCCAAATGTATAAAAAGTAATCAGCCCAGTTTAAAAAAAAAAAATGCATTTTCAACTTTAATATACAATAGGGTTGCCACCTCATCCCTTTAAACCCAAACACCTATTAATTACACAGGTTCTGTGGCTGATTAAGGTGGTAATTAAATTCACTTAGTGCCTTATCTGTAATAAATTAGCCTGAGACCCTGTGCAATTCATATGTGTTTAGATTTAAAGGGATGAGGTGGCAACCCTAAATAGAGGTATACTCCAGAGAAATACCCATGACAGTGGTCATATTTCTGCTAACTGGAGTTCCCTTTTAACTTAACAGATACAAGACAAGACATTAACCTAAAACGATTTCCTTTTGTAGTTTCATTTAGTGCAACAAAGGTTACAAGCTTTTATTTTCAAGAATTTGTATGATGATTTATCACAGCAACAGTAGTCAATACAAATAACAAATGACAGAACAGTTGTAGTTTTTCCTTGCATAGACCATTAAAGGCAAGTGATGAACAGGACAAGATGTTTCTGACCTCTCCTACCGTAACTTCATTCTGTAGATATACATTATTGCAATTATTGGTTTTCCTTGTAGAGTATAACCACCTAAACCCTGTCCACTCTTAGATCCCATTCAAATAGCGGGAACTTATGGTTTTGCGTGTGTGGGGGGCGATTTTTATGCGATTCTGTGTCCCGCATAGGGCAGCTATTTACTTCAATGGGCTGCTCTATATGCGTTTGTTGCCCAAAAAAATCTCCTGCTCCATTTTTTGGGTGGCAAGCTTTGCATGATTTTTAAAGGCACGTTTAATTGGAGCAACATTCTTTTGCACGATACTTGTTTCAACATTGCACTGTGTTTTGGGTGCCATTTAGAATGAATGGCACCCAAATTTGTGGTGTACATTTTGCAGTGATTGCCATGCAATTTGGAATCATCAAGTGTGAATGGGGCCTCACAACCCAACATTATTTTAGTAACAAACAGGCTAGAATTCACTAAAAAATTTGGATTTTGAGAGCATACACCTTAATAATTTATACATTTACTGGATATACTGTATAGAATCCCACTATTATTTTGAACACAGTGGTACTTAGACCCTAATATTTTTCTGAACGAAATAGTTCAGCATTGGTTATTGCTTTTACCAGCATTAATGAAATAACAGTCTTATAACAGTTAGGAAAGTTAGTGCTATAAAAGTAGGATGTTGTGCAATTTTAATGGAGTAGCATGCAAAATGTATCAGACTGTTATGATGCAGTTAATGTCATTTTTACAGGATTATTTTACACAGGTAATCTGTGTCACAGGGTCAGTAATTGCCAAATCTGTTCCCACAGCTGTTCACTCTGGGCAAAATAGATTTTAGGGTCATGTCACACTAGCAACTTTGTAGAAAAGATATTTAACAGCTACAAATCCATATGACAATTTGTTGCTAACTAAACAGCTGATGATGTAACTGGCTTCAATATGTCTGCATGCAGCTACATATTGTTGGTATGCCACAGTTACTAGCATCTTCATTGAATAATATGAGTAGATACAGAATTGCTGATTCTGTAGGTACCGGTAAAATCTGCAAATACAATAATTACAACATACTAATGCTGGCCATACTCTATGTCAGTGATTGCGAACCTTGGCACCAGGGCCGCTGATAGGGCAGTACAACCAGCCCTGTTGTACCAGGCCCGACCAGCAGGGGGGGCCCGAGCAGCTTTTAACTTCTAGCTAAAAAAAAAGCAAAATAACTATATTAACCCGCACCCACTTGATTACCAAGGTATATAAGGAATATATATTCATTTCCTGGGCCCCATCAGGTTACCAGAGGGACCCAGGAGGTGAAAGCAGAAGAGGGACTTTTTTACCATTTTCGGGTGCAGGGATACAATTCCATGCCGCATGCTGCTCTCAGTATACCTGTACAAACTAAAGTTCTTCCTGCTCACTGTATGACTCTCCGGCGGATGGATATTACTGTTATACGGCTCCCTTCATTCAGTAAGTGCTGCAGCTTGAGGGACTTATCACTGAGGCGGCTGAGACAGACAGAGCAGGAGGTGTAATCCGGACAACGGCAGTGGTGCACAGGCAAGTAGTCCCCTGCACATACACACACAGTGACAGGTCACACTATTGTAGAATGTGCAGTCCCCAGACTCTGTGTGCTCATGGTTAATATCATTATGATGATCAGGGCACAGCAGGTGCTGTATGGCTCTGTCAGTGTAACATAGCTGTTGGGTGCTGACTTTCCTGATATATGGCTGTACTGTGTGTTACAGACTATAACTCAGCACAGCCATAACAAAGTCAGCACCACACAGTCATGTTACACTGACAGAGCCATAGAGAACCTGTGCTCTGATCATCATAATGATAATGACCATGAACACATAGTGAGATGCTACTTTTACACGTGATGGGGGGAATGAACAGTAAAAACACACAGCCAAGCTGCATTTTTACCGCCCCCAAACCACTCCACTTTGATAACCTTTCACCCGAGCTTTGCAATTCCTTTTTCATGCAGACCCGATTGAAAGCTCCATGTAGGTTTACAGGTATGAACTGACTTGTGTGCATTTAGATCCACCTTTCTCCGTGTCCATTCAGATGGGAAAAAAAAATGTGGACAAGAATATCCTTTTCTATTTTTCCAGACCTAAATGTGACAGATCAGAGGTAGCCTGATGTAAATGGACACAAGTCGGTGGTGTATGAAGACACAAACTGAATGGGCACAGATGTCAAAACACTGACATCTCTCCCATTCAGATGCAGTTATGATTGGTGGGGCGCTGTAAATGTTATATGTTCCAGTTCCTACCTCCAGACACCCCCACCCCACCCTGACAGCGTGGATGCAGGGGCATAATGAGGGGCGGGGTTGTGGGCAGAGCCAGGGTGGGTTGTGGGCGCGGTCAATGGGGCCCTGTCAGATAGGCTGTATGGGGCCCTATGATTTCTAACAGCAGCCCTGCTTGGCACCCCAGATGTTTTGGAACTACATTTCCCATGATACTCATGCACTCTGCACTGTAGTTGAGCATCTTGAGATATGTAGTTCCAAAACATCTAGGGTGCCAAGGTTCGCCATCACTGCTCTATACAAAAAATCAGCCACAATTCAGTCATTTACTTGTGTGAATGTTGCCTAATGATTGGTGAAAGTCACTTTTGATGCTTTATATAAATGCCCCTTATAAATATTTGACATATGTGATCCACATGTTCATTCTTAGATTCAGCTATACTTGACCGCTTAGGCTGGCCATACATTATACAATTTTCTTGTGCAACTTTCCTTTAGATTTGCCAAAACCATATAATAGGAGGTCAAACCTAAACACTTTCAATTTGTATTTAATCAGACAGGCCCTTCTACTACATAGTTGAAGGTAAATCTAAATAAAATTGTATAAAAAAATTGTATGGTGTATGGCCAGCTTTATATGTGCTATACCGCGCCTTTACTATTCAACTGAGCATAATGATTAAAGGAGCTTGGTTGGCTGTACTTCTCCTGTGGATCACAGGAGTGCAGATCGTTTTGCAATCCTGTAACCATTTTCAGTAGACAGTGGGCTGAAGTCCGCTGTCTGCTGATGTCACAGAGCCAGTCTAGGCTCAGGCTAAATCATGACAATGAAGTCAGAATCCACCCACATGCCTGAACCAGCACCCAGCTTAGATCTCAGCAAGGCACCAAGAGGCTGAGCCGGCCGCTGTCACCCCCCTATTGCCTAGCACTCCATTGAGTTCAGCCCCTCTGACAGTCACCAGCTCTCTGCTCAGGGAGCTGTGAGAACAGAGCGATCAGTGGTGTTAGATCGATCGTTTCTCAGTATTAGAGCCAGAGGGGGACAGATGCAGCATCAGACCAATGCTGCATCCAGCTAGGTAATTATGATTAAAAGTTTAAGTATTAGTATAATTGCAGATCCCCATAATTCTCTTTTAAATAAAGAATACATTAAAAAAAACCCTATTAAGTGACTAAACTCCAAACCACTGGAATTTCTGCAATACCAGCCTAATAATGACTGCAATTCATTCATTCATATCAACAAAAATGCAGAGTGATTCTGCAATCGTTACATATTGCTGTGAAAAGCACTCATGTGACATGACCCTCAATTTAAAAAAAAAACTTTTGTAATTGGGGAAATTCACTATTTATTGCCATGTGGTATTACAGCAGTAAATAGGGCACAGGGGAGCCGCCCCATCCATGCTTCTGGCCCCCTAATCTACATGCAGTGCACCAGATGCATGGATTCCAGTCCGTTTATTTTTATCTTGAAGCACAGAGACTCCAATAGGCTTCAGAAAAGGGTTAGCCCGGGCCATAGAGCTGTGGGTGCACTGTTTGGAAAAGTAATTGCTCTTTCATGTTTTTATTGCTTTCTGGCTGTGGGTGCACTGTTTGCTGCCCCAATTTTTTTTTTTTTTTTTTTTTTTTTTACCACCAGCCGCCACTGTATTACAGTGCAATTACTTATAGTGAAGCAGCAATGATTTCCATTGGTGAGATATTTGTGGTGCATTACCTTTAAAGTGTTTGCAAATGTAAACTTTTTTTTTTTTTTTTTTACATTTTGGAAAAGTAAGCGCTATTTCAGTTTTTTATTGCTTTCTGTGTTTCCTGCTGGGAACACATAATTTGTCCTTAGAATTAAACAGAACAAGAGGTGGGTGGAAAAAGGGAAATCTTTTGATAGAAAGTGCAGGAGACAACTCTCTATCTTCTTCCATCAAGAAGATGTATTTTTTCTTTTGCGTTCACTGGGAAAGGAAGTGAAGGTAAATCTCGGGGTACAGCAAAAAATAGTCTGATTGGGGTTTTTTTCCCTACTCATACACTCAAATACAAAAAAAAAAAAGTTTGGGCTATACATACACTTTAAGATCATTTATAAAAAAGAATAACTACACAACCACATTGGTTCTGATTAACTTTGACCAGTTTGTGTGAAGCCAAACTTTTGCAGAAACATTGACACTGGGCGCACACTGACTATGTCCAGGGCCAGTTGGAGTCTTTTTTTTTTTTTTTTACATGTAACCACTCAGACAAATGGTTACAGGCATACCCCACTTTTAAGTACACAATGGGGTTTATTTATTACAGCTGGAAAGTGCAAAATCAGGCTCACTTCTGCATAGAAACCAATGAGCTTCTAACCCCAGCTTGTTAAATTAAGCTTTGGTAATAAAACCAAGAAGCTCATTGGTTTCTATGCAGAAGTGAGGATGATTTTGCACTTTACAGCTTTAGTAAATAAACCCCATTGTGTACTTAAAAGTGGGGTTTGCCTGTATATGTGAACAGGGGTGCAGACAGTCATACATTTACACATCTGACAGCCTCCAACGACAGATGCAACTGTTCGCATGCAGTGTGAGTAAGCAGCGTTTACAACTGCTAGTAAAAATCTACTAATTTTTGCCAGTGGATGCTTCTGGCTGCAGATAAACTTTTAGATGGGAACAAGGGACACCTATTAGCAAAATTATGTAGGCATAGGACACACCTCCTGCCACATCCCCTTAAAAGGAAATTATGCAAAAAAAAAAGTTAGATAGTCATCTATATTGGCTTTTGACATTTACAAATGCAGAAATTTAGAAATTGGATGAAAGGTTTGCCATGTGAAACACTTTTTGATAAATAAGTAGTGCATTTTATATACAGCTATATAGTTTAGACAAAAATCAGGGACAAATCAGGTGGTAAGAGGGACAGGGGGAGCTTTGTTTCAAATCAGGGACATTCTCTCAAAATCCGGGACAGTTGGGAGCTACGCAACATGAAAAGGTGACCAGAGTACAACCAAACTAATTGAGCAGACAATGACCAAGCTTCCACCTGCTCAGCGGGGACTAGCCTCTGCCCCGGGTGAAAGGGGCCAAATATTTAAAACAGATACTGTTTAAATATGTTTACTTATACAACATTTTTTATTTTATTGCTATCCTCCATAGATACAATGCAGAGAGTAAACATCGTTGCCCTAAAAAAAGGAAGCCTTAAAAAAGTAAACAAATGTACATCTAAGAACTGATATGCTACAATATATTACATTTTTGTTCCTATTATTTCTAAGAAAAATGTCTCCATCATATGATTCTATTGAATTTTTCCCTTGCTTAGTGAATAAGGTGAAGCTCCGCTTACTTTTTTTAAAATTTTCCTTGCATGTAATTGAGTATTATTTACAAAGTGAATTCTAACTGTATTTACTAAGCTAGGGGAAAATTCCCTTGCAAAGTGAAAATACCCCTATGAAGGGCAGACCCTATTCTCCTTTAGTAGATCAACCCTAGTGCCTCTCCCAGAAGGCTACATGAGTCAAAGTCAGATTACAGTCATCCTGTTTCATGGAATACAACATTCCCCACAGTGATCGTAGGTATACTGCACACTGAGTTTTATCTTTGATGAAAGAACTGTACAGGGTAATTTTTGACCACACTATTGGTCATTTGATCATTGTGAAGAAAGAACCTCTTACTTAGCCCTAGTTTCAGCAAGTGTATTGGAGTGCCACCTCTCAATATTTGTACAATAAAATGGATAAGGATCCACGATAATGTTTGCTCTAATTCTTGCAATGTATATAACTGACCTGCAGGAAATTGTATTTTTATCAACCATAGTGAAATTTTACGTTAAGCGTATTCATACACATTTCCACGTATAATCAATGCTATAATCAGTTTTGTTCTATTTTAATGCTTTATGTCATCATTCCCTCCTTCCATCCAGTCACTCATTAATTACAAGACAAATGTGATATTTTAGATTATCAGTTAATACATTAACTGACTTCTCTGATCACAGTTTTTATATATAAAATAATGACAGATTTATTACTACCCAGTTGTGATAGAATATCTGATCTGAACCTACCAGCAGTGTTTTTTCCTCCCATATTCTTGTTTTAATTCATTTTTCTTTGTTGGATATACACTGTCTACTGCAATTACAGTATTATTACTTTATGGTGTACCTGCCAGGTAATCTCAAAGTTAAATTATTAACTGTCGCTATTGTTAAATGAAAACTCCTTTGCATGACTGAATAACATCTCTCTCCTAACTGTCACATAAAATAAACAGGAGAAATGTGTCTTCGGGATGGATAGCAACGTTGTATTGATGGTGGGAAGGTGCTTTGGAATGATTGCAGTCATCAATTGAAAGCCATAAAAAGCTAAATCCTTACAACTGATCCTTAAAATGGTTGCTATTGTTGTTATTAATGTTATTATTGTTGTTTTTAAATTATTTTGATTAATAATAATAATAATAATAATAATAATAATAATATAAATAATATTACGTTATACTTTTGGACCTACAAAGAAATACTAAGTTTCTGTTTAGAAGTCAACTGTTACTATCAACAATGGTTTAGGTTGTTAGATATATATTTTTATTTTTCTATTTTATTTTTTTCAAGAGAAAAAGGCAATTTCCAAATTATACCAGTGACCATACATAATATAGTGCAAATACAAAAAAAGAACTATCAGAGATCAAATTCCATCACAGTAGACTAGGTCAGACAGTTATGACGAATAGACCAATCTGGTCAGTCATAAAAAAAAGAAAAGAACAAAAAAAAACATATAAATGGCCTACAATGATACTGCCCCGCCCCAAAGGGGACAGGGGATATCTACCCATGCATAGTCATGCATTAGTCTGACCTGCCAGGGTGAGGCCTTGCCTCGGGCAGGGATCCCAACTTGGGGTTGCCACCAGGGGGGTATGCCCGGAGCGAATTCACTGCGCATCAGAAAAGTGCTTACATTTTAAATATAAGCAGAAGAGAGTAAGAGAAAGAAGAGAAAAGCTGGTGAAAGAAAAGGCAGGAAGAAATAAAAGGTAGGAGAAAATAAAAAGGAAAGGGAAAGGAGGGAGAGAGAAAAAAAAGGATGGTGTAAGGGGATGGCTCACCACAGAGGGGGGTCTCTATGGAATGTGTTTTTCTATACAGAGGAAGGTGAGGCTCTCTTGGATGTGGACCCCTTTGGTTGATGGATTTGACCCAGGCTGTTATATTTTTAGTAGATGTCAGATATATAAAATATATTATAGGGAGAAAGTATAAACAAAAAGTATACATTTAAAAATAAAAAAGAATTAAAAGCAACATGAGCTGACAAAATTACATATAATACATTCAAAAATTCATCTACAGGCATACCCCACTTTTAGGTATACAATGGGGTTTATTTACTAAAGCTGGAAAGTGCAAAATCAGGCTCACTTCTGCATAGAAACCAATGAGCTTCTAACCCTAGTTTGTTCAATTACGCTTTGGTAATAAAACCTGGAAACTCATTGGTTTCTATGCAGAAGTGAGCCTGATTTTGCACTTTCCAGTTTTAGTAAATAAACCCCATTGTGTACTTAAAAGTGGGGTATGCCTGTAATTACATTCAGTATGAGTTGTCAGTAAGAAGTTATTAATGTGGTAAGGTCAGTATTTATGTTGTCAAGGGTTTAAAGCCCAACTCCAACCTCAATCCTCCTTTCCTTAGAGCAATCTATGAAAAAAAAAAATTCTACATGCCAATATCTTTTGTCCAGGTATTTTCGATCAAGTCAGAAGTCTTCTTCTTCCTCTTCTTCAACTGTCAGTTGATCTCTTATTTAAAGTTGAGAGAACTCTAAGGCCGCGTACACACGGGCGGATTGTCTGCCCAACTAAGTTCGTCAGACAATCCGACAGACAGTCCGTCCAAATTTTGAATGAACGGACTTGACCACACACGATGAACAGACAGTCCGCTGAAAACTTGCGCGATGACGTGTACAGCACGTACGACGGGACTAGAAAAACGACGTCCAATACACTGCAATGCAACCTTCGGCCGTGTAAATCCTTTCTGAGCATGCGCCATACTTAGTCCGTCCAACTTGCCTACACACGAGCGGACTGTCCGCTGAAACCAAGTTTGGACGGACAAAACCAAGTTTGGACAGACAAAATTACGGAAATTCCGAAAGACAAAGTCCGTCAGACTGTCCGCTGAAAAAGTCCGCTGAAGCCCACACATGAGCGGATTGTCCGCTGAAACACGGTTCAGCGGACTAAGTTGGGCAGACAATCCGCCCGTGTGTACGCGGCCTAAGAAGAAAAAAGATGGAGAGGAGGACGTACAAGATGAAAAAAATTATGAAAGGAGCAAAAACAGAGAAGACCTTCTATGGCTGAGGCTTACAAAAGGTTTTTAACCAATTCAGCTTTCACACATACTGCTCCTATGGACCTGAGAATTTTTTATGTTTCTGTTATAGACCTATTGACTCTACAAAAAGAGACAAAAAGGTACACCTCTTCAATATCTCACACACACGCACACCAGTAACAAGTATAGATAACAAAGTGTTTTTTTTGTGCCCAAAACATTTCCATGCATGATCCTCCAATGACGTGATTTGCATGTCAATAATCAGTGTGCACTCTTGATTTCTAAACTGAAAGACACACTTTTTCTGCTTTGATCAGTGTTATTTAAAAAAAAAAAAAGTGTTACTGTGGATGAAAAGTATATGTTTTATTCTATTGTTTGTCTCATTTAAAATGACACCCACATTATATGCTTCTGCTACAAAGCATTTCACAGTTATTTACAAATGAAATAAAGGCTTTTTTCAATTTTACATTTTTTTAAATGCAATACTGAAAATAAGTTTAAATAGTAATGGTTATGAAAACAGAAATAAAAAAAAACAGCAGAAATATAGCTTCAAGATACCATGCCAGATAACTATGTCAGAGGTACCAGTCAACCTGTCCTATAGTGGCTATGGTCCGAGAGTTAAAGAAAACTGTCCCAGAGCAAGAAATAGCAGATATACTGGTGTTCAGGAAAGATTTTTACTTAATATACTAAAGGCAAATAGGTTGTCTGCTTTGTAAGGCAGGTTACTCTTTGCAAGGGAATTTTCCCCAGAACTTAGTGAATATAGTGAAGTTTCACTTTGCAAGGAATAGCCAATCGCGTGCATGGAAAAAAAAAGAATTTTTGTTGCTACATTAACCACTTTCAGACCGGACCAATTTGCTGGTCAAAGACCAGACCACTTTTTGCGATTC
This sequence comes from Lithobates pipiens, assembly GCF_037356315.1. Taxonomy (NCBI): domain Eukaryota; kingdom Metazoa; phylum Chordata; class Amphibia; order Anura; family Ranidae; genus Lithobates; species Lithobates pipiens. The sequence continues at coordinate 437,744,237 of NW_027507748.1, forward strand.
GGCACTGCGTCGCTTTAACTGACAATTGCGCGGTCGTACGACGTGGCTCCCAAACAAAATTGACGTCCTTTTTTTCCCACAAATAGAGCTTTCTTTTGGTGGTATTTGATCACCCCTGCGATTTTTATTTTTTGCGCTATAAACAAAAATAGAGCGACAATTTTGAAAAAAACGCATTATTTTTTACTTTTTGTTATAATAAATATCCCCCAAAAATATATAAAAAAACATTTTTTTCCCTCAATTTAGGCCGATACGTATTCTTCTACATATTTTTGGTAAAAAAAATCGCAATAAGCGATTATTGATTGGTTTGCGCAAAAGTTATAGCGTTTACAAAATAGGGATAGTTTTATAGCATTTTTATTAATAATTTTTTATTATTTTTTTTTTACTAGTAATGGCGGCGATCTGCAATTTTTATTGTGACTGCGACATTGTCGGGGACCCATCGGACATTTTTGACACATTTTTGGGACCATTGTCATTTATACAGTAATCACTGCTATATAAATGCAGTGTTTCCTGTGTAAATGACACTGGCAGTGAAAGGGTTAACCTGTGGGTGGCAGTGTAGGGGTTAAGTGTTCCTAGGGGTGTGTTACTAATTGTGGGGGGGTTGGGCTTTCATTTAGTGTACACTGATCTCTGCTCCAATCACATGGAGCAGAGATCAGCGTCACTAGTTGCTAGGCAGAATGGGAAAATGTTGTTTATACAGCATTTCCTCCATTCGGCCGCTCCGTGAGACGATCGCGGGGATGCCCGCGGCGATCGAGTCCGCGGGTCCCGCGACCGGACTCACGGGGGTCCCGACCAGCGCGATGGCACGGTGGCAACGAATATTGGACGTACATGTACGCCAATATGCCTGCCCGTGCCATTCTGTCGACGTACATCGTCGTGCGCTGGTCGGGAAGTGGTTAATTAATGAGGAAAGTCAGCTCTGGGGAAAGTTCCCTTGCAAAGTGCAACTCCCAATGTAAAGTGAACAGCCTATTTGCCTTTTGTAAATCAAGCCCAGAGTCTAGTTTTCATTTCTTACTTTAGAGAGTACATTTCTGGCAATGTGGCAGGGCCCCTGGAGTTTAGAGAGAGAATCAGTGATGTCAACTCATTTAATATGCCGATCAGCTATAACAATATGATGACCCACCTAATACTAACTTGAAATTACTCACTGTACCGAGATAGTCCAATTGCCCCTTAGTTCCTTGGTGAGTATCTGGCTAGGAACCAGACTTCCAACCCCCCTTATCTCCCACCTAATACTAAGTAGGTCCCCTTTTTGCCACCAACACAGCTCTAAACCATTGTGGCATGGAAGCCACTAGACACATGCAGGTATGCTGGGGTATCTGGCCTATATATAAGACCTGGTATAAGTCCTATAAGCTGCCAGGTGGAGCCTCTATGGATCGCACTTGTTATTCCAGCACATTCCAAAGATGCTTCATTGGATTAAGAGCTGGAGAATTTGAAGGTCAGGTCAATACCTCAAACTCATTGTTGTGTTCCTCAAATCATTCTTGAACCATTTTTGCAGTGCGCCAGGGCACATTATCCTTCTGAAAGAGCCCACTAACAACAGCATATACCGTTTCCATTAAGGGATTTACTTGGTCAGCAACAATGTTTAGGTAGGTGGTACATGTCAAAATAAAATCCACATAAATGGCAGGATCAAGGTTTTTCACCATGACATCGAAGCATCACCCTGCCTCCACTGGCTTTCCTTATTCCCATACTGCATCCTAGTGCCATCTCTTGACTAGGTAAGTGATGCACACTCACCTGGTCATCCACATGATGTAAAATAAAATGTGGCCACCTTTTTCTATTTCTCTGTGGTCCAATTCTGATGCTCACGTGCCCACCGTAGGTGCTTCCGACTGTAAACATGCATCAGTATGGGCACTCTGATTGGTCTGCAGCTACACAGCCCCATACACAACAAACTGCAGTCCCATTTTTTCTGCCTTTAACACATCAACCTCATGGACAACATGTTTACTTGCTGCCCAATATACCCCATGACTTTCAGATGCCATTGTAACAAGAATTAATGCTATTCACTTTACCTGTCATTGATCTTATTTTTATGGTTGATTGGTGTATACAGGCCTGGGAAAAGCAAGCCCCTGCAAACATATATTGTTAAATTTAGGGTTAGGTAAGGACACCCTTGTTTGTTTTTTGGTATAGACTTTCTGTACAAGACCATTCTGCAGTGAAACTATGTTTGTTTCCTTGCTGAACAAAAGTTAAAGACAAACCTGTTTGGAATGTTTTTGGTGTCCCTGTCTCATGTGTGGTTTGCTGTTGCCATTACCAACTGTGCCTGTCCCCATTACACTATGTATTCCAAAGTTTTGGTTACTTGGCAGGAGTGTCATTGAGTATACTGATAAAAATGATCATCAATCTGTCAATTCTACATTTCACATCAGAAAAGCTGGAATCTCATAGAATAAGATACATTTTTGCCAGCAAGAAAGATGAACGATTAAGTGTGTTGGTGTTATTAAAAAAATCAATGGTCTTTAGGAATAGTTTTTTTGAAACAGAATAAGAAAAAAAAACTAAATTAAAGTCATGTTTCCCTCCACAAGATATGTAGCACGCTATTCTGCAGGGAAAGCCACTTGCTCAAATCCAATGACTGCTGCAACACTCTTCACCTTTAGCAAACATCTTTTGCCGAAAGGTTATGTTATCACTCTATGTTTAGAACTCATTGGATTCCTACATGTCAGATTATTGAATCCAAATACAGTAGGCACTCCCAAACTGGAAGTAGACATCGAACAACACTGACAAAATACCATACCTTCCAACTGTAGACTTTCATAAAGATGGACATCATAAAGAAGGGAGTGAACTGCGGTTCACACTTGGGGAGGCTATATAGCTCTGATAATAGAGCGTAATTTAAAGGACACAGTTATATAGAGTCTGAGCCTATGCACAGTATACACTGCACACATTTGCCACAGTTCTTGTATTAACAAAGCCCTGTAATATCATGTGCCACATGCTAGATTCTTACAGACACTCATAAACCTTAGGACAAAATATGATTTAGAAAAACTCTTCTATTACTGTACATATGCTTTCTGTCTGAGCCTACCTTAGAAACACAACTTCAAACGCTCAAGAGCTACTCAGTAACCAGCAACTGTTAAGGCAACAAGGAGTGTTTAACACAAAGTATAAAGATTACAGTGGCTATGTAACACAGTGCTTGTCAGGAAAAAAACCCTAGCATGGATGGTTAGATCGAAATTCAGTCTCCATTATCATTCAGTGGATTAGGGGGAATGCACAAACTCCTGCAGACTCTTTCTGTAACCATTGGTCCTTAACGAAGTATGGACCTTTAGTTAGAGGGCTCAATGGACTACAAGTGCGATGATCACTACGCAGACGTGTAGTTTGTTTTTTTCACAGATTTCTGGTGGAGTCATGCACAGTCATGCAAAATTCAAAACTGACTGGAGTAGCCAGGGAGAAGAAACTTGTGATCCTGCCAAGGGGGTAAAGATTGGGGAGGGGTGGTGTTTGGCATCATGTTACATATTACACACTAAATATGGGTTTAACATGTAACATGGTAAGAAAGGTGGAGTTAGCCTTTAACATTCGAGCCCCAAAATAATCACCATTAACATACCCTTAAATATTCAGGCCCTAGATTCATCCATTCACATTTCCTAATTCCAGATCACCCCCCTTACCAATCAAACCCCTTAAAGAGTCAAGAAATATCAGTCGCACTAAGTGTAACTGATCTCAGTGCTCAGCAGACAAAAAACTTCTTGCACGATAGCTGCTATTATATAAAAAGAAAATTGTGAAAATATGCAAGGAAAATATAATGTGACCCCATTGTTAACAGCGCTTAAAAATACCCAGAAGTATTCAGTGCAGTAATTGGCATCCAATGAATGATAAATTATACACAATTAGTCAATAAGTAAAAAAATATATAGTCCATGAAGTATGTGGGGTGATCTGTATCCCAACAGAATCTTACGAGAAATCACTAAGTTCCTGAATACCATCACCGATACACCACATGCACAAATACCCCCTTTGGTAATGCACTCACCACAAGAATGAGTCAATCAGCCTGATATCTCCACACAATGTTTGATAGACACCTGTCCATGGATCGTGAAAGTTCCTCATAAAGTGGCTCAGAAGTGCATCATGCAAAACAAAGGAACACTCCACATAGCATAATACTGTCATTTTATTAAGAATAATTATATCACCCACTAACAATATATGCTTACAGGAAGAACTATAAAAACATTGTATATCCATTAGACTACTACACAGCGTATGTTCTCTCATAGATTTCTGGTATGGCTGGCCACAATGAAACCCGGGATGACACACACCGTGATTGACAAGAGAGCCACGCAGTCACTCCCTAATGCATTTCGTCATTGCGTCTTCTTCGGAGGGCGTGGCCACGCGGCATGGCTCACTCACTAAATACACAAGGGGCAGGCAATTAACCCTACATATAATGAGGCATATCAGACCAAAAGATCAAAAGCATCACCGCGGCCGGCAATGCTCAATCTGAAACTCATGCACAACCCATACCCATCAAAGTGCTGGGGAGTATTCACTGTAGAGTGACCATATAAACATTAGTTTCAAACACATGTACCACAACTGGGGAAGAAGTTAGGACAGCATGTTGTCACATATGGGAAGACCTACCCCCAGGTAATTGGCATATCATTTATTCAATCTAGGGGGTCTGCTTGAATGGTATTCATTTGTTCATCCATTTTAGTTTGGCCATTAATTATAGGACTATAATACTTTACTTTTTAATACCTATTTTAATATATAACGGTGATATTTCATTATTTTATATATGATGATTTACTAATTGCACTCCTATGACCCTTAGGAGAAGCCCAGCCTAAAAAACTCAGGCTGGTCTTCTCCTTTAATGTGTTCTATACACCAATGGTGTACAAAATGCGCTCAAGTTGCCATATTTCATTGAATTTTACACAAATTTAGAGCACTGCAGTTTAAAAAGGAAAGGTAATGTTTCATAAAATTAAGGCAGTACTAAACCCAATAACAAAAGTGTAATATATTGCAGCTTACCAAAAATATAATATATTGCAGTTTACCAATCTTTAGATGTGGTGTCCTAATTAATTTTCTTTTGAGGCTTTTTTATTTGTATTTATTTCACATTGTATTCCAGCCAGTAATACACTACCTGTATTAGGGTGTCTGCAGTCTGAAGTAGTAAAGCAGACACCTTTGGATAGAAGCATTGCCATTTGGGGAGAGGGTGGTGTTAAATTAGCAGATTTAGATGAATGTGACTAACAAATTAAAGCTGAACTTTAGATAACACTTTATAGGCACTTTATGTAAAATAAAAGGTTTTGAATAAATTTATAAAAGCTGACCATTGCAAGCACCACTGTCAGCGGTAAATGGTTTGTCTTAACCATCTAACTGGACAGCTTGGTCTTTTAGAGGAAATTGAATACTAACAGACTTACTGGCCAGATCATCAGATGAAAAAAAAAGACAAACCACAACCTAAAAAAAGAAAAAAATATGCAGCCACCACATTTAGGAATAGGTAAGCTGCTAAGTAAGACATTTTCATTTTTGGTTTTGGGTGTAATAGCACTTTAACCACTTCCCACCTGGCCTATAGCAGAATGACAGTCGGACAGTGGTTCTGTTATCCTGACTGGACCTCATATGACACCTTTCAGGATAACATGCAGCGCACACCCTCAGAGTCACACAGCGTGGCGATCGGTGGTGCTGTGTGCCACTCTGACACGCTGCATCTCCGATTGTGGTAAGGAGCCCCTGACGGATGCTCTTTACCACGTAATCAGCTGTGACCAATCACAGCTGATTATAGCGTGAACCAGGAAGTGTCAGTAAACGGCTTTCCTCAGTTTGCGCTGACAGAGGGAGCCAATCAGCGTCCCTCCCTCCCCATGAGAGGTGCCCATCAGTATCCATCAGCTTACAGTCTGTGCACCATCAGTAACACCTGTCAGTGCCCATCAAAGTGCCAATCAGTGCCCATAAATGTGCCAATTGGTGCTCACTTTCCAGTGCCATCTATCAGTGCCCATCAGTGCCACCTATCAGTGCCCATCAGTGCCGCCTCATCAGTGCTGCCTCATCAGTGCCCATTAGTGCAGCCTCATCACTGCCCGTCAGTGAAGGGGAAAACAAAATGTTATAGCAGAAACAAAGAAAAACTTTTTTTTTTCTAAAATTTTGGTCTTTTTTAGTTTGTTTAGCAAAAAATAAAAACCCCAGTGGTGATTAAATACCCCCAAAAGAAAGAACTATTTGTTGGAAGAAAACTATAAAAATTTAGTTTGGGTATAGCATTGTGTGCCCGCGCAATTGTCATTCAAAGTGCGACAGTGCTGAAAGCTGAAAATTGTCCTGGGCAGGAAGGGGGGAAGTGCCCAGTATTGAAATTGTTAAATTACAATATGGTTTGTGTAGCAATTGTACATGCTTATTTGCTCTATTTTTTTTCCACAAAAGTGGAGTTATCCTTTAATATTCAGACCTCAAACTGACCCCCCCTCTAGCATTTAGACTCCATATTAAACCCTAAATCAGCCCCCCCCCCAACATTTGTACCCCAATCAGTCCCCTCTAACATTCAGATCTCAGATCAGCCCTCTTAAAATTCAGACCTAAAATCAGGCCCCCTTTACCAGTCAGGCCCCAGATCGGTCTCCCTTTAAACCCTCTTCAGATGCCAAATGGGGCCCCCCTTTAATATCCTCTTTAGACAACAGAGCAGCTACACTTTTAAACTTCTCTTCAGACCCCAAACCAGAGGACACGAGGGGAGCCTATCCCATACTTTCCTTGCAAGTATGAGTCTTGTGCTATATTGTACTCTATTCATGCGCCACACTGGGGCTTGGCATTCCAGCGGCCAACACCGGTATATAGTAAGGGGCTTTAGGACCCTGAGAAACAGTCCTAAAGAAATTGGGACAGTTGGGGGGTATGCTGTTAATTAGTTAACAGCTAATAATCTGCTGATGATCTACACTTCCTTCCATGATTTTGCAACATCACCATCTGTCCTAGATCATTACAGCACTCCAATATTAAGTTCACACTGTTTGGAGTGCACCACATTCTTATATTCGCATAGTTTGGATTACAACACCTATGAAAATTAAGCCTTACTGTTCCATATTGTACATTAGCCTCAATTCACAAAGCTTTACAGAAGGATAAGAGCCTTTATTTTCACAGACTGTAATTTTCAAATCTCATTGGACTCAGAGAAAATAACTTACTTTAGTATGAAAACAAGGCTCCTTATGCTAGTGTTTTAGCTTTGTGAATTGAGCTTATTGCCTGTTAAGGATTGAGAATATACTGAAATGTAAGGAAAATTCTGCTCAGCGATATCGCAGAGTGTTTTGTCTTGCACAATATTCTAATAGGCTGTAAGATATGAGATGAAAAGAAGAGATGAAAAGAAGCAACATCAGAGCAATATAATTCTGAATTATTGTTCTGGTGTATTCATAGTTTTCCCAAAAACATAACACAATCAAATATACTATGATAGACACCTAATTGCATTGCATATTCAAATTTAAAGCAACACTAAACTCTATTTAAAAAAATAAATATTCAAGTTTAACGCAAAAAAGGACCTTCTTTTGCTCTCAGCCTCCTTTAAATATCCAAATTCCTTTTTTTTTTTTTTTTTTTTTTTTTGCTCCTGTGATCTGAATTCCTGTTAGAGGGTGGCTACCTTCCTTTTTTATGGTCCCACTGAATGTAGAAATGCAACCACCCTCTCTTGCTCACTCCTGAGACTAAAGACTAGGGCCTATGCACTATGGAATTTGTAGTGTATATAGAACAGTGCACAAGACCACAACTAATGTGCACGGCTCTATCCAAAAAAACAAGCGAGGGGAGAAGGACAAGTTCGGGAGCTCACGGAGGACATTACAAGAAGGCAGAAAAACACGGTAAGAAACTGTTTCATGAACAGTATATTACACGGCCATTAAGTAGTGGATGTGTATAGATTATTTTTTGAGAAGAAGGATATTGTTTAGTGTTATTTAAAGCCAAATTCAAACAACTGTTACGCCCCATACACACTATAAGATTTTCTAAAACTCCTAAGGGTTGACCTCATATTACATGGTTTTTGTAAATCTGAAGACAAAAATCAGCATCAAATCTGATAGTGTGTATGGGGCTTTAATTAAGGTGTCCGTTTATGAAGCAGTGGAAAATATCCAGTGCACTGTCCCTATCTCCATCCCTTCTCTCCTTTATCTATCTCCCTCCCCCTTTGTTCTTCCAATTTCCATTTAGCACTTTTATGCAGAAAATACTTTGATTGCTTTTTTTCATTTTTTTTGTTCAATCAGTACACTGAAAAATATATAAATATGATCCAATTCCCCCATCTGCACATTCCAAGTGGATGGGAATCCCCCCACTGTGGACCAGTGGCCAAACAACCAGGGTTGCGGTTCTGCCCCTGCAATAAGCAGCACTGGTCTCTGTCTCCATGGCAGCACATTAGGACCCAGTGCTGGTTACTTTAATGGGCTGATGGGGACATGTGCAGAAGCACGAGTACAACTGGTTGTAAACAGTTGAGCCTTCCGCAGGTTGCTTATGCCGCGTACACACGTATCAGACTATCCGGTGGACTTAGTCTGGTGGACTGTCCCCCGGACTTTCTGAATATGCTACCTGCCCACACATGGTACTTTTGCGGCGGACTAGGTACGGTGGACTAAGTCCGCCGGACTATCCGCCATACTTTTGAAATGAACGGACTCGCCCCCAGACACGGAGAAAAGTCCCGGCTCATTTTGAGCGTGGCTCCAGGTAGCCAGGTGTCGCTGGCCCCGTCACCTGGTATGGACTTAAAGGGGAATCCCTACGCCGAAAAAATGGTGTGGGGGTCCCCCCCTAGGTCCATATCAGACCCTTATCCGAGCACGCTAACCGGCCGGCCAGGAAAGGGGATGGGGACGAGCGAGCGCCCCCCCCCCTCCTGAGCCGTACCAGGCCGCGTGACCTCAACACCCCAAGCACCTTGTCCCCATGTTGATGAGGACAAGGGCTTTTTCCCGACAACCCTGGCCGTTGGTTGTCAGGGTCTGCGGGTGGGGGACTTATCTCAATCCATGAGCCCCCTTTAATAAGGGGGCCCGCATATCCCTGCCCCCCAGCCTATGTAAATGAGTATGGGGTACAATGTACCCCTACCCATTCACCTGTGAAAAAAATGTAAAAAAAAAAACACAACACACAAGGGTTAAAATAGTTTATTGCACAGCTCCGGGGGTCTTCTTCCGTCTTTGGGGGTCTTCTCGCCGGACTATTCCGCTATCTTCTGCTAGCTCTTTTAATAGCAGAGGAGCCCGGCTTTCTTTTTCGCCGCTGCCCTCTTCTTCCGACTTCTTGTCCCCCTCTTCGGTTCTTCTTGCCGGGCCACCGCGCCTTCTTCTAGCTCTTTTACAAGCGGTGGCCCGGTCTTCTGTCACCGCTGCCGCTGTGGCCGTCGTCTGTCTCTTCTGGAGATGTTGCCTCGTCGCTGTCTCTGGTCACTATGACAGGACATGCGGCGTGCAGCGACTTATATAGGCACATCACCGGATGATGTCCCCTCCCATTATGATGTCACAGTCCCAGCATCCTCTGCCGCGCGCCCCCCTTCCCCAAGGCACCCTCCCATGTTGAGGGCACGCGGCCTGGTATGGCTCAGGGGGGGCGCTCGCTCGTCCCCACCCCCTTTCCTGGCCGGCCGGGTAGCGTGCTCGGATAAGGGTCTGATATGGATCTAGGGGGGGCCCCACGCCGTTTTTTCGGTGTAGGGATTCCCCTTTAAGTCCATACCAGGTGACGGGGCCAGCAACGCCTCCTTCGCTGGTCCCAGCTACCTGGAGCCACGCTCAAAATGAGCGGACTTTTCTCCGGGCGGGAAAAGTCTGTTCATTTCAAAAGTACGGCAGACTGGCACACACACGGCCATACTGTCCGCCGAAATGCGAGTCCGGCGGACAGATTGGTGTGCAAAACTCCAATCTTAGTCCGCTGGACTTTTGGGTAAAAAAAAGTCAGCCGAAGCCTACACACGGGCGGATTGTCCACTTTTCCACCGGATTGTTTGATCGTGTGTATGCGGAATTAGAAGCGTTAGCACTGCCTAGTCTTGTCTGACATGCTGATCGGGATGCGATCCAGGTGATGCTCCCAGTCAGATCGAATATTAAATAAAATAGTAATTTAATTGATCAGAGCCCCAACTTTACTGGCATGGAACCCTCGTGGCTGCTAAACATATTTTCAATATAGACAGTATGATTGTACTTTTGATTCTTATAAACACTGTGTTTATTAGATCCAACTGGGAGCGTCACCTGGATCACATCTCAAACGGCATGACAATAGTACTGCTGCCAGGTGACCGACGGGGGACTCAGCTGTCAACCAATAGTGGCAGCCCTGCCCTGCGTGCACCCATCAGACCCATAATGTAACCAGACTGTCACTGCTGCCATGGAGATAGAGAAGCCAGAACAGTGCTATCAAAAGCAGGTGTTCTAATGGCGGCGGAACACAAGGGCCTAATCACAAGTGTGACCTTTGCAACCCTGGTAATTCTGCCACTATGTTGGACCCTTATATGGAGTTCCTGGTGTGCTGGTGACATATATATTGCTTTCTGTCACTGTGGGGTGGGCCTAAGATGTACGAACGGAGCCCACTGCAGAACAAATAAATGGGCACTGCTGCAGGGCCATAATAAAAGGGCCCCGCAACAGGAGTAAAGAGCCCCAGGATCAGTGGGGAGGGCTATGGGACCAGAGAAAAGGGCCCCTGGAATCAATTAAATTAGGGGGGCCCACCAAGGTTTTTTTGAACCAAGGCCCTGAAGGTTCAAGTTACACCTCTAGATCACCCTACTCTATATTTGGCTGGGCTGGGAAATGTCAATCCAGTGTGACAGCTTCCCCATGCTCCATTAAGTCCCACTGGGCACATCGGGCTTGGGCTCTCTCAGACGGTGGGGGGGGGGGGGGGGGGGGTGGATTATACAGAGCAGGGATCTCCCACTTACTCAACTGTCAGAGGAAGTCCCACCTCCTGGACTGCCTCCTATGATAGGCAGCACACTGGTGATGTCTTTTATAGGAGACGGGATGTTGTCTGAGAACAGCGGCCATGCGGGGTAAACAGGAGATCCCCTCTCTGCATAATCTGTCTCCTCTATGTAAGGTTGCATTTATGGGCACTAAATAGGCTGCATTTATGGGCACTGAACAGGCTGCATTGATGAGCGCTAAACAGGCCTCATTGATGGACACTGAACAGGCTTTATTGATGGGAACTGAGCAGGCTGCATTTATGGGCACTGAACCGGCTGCACTGATGAGCACTGAACAGGCTGGGCTGATTGGCACTTAACAGGTTGCATTGATGGACACTGTGCAGGCTGCATTGATGGGCACTGAACAGGCTGCATTGATGGGCACTAATCAGACTGCATTGATGGGCACTGATCAGGCTGAGCTAATAGGCACTGAGCAGGCTGAATTGATGGGCAATGAAAAGGCTGAGCTGATGAACACTGAACAGGCTAAATTGATGGACACTGAAAAAGCTGAGCTGATGGGCACTGGTGAGGCTACATTGATTGTCACTGGTGAGGCTGCTTTGATTGTCACTGGTGAGGCTGCATTGATTGGCACTGGTAAGGCTGCATTGATGGGCACTGGTGAGGCTGCATTGATTGGCACTGATGAGGCTGTGTTGATGAGCACTGGTGAGTATAATACACTCTTCAAATGTGCTTTAAAATGCATGTTTTTCCCTTTTATGAACAAGAAAATAATGACGTTATGTGGTTGGGCTGGCACAATAATGCTATAGGGCTGGTATGAAATGATTTCCAGAAATAACGTATATATCATAAAATCATTACATAAACACACACCACATAGACTGCATATATAATTTGAGGAAAATATGCTTATAAAATAGTATATATACTATACACACACATTATATATATACATATATACATAAAGATGATAGGGGGACATCTTACTGTCTTGGGGGGTCTAATCGAGGTAAGAGGAATATTCCTCAGTTCTCTCTCCACTCCCCAATGGAAGCTTCTCAGTGTGCGGAGATAACCGGCAGAGAACATGTTCTCCTCCCAATCATCTCTGTTTGATAAATCGTTAATGTACTGAGATCAGCGAAGATCCTTGGGATCATCGCTGTTCACAGTTTCATAAATTGATACCTACGTTTTCAATAGAATGGGGAAGGGCTAAGTTTGCTATAAACTGATCGAAGTTCATCCAGTCCACCAGGAACCAACCAATTTTTGATGTGTGTGGCCCTTCTAGCTTGACAGAGTTAATTACTTAATTCACTTTTGTTGACAGTAGCTATGCTGCCCATTGTGATGGCAACCAGATTAGTTGACGGTGTCCTGTTGAAAAATAACCCCCTGGTCGAATAATGCTCACCTGGTATTATGCATGCGCAGCACTTGCGCAGTACGGAGCCGCCAAACAGTGGATTCCACTGTTCGACGGTTCCATACTATGCAAGTGCAGTACAGGGCGGGCATTATTCGAAAGGAGTAATTTCTCATCAGATCGGCACTGCAAAAATGACACAATGCGCATGCACGAGAACAGGAAGAGAATGGGCACCGTATCCCGGAACAGGATGCTTGTGGGCATGAAAATGGCCAGGAGAGGAGAATATAAGATATCATACGATGGGAAAACAGCAATCGAGCAGCGATCAATCATTAAAATGTGAGTGATATAAGTAAGAGTTTTAAAAAAAATGTATTCATCCAAAAATATATATATATATTTGTAGACAGTTGGAAATCCACTTTAAATATATCCAATATTGCTCTTTTTTGGGGGGGTCTGTGCCTTCTTGTGTCAATGACAAACACAACCAGGTATCACATGTAGGGATGAGCTCGAACAACCCCCTGTTCGGTTTGCACCAAAACATGCGAACAGGCAAAAAACGGGTTTGAACATGCGAACACCATTAAAGTCTATGGGACACGAACATGAATAATCATTGCTCATTTTAAAGGCTTATATGCAAGTTATTGTCATACAAAGTGTTTGAGGACCAGGGTCCTGCCCCAGGGGACATGTATCAATGCAAAAAAAGTTTTAAAAAACTGCAGTTTTTCCGGGAGCAGTAATTTTAATAATGCTTAAAGCAAAACAATAAAAGTGTAATATTCCTTTAAATTTTGTACCTGGGGGGTGTCTATAGTTTGCCTGTAAAGGGGCGCATGTTTCCTGTGTTTAGAACAGTCTGACGTGAAAACAACATTTCTAAAGGAAAAAAACTCATTTAAAACTACTCGTGGCTACAATGAATTGTCGGGTCTGACAATACACATAACAGTTCATTGATAAAAACGGCATGGGGATTTCCCCACAGGGGAACCTTGAACCAAAATGAAGAAAAAAAATGTGTGGGGTCCCCTAAAATTCTATACCAGGCCCTTCAGGTCTGGTATGGATATTGAGGGGAACCCCATACCAAAATGTAAAAAAAACAAATGGCTTGGGGGTCCCCCTCAAAATCCATATCAGACCCTTCAGGTCTGGTATGGATTTTAAGGGGAACCCGGTGCCAAAAGTTAAAAAAATGGTTCCCCCTAAAAATCCATACCAGACCCTTATCCAAGCACGCAACCTGGCAGGCTGTAGGAAAAGAGGAGGGGGCGAGAGAGCGCCCCCCCTCCTGAACCATACCAGGCCACATGCCCTCAACATTGGGAGGGTGCTTTGGGGTAGCCCCATCCCTACAACCCTTGCCCGGTGGTTGTGGGGGTCTGCGGGTGGGGGGCTTATCAGAATCTGGAAGCCCCCTTTAACAAGGGGACCCCCAGATCCCGGCCCCCGTGTGAAATGGTAATGGAGTTTGTACCCCTACCATTTCACAAAAAAAGTGTCAAAAATGTTAAAAATGACAAGAGACGGTTTTTCACAATTCCTTTTTTTAAAGTCTTCTTCTTTCCATCTTCTTCGGGTCTTCTTCCTTCGATTTCTTCCTCCATCTTCTTCTTCCTCTGCTTCTTCCTCCAATGCTCTGTTTCTTGCTCCGATGTTCTCGTCCGGCATCTTCCTCCACGGCGTCTTCTTCCCCGCTTCGTTCTTGGGCGGCTCCGCATCCATGGGAGGCTCCCGCTGTGTGACACTCCTCTTCTTCTGAGCCCTTGTACACACGGTCGGAGATTCCGTTGGAATGTTTCCTATCAGACCGTTTTGTCGGATATTCCGAGTGTGTGTGGTCTGCATCGGACTGTTTCCGTCGGAATATCCGACGGACCAATTTTTACAACTTGCCGGTAAAATTTTCAGACAAAATGCTCCTATCGGACATACTCCGATAATGTGTAGCCTACTCCGACGGACAAAGTGCCACGCATGCTCAGATCAAATTCCTAGACTAAAGCTATTGGCTACTAGCCTGAACGTAGTCCCGTCATAACGAAATAACGTCATCACGTTATGTACAATTGGATTTTCTGACAACTTAGTCCGACCGTGTGTATGCAACATCACTTCCGGACCTCTTCCGGAATTAATCAGTCGGAATTACTCAGACGGATTTGGTTGTCGAAATCTCCGACCCTGTGTACAAGGGCTTACACTTCTTATATAATGGAGGGTGATGCATGGGGACTTCCCTATGGCTTTCCCAGTGACGTAATGGGTGACCCCGCCCCCTCTGACGTCACGTAGACTTTTAAATTTGCCATGAAACACCCCAAATTGTTCGCTGTTCGGTGAACGGGTGAACAGCCAATGTTCGAGTCGAACATGAGACAGCCCACCCCTAATCACATGGATAGTAATGGGATCATAGACAAAAATATAAACCTTACAGAAATTCTCAACTCTCCTCAACTTTCTTCAAAGCTAAAAAAATATATATAATCAAAATATTTAATTGTGTTTCGAGAAGAAGAGTTGAAATATGATTTTTTTTTTTTTTATGGAAATCCCCTTTGACCATTTTCTGTCCAGCATACGTATATACATATCCTGGAAAGCAAGTGGTTATACCAAAAGCAGCTGCAAAAATGTTTTTGTCTTTTTTTGGTTTGATTTATTTTTTTTATTTTTGTTTATGGTATACGGTTGTATTGTTGACTTATTACAACCAGCTTCTACACATCACACATTTTGGTGTAGCGCTGACTTCATATTTATATTTCAATTTTCCTGTAAAAGTGATCTGGGTGGCTTTACAGCCACCCTATCACGTTTTAAGTTGTTGGGCAGGACCCTCCCCTCCCTCTTGTTCCTCCTGGAAGCCCAGGGCAGCAGTGGTAAGCAGCTGGGATGGCTGCCCACAGAGGAGATGGAGATCAAGTTTCATAGCCCTTGTTTTCTGGCTTTAACATAATCTGTTTGAGAAAAGGGAGTTTACCCCAGAAATGTCTCCCTACACAGCATCTAGACCCCATCACTGTGGGTCTGGCTTCTTCTGACAGCGGTTGGCATTGGCTTCCCATGGGGCTTCCCTACCTTTCTTCATTACAGAGGACTCCCCTCCTTCCCCTGGCCAGAGCTGCTTGGGAGTATGAGGACGTAATCAATAGCTTGATCCCACTGCATTGTTACATGCAACAGTAGAATACCACATTTGTGATTGCATTAGCTTTGAGTGTTTTTAATGAATACATCATGCTGTTTTAATACTACACTTAGAGTCCTTCAATGTACTGTTTTTTTTCTGTTTTATCTTTACATGTACCTGGAGTTCTCTGCTCTGCCCTCCATGGTTCAAAGGGCTGCTTCTGAGTTATAGTAGCCATGTGTCTAGGTGTATTTCTGGTCTATCTGTGTCAATAATTGCCATTGATTTATGACTGTAATTACCGGGATCACTCTAGATCACTTCTAGATCTATAGGTGGTATCTACTGTGCTGCTTAACAGTTTTGGGTGTGTTTTGGTGAACATTCGGGTTTCAAAACTGTTGTTTCCTGACTGTAACAGCGAGGAAAGCAGCTGATTGAAAAAAAAAGTGACAAAAATAAAGTTAAAAAAAAAGATTAAAAATTGTAAAATAAATAATAGAAATAAATTAAAAGCATGTAGGTCTGTCATGTATGTGTACACAGGGACTTCACTATAGATGTGAGGTATCACCATGAAGCAATGCTGTGGGAGCAATAATTCTAAGGTTAAAATTAATACTTAATATTGAACTAATAACCTGTAAAGTTTTTTAAAGCAACAACTTTAGGTACCATCGTTTGTTGCCATTTTCTCAGCCATGTACAATTTTATATCTTGACATATTTGGTATCTATTTACTTGATGTAACATAATTTTTTATATTTAAAGTGGATGTAAACCCTTACATATACCCAGTGAAGTGAACAGCCTCAGATGATACACAGAGATTAAACAAATCTCCCTACATAAGTTTTACATGTATATCTGCTGCCTTCAGCTTTATATACTGTTTAGAAAGTGCACATTGTGTTAGGAGATTTTCTCTTCCTGTTCCAGAGTGCAGTGAAGCTTGGGCATGCAGCCAAGATAGATGATTGGAGGAAAGGCACACACCCCCTCTCCTCATAGGCAGTGCCGGTGCTACCACTAGGCAAACTAGGCAGTCGCCTAGGGTGCACTGCTGTCTAAGGGCACCCGGCCAATGGTTTTCCTCCGCGTCTGCATGCTCTGCAGGCTTCAGCATGTAACTAACTCAGTCTCTGGGAGCTGCTCCGTCCGGCAGGTAGAGTAATTAGAGACGCAGCACTGGAGCCAGCGCTAGAGGAAGCAGAGCCGATGCTTCCTGTATAGCGCTGCCTCCAGTCACATAGGCAGGGCAAAGGGGGTGGGGTCAGGGGTGGAGCCAATGGGGGCGGCAAAATGAGGTTTCGCCTGGGGTGTTGAAAATCCTTGCACCAGCCCTGCTCATAGGTAGAGACTTTCAGCTGTGTTCGTTGAATAGTTTCTATTTATACCATTCTCCCCAACATAAAACTCTAGCTGCTTTTATCTCAGTTGATGGAAAACTTGTCAGGAGTGAGGTGAGGTCGAAAAAAGACACAAGTTCATCAAGTCCAACCTATGTGTGTGATCAGTATTACTTTGTATATCCCTGTATGTTGTGGTCATAGCTCCCAACTGTCCCTGATTTCAAGGGACTGTCCCTGATTTGGAGCAATGTCCCTCTGTCCCTCGTTCCTCCTCATTTGTCCATCATTTTGGTCTGAGATATATCGTTGTATATAAAATGCACTTTTTATCAATCAAAAAGTGTTTTCCAGCACTAAACCTTTCATCTGATTTCTAAATTGCTGCATCTGTAAGTTCCAAAAGCCAATATAAAGGAATTGTAGTTATAAAAAAGCACTTGTGGGTTTAAACAATCTTGTTTTTTTTTTTGTACAATTCTCCTTTAAGAGGGCGTAGCATGGGGCCTGTACTATACCTGCATACTTTTGCTGATAGGTGTCCCTCATTCACATCTCAAAAAGTTGTGAGGTATGGTTGTGGTCGTTCAGGCCGATAACAGAAGAACAGAGCAAGAGAATGCTACAGAAGTTAGTGCTTTGAAGAGAGATAACAAAATACTGCAAACCAAATCTGTATAGACTATTGAGACCCCTTTTGGTCTCCCTCACTTTAAAAGTAACACTGCACCATACCTTAACCATACTTTCTTCTACAGGATTTAATGTATATACCCATGTATAAATCTGTTTTTACTGACATGGTATGTTACATGTACATGTTTATACAAAACCAAATAATTTTTTTTCGAAAAAAACAAAACAAAACAAAAAAAACACTGCAGATATATGTGCCCAACTCAAAATTTATGAATCAGGGTTACATCCACTTTAAAATTCGGTATTATATTGTGTTTTTTATGCACTAAAATTCATTTAAGTGTATTATTTACTGAAAATGTGCATTTGATAAACAGCTACGCAAAAATGCAACATAAAAAATTGCAAAAAGCACCATTTTACTCTTCAGGGCCTCTGCTTTTAGAAACCATATAATGTTTAGGGGTTCTAAGTAATTTTCGGGTAAAAAATAAATAAAAATGGTGGTTAAAAATCTTTCTCTAAATTGGTAACTTACCTGAACATTTTTATTCTAAACCCTATGTACACTAAAAAGATTATTGTAGAACCAAAACATATTTTTAAGATAATGACCAGTTTTTTAGCCCTTTATACAATACATTAATTCATGAGCGATAATTTGTAGTGGTACTGATATTCAGTTGCGATGTGTAATCAGAACCAGGTATATAAGTGAACCTAAAGAAAAAAAAAAGCTAACCCGTTCTCCATACTGGAGATTTTAGTGAGCATATCAACAACCACCACCTGAAATTAAAATGAAAAGGGAATATATTACGTGTGTAGATGATATAGCCACAGAAGTGCTTCAAATCCTTTTATCCCTTGAATTAACTAGGCGGACTTGGACTAAAGCTGCACTGTAACAGATAAAAGCAAATGAAACTGGGAATGGTTTTTGTGAAAAGTTGTTTCTAGTTAGAGTCTGCAGCTTGATCTGCTCATATACCAATACACTGGCCTGCAATGCCAATAAGGCTCATTCTGCTGCAAAGCATGTACTGTACTTGCAAGAAAAATAACACAGATGTACACTGCTATGCTACTTAGCCCGTCTACAGAAAGTACAACAAAGAAACGAATATTTCCAGAGTATTTCTTATTGAAAGAAAATGACAAAATGGTCTTGCTTTCTAAGGGTGGAAAATGATAATTATTCGTATTTTTTAAAGCTTCAATTCTTATAATACTGTGCCAGCTGTGTCTTTAGCTCTGGATCATTATTGCAATCAAGGTCAAAGGTAGCATAAAAAGCACAACTCTGACTGATTACTAATTAATCTCATGCTAAAAGTAAGTAAATAGAGATCTGTTATTTAAAGCACTGCTGCTCCTATTTCAAAAAAAGAAAAAAACGACAAGTGAAGCTATTTTATACATTGACTTAATTAAGCTAAATGATGGAAAATGGTGCTGCTAAAAAGTGTAGTGATATACAGGATCTTGTTCTATGAATATGGCTTACTACAGTAACATCATACACAAGCAAAATAACTAGGGTTTTTTTTTTTTTTTTTAAATAGGTGCAGGAACTCAACCACGGCCCCCCAAAACCCTCCTCCTCCTCACATACACACTTTCCAAACCGCATAAAATGGTGGGTGCGATCAAATCTTACTAACAGGGGGAGGGTCTTAACCACTTTAGCCCCAGAAGGTAATGACCAGGCCATTTTTTGCAATACGACACAGCATTACTTTAGCTGACAATTGCGTGGTTGTGCAACGCTGTACGCAAAAAAAATTTATGTCCTTTTTTCCCTACAAGTAGAGCTTTTGTGGTATTTTATCACCTCTGTGGTTTTTATTTTTTGCGCTATAAACAAAAAAAGACTGTGAATTTTGAAAAAAACAAAACAATATTTTTATTTTCTGCTATAAAACATACCCAATAAAAAATAAAAAATAAAAAAAAATATCTTCCTCAATTTAGGCCAATATATGATCTGCTACATATTTTTGGTAAAACAAAAAAAAGTTATAGAGCCTACAAAATAGGGGATATATTTATGGCATTTTTATTATTATTTAATTCTTACTAGTGAAGGCAACGATCAGTGATTTTTAGTGGGACTGCGTCATTGCGTGGACAGAACAGATACCTAACTGACATTTTTGGGAACCAGTGACATTATTACAGTGATCAGTGCTAAAAATATGCACTAACATTGTACTAATGACACAGGCAGGGAAAAGAATAACATCTGGGGCGATCAAGGGGTTAACTGTGTTCCCTGGGTGTACTTACTAACTGTAAGGGCTGCCTAGGAAAACACAGGGATCAGTTTTCCTGCATCGCAGAAAGACAGGCTCTCAGTGTAATCCACTGTCAGAACAGAGATCTGCCATGTTTACTCCAGCATATGCCCATTCTGTCTCTGTGGGGTACGATTGTGGGTTGCCGGTGGGCATCGAGTCTGCTGGACCCGCTGATTAGCTCCCCCCGCTAACCAGTCAGCGTGTGCATGCCCACAGAAGCTAACACATGAACCGCCGTACTGTGGCGCAGCCGAGCCACCTTTCCGCAGCATAACTGCGGTGGCTGGTTGGCAAGAGGTTAAAAGGAGCATTAAATACCAGGAGTGAGGGGAGTTACACACAGAGTGCAGAGTTCAGGGGGGCGCTACATACAAAGTGCAGAGTTCAGGGGTGCGCGACATACAGAGTGCAGAGTCAGGGTGTGGTACCTACAAAATGCAGAGTTCAGGGCTGCGCTGCATACAGAGTGCAGAGTTCAGGGTGCACTGCATACAGAGTTCAGAGTTCCGGGTGCGCTACATACAAAGTGCAGAGTTCAGGGGTGTGCTGCATACAGAATGCAGAGTTCAGTGCACGCTGTATACAGAATGCAGAGTTCAGGGTGTGCTATGTACAGAGTGTAGAGTTTGGGGGTGCACTACATACAGAGTGCAGAGTCCAGGGTGTGCAGCATACAGAGTGCAGAGTTCAGGGTGTGCTGCATACAGAGTGCAGAGTTCATGGTGTGCTGCATACAGAGTGGAGAGTTCATGGGTGCGCTGCATACAGAGTGGAGAGTTCATGGGTGCACTGGATACAGAGTGCAGAGTTCAGGGGTGCGCTGCATACAGAGTGTATAGTTCAGCCTTCTTCCACAGCTGCTTACCTCTGCATCCTCACTTTCACACCTCTTCAGCTCTGACCTCTGCATGCAACCCCCCTCCACTGCCCCTGCCCCATCTTCTCCCCCCTCCTTAAAAGCTTGACTATCTTCCACATGTCTTACTTTTGTTGCTATATTAAGCTCAAGCACCCAGCTGGCTCTAGTACCTCACCACATACTGTAGGCTCCCTTGTCCACATCTCGCACTCAGTAGAAGCTGCTCAATTTGTTGAAAATAATTGTACAGATTGGCTGAAATAAACCTGAAGGCTAACTTGTTGCTTGTCGGTGGCTACTCACAGGTGCAAATGTAAAGATAATTTTTCTATCTTATAAGAAATCAAAGTGCCAGAATTGTGAAGAATCAAAAAATGGGGGAAGTTAAATGTTTACCTCATACAAAATGATTAGCATTCACAGTTGAGCAGACTTTGAATTATAGTGAAGTACCCTGTGAGTGCAAACTGCTGGGGGGAATATAACCAACTGAAGTGACCCACTAATGCATTTTCTAAAAGAACTAAACCCATTGATTTAACTATTTCCAAAAACAGTAATGCCGCGTACACATGACCGGACTTTCCGGCAGACTAAGTCCAACGGAATCAGTCCGTCAGACAATCCGATCGTGTGTGGGCTAATTGGATCATTTTTTTGTAAAAAAAAAATCAGATGGACCTAGAAATAGAACATGTTTCAAATCTGTCCGACAGACTCAATTCCTATCGTGAAAACCATTCGTCTGTATGCTGGTCTGACTGACCAAAATTGACACAAGGGAAGCTATTGGCTACTGAGCTTCCTTTTTTAGTCCCGTCGAACGTCATCACGTTCAAAACGAACGGACTGTCGAATGGACTTCGTGTGTGGCCAAGTCCATTCTCTCGGAAAGTCCATCAGAACTCCGCAGAAAGTCCATCAGGAAGACCGTCGGACCTAGTCTGCCGGAAAGTCCGGTCGTGTATACACGGCATTACATTCAAGGAACGTTATGAATGATAGCTGTCAAATTTGCGTGTGAGCTTAGCTGAACTGTCACATGGTCAAATGGCTGTTCTCATAATGGATCACATCTGCAGTGCCATGGCAACTACAGATCAAAGAGAGCTCTCACAGTGTCCACGGTAGGTCTGGGTACACAGGCAAATAGCTGGAGGAATCTCTGGGCTGGCACCACAGGCAAGTGGCTGGTGGAGTTCCAGGGCTGGTACCACGAGTGGATGGCTGGAGAAGCAGGGCCACCCCATGTAGCAAGTACAGTAAAACCTTGGTTTGAGAGTGTTTTGCTAGACAAGCAATATTTTTAAATAAGTTTTGACTTGATATACAAGTGATGTCTTGATATACAAGTAGTGTCATGTCACAACTGGGTATAAAACAAAACAGGCGCCTCTAAGTGTCGCAATATGGTTACGTTTAATAAAGATACAACATTTAGAAAACCCAATGGTTGATGATTAAACAGGCACATCTAAGTATACGGGGTAAAGCTGTCCACATAGACTATCCTCCACACCACCATCTATGTAATCCCTTCCACGCTGCACTCCATGAGCACTTCAAGTCTCACTTTCAAATCGCTCTACTGCAGGGTAGTCTTCCCGGTCACAATTGCAGACTGACAGCGGTAAAAGCCAGCGGAGGGGGGATGGTCTATGTGGACAGCTTTACCCCAGGTGCTTGTATACATAGATGTGCCTTTAATCACCAGCCATGTGAGTTGTAAATGTTTTACCTTCATTAAATGTAACCATATTTCTACACTTAAAGACACCTCTCTTCTCTTTTATACTCTGTATCTCCTGCTGGATTTTGCTTCTAATCCCCTTGTGGAGGCTGCCATTTGTAGATGGACATTTTATGGTTACACAACCTTTGCTATAATCTTTTTATATGGACTATAAACTGAAGGACTCATGAATAAATTGTTGTGGAACGAATCATCTTTCCATTATTTCTTTGGATTAAAAGCATGTTTCCGGAAAAAATGATGCTCGCAATCCAAGGTTTTACTGTACTCTGTTAGCAATTGGCTAAGTGCTCTTTGCAGGGGCTTGGCCTTCCATAGAACATGCATGCTATTGGGCACCTACCTGGCTGCCTACACACCAGGACCTACGGCGGAGGACAAAACACCTGCTGGCAGATCACATGCCCAGCTACTTCTGCCTCATTAGGTACAGTTTCTTTCAGTACCCAAGGACAGGGAAACCTATATTCCATTGGTGTGTTTAAGTGTGTTTGAATAAAATTATTGTATATATAGCTTGTTAACCTATTTATAATTGCTTTTAAAGCATTTTCCAGTGTTAAAAAATTATGTATCGGTGGATTGCTGACTGGAGAATAAGCGGGTATAAGGAGTGGTTATCCATTGAATGAACCAAAAACGAGCTTCCATTTATTTCTGGTGAGTTGCCATTTTGTAAGGTGGTGGTGGCACGAAGGGTGATTTGTGGTGAGGAGCTACGAACGTGAAAACCAGAAGATTTAATTGTTTATTTAACAAGGAACTTTTACCAGAATTGTGATAGGGGAGACGTACCTCATTTTTATATGCACATCTTTGATATTGAGAGCATATATGGACTTGTGGTAGGGGGGTTTCTTTGGTGTTTTGGGTCGCACCTTTTTTTGTTCACATATGTATATATATATATTTTTATGTGCATGGGCTTTTGCTTTTGTTAAAGCTTGGCAAGTTGGTATTGAAGCACTGAATTAGCACAATACAACGTAGGTGGTATTATTAAGGTTTGTATGTGATATATGCTTAGGCATAATCTTGAGCACAGTTAATAATAGAAGTCATAGGCTTATTTTTATTTATTATTTTTATTTTTAGTAATGGTTGGGTAGGTGGCGCGATCTATTATCTGATACACAATTTTTTCTCACTTCTTAGAAGGGGCTCACTTGATTGAAGCGCACCAGTGTAATATATATTCCGAATATTATTTGAGCGCCGGTATTTCTTTTCTTATTATATTTTCCAGTATTAGTAGGAATAGCTGTGTGAAGGAACTTAGATAGGGGTTCCTTATGCCACGTAGCCACAGCCGGAATTTCCAATGGAAACAGTCCGATGGGAGCTTTTCATCGGATTTTCCGACTGTGTGTATGCCCATCTGTCTTTTTCTGTCGACATTTCCGACGGTCTTTAGATTGAGAGCCTGTTCTTAATTTTTCCGTTGGAAAACCTTTCTATCGGATTTTTCAATCGTGTGTATGCAATTCCGACAGGCAGAATTCCGACGCATGCTCGCAAACAATTCGACGCATGCTCGGAAGCATTAAACTTCCCTTTTTAGTGCCGTCCAACGTGTTGTATGTTGCGGTGTTATTGACTGTCGGAATTTGGTGCCACCGTGTGTAGGCAACACAGCTTGAGCGAAATTCCGTTGGAATTCCAACGGGAAAACCATCAGAGCGTTTTCCAACGAGAATTCCGATTGTGTGTACATGCATGTCCATAAAACTTGTTTTAACTTTGGAAAATGTAGGGAAGTATTAGAATCCCTGCCAAGATCTCA
Organism: Lithobates pipiens; assembly: GCF_037356315.1. NCBI lineage: Eukaryota > Metazoa > Chordata > Amphibia > Anura > Ranidae > Lithobates > Lithobates pipiens. Next base: position 437,768,605 of record NW_027507748.1, read on the forward strand.
CCCCATTTAATGTCACAATGGCAATGGTTTCATTAGATAGAAAATAGGAGAATACAAATAAAACATTTTTTTTTTTTTTCGTAGAGTAGGGGAAATGCTAGAACTCCTGTTAGATTTTGACTGCTGTCTACTGACACAGACACCATCTGTGTGCTAATAAAGTAAATGGGAGGGTAGAAAAGCAGGAAGAAGAGCCTAATCTCGTGAACTATTAAGGTATTGTGGCCAGCCTCTCCTCCTGCCTCTGAGTTCTCTCTGCTGCATTTAGCAGCGAGAACTCCATAGGAGAATAAAGGCTCCAAGACAACAGCCTGCATTTTAAGAGTTTAGATCATCTTTAAAGGATAATTTCACCTTCGAAACATGTTGCATGTTCAACCTTTATGTATGGTGGAGCATGTAACATATTCAAGCTCCTGCTGCCTCTCTCCCCCCCCCCCCCCCCAATTCCCCTTCCCCGTGACAGTGAACGGGGGTTCTTCTCCCAATGTCACTTGTTGAAAAAAGTGCAGCTGTTAGAGGCTCTACCCACACAGACACATCATTGTTTCACAGTTTTCTGTGAATGAACAAACTACAAGTAACATCTTCCACCGGAGCAGACATACTTGTAATTTCAAAGGGCTGCGAGGACACCGATGAGCTCTCTTGTGGTTATTGACATGTCTTCTGGCTTACAAACATAAAGCTTGTACAGAGGTATGGGCTAAAAAGCCAGAGGACATCTCTGCAGGAGCCCACATTGCACCTGCGATCTACTGATCAGGGGAATAATGCTTTCCAGGCTCCTGCTGGAAAAAATAATAGTTTTCTGCCAAAATATGTGCATTTATTATTTTTTCTATAAAGGCGGACTTCAAATGGCTTGTACACATTATACTTAGGAGTACACACAGCCTCAATCTATATTTTCATCAAGCCATTTATCTCAATATGCCCTGCTATGTTTTCAACAGCAGTGCCTACAGACACGTTAAGAGAAGAAGTTGCTGGCATATTTTTATTTGCACTGCTATTAACAAAGTTTTTTTGTAAATTCATTTTATCTTAAAGCCCAATTAAACAGACATAAATAATCTTAATGTTGTTGACTTTTTGCATCAGTTTGATTAATAAACATTTAGCCCTGGTTTACACTAGTGCAATCACAGACATCACATCTGATTCGCACCCATACCTGCGGTGCCCATCACATGCGATGTCTGTGAGATGCAAGTGAACTGGCATTATATGCGCACAGAAAAAAGTGCAGGGACTTGTTTTTCTCCGCACTAGAATTGGATTGCATGCAATCCAATTCCTGTGCAAGTTCATAGTTTGCACTGCAATCTGTGAACCGATCCGGGGGTATCATTAACATTGTAATGACACCCGCAGCGGTTCTCAGAAGGCAGTGTGAACTGCCTGCTGGAGAGATGCGATGCGGGAACCAGCGCTGCAATCGTGCTGGTTCCCGCATGGCATCAGTATAAACATAGGCTTAAAGTGGCAGTTGAAAATTAATACAGGGGCCAAGATGGCAGCTTCCTTGGCAGAAAAGGACAGGGGGGTTTACTTCACTTTTAAAAGTGTTTGAACTCGCAAAAATACTCACCTCCTCATTTGATAAATGCATCAGTTAATCGCTCTCTGTCTACTGTCATCTTCTTCCTGGTTTCTTCCAGGTGCCGGGTTTTTGGTCTTTTAACCACTTGCTTACTGGGCACTTAAACCCCCTTCCTGCCCAGACCAATTTTTAGCTTTCAATGCTGTCACTCTTTTGCCCCGTAAACACGATCGCATTACGCCGGACAATTCGATCGTGTGTGGGCTCCAGCGGACATTTTCATCGTAAAGTCCAGCGGACTTAGAAAGTAGTTTTGACTCAAAATTTGTCCGCCGGACTTGGCTTTCAGCGGACAATCCGTTCGTCAGTGTGCTAGTCCGGTGGACTAAGAATGACGCATGCTCAGAAGCAAGCAGTTTGAGTGAAATTCCGTTGGAATTCGGACGGGAAAACCATCAGAGCTTTTTCCAACGAGAATTGCGATTGTGTGTACATGTATGTCCATAAAACTTGTTTTAATTTGGAAAATATAGGGAAGTATTAGAATCCCTGCCAAGATCTCACCCCATTTAATGTCACAATGGCAATGGTTTCATTAGATAGAGAATAGGAGAATGCAAATAAAAATAATTAAAAATTTTTAGCAGAGTAGGGGAAATGCTAGAACTCCTGGTAGATTTTGACTGCTGTCTACTGACACCGACACCATCTGTGTGCTAATAAAGTAAATGGGAGGGTAGAAAAGCAGGAAGAAGAGCCTAATCTCATGAACTATTAAAGTTATGTGGCCAGCCTCTCCTCCTGCCTCTGAGTTCTCTCTGCTGCATTTAGCAGCGAGAACTCCATAGGAGAATAAAGGCTCCAAGACAACAGCCTGCATTTTAAGAGTTTAGATCATCTTTAAAGGATAATTTCACCTTAGAAACATGTTGCATGTTCAACCTTTATGTATGGGGGAGCATGTAACATGTTCAAGCTCCTGCTGCCCCCCCCCCCCCCCGATTCCCCTTCCCCGTGACAGTGAATGGGGGTTCTTCTCCCAATGTCACTTGTTGAAAAAAGTGCAGCTGTTAGAGGCTCTACCCACACAGACACATCATTGTTTCACAGTTTTCTGTGAATGAACAAACTACAAGTAACATCTTCCACTGGGGCAGACATACTTATTGACATGTCTTATGACTCATTACATGAGTCTTCAGAAGGAGATTATGGGAAGGAGGGGTTTTCTCAGCTAAGCACACCCTCCTGCAGGCATGCTTGAGCTAAGGACAGATAGATTCCAGAAAGTAAATTTTACAGAAATCATCTACCCTTACTCAAGATGGCTGCATCTAGAAATGTTAAAGGGTGTGTTTCAAAGTGATTTCTCGGTAAAATAATGAATGGAAACATAGATGCATGAATGAGTTTGCTTTGAATATTGCTTGAGGTGATTGTAGCCGTATTAGTGTACTTGTGATAGAAACAGTTGAGTACTGCCAATGACATTTTTTTATTTGCACTAACATACAATTTTTCAGGACAAGCTTTTGGTGTATGTCCCTTTCATCAAGGTCAGCAAGGTCCATAAAGACATAGATGAGTGAGTTTGGGGTGGAGGAACTTGACTGGACTACACAGAGTCTTGACCTCAACCTGATAGAATACCTTTGGGATGAATTCAAGCGGAGACTGCAAGCCAGGCCTTCTCGTCCAACATCAGTGCCTGACCTCACAAATATGTTACTGGAAGAATGATCAAACATTTCCTTAGACACACTCCTAAACCTTGTGTACAGCCTTCCCAGAAGAGATGATGCTGTTATAGCTGCAAAGGGTGGGTCAACTTAATATTGAACCCTTCGGACTAAGACTGGGATGCCATTAAAGTTCATGTGCGCGTAAAGGCGGGTGTCCCAATACTTTTGACATTACAGTGTATTTAAGGTAGGAAATCCCACTCAACATTGCCTGCGTAGGAAGATTAATCTCTGTCCTTTAGTGAGCATCCCTTCAACAAACGAAGAATGCTTTGAGTGTTAAATAAATTTAACAAATTGTTACTAAATCACATGATGTGTTATGTACTAGAATTCTGATTTGTTAATATCTTACAGAATATGAATTTTCTATTATGTTTCAGATTTTTAATACCACTGTGAAGTGATACTTTTTTACATTTTGTATTGTTTGATTCACAGTTAACATTTAATAGATTAAAGTGCAGTAATCATGAACCCGGATTTTTCATTCTGCTCCATTGAAACTTAGATAATAACCTAACAGTGAATTATTCTTTTCCAATACACATGCCAGCTATCAGCACTTTAGGTCTACACATCCTAGTCCTATATGGGTACCTTCAGCTGATATACAGTATACAGGATTTACCAGGAGGTTCCCACTGGAATCATCATGCTTCGTTTCTTTCAATACTACAGAAATTAAAGTCCTAGAGTACAGCAAATAGGGTCATCAGAGTCCATCAGAGAGCTAACAAAACGTTAATGGAACATGTTTGTGTTGGTTTTATATTCAAAGTGTGCAATATCAGCACATTCTTCAGTGGGCCAACTTACTCCCGTAGCTTCATTTTCTCTATTTCTTAATTAGTGAACACAATTAATTTTATTGCACTATGGGAGCAGTGGTTGGGTTTGGGTTTTCATAGCCTCTAGGTCATCAATTGCCTGACTAATAATTACATACACCATTTAAAAGGCTGTTCTAATAAAGAAAAGTTGCTTATCTATATTTATTTTTAATACACTTCTCTTATCACTGCAATCATTACTGTAATGTGGACTTTAGCAGCTTTGTATAATATATAAAATACATGCTTTCATATTGTGTTGAACATCTTTGTATCCAGTATTCATAACAGCGCTATACAACATGCTATAACAGAGGTGTTAAGAAGATGATTTTGGATTAATCCTTGGTCCTGGTGCACATCCTTGGTCGTCTGCTCTGGTTTCCTCTGGTGTACATGCAGGGTTTAACTACTTTTCGGCTCCCCCTGATGGGTTCTTCTGTACTCTAGATATTATTCAGTGCTCTAATGTATGTACCAATATTCGTCTTATGGTTTCAGGCATGTTGTCCACCACCCGTAGGAGGGTGGTTGTAAACACTTCCAAGTTAACAGACATTAAAAATATCCATATTATGCCCAGCAGAGGTTGCTCCAGAAGGGGAGCAGTGGTGCAGGGGACCTGCCCCCTAATCTCCATGTGGGGTGCCAGACGCATGGATTTCTATGAAGTTTTTTTTTTTGAAGGACATGATTAGAGCGGGAGGCTCCGAGCCCACCCACTTGTGACATTAGTGAATGAACATTTTCTTTTGTCTTCCTGCTTCTCCTACAGGCCAATCAGGACAGGAAGCCCTGATTAGCTAGGGGAGGAAAAGCAACTGGACTGGCCGGGAGGAGAAGCCGGGGAAGCCGCCCACGACCTGGATGGGGTAAGTGCAGGGCTGGCTGACCGGCAGGTGAGGCAGCAAGCAGGCGGGCTGGGGTAAGAGCGGGGCTGACGAGCAAGCGGGCGAGGATAAGTGCGGGACTGGCTGGTGGGGGGGTGGAGGATTTTTTTGCTGCCCCCCCAAAAAATGGAGTAAAATGGAGTACCAGCCACCACTGATTATGCCCCTTTCCTAACCTTTTCTGAACTCCACTTGCTCTAATACTTGCTTTGTTAACTGCCATTTTAGGGTGTCAGGGTACTGGGCTACGTAGATGCAATACATGAAAGTTGAACGATTCCATTCTAACTGGCCAGGGGCGATCTTTGTGTATTAGTGGATTATGTCCAATCTCTAATAGAACACCAGGGTCACACTTTGTGAAATTAAAGAAAACATTGCCTCTCTGAGTCTCTTTTGTGATACTAGTGTCTAGATACATGCTTCCTATACGTCATCCACAGTAAATATGGTATGGTCTCACACTTGTTTGCTGTTTGTGGTCCCTCGTGGGAATACACTCCAAGGGCCTAGTTTAAATGCAATAAAACATTACTTCTCCAAGCTGGAGGGCCATCAGCAGGTTTTTTTTTTATAAGACTGTTGGGTCAGTTTACTAAAACTGGAGAGTGCAAAATCTGGTGCAGCTCTGCATAGAAACCAATCAACTTCAATTTTTTTTTGTGAAAGCTTAATTGAACAAGCTGAAGTTGATTGGCTACCATGCAAAGCTGCACCAGATTTTGCACTCTCCAGTTTTAGTAAATCAACCCCTGTGTGTCGAGGCTAATGTACAAAGTTCCTTAGGACTTTCAAATCTCTATAAATTCTCTTTACATTGTACACTATATAAATTCCTGTAAAAGATACTTTTTTAATTAACTGGAAATGGCATAGGATCTCACCTGCCAGGCTTTGGACTTTTTTACAACCTGGCATATTTTTAAGTACTTAGGGACTTCTCTGCATAACCATCTTAACGAAACAGCTCCTGCCAGAGGCTTTCACACAGCTTATGCTACACACTTTCTCCATCTTTTACACACCAGGAAATCTCCTACATTCAGCATGCATATGGGTAGTAACATATATTTGTTCATGCAGATTCCCACACATGGGACTAAGACGAGACTTTGGCAGGTTGCCTGCAGTGGGTCTGGATGCTGTACTGTACCTCTTAAGTATATCTACAACGCCAGGAGGGACACACTGCAGCCAGACAGCCTCATGTGCAAGGGGTCTTAAGGCTTGTGTCAATAGACTTTGATGGGCAAATGCAGAATTTCCATATTACAGCAATTTGAGGTGCTTCTGAGATAATTCAGAATAAATTTGCAAATGCAGATGATATGCATTTGACCTACTTTGGGTACTTTTGCATTCCATTAGAATTAATGGAATGCAGTATGTGGGGAGAGGCAGTTGTCTGTAGAACAATCCTCTTTCTACACTGGCTGTTCACTGTTTTTTTCAGCAGCCGTTTTTCTCATCCTTAAAAAATTTGGGCTGGGTCTACTCAAAAAAATTGAGGCAACTATTTGCATCAGCTTTTTAAGTCCTGTCAACTAAACTTTTTCAGTTTATAGACCATAGTGTTTTAAGTTAGGAATATATACCTTAACTTGTCTGAAACTATAGTTTTAAGTAAAGCCAACTCAATTTTCCCAGGTTACAGATCTTAGGTTTAAGTAAAGCCAACTAAATGTTTCCAGTTTATAGACCATAGGTTCAAGTAAAGCCAACTCAATTTTTCCAGTTTATAGACCATTGGTTTAAGTAAAGCCAACTTATTTTTTCCACTTTCTAGAAAAGTTTAAGTTAGGAACACATATATTAACTTATTTATTTCAAGTACTTATATAGCACTGTCAATTTATGGAGTGCTTTATATATACATTGTACATCCACATCAGTTCCTGCCCTCAAATAGCTTTTGATCTAAGATCCCTAACTCACATGCATGCATACACATACTAGAGCCAATTTACACAGGAGCCAATTACCCTACCAGAATGTCTTTGGGGTGTGGGAGGAAACCTATGCAGGCATAGGGTAGAACATGCAAACTGCAGGCAGGTAGTGTCATAGAAAAGAGTGCTAACCACTACACCACTGTCCTGCCCTATTACTTAGTTACTTAGTTTTAAGTGATATTAACTTATATTGATTGGTTTGCGCAAAAGTTATTGCATCTACAAACTATATGTTAGATTTAGGGACTTTTTTTCTGCAATTTTTAGCAGGACTGCGACATTGCGGCAGACAAATCTGACACCAATTTTTGGGGACCAGTGACATTATTACATTGATCAGTGCTATAAAAATGCACTGATCCATGTATAAATGACACTGGCAGGAAGGGGTTAACACTAGGGGACAATCAAGGGGTTAGGTTTGCTCCCTGGGTGTGTTCTAACTGTAGGGGGGTGGGCTTCTAGGGACATGACAGAGATAGCTGTTCCCAATCACTGAGAACAGAAGATCTCTGACATGTCATCTGGCAGAACAGGGAATCACCTTGTTTAGATCCCCATTCTTCCTCTGTATACCGTGATCGTGGGTCGCCGACGGACATTGAGTCCGCCAGAACCGCAGGCACACTCCCGCCGCACGCCCGATATCTCCTGTGCAAAAACCAATGTACACCTACGGCAGTTTGCTCAGGAGAGCCGGCCTGCTGCAGTATAATGACGGTGGCTGGTTGGCAAGCGTTTGTGTGAACTTTTGAAGATAGATTCCCCTGCATCTAGGTCTAAAAAGATCTTCTGAAAAACTTCAAAGGTATATTTTAGGTTTTCAGGGTAACTCAGGCTAAAAAGCATAAATGAGTCCCATAACCATTCTTTCAGTTACAAATAGAGAGTGCTATATGAAAAAAAATCACTATACCATGTTTGTTTTTCCTGCCAATGCAGCATAAATATGGTACATATGTTTTTAAAAATGTAATAACATAGTGTAAAGTGGGCGGGGCTTTAGGTTACATAATTTAACGTTGAATGTCCAATATCTCAAAAAGCGAACAAACAGAAATTTTGTTTTTTGTGGTACAAATCAGCACAAATGCAGCACAAACAAATTGCATAATTGTTTTTAAAATGTAATAACATGTGGTGCAAAGTGGGAGAGGTTTCATCAACTATAATGCACAATATCTCTAAACCAAACCAGCACATACATTCATTTTTGCAGCACAATTTAGCACAAACGCACAGATGCAGTGCAAGCGGATGCTATCTTTGTTTTTAAATTTTAATACCATTGGGTGCAAAGTGGGCGGGGCTTGATGTTAAATAATATGAATTTGAATTCCAATGTCTCAAAAAACGAATCAGCTTAAATATTTAGGAAAGTCTTGTGCATGCTTTCAAAGTTCCAAAAGACATCAAACCTTTAAAATATATAGCATCAAAACTCATGCAGTTGGAAACATATGCGTCCCGCAATTTCAGTCAAATTAAAAGATAATTTTTTTAAGTAAATGTAACTCAATTAGAATATGGAAATGCACAGACCTGAAAAGTTTTGTCTAGATTATTCAATATTATACATTATTTTTGTAACTGTAAAAGGTGTATTTTAAGAGCTAATGGAATTTAAGTAAGGTACTTAAAATATCAAAGTAAATTAATTAACATTTATTTTTATGTTGAAAATGTACAATTTTTGTGGTAAAATTACAAGTCAACAGAATCATTTTTATCAGTGCATACCAGACAGCCAGTGTTCCCAGTAAACAGATGACTAGCAAGTCCCTAGCATGCATTAATCACTCAAATGTAGCCGGAAATCTGTCCCACTCATCTGCCAATCTCCAATACCTGTATACAGGCGGTCCCCGGGTTACAAATATTCGACTATAATACGAATCATACTTACAAACAGAGGGAAACAACAGGAAGTGAGAGGAAATCTACCTCTAGGAAGGAAAATTCACTCCTGTAAGAGTTACCAATAACATGTCTCCATTGAAGCGTTATCACCAATCCTTGTTTCCACAACAACCCAAAACTTTCAAAATCCAATTGTCACTGGGACAGAAAGTGAGGTGAAAACTTCTGAACAGGGGCACAGACAGCAAAACAAATGTTACAGGGGTGTTAACCCTTCCCTATGCTATCCAAAATTTAAAATAACTTTTTGGTTTCACCTTTACAGAAAAATCTGTGAGGTGAACTTACACAGGACCCCCTCCTCAACCCCCCCAGTCCCGCTGACCTGCAGCGCGGCAATCTCCCGTTATGAGCCCTACTATAGCTGCCTCACCGGTCCGGGGCTTAGAAATCCCAACAGCTTAATCTTCTAAATGTACCCCATCAGGAGGGACGTTTAGGAGCATTCTAATTGGCTGGCATCTCTCATGTGCAGAACCCGCGTAGCCTGTCCTCTCAGCGGGGAAGAAGACGCGTGAATGCCAACGGATTTGTAAACCCTGGATCGGTGAGGCAGCTATAACAAGGCTCAGAACAGGAGATCACCGAGTTGCAGATCGGCGGGACCTGGAGCGCGGGGGGGGGGGGGTGAGGATGGGTCCTGTGTAAGTTCACCTTACAGGTTTTTCTGTAACTTACACTTTAAGAACAAACCTACATAATCTATATTGTTTGTAATCTGGGGACTGCCTGTAGAGGACTTGTCCCCCCCCCTTTATTGTCCAGTAAAATGGGCACAACTGTAAATTAGTAATTTTTAGAGGTATTACCGGCTCAGCATTTTAAAACAATATCCTGCACATCAAACAAACTCAGCTCTTTAACACATAGGATTTGTAGACGGTCACTTATCCACTTCCGGACCAGCCATCGCAGTTGTACTATGGTAGGTTGGCTCCCCTGCGTGAGCGATGTAGCTGTACGTCGGCTCTTTCAGATGCCTTAGGTGGCGCCAGCACCCAAAGCATGTCCCCGGAGCCGATGCCAGTGCCTGGAGGGCGCGATGACCACTGGGCACCCGCGATTGCTCGTTACATAAGGAGAACAGGGATGTGTGTGTGTAAACACACAAATCCCGGTTCTTTCAGGGGAGTAGAGACAGATTGTGTGTTCATGCAAAGTATCTCTCTCTTCCCCTAGTCAGTCCCATCCCTCCTACAGTTAGTACACACCTAGGGAACACAATTAACCCCTTGATCACTCCCTAGTATTAACCCCTTCCCTGCCAGTGACATTTTTAAAGCACCGATCGCTGTATAAATGTCACTTGTCCAACAAATGTGTCAAAAGTGTCCAATTTGTCCGCCGCAATATCGCAGTCCCGATAAAAATCGATGCTTTCCGCCATTACTAGTAAAAAAAAAATCAAAAAAAAAATCCCATAAATCTATCCCCTATTTTAAAGACGCTATAACTTTAGCGCAAACCAATCAATATATGCTTATTGAAAGTGCAGACGCTTTAAATCTGAGGGGAGGACCTGAAATAAAGGGAAGCTCTGCTGATTTTATCATCCAATCATGTACAAGCAAAAATGCTATTTTTTATTTTCCTTGTATGTCCCCCTCAGATCGACAGCGACTGCCTTTAGCCTTTAGTAAATAAATACCATTGCGTATTTTTTTTCAAAATTGTCTTTTGTTTATAGCGCAAAAAAAAAAACTGCAGAGGTGATCAAATACCACCAAAAGAAAGCTTTATTTGTGGGGGAAAAGGGATGTCAATTTTGTTTGGGTAAAGTGTCGCATGACCGTGCAATTGTCAGTTAAAACGACGCTTGGTCATTGAGCAGTCAAATCTTCCGGGGCTGAATTAGTTGAAGAGGAACTGAAGTCTGCTAACATAATTTGTAATAAAACATCTTTGCCATCAAGGGCAGAAGATTTAATAGATGGAAAGTTGAACAAATGACTGAAGGTCCGCTTTAACTTTTCCTCAGGTTCTACACTACATCAAACTAGGCTATTGTAGGCACCATGGGGGGTCGGCAATTAGGCCACGTACACACGACCAGTTTTCCTGTCTGAATAAACTCCGAAGGTTTTTCCGACGGAGTTCCGCTTAAACTGTCGTGTGTACACACAATCACACCAAAGTCCGATCATCAAGAACACGGTGACGTACAACACGTATGATGGGACTAGAAAAAGGAAGTTCAATAGCGTCCGTCTCGTACTTGCTTCTGAGCATGCATTGTTTTTGGTCCGTCGGAACAGTATACATATGAGCAGTTTTCCCGATAGGAATTGGCTCCGTCGGAAACATGTTCTATTTGTAGGTCCGTCAGAATTTTTGGAAAAAAAAGTCCGAAAAGGCATACACATGATCGGAATAGACGATTAAGAGACCGTCTGACTTTTTCTGTTGGACATTCCGCTCGTGTGTATGCAGTATTTCAAGGTGCACAGTTTTTTGTTCTTGTATGATCACATTGAAAATGATCCCTATCTCTGGGGGTTATTTACGAAAGGAAAATCCACTTTGCAATACAAGTACAAACTACAAGTGCACTTGAAATTGCACCAAAAGTGCACTTGGAAGTGCAGTAACTGTAAATCTGAGGGGTAGATCTGAAATGAGGGGAAGCTCTGCTGATTTTATAATCCAATCATGTGCAAGCTAAAATGCTTTTTTTTATTTTCCTTGCATGTCGCCCTCAGATCTACAGCGACTTTACTTCCAAGTGCACTTTGCACTTGTAGTTTGCACTCGTAGTGCAAAGAGGAGTTGCCTTAGTAAACTAGTTAGTAAATAACCCCCTAGGTGTTCATATAAAAATAAAGAGCTTTGCACTTTGAAACAGGCTTGTCAGTGTAATGGGCAAAATATTTCATCCATGTTGTATAGTCAGCCATCCTTAAACCAGTCAGGAGTTGTTGCAGCACCGTTTTAATCACATGGTTGATTCCAGTATGGGGTGCAAGAGGAACATAGCGCATCACGCAGGTAAGCACAGTAACTGAGCGCCTTCATTGTGGAGCCCATTCATTGCAGAGTCTGTAAAAGTGCAGGTTCAGTACCACTGGTCACAGCAATGGTGGCCACTATACTTGCCTGTGTGACTGGCACACCGGGCAGGAAGGAAACTCTGGTCAGTGACGCTGAAGCTGCACTTTAAGCAGGCTCAAGGGGTTATTTACGAAAGGCAAATCCACTTTGCACTGAAAGTGCACTTGGAAGTGAAGTCACTCTAAATCTAAGGTGTAGATCTGAAATGAGTGGAAGCTCTGCTGATTTTATTATCCAATCATGTGCAAGCTAAAACACTGTTTTTTATTTTCCTTGCATGTCCCCCTCGGATCTACAGCGACTGCACTTCCAAGTGCACTTGCAGTTCAAAGTGGATTTTCCTTTAGTAAATAACCCCCTCAGTGTCAGGAGCTGACTGTCAGTGTGTGTTTGTGTGCCTGCATGTGGGAGTGCACAGGTGGCCATCTCCGCTGTGATGGAAATCCATCCTCAGCACAATTCTGACAGCAAATACATACTTACAAGTGGCCACATACTCCTAAAAGTGCTATTTCAGACACCTGCAGTCCCCCCTCTTCTCCCATGCACTTGTCAGTGTTAACATGTCATTTCCTATTACACAGGGCACTTTCTGCAGTACACAAACAATGATTATCATCTGCACATTGTTAATTCAAACCATACCCTTGTTTATGTTTTAACTAGCGCTTCAGCACCCAGCCTAACAACTGGCCCATTTCCATAAAGCCATCCTATCAGCATATTGAGGGCTCGCTTTCAATTCTTTAACTTGCTTTTTTTCAGTGCTCTCCTCTGCAGGTTAATGCAGATTTGGAGCCTCAACAAGCAGCTGTTAAACATGTCATTAGCACTGCTACAGCTACAAATGGAACTCAGCTACTGGGATTATACCAAGAGCTCTATTTTTGTGATGAGCTTTGTCAATCACAGTTGACCCGCTGTGTGCAGAATGAAACTCAGATTATCTTTTTTCTACCTCAGACTCTTGTCATTTTTTCGCAAAGAATTACTATTCTACTTCCCGAAAGATTGATTGCTTGCACAAATAAGAGGGCCTCAGACATTAATACAAAATTCACAGGCTTTCCTTTATCTCAGGCCTGCACCCCCTCTACATTTCCTCCCGGTAATTATATTAGAATTGTGTACTCTAGGTATTGCCATCTGATTATTATGAATCTAGTTTTGTCATGACAAAAAAATGAGCTTAAGTCTTGTTTTTTTTTTTTTTTTTTTTTTTTTTTTAGGGGGGTTGGGGTGGGTACAGTACAGTGCACTGGATGTGAGAGAAGGAGATTAAATCCAACTTGCTTTCATCCATGAATGCTTTCATCTCTTTTTCAAACACAGGAAATGATTACCACTGCTATAAGCTGCAGTTCATATAAGTGACAAAGGGATAAGGAAATATTGAAAGTTCAGTAACCAGCACTGTGGCACAATATGGATTCTTCTCATTGTGTGGCATACACTGTTAACCCCTGTGTGCTGCATGTCTTAGGTGTTGAACCTCCAATGTTAACTGTCATATGTGATTAAAAAAATTGTATCATTTTTAATTATGAATATATTATAGAAGTTCTGAAAAGTTAGCATTATTTCATATTGGCTAAGTTTATGGACATTATAATATATATATATATATATATATATATATATATATATATATATATATATATATATATATATATATATATGTGTGTGTGTGTGTGTGTGTGTGTGTAATACAGTATAGAATATACAGTATATAATATAATATATGGTATAATAACCGTATATACTTGAGTATAGGCTGACCCGAATATAAGCCGAGTCATCTAATTTTACCACAAATAACTGGGAAAACGCATTGACTCGGGTATAAGCCTAGGGTGGGAAAATGCAGCAGCTACTGGGTAAACAATGCCCATCTGCAGCCTCACTGTGCCCATTTGCAGCCTCACTGTGCCCATTTGCAAACTCACTGTGCCCATTTGCAGCCTCCCTCTGCCCATGTGCAGCCTCATTGTGCCCATTTGCAGCCTCACTCTGCCCTTTTGCAACCTCACGGTGCCCATTTGCAGCCTCACTGTGCCCATTTGCAGCCTCTCTCTGCCTATTTGCAGCCTCACTCTGCCCATGTTCAGCCTCACTGTGCCCATTTTCAGCCTCACTGTGCCCATTTGGAGCCTCACTGTGCCCATCTGCAGCCGTACCTTTTATTACTAAAGCAGCGGGTGTCTCCCGCTGTGTTATGCAGTCTGTTCAGTGGCCATCCATTGTAACAAAGCCCTGCCTCCTCCTCGTCCATGATAGATGGAACACTGATACAGTTTCTCAGCGTTGTATCAGTGTTCCTCTATCACAGACGAGGAGGAGGCAGGGCTTTGTTACAATGGATGGCCGAATAGACTGCATAACACAGCTGGAGACACCCAATGTTTTAGTAATCAAAGGTATGGTTGCTGTACAGCTCACTCAAGTATAAGCCGAGGGAGGGTTTTTCAGCCTAAAAATTGGGCTAAAAAACTTGGCTTATACTCGAGTATATACGGTATAATTATAATATACACTCACTGGCCATGTTATTAGGTACACCTGTTCAATTGCTTGGTAAAACAAGTTCCTAATCAGCCAATCACATGGCAACAACTTTTCATGCACAACCATCTCTAGGGTTTAAAGAGGATGGTCCGAAAAAGAGAAACTATTCAGTGAGTGACATTTGTGTGGATGAAAATGCCTTGTTGATGTCAGAGGTCAGCGGAAAATGAGCAGACTGGTTCCATATGATAGAAAGGTAACAGTATCTCAAATACCCACTTGTTACAATCAAGGTATGCAGAATACCATCTCTGAATGCACACCACATCAAACCTTGAAGCAGAAGGGCTACAGCAGCAGAAGACAACATCGGGTGCCACTCCTGTTAGCTAAGTACAGGAAACTGAGGCTACAATTCACAGAGGCTCACCAAAATTGGAAAATAGAAGACCAGATACACATTGCCTGGTCTGATGAGTCTTGATTATAGGTGTGACATTCAAATTGTTGGGTCAGAATTTGGCATAAACAACATGAAAGCATGGATCCATCCTGCCTTGTATCAATGGTTCAGGCTGGTGGTGTAATGGTGTGGAGGATATTTTCTTGGCACATTTTGGACCCCTTAGTACCAATTTAGCATTGTTTAAACAGCACAACCTTCTTGAGTATTGTTGCTGACCATGTCCATCCATTTATGACTACAGTGTACCCATCTTCTAATAGCTGCTTCCAGCAGAATAATGCACCATGTCACAAAGCTCAAATCATCTAAAACTGGTTTCTTGAAAATAACAATGAGTTCACTGTATTCCAATGGCCTCCACAGTCACCAGATCTCAATCCAATAGAGCACCTGTGGTATGTGGTTGAATGGGATATTCGCACCATGGATGCCTGATGCTATCATGTCAATATGGACCAAAATCTCTGAGCATGTTGCAAACACCTTGTTAAATCTATACCACCAAGAACAAAAGGAGACAATACCGTTACAATACAATAAAATACAAGAGGATTAAGATGACCCTGCTCAGAAGAGCTTACAATCTAATAGACTATTATTTGAAATGACATTTTCTATACTTTGCTGCTCTGTTGCTGTAAGACACGGACACTCAGATAAACTACAAGTGTTAGAAAGTGTTAAATGGAACACACACAATGCTTAGATGCTTAAAGAGGAAGTAAACTCTCCCACTCTGATGCTTCTTTTCATTTAGACCATTATAATAAGTAATTATCAAACTATAGCCACTGTAATCCAGCCCAAATTTCATATTACTTACTGTTTAAAGAAACTTTAAAAAAACTTGTTTCCAGGGGTAAGGCAGCTCCATCTTAAAGAGGGATTCCGCCCAAAAAAAAAAATTAAAAGCCAGCAGTTATAAATACTACAGCTGCTGACTTTTAATAAATGGACACTCACCTGTCCCGGGTTCCAGCGATGCCGGCAGCCGAGGCCGATCGACCGCTCGGGCCTCGGCTGCTGCCGCCGCCATTCGAGGTGAGGGAATCAGGAAGTAAAGCGAATCGGCTTCCCTTCCCGGTTCCCTACTGCGCATGCGCGAGCTGCGCCGCGCAATAGGAAATCTCAGCGCTGTCACTGGGACCCGTGTGTGTCCCAGCAGACAGCGCGGCAGGGCAGAAAATGGCGTAGACTCCCGTGGGAGTCTATGCCCGGAAGTGGGTGAAAATACCTGTCTTTGACAGGTATCTCCACCCCCCTCCCCCCTGAAAGGTGTCAATTGTGACACCGGAGGGGGGGGGGGTTCCGATCAGCGGAGGTTCCACTTTAGGGTGGAATCCCGCTTTAAGTATTGTTTTCTGAGTCCACAGTGGAGTGTATTCCCGGCCTTTACATTCAGCACTTCCTGCACTATTACCCAAGCCTCCTTCTCAATCCAACTTTTCTATGTCAACCCTGCTTCCCTGTTCAAAGCTGACTTGTTTTATTTCATAGTATTTACTTGTGCTGCTTATCTAGTGTTTGCCTGTGTGAGTCCTATCAGCTTCAGCTGATAAGGCTGCAGTACTGCTGTCCCATGCCCTGCTTTACACTGTATGTGATGTCACTTGGTCGCATGATGTGTAGGAGGAAGTTCTGAGTGATTATGCAGACTCCTGGGAGTTCAGTGTTGTGTGCCGTAGGAAGTCCTGATAACAGATAGATAAGCACATAGAGAGTGTGCTATAAATCAGCGGAGATCTGGCCATGCTCAGTGACGTCATTCTAAAGAACAAAAAGGATTACAACAATACTAAGCAAGTAAGGAGATATCTACAAGCAGTGTTCATTATGCCGCATACACACGATCGGACTATCTGGTGGACTTAGTCCGGTGGACAAACCTCCGGACTTTAAAGTGGAGGACTTTCCGAATGACGGACCTGCCCACACACGACCGGACTTTTCCGGCGGACTAACCGACTAACCGACTATGGCTGGACTTTTGAAATGAACGGACTTGCCCACACACTAAGGAAAATCCACTCATTTTGAACGCGGCTCCAGGTAGACGGGACTAACGAAGGAGGTCAATGTTGCCGCCTCCATCAGCGAGATTAACACCCTGCTGGCCCCGTCACCTGGTATGGACTTAAAGGGGAAGCCCTACGCTGAAAGAATGGTGTGGGGGTCCCCCCCAAGGTACATATCAGACCCTTATCTGAGCATATCGGCAGGCCGGTCAGGAAAGGGGGTGGGGATGAGGGAGCGCCCCCCCCTGAGCCATACCAGGCCATGTGCCCTCAACATGCGGCCCCCCCACCCCAAAGCACCTTGTCCCCATGTTGATGAGGACAAGGGCCTCTTCCCGACAACCCTGGCCATTGGTTGTCGAGGTCTGCGGGCAGGGGCTTATCGGAATTCGGGAGCCCCCTTTAATAAGGGACTGTGTCATCATAAGGGGTGGAGTCACCATGTGACATCACCCGGTGACCCCGCCCATTGTCCCTATATCAGTCGCTGCACAACGCTTCCCTGTCATTGCCTCCAGAGACAGCGTTGAGTCAACATCTCAAGGAAGAAGAGAAGAAGAAGAAGAGAAGAAGAGAAGGCGGTGGTGACAACAGAAGATCGGGCCACCGCTAGTAAAACAGCTGGAAGAAGGAAGTGGAGGCCCGGCAAGAAGAACCGAAGAGGGGGACAAGACCCCCGAAGTCGGAAGAAGAGGCGGCGGCAACAACAGAAGACCGGGCCACTGCTAGTAAAAGAGCAGGGAGAAGAAAGCAGAGGTCTGGCAAGAAGAAACGAAGAGGGGGACAAGACCCCCGAAGAGGGGGACAAGACCCCCAAAGTCGGAAGAAGACCCCCGGGCAGCGACTAAGAAGAAAGCCGGGCTCCTCCACTAGTAAAAGAGCTAGCAGAAGATAGCAGAGGAGACCGGCGAGAAGACCCTCCAAGACAGAAAGAAGACCCCCGGAACTGTGCAATAAATTATTTTAAAACCTTGTGTTGTGTTTTATTTACATTTTTTTCACCAGGTGAATGGGTGGGGGTTCATTGTACCCCATACTCATTCACATAGGGTGGGGAACCAGAATCTTGGGGCACCCTTATTAAAGGGGGCTCCCAGATTCCGATAAGCCCCCTGCCCGCAGACCCCAACAACTAATGGCCAGGGTTGTCGGGAAGAGGCCCTTGTCCTCATCAACATGGGGACAAGGTGCTTTGGGGTGGGGGGGGGCACAGGTCCCCCCTTCCCCAAAGCATCCCCCATGTTGAGGGCACACGGCCCAGTATGGCTCAGGAGGGGGGGGCGCTCTCTCATCCCCACCCCCTTTCCTGACCGGCCGGCCTGCATGCTCACATAAGGGATATGGACCTTGGTTTTTTCGGCGTAGGGCTTCCCCTTTAAGTCCATACCAGGTGACGGGGCCAGCGAGGTGTCATTTAGGTGACATTGACCTCCTTCACTTGTCCCGTCTACCTGGAGCTGCGTTCAAAATGAACTGACTTTTCTCCGTGTGCGGGCAAGTCCGTTCATTTCAAAAGTCCAGCAGACTAGCACACAGACGGCCGGATTGACAATTTTGAGTCAAAACTTCTTTCTAAGTCACCAGACTTTTGGGGAAAAAAAACAAGTCCGCCAGATAGTCCGATCGTGTGTTCGAGGCATTACTGTTTTTATGCTGATTTACATGGGACAAAGTTGTGGGGGAGGGTTTACAACCACTTTAAAAGTAATGTTTATCTTTGTTCAGATGTATATAAGGGTTATCTGTTACAACAGCATAATTATAATGCCTTGCAAAAGTATTCACCCCCTTGGCATTTTTTGAGTTTTGCTGCCTTACAACCTGGAAATAACATGGATCGTTTGAGGATTTGAATAATTAAATTTACAGAACATGCCCACAACTTTGAAGATGTTTTTTTTTTTATTGTGAAGCAAACAATAAATAGGACAAAATAACAGAAAAAGTCAATGTGCATAACTATTCACCCCCCTAAAGTCAATACTTTGTAGAGCCACCTTCTGCGGCTATCATAGCTCCAAGTCACTTTGGATATGTCTCTATGAGCTTACCACATCTTACCACTGGGATTTTTCCATTCCTTTGCAAAACTGCGCCAGCTCCTTCAAGTTGGACGGTTTGTGCTTGGGAACAGCAATCTTTAAGTCTGACCACAGATTTTCTATTGGATTGAGGTCTGGGCTTTGACTAGGCCATTCCAACACATTTTTCATGTTTCCCCTTAAACCACTCAAGTGTTGCTTTAGGAGTGAGTTTGGGGTCATTGTCCTGTTGGAAGGTGAACCTCCGTCCTAGCCTCAAATCACACACAGATAGGTACATGTTTTGCTCAAGAATATCCCTGTATTTCCATCCATCTTTCCTTCAACTCTGACCAGTTTCCCAGTCCTGGCTGCTGGAAAACCATCTCCACCGCATGATGCTTCCACCACAATGTTTCACTGTGGGGTTGGTGTTCTTTGGGTGATGTGGTGTGTTGGGTTTGTGCCAGACATAGCGTTTTCTTTGATGGCCAAAAAATTCAAATTTAGTCTCATCAGACCAGAGCACCTTCCTTCATACATTTTGGTCTCCCACATGCCTTTTTGCAAACTCAAAATGTGCCATTTTGTTTTTTGCTGAAAGTAATGTCTTTCTTCTGGCAACTCTGCCATAAAGCCCATCTCTATGGAGCGTACGGTTTATTTTTGTCCTATATACAGATACTCCAGGCTCTGCTGTGGAACTCTGCAGCTCCTCCAGGGTTATCTTAGGTCTCTGTGCTGCCTCTTGGCCTCCTTGCCTGGTCTGTCAAAAATTACGCAAGGGCAGCTATTGGCTATTGAACTTCCTTTTTCTAGTTCCGTTGTACGTCATCGAGTTCTAAACAAAAAGACTTTGGTGTGATCGTGTGTAGGCAAGTCTGTTTCAGAGGAACTCCGTCGGAACTCTGTCGGTACTCTGTCGGAACTCCATCGGAAAGACCTTCAGAGTTTATTTTGATGGGAAAACCGGTCGTCTGTACATGGCATTACTGTGCAAATGTACGCTGGGTACTTGATTACATAGACTTTGGTTTAGAGCAGCCCCCTTTTTTAATATTAGATTCCTGAGAAAAGATAAGTCAAGCACTTAAGTGGAGGTGTTACAGTGTCTTGCCATAAGTCCCATTGGAGGTCTTGTCTTAGATCAAACACCCCATTTATGTCTGATGTTGATCCGCCAATCACCACCTCTATGCTTAATGCACACACCCTTACTGGTTCCAGAGGCATGCTCACGGACAGTGAAATGGCAGTTATTAGGGCTTAGACATGAATTAAGGAGCAGTTTGTAAAAAATGTAAAACAAAATCAGAAAGGTGTAAAGGAGAGGATTTTCTCGGGTAATAAAATGGTTTACATAATTAATAGCAGACACCTTGGGGTGTTTGCTTTTAGGTGGGACCTTACAATTTAAAAATATATAAAATCAAAATCACCATTTTCCATTCAGACCCAAAAACTGGACATCCGAAGTTTAGGCACGTTTGTATCATGTAGAAATGATTTAAAGACAAGCTCATAAGGGTATACTTATGGACCTAAGTGTGAATATCATTACTTAGCAATAAGCAGTTTAACTCAATTACAAAAAATGTTATAATGCATCACAACGACTATTGGTTTCTCTCATGACAAGTCCCAAGTGCAGTCAGTTGGACTAATTCACCATTATGTGAGGTCCCCTGAAGTCTTCTTTAGGAATCACAGCTCTGAGAATCCAGAGGAAGGCAAAGAGGCTTTCTAAGATTTTCAGGGGGAAAAATGTCTTTCCTGATTCTAGTGCTATGTACACACGACCGTGTTTCTCGTGGGAATAAACTCCAAAGGTTTTTCCGACAGAGTTCCGACGGAGTTCCGCTGAAACTGGTGTGCGCACACACGTTCACACCAAAGTCCGATCGTTAAGAACACAGTGACGTACAACGCGTACGATGGGACTAGAAAAAGGAAGTTCAATAGCCAGTAGCCAATAGCCTCCATCTTGTACTTGCTTCAGCACATGCGCATTTTTGGTCCATCGGAACAGCATACAGACGAATGATTTTCCCGATAGGAATTGGTTCAGTTGGAAAGATTTAAAACATGTTCTATTTCTAGGACCGTCAGAATTTTCGTTAAAAAAAAGTCGGATGAGGCGCACACACGATCAGAATATACAATGAAAAGATTCAGTTTTTCTGTCAGACATTCAGCTCGTGTGTACGTGGCATTACACAGCTATTGGTTTACACCCTGAATCCTGTATACATGCTGTAGCTATACTAAATACTGCTATAAAATGTGTGGAAATAATTAAAGTAACATAGAAACACCTTTTTTTCTTCCCACTTCTTTTTGTCTTCATGTCCTTTTCCACTGTGTTTCCTTGTTCGTGATCCATTTAGGTGCCAAAAATATATATTAAGAGACTTTGCCACCAGACAATTCAATTTTACAAAAATCTTCCAATAAGATTATATGTGTGTTTACCATATTTTAGGCATTTTATTTACCTGTAAACCCTTCCTATATGTAGATATACAAAATCCCTAAGACTGCTGGGTGCCATCATCTTGAAAGTGATGTCAGAAGACCCAGCAGACACAGAATTGTCACTCAAGGGTCACTTTATACAGTAGTCTTCACCAGCTGCTACATAAAAGGTTACATAAAAGGTTAGATAAGGAGGGGCATGGAAAAGGAGAACAAGAAAGGGCCATGACATGCAAAGATTGAGGGGGCTGTGTTAAGAAATTGACTTTCCTGAAGTAGTCGAATTTGCAAGCATGTTTAGAGGCATATTACGAAAAAATTTGTGCGGCAAATAAGCATTTTAAATACCCGATTTCTCTGCGGTTTTACCTGCACTTTTTCAAGTTGGTTACAAGGCCCTTAACCACTTCAGCTCCGGACCAATAAACACCTTAAGGACCAGAGGTCTTTTTTGCAATTTCGCACTGCGCTGCTTTAACTGGTAATTGCGCGGTCATGCAATATTGCACCCAAACGAAATTTGCGTCCTTTTCTTCCCACAAATAGAGCTTTCTTTTGATGGTATTTGATTGCCTCTGCGATTTTTTTTTTTTGCGATATAAATGGAAAAAGAGCGAAAATTTTGAAAAAAAAAGATATTTTCTTCTTTTTGTTATAAGAAAAATCGAATAAACTAAATTTTAGTCATACATTGAGGGCAAAATTTATTCAGCCACATGTCTTTAGTAAAAAAAATGTCAATAAGCATATATTTTTTGGTTTGCGCAAAAGTTATAACGTCTACAAACTAGAGTACATTTTCTGGAATTTACACAGCTTTTAATTTATGACTGCCGATCTCATTTCTTGAGGTGCTAAAATGGCAGGGCAGTACAAATCCCCCCCAAATGACCCCATTTTGGAAAGTAGACACCCCAAGGAAATTGCTGATGGGTATGTTGAGCCCATTGAATATTTATTTTTTTTGTCCTAAGGGATTGAATAATGACAAAAAAAAAAAAAAAAAATTTTTTTACAAAAAGTTGTCACTAAATGATATATTGCTCACACATGCCATGGTTATATGTGGAATTGCACCCCAAAATATATTCCGCTACTTCTCCCGAGTATGGAGATACCACATGTGTGGGACTTTTTGGGAGTCTAGTCGCGCACGGCACCCCGAAAACCAATCACCACCTTCAGGATTTCTAAGGGTGCAAATTTTTGATTTAACTCCTCACTACCTATCACAGTTTCGAAGGCCATAAAATGCCAAAATAGCACAAAACCCCCCAAAATGACCCCATTTTGGAAAGTAGACACCCCAAGCTATTTACTGAGAGGCATGTTGAGTCCATGGAATATTTTATATTTTGCCACAAGTTGCGGGAATATTACAAACTTTTTTTTTTTGCACCAAGTTGTCACTAAATGATATATTGCTCACACATGCTATGGGCATATGTGAAATGACACCCCAAAATAAATTCTGCTGCTTCTCCTGAGTACGGGGATACCACATGTGTGGGACTTTTTGGGAGTCTAGTCGCGCACGGCACCCCGAAAACCAATCACCACCTTCAGGATTTCTAAGGGTGCAAATTTTTGATTTAACTCCTCACTACCTATCACAGTTTCGAAGGCCATAAAATGCCAAAATAGCACAAAACCCCCCCAAATGACCCCATTTTGGAAAGTAGACACCCCAAGCTATTTACTGAGAGGCATGTTGAGTCCATGGAATATTTTATATTTTGCCAAAAGTTGCGGGAATATTACAAACTTTTTTTTTTTTTGCACAAAGTTGTCACTAAATGATATATTGCTCACACATGCTATGGGCAGAAGTCAAATTACACCCCAAAATAAATTCTGCTGCTTCTCCCGAGTACGGGGATACCACATGTGGGGGACTTTTTGGGAGCCTAGCCACGTACGGGACCCCGAAAACCAAGCACTGCCTTCCGGATTTGAATATAAAATGCTATAAAAAACAAACTAACCAGAGTCACCCGTAACACTTATACGGTGATCAGTGGTGAAAGGGTTAACTAGGGGCAATCAGGGGGTTCAAATTTTTATTAGGTAGTATATGGGGGTCCCTGGCGCTATATAAAAACCTGACGGGGAACCTAAATAACTAACTGGCTAACCAGCGTCACCAGTGACACTTATACTGTGATCGCTGGTGAAAGGGGGTGAAAGGGTTAACTAGCAGCAATCAGGGGGTTAAAACCATTATTGGGTAGTATATCGGGGTACCTAGCGCTATAAAAACCTGGCGGTGAACCTAAAAAAATAACTAGCTACCTAGCGACACTAGCGACACTGATGCAGCGTTCAGAAAAATTATCGCTTAGTGACACTGGCAAAAGGGGGTGAAAGGGTTAACTAGCGGAAATCAGGGGGTTAAAACCATTATTGGGTAGTATATCGGGGTACCTAGCGCTATAAAAACCTGGCGGTGAACCTAAAAAAATAACTAGCTACCTAGCGACTGTAGCGACACTAATGCAGCGATCAGAAAAACGATCGCTTAGTGACACTGGCAAAAGGGGGTGAAAGGGTTAACTAGCGGCAATCAGGGGGTTAAAACCATTATTGGGTAGTATATCGAGGTACCTAGCGCTATAAAAACCTGGCGGTGAACCTAAAAAAATAACTAGCTACCTAGCGACACTAGCGACACTGATGCAGCGTTCAGAAAAATTATCGCTTAGTGACACTGGCAAAAGGGGGTGAAAGGGTTAACTAGCGGAAATCAGGGGGTTAAAACCATTATTGGGTAGTATATCGGGGTACCTAGCGCTATAAAAACCTGGCGGTGAACCTAAAAAAATAACTAGCTACCTAGCGACTGTAGCGACACTAATGCAGCGATCAGAAAAACGATCGCTTAGTGACACTGGCAAAAGGGGGTGAAAGGGTTAACTAGCGGCAATCAGGGGGTTAAAACCATTATTGGGTAGTATATCGGGGTACCTAGCGATATAAAAACCTGGCGGTGAACCTAAAAAAATAACTAGCTACCTAGCGACACATGCAGCGATCAGAAAAATGATCGCTTAGTGACACTGGCAAAAGGGGGTGAAAGGGTTAACTAGCGGCAATCAGGGGGTTAAAACCATTATTGGGTAGTATATCGGGGTACCTAGCGCTATAAAAACCTGGCGGTGAACCTAAAAAAATAACTAGCTACCTAGCGACTGTAGCGACACTAATGCAGCGATCAGAAAAACGATTGCTTAGTGACACTGGCAAAAGGGGGTGAAAGGGTTAACTAGCGGCAATCTGGGGGTTAAAAACATTATTGGGTAGTATATCGGGGTACCTAGCGATATAAAAACCTGGCGGTGAACCTAAAAAAATAACTAGCTACCTAGCGACACATGCAGCGATCAGAAAAATGATCGCTTAGTGACACTGGCAAAAGGGGGTGAAAGGGTTAACTCTAGGGGCAATCAGGGGGTTAAATCTTTATTGGGGGGTGATAGGGGGCTACCCTGGACCTAACACTAACTGTCCTGACAGTTTTTACTGTCACAACTGACACTGAATGCATTGATCAGTAAAGAAATGATCAATGCAATCAGTGACACTGTGACTGGGGGGGAGGGGGGGCGGGGGGGGGGGATCGGGGGGGGATCGGGGGGGGTTTGTGTGCCTGTGTGTACCTACATGTCAGTGTAGTGTTGGTGCACACTTACTTTTACTCTTCTCCTCGTAGTCCGGTCAAAAAGACCGCCCCGAGGAGAATGACATCACTTCCTCCTTCCTGTGTAAACAATACACAGGGAAGGAAGCTTCTCATTGGCCAGGAGCGATCCAGAGGGGGTGGCCGAAAACCAACGGCCATCCCCTCATCACGGAGCGCTCCTGGACCGAATCGGACCGCCGTAAACAGCGGGAGGGGGTCTGATCGGACCCCCCACCCGCTGGAAGGCAATCACGTAGATGTACGTGATTGTGCCTGCCTGTGCCATTGTGCTGACGTACAATGGCAATACGGCGGTCCTTAAGTGGTTAAAGTTATTTTAAAGGATAAAATAGAATTTTTCAGAAATAACAAACATGTTATTCTTACCTGCTCTGTGCAACGGTAATGCACAGAGAAGCCCCGATCCTCCTCTTCTCAGATCCCCCGCCAGAGCTCCTGGCCCCTACCCCTGCTGAGTGTCTCCTTAGCTGTGATTGACAACAACAGGAGCCAATGGCTCCTGCTGCTGTGTCTGAGCCAATGGAAGAAGAGAGAGACGAAAAAGTATCTGCTCTTGTGCACATTGCCAAATTGATATCAGTTTCAGGTAAGTATTTGGGTAATTAATTTTTGTTTATTAATTAAAGTATTTGGGAGGCCTGGAATCTGCTTGCAGAAGGTTTTTAACAGAGAAGTAGTAATTGCCATACTTAATTTATATAAATCGTATACTGTATATAAGGCCACAGTATTTTTATTTTAAACCTCCAAGTACTTTATTCCCACTGCGCTGTTGTGTTTTTCATGATATTTTCTTGTACTTTGGCATCTCCAGGTAAAGATACTTGGGAGGAGCTTTTTTTGCTTATGTATGCAATCTACAGTGTGAGTCTGTGTCTGTCCAGCCCTGATTGGTACTGAGCCAGCAACATGGCTAAAAATAAACTGTTTAAGAAGAACAATTTAAATTAGTTCATAAATATCAAATAATTGTTTTACAGCTCTTTATACATCGTTATTGAACTTTAAGGGCCGGTTCACACAGCGAGGCGCGGCGAGGCGTCTCCGACTTACCTCGCCGCGACCTGCGGGGAGCTCAGCGGCGACTTGCAGAGGACTTCTGTATAGAAGTCAATGCAAGTCGCCCCCGAAGTCGCCCCGAAGTAGTACAGGAACCTTTTTTCTGAGTCGGAGCGACTCGAGTCGCTCCTCTCAGAACGGTTCCATAGTACTGAATGGGGGCGACTTGCGGGAGCGAGGCGAGGCGAGCCGTGTCGCCTCGCCTCGCCCCGCTGTGTGAACCGGCCCTAAATATGTATTGTTTGTGCATTAATATGGTGTAGGCAGAGTCAAACATAATTGACACTAGCTTTCACTTTGTTCAGACGGAATCTTTTTTTACTTCACATGTATTAGCAATTACATTAGATATGTTTAATACTGATTTACATTAAAACTAAACATTTTTGTAAGTTTCTTAGTGAATGTAATCAACCAGCATACTATATCCTGCACCCGTAGTAGCAACAGGAGGACAAGGAGGACGAGGGGGTCTCATTTAGCACTGTGTATATGTCCAAATGTGTGGCCTCATAGTCATGTGGTCTGCACAGATAAGAAAAAGGAGCAAATAAAGAACTTCAAAAGGAAATGAAATTGAGCATGCTCTGTAGAGGACACCAGCTGATCCATTTCAATCTCAGCCTGCAGTGGTGACAAAGAATATGAGAGAGAACTGAAGGCAGGCTCAACCAGGTATATTTCACTCTACACAAAACAAATGTTTTAATGGCTCTGTGAGTATGAACAATCTGTTATATAGCATGTAATGAAAGCTTTTCATAGTCTGGGTTTAATGACACTTTAATGCAGTGAATGCATTAAGGAAAAAAGCATTTTGCCTTTAGAACCACTTAAAACAAACACAAAGGAAACACTTCAACGTCCACTACAATCATGTTTTTTTGTACTACAATTTCATTCCTCCAACCACAAGGACTCCTTTCTCTATGATTGAGAGACATGTATAAAAGGGATGAGAAAATGGAAGATCTGCTTTATTAGCCCTTAAAACCCAAGTACAAATGGCGTAATATTTAATACGTTTTGATATTCTTTTTCATTTTTTTTCTTCCTGAACCGTATCCCTAGTTGGGAATAATGATAACTAAGAAATTAGGCAGCATTTTTTGAAGAGTATTTAAATCATATAATAAAGGGGTGACATTGAAAGCCCCATTGGCTGTGTTACAACCTTTGTAACTTTCATTTTTGTTGGACTGTTTGGTCTGCATATAAATATGGAAATACAAAAATAATGGCATGTTTAAGCACCTGTAGTTATTGGAATACAATATTTTTCATGATCCTTGTCCTTTTGGCAGTTTCACAAAACAAAAAAACAGGTATTTGCGTGTTGATGCACATTGAGTTAAGATGGCTTGTTCATTTTGATTCATGCGCAAAGAATGGTGCCACAACACACAGAAGATAACATCTTATCCGCAGAAAGCATCATGGGATATGCTGCCATCATTACACCATTACATGAATATGTATTGTTTGAGAAGGCCCGGAAAATACAATTTTACAAAGCTTAAATGTAAACACGATCTTATTGCCAAGGGTAATTGATTTAAAATGGTTGCTGAAATAATGTCCACATACAATTTCTTAACAGCTAAATGGCACACTAGCAGAGAAGAAACAAACATGATAGGAATAATATTAAAAGATTACATATTTTTCTTATTAAATCACATTATATTAAATGTTGGTGCTTTGTCAAAGGTTGAACACTAGAAAATATATACATGTATGATCTACTCTCCTTTGTCTTCCTCCTCCCATTTTTGATTTCCCATTTTATTCCCTCTTTGGGCTCATTCAAACAAATGCAGGCTTATTGCAAGGACACATAACAAACAAATGTTTTCTATGGGCCCTGTTCACAACATACAGGTGCTTTGCAACGGAAGGCAACATGCCTATTATAATTAGACATATGCACTGACGAAAAATGTGTTTCTTTTTGTTTCCATTTCATTTGTTTTTTTTGGTTTGTCGGATCATTCATTATGATCGGCATTCGTTACTTCGGATCCTTCGTAACTTTGGATGCATTCGTATTCGTTTCATTCCATTCATTTAGATGCGGCATTTGTCACTTCGGACTTGGACCATTCATTCATAACCTTCTTCACCTCCGTTCATATTTTTTCTTTTTATTCGTTATTTCAGAGTTGGCGTATGGCATTGGGCTTAATTAAGTAGGCCGCGGACAGCGGACTAGCAGATGTATTAAAAGAACAAAAAGGCATTCATTAATTCTTTATATTCAGCGATAACGAATACTCGAAAAGAACGAAAATACAAAAAACAAAATAAGCCCGTAGGTTAAATGGTTTTTCGTTCTTTCGGATTTTTGTATTTTTGGTCTTTCTGACAATTCATCTTTGTACGCATTTCATCAAAGACCGTTTCGTTCATTCGAATGTTTCCGAATGAACGAATATGCATATTTTCGTCCAAAACAAATTCATAGCGAAACTAATTGCACGTGTCTAATCATCATCATCATCATAATAATAATATCGCAAACATTTTTTTTGTACCTTTGACCCTTCTCTCGGAAGAATATACATTAAAAAATGCAATTCACATAGTTTACAACTTTTGCTAATAGGTGTCCCTCAATGCCATCTCAAAAAGTTGGGCAGTATGAATTTAACATGCACTAAAAAGCAATGCAACATTGTAAACATGCACATAAACACACTAGACGAGGACTTTAAGTACCAGCATGCCCCAAATACAATGTAGATTATACACCAGGGAACTACAAGTCCCAGTGTGCCTTGAATGCACTCTATGTCTATGTTATATACCAGAGGACTACGAGTCAGAGTTTATTCTGTATTTACTGTGTGTATTACTGTATGTGTATTATAGACCAGAGCATTACAAGTTCCATAATGTTCTGTATGCATTATATTGCATTATACTCTTTTGCTCTTTTGAAGGAAAATAGGCTGTGCAGTTTGCAAGTGCAGTTGCACACTGCAAAAGCATTTGCTCCAGGGTCAATCTTCAAGTTGCAGTGGATACCCATTCACATGCAAGGAAATTAAAAAAACAGCATTTCCAATCCACATGATTGGTTGATGGAAGCTTCCCCTCATTTACTAAGCTCTAGGGCAAGTGCCCTTGTAGAGTGCAACCCCACTTGCAAACTAGTGCACAGTGTATTTGTCTTTAGTAAATCAACCACCAAGCATACAGAACATGCCAGAACTTGCCTTTAGTAAATCAAACCCATTATGTTTCTTCTATATTAACCAATTCCCGTCCAGCCTATAGCAAGATGACTCTTGTTGATCTGGGTGGATGTCATATGATGTCCTCCCGGATTGCCCTGCATGCGACCCGGTGGGACCACACTGCGGCACAATCTGTCACTGACTGTGTCCACTGGACAGCAGCCCTCCAGCCCCCCCCAATACTTGCCTGAGCCCCATCTTGATCCAGCGATGTGCACAAGTGCCTCAGCACTCCAGGGACTCTCTCTCCTCATTGGCTCCCGCTGCTGTCAATCACAGTCAGTGAGCCAATGAGGAGACAGAGGTGGCGGGGCTAAGCCGCAGATCTAAGTGCCGTGACTCAGGAATGAGCCTGCTTAGGTGCCCTCATTGCAAGCTGCTTGCTTTGGGAGCACTCGGCAGGAGGGAGAGGCCAAGAGTGCCATCAGGGGGACTTACGAAGGGAAGGATCAGGGCTGTTCTGTTCAAAACCACTGCACATAACAGATCAGGGCAGAATCTTTGCCTGAATTCGGCCCTGAAACAGAGGCCAAATTTCTGTGCAGTTTGCTCTGCAGCGGCTCCAGGGACATGTAACCCGGCTCCATAGAGAGCCGGCCACATTCTCCTGCTATGCAAATTGGATGCAGGGAAACCCACATCCAATTCACATAAGTGTGAACTCAGCCTTAATCGGCACTGCGGGAGCTGGTCACACTGATTACACCTACACTGAAAGCACAGTGTGTGCTGTGCTCTCTGCTTCCCCCTACAGTGCAGTACCCGGCAGGAAGAGATGAGGTAAAGGACTGACGATTTTTAAAAGGCTATCTATATGTGTGTTTATATATTTCTGTGTGCATGTATGTGTATATGTATGTATGTATGTATGTGTGTGTATGTGCATGTATGTATATGTGTGTACATGTATATGTGTGTGTGTGTGTGTGTATATGTATGTATGAGTGTTTGTGTGCATGTATGTATGTGTATGTATGTGTGTGTGTGTGTATATGTATGTGCATGTGTTTATATGTGTGTGCATGTGTTTATATGTGTGTGCATATGTGCATTTATATATGTGTGTAATTATATATGTGTGTGTGGCACATGCACTCATCTTCTTTGTTCAGCCATGGTGAGGCCTGTTCTGAGTGGAACCTGTCCTGTTAAACCGCTGTATGGTCTTGGCCACCGTGCTGAAGCTCAGTTTTAGGGACTTTGCAATCTTCTTATAGCCTAGACCATCTTTATGTAGAGCAACAATTCTTTTTTCAGATCCTCTGAGATTTCTTTTCCATTCGATGCCATGTTGAACTTCCAGTGACCAGTATGAGAGAGTGAGAGATAACACCAAATTTAACGCACCTGCTCCCTGTCCATACATAATACTTTGTAACACTAATGAGTCACATGACACCAGGGAGATAAAATGTTTAATTGGGCCCAATTAGGGCATTATCACTTAGGGGTGTACTCACTTTTGTTGCCAGTGGTTTAGACATTAATGGCTGTGTGTTGAGTTATTTTAAGGGGACAGCAAAGTTACACTGTTATACAAGCTGTACATCACTACTTTATATTGTAGCAAAGTGTAATTTCTTCTCTGTTGCCACATGAAAAGATATAATAAAATAAAATGTGAGCGGTGTACTCACTTTTGTGAGATACTGTATATACACCCAGAAGCTATGGGCAACAATAGTAAAGTATTAACACAGGAAACACACTTGCCTGATAACCCCTGCTTCTGGTCTGGAATAGCAACAGTTCTTCCATGGGGACATGTGACCTCAGCTCCTCTTTCTTTCTGTCTCTACTTCCTCCTTTCACAAGTTTCAAGACAGCTCCCCAGAGACAGGAAATGCTGATACATAATTATACATAAGTCTGTGATACACAGGATATTCACAAATACAAACAGTAGAGGGTAGCAGATCCTTACACATACTATCTTAATGTTTAGGTGGAGGATGCCCTGTAGTTCAGGAATTAACATAAAAATGGAAGGTAGCACCGATAGCGCTGTTTCTCCATTCACAGCCCTCAGATCAGTGGGAGGGTAAACACCTGTGAACCAGTTCCTGAACAACTGAGAACTTTAAGGAATTATTATCTGAAACTCAGCAGATCATGTTTTGAAAATTTGTAGCTTGCTAAGATTATTTTTTACAATCTCTGTTTCTGATTACATGATGTGATTATCTCACAATGGTGCCAAAATAATTTTAATCAGGCTCTCACCACATATTGTGTGCCTTTCACTTGCAACAATACAGTTTATTTTTCATATCTGCTGTTTTTGATGCAACATTTTGCACTAAATCTGAATTTGAACATGGCTAGGTATTACATACAATGGTATGCAGTTTAATAGATCACACTGCCATGTTCTTATATGATGTGGAGTACAAATCACTGATCACTTGCTTGGAAATAATTTTAGGCGTTCAATATAGGGTCTTGTGCATATGAATATATATTATAAAGCTTGCATTTAGGAAAAAGGGAACACAGTCTGATACTAAATTAGTTAATTATGTAGCCCAAATAAATACACCTCTAAACTAATTGCAATAGTTTATTAAGTCCCGATTCACATGTGGTGCAGGTTTGCAAGATTGCATCACAACTGCACTCCGTTCTCAGTGCGATTGGCTGAATTGGAACTCATCTGTGTGAACACCCTTCCGAACCGATTCCAATCTGGCAAAAAAAAAGGTTTATACAGAATGAATAGGCTCAAATCACACTGCAAAGAATCACATTTGAATGCAGTGCAATTCCTGTCTGAATCACAAACAGTTTCCTGCACCGCATAAGTGTGAACCTAGGCTCAAAATGATTGTAAACTTTCTTTTATTTTTACCTCCACTGTGCAGTTCATTTTGCACAGTGTGGTCCCAATCAACGTCTTCTGGGGTCCCCCGGTGGCACTCGTGGCTCCTCCTCGCATCAGTAATAGGGTGACCACATTTCCAAACTGCCATTCAGGGACATCCCCCCCCCCCCCTTGCACCCACGCCTGCCTAAAAAAAGATGTTTTTTTGATACTTTTTTTTGCCAATTTTTGGAAAATAATATTTTTTTTTACAATATTTAGTTTTTTTTTATTATTTATTGCAATACTTTGTGTTTTTTTTTTTTAAATCAGCCCTGTTGGAGGCCTTTGGTGAGATATTAGGGGTCTTCAAAGACCCCCTGATATATCACCCTTCAGATATAGAAAGAGACCGAGGATAGAGATTTCCCTGTCCCTTTCTCTGCAGCCTCAGCTGCACTGAAAATGAATGGAAAGAAGACAGTTGCTCCTCTCCATTCATAAACTGAGACATCATAATCACAGGAGGTTACAATGTTTCAGTTATGGGAATGGACAGAGTCAGTGTTCATACAGAAAAGGAAGGAGTAGGAACATGAAGAGGGACAGCAGAATGGAGGGGGACACAGAGCAAAACAGAGGGGGACAGCAGCAGAATGGAGGGGGACACAGAGGAAGAACGGAGGGGCAGCAGAACGGAGGGGGACACAAATTAATTATTTTCCAAAAATTATTTAAAAAAAAGTATCAAAAAACTGGAGGGGAACATTAGCAGAATGGAGGGGGACATGGAGAAAAACTGGAGGGGGATAGCAGCAGAACGGAGGGGGACAGCAGCAGAACGGAGGGGGACATGGAGGAAGAATGGAGGGGGATAGAAGAATAGAGGGGGACACAGAGGAAAACTGGAGGGGGACAGCAGCAGAACAGAGGGGGGCAGTAGCAGAACAGAGGGGGCAGCAGCAGAATGGAGGGGGACAGCAGCAGAAGGGAGGGGGAGCATGCTCACTGTAACAAAGTGTAACACTAACCTGGAAGTTTGTCAATGTCTGGCGGGAGGCTCAAAACTCGCGAACCTCGTGGGCGGGAGGACTCGGAGGCTCAGCTCAGGAGAGAAGTTGAAATGGAGAATTTGGGCAGCTTGGAGTTGGGCTGCACTGCTGGCAATGTGCTGCAGCGGCTGCGGGAGTAGTCGGCGGCGGCCCCGGGACTGGCTCTTACTGGGCACAGTAAGTGTGGCTCTGGTGTGGTGTGCCTGGTTGCTCTTTCTGTCTCTCGGAGGCGCGCTGCTCAGCTGTAGACCATAGGGGACGGGAGTTCACTGACTGCCCAAGTGTTAGCCGACGTCACTGGTTGCTAGCCCAGTAACTAGTTAGGCATTTGATTAGCAGGGTGGCGGACTGGCGGTGTGTAATGTTTATAAGGGTGGCAGACTGGCGGTGTGGTCCTGGAATGAAGGTGCCTGGGGCACGGGACAAAAATCTGAATTAAGGGACAATCCAGGACACGTGGACACCCTAATCGGTAAACCCCCTGGGAGAAGAACTCTCCCTGGGTGCTACCGTGCGGGCCCGCTCCTGAGTCCAGCATTTGCGTCCGTAGACACAGAATGCCGGACTTGTTCAAATGAGGTGTACAGTTTATAGGTCACATTGAAAAGGTGGAAAAAGTTCTGAAATTATTTATCTTAGATTGTAAGTTCTTCTGAGCAGGGCCCTCTTAATCCTCTTGTATTTTATTTTATTGTAACTGTAAAGCTGTAAACTGTAAAGCTGTGTAAATTGCTGGCGCTATATAAATCCTGTATAATAAAAATAATCTTTGTATCATTTTTCATCACAGAAACCTGATATTTTAACAGGTGTGTAGACTTTTTATATCCACTGTATATATGTTACATTTTTGGGATTGTGGGAGACAGTGGGAGGGGTGAAAAAGAGAGGGCAAGAGAGAAAGGGGAGTAAGGGAAAGAGAGCAGGTGAGAGTATGAGGGAGAGGGGTTGTGAGAGAGAGGAGATGAGAGACAGAGAGAGAAGGGGGTGAGAGAGAGAGGAGGGGGCAAGAGAGAGAGAGGGGTGTGAGAGAAGGGGGTGAGAGAGAGAGGGGCAAGAGTGAGAGGGTTTGAAAGAGAGAGGGGGCAAGAGAGAGAGAGGGGGCATAAGAGAGAGGAGGTGAACTTGCACGATTTTACTCCCGCATGTTAGTCCCGAATTCAGAGACATCTGTGTGGGTTTCTGCACAGATGTCAATGTAAATTTCAGCCCAAAATCACAAAAATTTGTACAGAAACTACTTTTTGAAATCGGTGCAGCGCCGCACCGATTAGGACAGTGCCTTTGATGGCAATTGCTGACGATTTGACATGTCAAAACGCTCCAGTGTGAACCAGGGCTTGCTCTATTTTTGGGATGTGGCAGTTAGGGCTCATTAAGAGTTAGTTTACACTTGCTTCAAAACAAGCCTTCAGACAGACTTTGTTAAAGCTCTCTGAACGCCAGTCAAAGCTCCAGTCACTGAATACAATGGTTAGCTTACAGTCCTGTTTACATCTTGATTTTGCTTGGTGCTTCAATGAGGCTTTGGTGGGGTTTCAATGAGGCTTTGGTGGAGCTTCCATGGGGCTTTGGTGGGGCTTCGGTGAGGCTTCGTGGGGCTTTGATGAGGCTTTGGTGGGGCTTCAAGCGAGCTTTGCCATACAGTTCTATGCAGGCTTTGAAGACACATTTTCAAGCACCATTAAAGATACCTGGGGTACAATTTTTGAAGCGAAGCTGAAGCAAAGCAAAGCAAAGCAAAAGCAAGGTATAAACCGGACTGTAAGCCAACCATTTTATTTAGTGACTGGCCTTCAGAGACCTTTAACAAAGCCTGTCTGAAGCCTTGTTTTGAAGCAAGTGTAAACTAGCCATTAATGTGTGTTGAAGCTGAAGCAAGTGTAAATGAGCCGTTACACTTGCTTCGGCTTCAACACACATTAACGACTAGTTTACACTTGCTTCAAGGCTTCGGACGTGCTTTGTTAAAGCTCTCTGAACTCTAGTCAAAGCTCCTGGCTTTGTTTCAAAAATGATACCCCATGTTACTTTAGTTGTGCTTTAAAGCATCTTCAAAGCCTCCATAGAAACCCCCACCAAAGGCTCATCAAAGCCCCATCGAAGCTCTAGCAAAGTCCCATCAAAGCTCCACAGAAGCCTCATCGAAGCACCAAGCAAAAGCAAGGTGTAAACAGGACTGTAAGCTGACCATTTTATTTAGTGACAAGTGCTTTGACTGGCATTAAAGTGGTGTTCCGCCCACTTTTCCTGCTGGCTTTTAACAATAGGACACTTACCTGTCCTGGAGTCCAAGGATGTCAGCACCGCAGCTGATGTTTCCATCAGCTGTCGGGTGCTACTGCCGCCATTGCAGGTAAGGGTAGCCGGCAGTGTAGCCTTAAGGCTTCATGCTGGGAACCCTACTGGGCATGCGCGAGGCGAGGCTCCTCTCTCCTACTGGCCTGGTGACAGGGGAAGAAGGAGGGAGGAGGAGGGAGCCCTGCAGTGATTTCACGGGCCGCGGCCCAGACT
Source organism: Lithobates pipiens (assembly GCF_037356315.1). Classification (NCBI taxonomy): domain Eukaryota; kingdom Metazoa; phylum Chordata; class Amphibia; order Anura; family Ranidae; genus Lithobates; species Lithobates pipiens. The sequence goes on from NW_027507748.1 coordinate 437,804,382, forward strand.
CCCGGAAGTGGGAACAGGTTACCTGTCAAAGCCAATTGTGGCACCGGAGGGGGAGAGAAGGCAAATGGATGGAACTTTTGGGTGGAACTCCGCTTTAAGAGAGCATTAACAAAGCGTGTCCAAACCCAGGTTTTGAAGCAAGTGTAAACTAGCCCTTAGTCTCCAGTTATATACAACACTATACTATTTCTAGGCATAAAAAATCAGTACTAAGTATAGGCATACCCCACTATTAAGTACACAATGGGGTTTATTTACTAAAGCTGGAAAGGGCAAAATCAGGTTCACTTCTGCATAGAAACCAATGAGCGTCTAAATTATATTACCAAAGCTTAATTGAACAAGCTGGGGTTAGAAGCTCATTGGTCTCTATGCAGAAGTGAGCCTGATTTTGCACTTTCCAGCTTTAGTAAATAAACCCCATTGTGTACTTAAAAGTGGGGTATGCCTGTAGTTCCTCAAAGTTACAAATCAGATCAGACCTAGATTAAATATGATTACTTATACATCTAGCAAATAGAAATTACACAAGAAAGGTTTTATAAAGTGACCCTGCCAGGTGCTGTGCGTATTATGGCTGCAGTTGATTAAAAAGAATGAGAATTAGAGGTAAACCGAGTAAACATTCATACTTTAGCACAGGTACAACGTTTGCTGGATAACATTAACCCATTGGAATTGCTCTTTGTGTGTGTTCATGTGCTACAAAATTGCGTTTTCTTCTTTATATATGTTGTGTTTCTGCATAGATCCTGGTCACCCAAGCTAATGACAATGACCATCCTATATTCTCAGGTATCATTTATTTGATCACCTTTCCTGTCCTAGAGACAAGAAGAAAGAAAAAGAGTATGTATATATACACACACGCACACAAATACACATTATTTCCCTATAAAGAGCTTTGATTCTCAATGAACATTTACAGCCACAACAAGGAGGGCTGGTAAGTCAGCTACCAGCGCTATTTAATCAGCAGTGTTTGTTGATTTGAGAAGAATCCTATGCTGTGAAATGAAAAAAGAAAACCAAATTTTCTTGAGCAATCTTGCTATTCCTGCTTCAGGTGCTAGGCCATTTCACTAAAGCAGCTCAGACGAGAATGTCATTAGTTCTTAAACCCCAGGTGAATTTGCCACTGTTCCACATGATTAAGCCAGATAATTGTGTGTTGATAGCGAATGTGGCTGGTGAAATACAATTTCTAGGACCTTCCTAAACAAACACGGCGGAGGAGTGTGTCAAAGTGCTGTCAATTCAGTTCCTTTTGTTGCAGTTGCACTTGCAGATATCCCTGTTGAGAGTTTGTGAATAACATGATTACATTCTGATGATTACAATACAGACCCGCATTTAAAAAAATAGCAGTTCACCTTTTAACCCAATAATGTACTACATTCTGGGACACTTCCACTGGAACTCATGCTCAATACGGGGAGAAATGTATATTCCATTCCCTAAGATCTGATCTGACTGGTTGTTATGGGTTACTACATCTTAGACCCCCATACGCACTATACAACTTTTGTTGTCTGATTTCTTTTAGATTCACTAAAACCATGTAGTGCAAGGGCCTGCCTGATTGCATACAAATTGAAACTCTTAAGGTTTGACCTCATATGGTTTTGGTAAATCTAAAGGAAATAAAAATCTACAAAAAAATTGATTGTAGATTGTAGTGTGTATCCAGCTTTAGATATCATTATTGCAGTCCGACCGGCATTTGTTGTATGATAACACTGATAGTTCTTAAGATGGAATTCAAGGCACAAAAATAAAGATGACCTCCGCACTACATGTATTAAAAAACCTTTGTAAAAAAAACATTATGAGAGCATTAAAAATTGTATTTAAAATCAGGTTGCATTTTATTGCTGGTCTGTATTCTATTTCAAAAGATGAGGTTAGGAGCCATGGATTGCTGAACAGGCTCAATTTGGTGGTAACATGACTTGAAACTGACAGGGTATTTTTTCTGCAAAATAATTAGTAGACGATTAGTAGATATGCTACCAATCAATCTCTCTAGGCAACAAGAGAAGTGGAGAAATGCTGATGTGGGGCCAGGCCAAGATAGAGGCAGAAGAGGCACCTGCATTGGGCACCTTGCTGTAGGGGAGAGCCACTCATGCAATTGCATCACCCTGGCATATCCTGCACTGTGCAGGTCAGAGCTGTCATACTGACAGCTCAGTCTTGCAGATTATACTGGGACATCACGGTTCTCCCTGTGTAACCAGAAGCACTCCGCTGTCAGCTTGACAACAGCTCACTCTGTATTAAACCCCTTATATAGGGGGCCGCCCACACGTTCGTGGTAAAGCACCGCTCGTTTTAGCAGGGCTTTACCGCTGTTTAAGCTGCACTTTTCGGTCGCTAGCGGGCACTTTTAACCCCAAAAAAAGGTGTTAAAACTCCAGTGTTGGGGTGCTTCCGAAAACACTTTTCAGGCACTCATTCATTGCAATGGACAGGGGCATTTTGGGAGCGCTGTATACAGTGTTCCCAAACCGTCCCAAAGATGCTGCTTGCAGGACTTTGTCTAAGGTCCCGCGAGTGCACCGCCCGGGTGTAAAAGCACTCATTGCAATGAATGGGAGGCAGTTTTCAAGTGCTTTACAGGTGCTATTTTCAGCGCTAAAACTCCTGAAAACTGCCTCAGTGTGAAAGGGATTTTATGAGCTCTGTGTAGTCCTGATAAACAGGGTGCAGCACTCGTATGTCATGATTATCTGATAATTACACAGGAAGAGCTGTGTTCTCTCTGTGTGATCTGCAGGACTGAGCTATCAATTTGACAGCTGGGGTTCTGCTCTATATGTATGTATGAATGAAAGCTACAATTGTTATTAAAATATATGTGAACCCCCACCTTGTTAAACAAAAAAAACATTTAGTTTAAAATAGAAATGAAAGGCAAAACATTTGTGTATACATATAAAAAACATTATAAATCTTTTTTTTACCTCCTTTTACATAAGTGATCATAGACCATTTGTTCTTAGCTGGATAAGGAGCTCAGAGAGCTGGGGGAGGAGAAACAGTAGCACACTTATCTTACCAGTAAATAAAAAATGCTGTCTGCATATCTGCATATATTTCTATGAACTGGCTGAATACTAGTCACTGTCCATAAAAGTCCATGCAACTTAATTGCATTATTATGCTCAGCAAAAACAGTCGAAATGCCATTGCACTGTAATTATGGAGACTCTTGAAATGACATGTCTGGTCTGAAGTCTGTATTCTGTCTATATTGTAAGTGTTGGGGAGAACACGATCATTTTTCTTTATAATCTCAATTTCATGTAACACATAATAATATTTAAACAACATTTTAACAAACAATTATGATTGCTTCTATACATAGTACAGATAACGGACATGCTAATATGGCTACAGTTTCATGGTTTCAGCTATAGAAATCATTTTGCTTTATCTGAGCTTGACAAATCTGTGAATTATAAGCAGTCATGTGTCTTTAGAAGTCAGGCAGTTGCAGATATAAACTGCTTGATCACAAATACAGCCAAACTCCTGATTTCAAACAATGATATATATATATATATATATATATATATATATATATTTTTTTTTTTTTTAACCACTTTAATACCAGGATCTTTCACCCCCTTCCTGCCCAGGCCAATTTTCAACTTTCAGTGCTATCACACTTTGAATGACAATTGCGCAATCATACAACACTGTACCCATATGAAATTTGTATCATTTTTTGAGACAGATAGAGCTTTCTTTTGGTGGTATTTAATCACCACTGTTTTTTTTTTTTTTTCCATTTTTTGCTAAACAAACGAAAAAAGAGAATTTTTTTTTTCTTAATTTGGGTACTGATAGGCTGCACTGATGAGGTTGCACTGATATGCGGCACTGATGGGCACAAATAGGTGGCACTGATAGGCAGGGCTGCTGTTAGTAATCATGGGGCCCTGTACAGCCTACCTGATGGGACCCCCCCCTTACTATCCTAGCACAAATCTTCTCCCCCCCAAATCCCCCCTGCCAGCAAAAATTCCCCCAATCCATTCTTTTATCCCCAAATTCCCCCACCTGCTCCTGGCACAAAAGCCCCCCACCCCCCCCCCCCCCACAGCACAAATCTTAATCCCCCTCCTAAAACAAATTCCTACAAATTCATCCTCCTAGCAGAACCCCCTCTAAGTTACTCTTCCCAGCACAAATTCTTCCAGTACGAAATCCCCCCAGCACTAATCCCCCCTAGCACAAGCATCCCCTCTCCTGGTTAAACCCTCCACCCCCTGCCCCCACAGAACATATCCCCCTCCCTAAATCCCCATCAATTTTCCCAACACATATAGTCACCCATCCCTCTCCCCCAACTTACAGGGGGAAGCCACTAATAGCCAGCAGGAGGTGTGCTGTGTTCTGTCCTGTCCTGTCAGAAGAGCATTCATTTACAGTATACAGGACACAAGACTTGATCTTACTGTAGATTGCATTGCACTGCATACACACATAGCGCCCTATCCAAGGGCTGCTTTTCTCCTGGCAGCAGGAAATGTGGATAGGGGGCACTGTGTGTGTGTACAGTGCAATGCGATCTACAGTAACAGCGATCCTTGGTCTCATGTGCTGTATAGAGGAATGCTCTTCTGACAGGAAGGAGAGCACAATAGAGAGAACCTCCTCCTGGATGTTTCCTCTCTGCTCCGGCCTCCCATCTCCTTGTCCCAGCTGTGAGTGTGAGCAGGGGAAATAGCTCAGCGGTGGCTGGCCAGGCTCATAATCCTTCTGTGTCTCTCATCCAGCAGGAGGGAGAGGGGTAGAAACCTGGGTGAGAGACATGGAGGGCATTGTTCTTCATCAATCTTCCTGCTGTCAGGGCCCCTCTTTGTGCCGGGGCCCCCTACAGGAGGACCGGTGGCCCCCTATCAGTGGCCCTTCTGATGCACTGATGGGCACTGATAGGCGGCACTAATGGACACTGATAAGCAGCAGCGATGGGTACTAGCAGGACTTGATAGGCACTGATGGGGCTGCACCATATAATCAGGGTACTGATGAACAGTGCCCTGATTATCTGTGTAAATAAGGACCCTGATTATCTGTTACACTTGCCGGTTACAGGCTCTTCCCTCATGTGTGAGAAAAGGAATGTCAATAACCGGCAAGTTTGTTTACATGTGATCAGCTCTGATTGGACACAGCTGATCACATGGTAAAGGGCCACTGTGATTGGACCTTTACCATGATCTGTGATACAATGCATGAAGGTAAAACAAACTTCGGCCTTAAGAACCACTTTAAAGTGGAACTTCACGCAAAAGGGGAAGTTCTGCTTGTTTGCATCTTCCTCTCCTCCACTGCCACATTTGACATTTTTTGTGGGGATTGGGTACCTGGTTTTGACAGGTAATCACTCCCATTTCCGGGTCAGATCTCCGTGCCAATTTGTGGGGACATTCACCATCCCCCCTTCCCCTTGCAGCCCTCAGGGTCACAGGTCCCAGTAGACAGTGGAACCATTCACAAAGTGCAGTGCAGTTTGAGCAGTAGGAAGCCAGCTGTGAAGGCAGAAGGCTTAATTGCTTTTTTCCCTTACCTAAGATGCTGGCGCCTGCACCTGAAGCTGATTGAAGAATCGGCTTAGGTGAGAACATTGCTGGATCCCTGGGTAGGTAAGTGTCCTTATATTAAAAATCAGCAGCTACAATATTTGTAGCTGCTGACTTTGAATTTTTGGGGGGAGACTGGAGTTTGTCTTTGACTATAGGATGCTTTAGCCAGAGGATCCTATCGTAGATTCAGAATCTTTGAAAACTGACGGAAACAATAAAGGCTTAAGAGACTGTGTGGTCAGACAGATGACAGAGCAATAATTGGCATGGTTCAAGTAACCTCTGTTCCACCAAGATATTAGGCCTCGTGCACACTGGATGTTTTTGGCATTTTTTCCTTCCTTAAGCCCAATACACACTATCATATTTTCTGCTGAGTTTTTCCTTCAGATTTACCAAAACCAGTGGCGGAATTATAGGGGTCGCTGAGATCGCCAAGGCGATCAGGCCCCATGCTGCAGGGGGGCCTTGAGGGCCCCCCTGTATATCTGAAGGAGCAGGCGCCCGAGACCGAGCTCCCCGATCTTCAGCCGAAGTGTAATCGGCACTGTGTGTGTGTGCATTTGTGTGTGTATATGTGTGCATTTGTGTGTGCATGTGTGTGTGTATGTGTGTGCATGTGTAGATGGCGAGCGGGTGGGGGGGCACATTGGGGGCATTCAAGGGCACACTAGCAGCATTTGATGGCACACTGGCAGCGTTTAATGGCACAGTGGCTGCAATTGATGGCACAGTGGCAGTATTTGAACACACAGTGGCAGCGTTAATGGGCACAATGGCAGCGTTAAATGGGCACAGTGGCTGCCATTGATGGCACAGTGGCAGTATTTGAGGGCACAGTGGCAGCGTTAAATGGGCACAATGGCAGCGTTAAATGGGCACAGTGGCTGCAATTGATGACACAGTGGCAGTGTTTGATGGCACAGTTGTAGCATTTGAGGGCACAGTGGCAGCGTTAAATGGGCACAGTGGCAGCGTTAAATGGGCACAGTGGCAGCGTTTGGCACAGTGTCTGCAATTGATGGCACAGTGGCAGAATTTGAGGGCACAGTGGCAGCGTTAAATGGGCACAGTGGCAGCGTTTTATGGCACAGTGGCAGCATTTGATGGCACAGTGGCAGCATTTGATGGCACAGTGGCTGCAATTGATGGCACAATGACAGCGTTTGTTGGGCACAGTAGCAGCGTTTGGGCACAGTGGCTGCATTTGAGGGTACAGTGGCAGCGTTTGACGGCACAGTGGCTGTATTTGATGATTTGGTTTATAAAACATTTTGTGCCCCCCAAAAATTTTGAGCACCAGCCGCTGCTGTTTAGATGTATGTATGCACATTTTATGTATCTGCGTTTAATCCTGCCTCCCCTTCCCATATTCGAGCTGGGCGATTTTCAAAAAAAAAAAATGTGTCATTTAAAAAAAAAAAAAAAACTCGATTCACAATTCGAATCCAGTTTTTTTTATGGACACCGTGCTAGTCCTGAGGAGCTGCGGGCAGGAGTTTTTAGGTGAGGCCATGGCTTCGTCCTAGTCCGCAGGTCCGGCCTCGTGGACTAGGCCGAAGCCGCGGCCTCACCTAAAAACTCCTGCCCGCAGCTCCTCAGGACCGGTGCGGTGTGAGCACCGATCCTGGTGAAAAGATAAATATCTAAAAAAAATATTTGCTGAAAATTTGAATCGATTTGACCTCTCAACTCGATTCAAGATTCAAATCGATTTTTTTCCCCAGCCCTACCCCATATGTGTACAATCAGAACTGTTTTTTTTTTCTTGCTTGTTCAAAGTACCAGCAAAAAAAATGCTATTCCTCCGAAAAGCGATCTGTGCTCAGATCGCTTTTCAGAGGCATTTGACAGCTGGTAAAGGGGCAATATGTTGCCTCCTGACCACCTTTTTTTTTTTTTTTTTTTTAAATTACAAACATGTTATACTTACCTTCACTGTGCAGCTCGTTTTGCACAGAGTGGCCCCGAACCTTGTATTCTGGGGTGCCTCGGTGGCTCTCGTGGCTCCTCCTCTTATCAGACAACCCCCTAGGAGAAGCGATCTCCCGGGGGGGTTACCTTGCAGGCGCCCCCGATGCCCGCGTCATTGGATTTTATTAACAGCAGTGAGAGCCAATGGCTGAGCTGCTATCAATCTATCCAATCAGGAGCCGAGAACCCCGGGCAAAGGAAGAGCGCATCTCCACCTGGTGAAGTTCCAGGGCTCAGGTAAGTAAAACGGGGGGGGGGGGGGGGCTGGGGTTTCGGTGACTGCCAGGTGTTTTTTCACACTAATGCATAGGATGGATTAAGGTGAAAAAACACGAGGGTTTACAACCCCTTAAATGCATCATCACTATGCTGCAACTGCATGCAATGCACACAGTTGCAGGGGGGTTGCAGTGCAGCCCCATTCACATAGGGATGTACTTAAAGGGTGCCCTGACTGGAAAAAGATTGAGAAACACCGACATAGAGGAACCCATCTCTCCATTTTCCTCCTGCAGCCACTGAATGCCTGTGGGAGGGAGAGGTGGAGAAGCGGTGGCAAATGGAGAAATTGGTTCCTTTACATGCAGCCACCCACTTGCAACCGGGCCCTGTTGTTCCGCCACCAAACTCAGAGTAAAGGGCCCTGACAGGGGGGCCCTTCATGGTTTCTTGCATCAGGGCCCTGAAGGTTCTAGTTACGCCACTGACCAAAACCATGTAGTGCAAGGGCCTGCTTGATTGCATACACATTAAAACTCCTAAAGTTTGACCTCATATTATATGGTTTTGGTAAATCTGAAGAAAATCTGATCGTGTATATGGGGCTATAACTCCTCTGCATTTTAGCCTATGTGTCCGCGCACACATAAGCTTCTAGCAGTATTTAATAGCAGGGGCTTTAGAAGCAGAAAAAAACCCTCTGCCAGTGTGTTCAGGAGCAGCAGAGGTTTGGCAGAAAAAACACCTGTAAATGCATCTAAACGTGTCTAAACGCGTGTTAACACTACGGACATTTAGTGCATGGGTGTTCATTTATTTCAATGGCCAATAAATTATTATTCTGGTCAAAGAAATGAATTCATGACCAAGTGCTTGACACCTTTTAACACTCCTAAATGCTTATAAAAGCGTTAGACACTTTTACAAGCGTCACACATTTTTTCTGCCAAAACACTGCTGTAGGGAGGAAAGGCTTCTAGGAGAGCTTCCAAAATGTTCTCTGTGCATGAGCCCTTATGTTCACACGAAGTAGGCAAAGCTAAATAAGGCAAAGAAAATACACATTTTTTTTAATGAAGAGTGCACATTTATAATAATTTAAGACAGAACACGATCTAGATGTGACTGGTTTCCTTGAGGACTTTGGGTGTACGATAAACACCCCTAAAAACATTAACAAAGTACTTTCGGTATATGTGCCACTATTGTGAGAAAATCCCGACTGTCAAAATGACACTTGGCACTTGCTCTATATCACATGCTGTAGCATCTGCTGTGTAAAACAAGGCTTCTGAACAGCATTCAACAGCTTGTCTGTCAACAACCTAAAAAAATGTTTTTTTTTGTTTTTTTCTTTTAACTTTACTTTTAATCCTCATATTAACCAAAGTCATTAATAATTAAAGTATTACACCCAAAACACTACATTTTCATATATTGCAGCTGACGAAGTTCACCTTTTCCAAAAAATAACGTATGCAGTCAATGGGACTCAGGAGTAATAAAAAACTAAGCATCTTTGTAAAATATTCAATAATTTTATTGTCATACCTGTAGGCCCTTCCCTAAGAAGCCTGGCTGAAAAACTCCCAGTTAGTAACCCCATTTCCTTCCTTGTTGCTAGGGCATGAAAACCATTAGGCCAGTGGCTCTCCATTCCTGTCCTCAGGGCCCACTAACAAGCCAGGAAGTATTACCTTGGGGAGATGCAGACTAGAATACTGCAATCACTGAGCAGCAAATGATATCACCTGTGATGTATTTCAGTTATCTTGCAAACCTGTTATGCCACGTACACACGATCAAAATATCCGGCGTAGGGCTTCCCCTTTAAGTCCATACCAGGTGATGGGCCAGCGACGTGCCAATCTCGCCACCAAAGGTGGCGACATTGACCTCCCTCGCTAGTCCCGTCTACCTGGAGCCGTGTTCAAAATGAATGGACTTTGCTCTGTGTGTGGGCAAGTCCGTTCATTTTCAAAAGTACGGCGGACTCCCGCCAAAAGTCCGGTTGTGTGTGGGCAGGTCCGTTCGTTCGGAAAGTCTGACGAACCTCCGCTTCAAAGTCCGGCGATTTGTCCGCCGGGCTAAGTCTGTCGGACAGTCTGATCGTGCGTACGCGGCATTAGTGGGTCCTGAGGACAGGTGTTGAGAACCACTGTGTTAGGGTGGTCAACCCTACAGAAGCCAAAGCCAATGGTTTTCATATCCCAGCAAAAAGGCAGGACGTGGAGACTGTTAATTGCAAGTTTTTTGGTCAGGTTTACAGGGTGGCTTACAGGTAAAACAACAAGCTTAATGGACATTTTACAAAGCTACACAGTTTTTAATACCTACTGGGGACCCTTGAATCCATAGGTTATTTTTTTGGAAAAGGTAAAGTTAGACTTCGGGGCATCGCCCCCATCAATTTACTTGTTTAATGTGAAAATGTGAAAATTGCCCTGATTAATAAGTTGTATACATGTCTGAGAGCTGAACTAGTTAAAGTTATACCATTCATTTGTTAACTTGACAGATCGAAAAGGCAAACATTTCTTCATCAGACATTATAGAATATGAAATGTGGGAATCACGCATTTATACACAAAGAATGAAGAAATACAAATATTATCTTACTGACATACAGTAGCTGACAGTAGCTGTCGTAAAATTTGGGAAACAGAGATATTATCAGGAGCATTAATGAGGAATTGACATGTGTTCTGATACACTTCACACCTAAGTGTAAGGTGACAGCAGTGAAAATCTTTTGAAATATCTATACAACTTTGATCATGGTCTTGAAAGGGAATAGACTTTCTAAGCAGCGGTAACAATTCAATGTAATTAAAATCATAGTGGCACATAACGTTTTCATATTTGTTTAGACCACGGTCCAGAGTTTTGAAATTCTGTATTGGTCCCCATTACCACTACAATCTCTTTTTTAATTTTTTTTATTTAAATGTATTTATTTATTTGAATTTTCTTAACATTGTGATGCTGAAATCATTAATGTGATGCTGTTTTTTTTTAAATTTTCTCTGCACCTGATTGGGTATTCTTTCCAAAATGAAGCTTTACCACATTACATTTATAAAGGAAAACACTTTCCAAGTGCACGGTCTATTTCCTTTAGTAAATTTTCCTCATGACATGTCACAGGAAGCACCCTCATGGCTAACAGAGGATAGAATTAGAAATACACTTGAAAAACGTAACATTAACAAGTCACCAGATGGCTTGCACCCGAGGGTCCTTAAGGAACTCAGTCAAGTAATTGCCAGACCATTGTTCCTAATTTTTACGAACAGTCAACTGACTGGAGTGGTACCAGCAGATTGCAGAAAAGCCAATGTAGCACTAATATTTAAAAAAAGGGCCAAGATACATCCCTGAGAATTACAGACCAGTTAGCCTAACATCAATAGTATCCAAGCTCTTGGAGGGGATGATAAGGGACTATATACGACATTTTAGCAATGAGAAGAGTATTGTTAGCAGTAATCAGCATTGATTCATGAAGAACTGTTCTTGCCAAACCAATCTATTAACCTTCTATGAGGAGGTGATCTGCCATCTAGATAAAGGAAGGCCCGTAGACGTGGTGTATCTGGATTTTGCAAAGACATGTGATACAGTTCCCCATAAACGTTCACTGTACAAACTATGGTCTGTCAGCATGGACCAAAGGGTGAGTACATGGATTGAAAACTGGATACAGGGGTGAGTTCAGAGGGTAGTGATAAATGGGGAGTAATCGGAATGTTCCGGTGTGGAAAGCGGGGTCCCCCAGGGTTCTGTCCTTGGACCAATCCTATTTAATTTATTCATAAACGACCTTGAGGATGGGATAAACAGCTCAATCTCAGTATTTGCAGACAACACTAAGCTAAGCAGGGCAATAATTTTTCTGCAGGATGTGGAAACCTTGCAAGAAGATCTGAAAAAAATGAATGTGTAGGGCAAATGAGGTTTAATGTATAAAAATGTGAAAAAATGCATTTGGGTGGAAAAAATATGAATGCAATCTACTCACTAGGGGGAGATCCTCTGGGGGAATCTAGGACGGAAAAGTACCTGGGGGTCATAGTAGATGACAGGCTCAGCAATGGCATGAAATGCCAAGCTGCTGCAAGCAAAGCCAACACAATATTGGCATGCATTAAAAAGGGGAATAACTCCAGAGACAAATCGATAATTCTCTCGCTCTACAAATACTCTGGTCCGGGTGCACCTGGAGTATGCTGTCCAGTTCTGGGCACCAGTCCTCGGGAAGGATGTGTTGGAACTGAAAAGAGTCCAGAAAAGGGCAGCAAAGCTAATAAAGGGACTGGAGGACCTTAGTTATAAGGAAAGATTACAAACACTGAACCTATTCTCTCTGGAGAAGAGATGCTTGAGAGGGGATATGATGTCATCGTACAAATACCATACTGGTGACCCCCACAATAGGGATAAAACTTTTCTGTGAACAGGAATACGCATGACCATTCACTAAAATTAGAAGAGAAGCAGTATAACCTTAAACTGCGTAGAGTGTTTGTTTACTGTAAAAGCGGTAAAGATGTGAAATTATCTTCCACAGGCGGTGGTTTCAGCGGGGAGCATCGATAATTTCAATAAACTGTTGGATAGGCACCTGAACAACCACAACATACAGGGGTATACAATGTAATACTGACATAAAAGCACACACACAGGTTGGACTTGATGGACTTGTGTCTTTTTTTAACCTCACCAACTATGTAACTATGTAACCCCACTGAATATACCTTGTATAAGACATCACTTAAAAAAAACTGAGAAATATTACATGCTAAGGAAGCATGGTTTGATAAATGTTGCTACTACGAAGCAGTGGCAGCCTGTAATGCCACCCCCCCAATCCATGCGTCTGGCCCCCTAATCTACATGCATGGCGTCAGACGCATGGATTTCAATGTTTTTTTTTTGAAGCACAAGATTAGAGCCTGAGGCTTCAAAAAAGGGTGGGCTCCACGGCCGGGAGGAGAACCAGGTCTGTCAGGCCAGGAGAAGCCCAGCTCTTCCCTCGGCTGGAGTGAGGGGCCTCAGCCCTACCCCTCGAGCTCGATCCTTGTAGGTAAGGTTTGTTTTCCACCACCCCTGCTCCCAAATTCTGAGCACCAGCCACCACTGCTATGAAGCGGATTTACTAAAGAGTTTCATAAAACTGTCACAATAAATCTTCATGCATTTTATTGTGTAAAGATTCACAAATCTTTTAGTGAATATGTCATTTTCTCTCCTTGCAATATATTCTGGAAGCTTCTTCCAGGTGCATGCGAGAGAAAGCAAACAGCCAGCTTGGAAAAAACCCTGACCACACTGAATTTGGCCTTAAGAAGTTTTAAGTTAGGAATCCATCAGAAGGTGCATTATTGTTTAAAGTGATAGTAAAGGTCTGTTTAAGAAAACAAAATGTCATACTTACCTGCTCTGTGCAGTGGTTTGGCACATAGCAGCCTCGATTCTTTTCTTCTCGGGTCCCCCACTGGTGCACCTGGCTCCCCCCCCCCCCTTGACCAGTGCCCCCAATAGCAAGCCATTTGCTATGGAAGCACTGGTGCATGCTCACTCCTGAGCCCCACTCTATGTGTCTGTAAGACATAGAGCTGAGGCTCCGCCCGCCTTCTCTCTTTGCTCATCCACTCACTGGCTAAAGGCTCCTGCTGCTGTCTCTCAGTTAATGAGGAGAGAGGGAACCGGGACATCCAAGGCTCCTGTGCACATTTCAGGATTGAGAGGGGCTCAGGTGAGTATTGGGGTGGGGGGGCTGTAGTGGAAGCAGTACAAAGAAAGTTTTTTACCTTCATGCATAGAATGCATAAAGGTAAAAAAATATTCAGCTTTGACAACCACTTTAAAGCCAAACTTAAAGAGGAAGTAAACCCCAGATTGTTTTTCCTTTTTTTTAAATATTCTATTTTAGCTATGTATATAAATGCCATGCACATTAACATTTCATTAAAACGAGGCTTGTAAATACATGTTTTTACTTTTATAAAATATACCTTCTTCCAGGAATCGGCAGCTCCATCTTTACTACTGATCTTTGTATCTTGTGCGGACGTCATTTCCGCCCTTCCTTTGCGCCCCTGTCTAAATCTCGCACATGCGCGTGTAAGCTAAGCCTCCATCTCGATCACCGTTCTTGATTGCCGAGAACCAGGAAGCTGAGGTGGGTACACCATCTTCCTTTGTGTGCCATTCACTGTAGAAGTTCTTGACCTGGCATCCTGCGTATATAGAAACGGCACACATAGAGTGCCATTAACAAAACTACGGACTGTGCATGCGCCGGTGACGTCATTTACCATAGCAGGACGGATTCTGAGGAAACTGTACAAGTAAGTGAGGTTTCACAGGCACAGATCTGCAGCCTTATCTGTGTAGATTAGAATGAGCTAAAGTGTAACATGAGAGTTTACAACCACTTTAAGACAAACTTTTTATGGTTGTTTTGTGTTTTGGGTATTGAGGAAGAATTGACATTTGGCAGGTTTTTATTTTTATCTGTGACCTATTGATGAGGTTCTTCCTCACTTCCCTGAAGACAAGTTCATGGATAGGGCATTCCAACCATTCCCTGTTCTATTCAAACAAAATTATAGGTTTAAATTTGAATTGGGCTTGAAAAGCTCCTGGTTAATTTTTTTATTTTTACAGTGTCAGTAAGGGGAATTTGTAAAATTCCATTGCTGATCTTTTATCTTGAAAATGCATACTTGTGCTTTTAGGTGTGTTTGGCAATTTATCTGATATCTGAGGGTTCACCAAGCATGATGGTATACCAAAATGACCTTATACAGTACATATGGATGTTAAAGAATATGTTACCCCAGCATTTCATATTCCTGATATGTACATGTTGTACCATGTATTTGTGCATACAGGTATCCTGATCCCTGTATTGCCTCCTTTTTGTGAAATCCCTGGTGTCCCTACCAGTCCCTCTGATTTCCTATTAAAAACTGACCACACTAGGATGAGAGTACATAGTGGTCCGTTTTCTGGCTGTGCTAGGAACTCAGCCTGGATCTTAGACTGGAGTGAAGGTTTATCTTCCAACAGGACAATGACAGGACAATGACCCTAAGCACACAGCCAAGATAACAAAAGAGTGGCTATGGGACAACTCTGTGAATGTCTTTGAGTGGCCAGGCCAGAGCCCAGACTCGAACCCGATGGAACATCTCTGGAGAGATCTGAAAATGACTGTCCATCAACGCTCCCCATCCAACCTGATGGAGCTTGAGAGGTCCTGCAAAGAAGAATGGGAGAAACTGCCCAAAAATAGGTGTGCTAAGCTTGTAGCATCATACTCAAAATTACTTGAGGATTTAATTGGTGCCAAAGGTGCTTCAACAAAGTATTGAGCAAAGGTTGTGAATACTTATGTACATGTGAATGAATGAATGAATGAAATATTTGTATAGCGCACAACGCAAACTGAATTGCCTCAAGGCGCTGTGAAGAGCGTGTGTTTTTTTTTTTTTTTTTTATATAAATTTGCAAAGATTTCAAACAAACTTCTTTCATGTTGTCATTATGGGGTATTGTTTGTAGAATTCTGAGGAAAATAATCAATTTAATCCATTTTGGAATAAGACTGTAAAATAACAAAATGTGGAAAAAGTGAAGTGCTGTGAATACCTTCCGGATGCACTGTATCCATAGCAAAGTTCACCCATTTGATCTCCTGTGAATGAAGCAGATAAGTTACAAAAAAGCAGCAATAGCATTGCTTTGTTATAAATCTTCTTGACTCTGTCCTGAGTGTCAATTTACATAAGAACAGAAAGATCTGCTGCTGTGTAAATAAAGCAAGTCTTGACTGTCAAAACGACAGCTGGGAATTGCCAGAAAATGAAACTGGAAAACTGCAGGAAAGAAGGAGGGGCTGGGTATACTCACATGGCCAAGTATTTTGATTAAAGTGGAGTTCCACACCTAAAACTAAAAAAAATTATTAATGTGTTTAAAAAACAAAACAAAACATTTGGAGAATTTTTTTTTTTTTACTCTAAATGCCTGTTGCTAGGGGGTCCCTCGGAGTCTGCCTCCTTCCGCGCCTGGGCTCCTGTCGTCACTTTCTGACATCACTTCCCTCAGCATAGAAAGGGAGATCACCTCTCCTCCCTCCCTCTAGGCGATCATCTGGGACACATGACATGTCCTAGATGATTGTGTGGCCAGTCACGGCGCATGGCACGGCTTGCACATGCGCAGTGGGTGCCAGGCTGTGAAGCCACAGCCCGGGGGCCCACAGTTAAAATGCTGGTGCCGCCAAATAGAGAGGGAGACATGCACAGCTTCGATCCCCCGCATCGCTGGACCCTGGGACAGGTAAGTGTCTGATTATTAAAAGTCAGCAGCTGCAGTATTTTTAGCTGATTTTTTATTTTTATTTTTTTGTGTGGAAACTTCGCTTTAAGTTTTTTCTGGGGTATGTGTAGTATGTTCAATGTCAACAACTTGTTAGCCCACGTACACACGGTCGGAGATTTTGCCAACCAAATCCGTCGGATTTTGCCCGTCGGATTTAGTCCGACGGATTGTGTCCGAAACTGTTGCATACACACGGTCGGGCCAAGTTGGCGAAAAATCCGATCTTTCAGAACGTGATGACGTAATTTCGTTACGATGGGACTACATTCAGGCTAGTAGCCAATAGCTTTGATGTAGGAATTTGATCTGAGCATGTGTGGCACTTGGTCCGATGAAAATGCTCTACACATGATCGGATTAGGTCCGTCCGGCCCAGTTGGTCGGGAAATATTTCCAACATGTTGGAAAATTGGGTCGGACGGAGATTTGGACGGAATCAGTCCGATGCATACCACACACAGTCGGATTATCTGACGACACGGTCCGATAAGATTCATTCCGACAGATTCTCCGACCGTGTGTACAAGGGCTTAGGGTTCTTGTATGTGTTAGATAACATGACAATTGATCCGGTTATATTTGACAAAGTTTTGGGATTTTTAGTTTCTTTTGTTATCCTTGATCCAGTTTCTTGGCCAAGTTGGCTAAAGAAAATAATTGTCCATTCATAATGGCTTTTAGTGACTGATTTACTTTAGGAAACCTTTGCTATGAAACATACAGTAACAGACAATTGTTAAAGAATGGTAAAAATATGTGAGAAATTGCTGCGCTAAACCCCAAAGAAAACTCAATAATCAAAATATTGACATATGTATAGCTGCTCACACCAGAACAAAGTCCAAGATGCATAAAAATAAAAATAAGTGTAGCGTTAGAGACTGTAGATCGCTGTGACAGTGAACTATAACACAATTGTTATGAACTAATATAAAGGAAAATAAACGTGACAGAACCATAATAAATAGTGTCTGTGACGTATAAAGACCAAATCCTATGAAACACAAACAAAAATGAAATAAGTTAATGGATGGAAATCCCACACAAATGACTGGAATGAGTGGAAGTGAAGAAAATGTAGTGATGACTGTTTAACACAGGTATCAGGCAACAGATGTACATTCATCAAATAAGGGGTAATGCATGAATACTTCTTACCGGACTTGGTGGGCACATCTGCCACTTTTTACCAACATCTGTCATTTGATGTTTTGCAAGCTTTTTTATATTAGAATACATTCTCATATCTTTTTGACTTGCACCATATGGAGCTCTCCATCTTTTCTTTTTATTTCTTGGTTTGTATGTGACACTGTTCTATCGTGTCCCCAAGTGCTTGTCTGACCTCCTCTGAAGAGAGACTTACCTCTCTTTGAAAGATCCTTTCGAGTTTTGGATACTTGGTTACCATACCCTGATTCGGCATGGCCAATTGATACAAACCGCCCACCCTTGGAGGGATTTCTTCATCCATTCCTTCCTTCCTCCAGTTGGAACATTGATGAGTGTTGGACCTCCGGTCACCAATATAAGCCTGATTGGCCCACTCTCGTACAACAGATGTGCCCACCGAGTCCGGTAAGACGTATCCATCCATTACCCCTTATTTGATGAATGTACATCTGTTGCCTGATACCTGTTGTGTTACACAGTCATCACTACATTTTCTTCACTTCCACTTTGAGCCACAGAGGACATCAGCTCAGTCATTTGTGGGGGATTTCCATCCATGAACTTACTTCATTTTTGTTTGTGTTTCATAGGATTTGGTCTTTGTATGTCACAGATACTATTTATTATAGTTCCTTCATGGTTTATTTCCTTTCTATTAGTTCATAACAATTGTATTATAGTTCACTGTCACAGCGATCTACATTCTCTAGTGCTACACTTATTTTTATTTTTAATTGTTAGAGAATGAATGTTAAGGAAGAATGAGAGTTCAATCCAGGATACTAAGAACAAGTATTAAGAGTACAAAGTTGGTAGAACTGACGTTTTGTCAGTAGTAATTGTTATGTTAGGTAAAACTCTGAAAGAGCAACAAAAAGTTTTATCCACATTAAAGCAAAACTGTCTGCTTTGCCAGGTAACTAAAGCAATAGTGCTATCTAATAGCTAATACCATAAACTACTAGTGGAAATCATTCCATCCTGTACAGCCTGTGGATGCCCAGAGATCTCGCCTCTTCTGTGTCTGCTGGAAATAAGAAATTCCCCTGTCCCATACCACTATACAGTGCCCTGGGGCAGATTGACTTGTTGGCAGGCTCACACATTGTCAGGTAAAGATTAGGAAGAGGTGTAGGCGTCAGTGCATAGGCAAATAGTGACCTTTAAAAGTCACAATTTAGATTATGGATTTGTTAGGACTCTGGGCAGTGCTGGGAAGAAAAGCCAGATGAAAAGGCGCCTGATAGCTTATTCTAATAAAGTATATAACATGAAATCTGGTGTATTTTGTTTCTAATCCAGATGTGATTTTTCACAAGAGTAAGGATATAGGAAAACATGGAATGCTGCAAACAAAATAGTTTACAGTTTAGTAATAACTCCACCTAGTGATCTAACCCAAATTCCAGGGCACTAAGCAGGTGTGAAGACCATTCTTTACCAATGGTGTGAGGCAAATGATGAAATTGCCTCTTAACTGTAATGGTAAAACTATTCTCTTTATATCTTATTCAAAGCCCCAGCTGGGATGTGTTGGGTGTGAGTTTGAACATATTATTTTACAGGTGCTTTATACCCAGTAGCCTTCCAAAGAATCGTTCAAGGCATTTATATGGAGCTGATTTAACTTAAATCATTAGTGATCTTTCACTCTCATCATGATGCGGTATTTGCCATTCAAATAAGACAATAGGATCTCAGATGCTTCAAGACATCTCCATTGTGAAGAGTCTATTAAGGCAGGGAATTGCTCAGTACCCAGCTGCCTTGTCCCTCTCTCATTCCACTTGAATTGCTAAGTGTTTTATTTTTTTAATTTACTTTTCTGTTCTATCATTCATTATGCTTTGTACATTTGATCCGTGCTGTAAAAGAAAGAAATATCTATATTGTTGACTTTTTAACAACAAAAAAGAGGGGAAAATCATTACAATAAATAAATAAAGGTAATATGACTGTACTTGAAAGAAAAAGAGTCAAGTGATCCATTAAACAGGAAATTAAACAGGAAATTAACTGGTATCTTAAATTCAGTATGTAACAATGAAGTCAACACACAGGTTGAAATTGGTTGTAAAATTCTGAATTGCCATAAAAATGTACAATAACATGGCCTCTAGTTTAGTCAAATTGACCATACAAATCGCCACTGAATACAAAAAAAAATTAAATACATGAACTTAATCTGTAATGTGAAGAATATAATAACAGATTTGACATTTTAGTTTTTTCCTGATACTATTATTTTAATAATCATATCTGATAGTGTTAGTTGAACACTGATATTACCTATTTGGAAACAATTGTACATTATTTGGTACAATAAAGAAACACTGAAACCTTTTCTATTCAGGACAGAGTGACACCGTCTGAGTACAGCCTATCCCCTGACCAGTCACCTCTATAGCTCTGTTCCACCATTTCTTCCTCTGTTGCAGCCTCTTCCAATACCCACTGTCAGCTGGTGTCATAGCCATCATATGACAGTGCTTGGGCTTAGATGTTGGCTAATAGGTCATACTACTATATATAGGGAGCTGGTCACATACTCTTCCATACCTGGAAGCACAAGGTATTTTGCAGTGGCTGCCACAGATAAACTGCCAAGAGAGGGCCGAAAAGGTGTATAAAGTGGTCAAGAGGTAGGCTTTACATAGGCACTGCCACTGAGCTCTTATTTCTTTGCTACAGTACTCTTATTTCTTTATGTGAGCAAATTTTTACTGAATTATAAATTTGTCAAAATAACCATTTATAGAAAGATTTTATGAGTGTTTCCTTCATCAGAGGACAACATTCCCTGAATTCATCTAGTAAGTTGCACACTGATGTTTAATTAATTGCAGTATGGTCTTTGTTTCTATGCTTGCTGAACATCCAGATGAAGCTGCTGTTGTGACTTCTGTTCTAAGGTGATGCACCAAGGTAAGGTATTGCACACAGCAATAATTTACTTAAGAATAGAAAACTAGCACTAGCAGTGAGCAGCTCAATAAGCAAGGAAATGTGTTGGTCCCAAAAATACTCGTATGCTTCGCTTTTGGATTAAAAAAAATTAAGGTTTTTAACACTGGAAACATGTTTAGAGCCACCAACATTATGTACATGCAATGGTTGTGACCACAGCAGACATATACCTCCTGCCTATGGTGAATAAGTAAGCGCGCAACCCCTCCCTAGTGGATTGGTTTTAGCAAACCAATTCACTGTTGTGTGTAGGCATGAATCTAACATATCATAGCTTTTTAAAAAATATTTTCATAAATCAAATTTAACTAATATTTGCCCTTCAGGTTTCAGGATATCCAATGGTTGATCTAATCGAGAATAAATAGCAAAAGTTACCCTGTCCTTGCTGTTCAAAATCTGGGGAAGGAGTTCCTTGTGAAGTCATTATCCATTTTTGGTAGCACAACTCCAACACAACCCCCCCACCCAGAAAATACGCCAAAATGGTTGTCACCAAAATAGGAGGTGAAAGGAAATCTTCCAATGGGAACAAGTGTTCCAGTGACAGCTAGAGCAGATGTCCCTTCTTTTTGTAGAGATGACCTGTTTCTTACTGTTCTATCTCTCAGATCGGGAGTGAAGAGAAATCCCTTTAACAGCAAATAAAAAAGAAACTATCATGGGTTACAACTCTCTGATACCTTGGCTACACAAAAACTCACATCCATACATACTTCTACTAAGGCCATTTTAAACAGGAGCCAAGTAACTTAACCACTTCAGCCCCGGAAGATTTTACCCTCTTCCTGACCAGTGCACTTTTTGCGATTTAGCACTTTGCTGTAATAAATATCCCCCAAAAATATATAAAAAAACAAATTTTCCCTCAGTATAGGCTGATATGTATTCTTCAACATATTTTTGATAAAAAAAATTACAATAAGTGTATATTGATTGGTTTGTGCAAAAGTTATAGTGTCTACAAACTGGGGGATAGTTTATGGCATTTTTATTATAATTTTTTTATTAGTAATGGCGATGATCTGCGATTTTTATCAGGACTGCGACATTATGACAGACATGTTGGACAATTTTGACACGTTTTTGGGTCAAATGGCATTTATACAGCGATCAGTGCTATAAAAATACATTGATTACTGTAAAAATGTCACTGGCAAGGAAGGGGTTAACACTAGGGGGCGATCAAGAGGTTAATTGTGTTCCCTAGTGTGTGTTCTAACTAAAGGGGGGGGGGGCTGTGTAGGGGAGATGACAGATCGCTGTTCATACAGATGAACAGACGATCTGTCTCTTCTCCCTCAGAGAACCGGAAACTGTGTTTACACACACAGATCCTGGTTCTCGGTGTGCCATGAGTGATCGCGACCGCCGGGCACTCACATTGGCTACATGGTCAAGCAGGGGGCATGCGTGCGCGCCCCTAGTGGCCACAGGGTGAACGACGTTACATAACGTTGTTTCGCCCAGCCGTGCTATTCTGCTTCAGTACTGTGGCGGCTGGTCAGCAAGTGGTTAAATTGCCCTTGTATATACAAGAATGTGAGCTAGGGACCTTAATATGTAAGCTACTTGAGAGTAGGGACTGGTGTGAATGTACAATATATATGTAAAGTGCTGCATAAATTGATTGCGGTATATAAGTACCTGTGATAAATAAGCAAATAAATACATTCTCCTAGTGCGATAAAATAGAAATAATTTTTTCATACCCAGTTACAAAAGGCATTACTGTTACAGGAAGTGGTGAATAATCTCTGCTCAGAGGGGACATGAACAGCCCTTAGAGCCCTCATCATGCTTTACAAAGCTAAAAAAAATTGACTGGTGTTGTAGTTATTATTATTATTACTATTAATATCAAATATGCCTATGCCAGAGTTATTAATGGTTTTAATATGTGTACTGTATATTATGCAAAGTGAAACCTTTCCAAATGTTGAATGAATGATTCAGTGAAAAGAAGCTGTTGAAGGGTTGAAAATGTATGGATGAGAAAAACAAAACAAAAAGAAAATCAAACAAATGCAGTACATTTCTGTATTACATGCACATTTCCCCATGTTTTATCCCTTAATAAATGCTGCAGGTGGAGAAAAATACCCAGTGTTCCTGCTAGCAGCCCAATGTGCTTCTAACTTCCTATTTCTTCTTCAACCTATTTGAACTGACAACAAAATGCTTAAGCTCTATTTAAATTCCAATTACTGCTAGACTACAGAACACAGAACACCCCCCCCCCCCCCCAGCATATTGATTAATTTGCCAGCAAAACAATGCTGTTGCTTTAAGTCTTGAGGGCCTTCCCATATATTTTCTGTAGTGAAAATTCTCTTGGGAGATGTAGTTCTGGGGTTTACCTATGTCAGTAGGAACACAGGCTCCAGTGGATATCCCTGCAGAAATTTTACAAGCTGGACTATGATGTCAAAGGGAGTAATACCTATTTTATTTTTATTGCTGCAGTTAATAAGGTAAAATAACAAAATAATGCTTGGACATGTTCTAGAGTAATGTATCCAGTGTCTTTCATCCCAGGAGCCTGAGGACATATTATGGATGCAGGGCACCATGCCCCTACCCTCTGAGGGGGAGTCAATATATCACCCTTAATTCATAATCTATGGATGCAGACTGATGACATTGATCTGCTCCCTGCCTCTCAGGGAAGTGTCCACCGCTTCAGTGGAATTAGAGGGGAAGAGATTCTGGCCTGTCACGTAAAAAATCACAAGATATAAAAAAAAATGTACATAATAAAAAAAGCAAAAAAATACACATTGGAAAAACTTTCAGGGGAGGGGTGGGGGCAGAGTTGTTCTTTAAAGGCTAGGTTCACCTTTTTTTTCCTTCTAAATGTCACCCCCCCCCCCCCCATTGTACCAATATAGCATTAATGTACTCATTTTTGCAAAAATAAAACCGCTTTCCACTTATTCTATACACACTTACCTCACTCTCTTCATAACTGTTTAAAAATACTGTTCGATTACTTCTGCCTTATTTCCTGAATAGACTTTAGGTTATGACACTGGAAGGAGTTGTCCAGCTAGATGATGCAGGGTGTGTGTGCTAATTAGATCAGCTGGCCAACTCCTTCCTGTGTCATGACCTAAAGTAGGTTCAGGAAGTAAGGCAGAAGTAATGGAGTAGTGTTTTTAAACAGCTATGGAGAGAATGAGGTAAATGTGTGTAGAATAAATGGAAAGTTGTTTAATTCTTGCAAAAGAAGTACATTCATGCTGTATTGGTACAGAGGGGGGCTGGCATTTAGAAAAACAAAGAAGGTGAACTTAGCCTTTAAGTATCAGCAAGAATATACTTCAAAAGGCATATATACTAATTAGCTGTTAAAAAACTCACTGGATAGCCACATTTGTGTGACTCATCTCTGCTAAAGCTTTATGAAGAAATAGGTCTCATTTGATTTTATACCTATTTTAGAGTAGGGGAAGGTGAAAGTTGCCAGAGTGTGAACAATGAGCTTCATAATGGCCACCCTAAAATGGGGCTATAAAGTTCCTTTCTTGGGTAAGATATATTGATGCTATAATGCCATTATTCCACTCCATCACTTTTAAACATTACTCCAATTATGTGCAAGTTAAATATAGCCCTGTGTAAAAACAGGAAGGACAGCACGAAGTTGTCCAGTTTAACAACTCACACTTAAAGCATAATAAAACACTTGTTACTGTATTTTATGGTACGGAAATTCCAAATGTAAAGATATATTAAAGAAATATCTCAGAGTTATTAGAGAAGGGTATTTACATTTACAGATTGCTCTATATTATGCCTTTATGAACAGCTCAAGATGTAAAATAGCCCTCACCTGCAAGGATTGAAGAGGAAGGTAATTTTGCTTAATACGGGTGATAAAATTAATCTGATTGAAATCGCCTGCGATTATTCTGTAGAATATTCAGTGCCGGTACAATCATTTACACTTTTTTTTTATATTTTTAGTCAAGCCTCGTGCAGATGAAAGCTAATTACAAAGTAGTGATGTGAAACGTTAAGGAAATAGTTTGTATAGCACAGAGCAGGCTCGGCTAATTGGGATTTGTGATTACACGGATTGTTGTTAGGAGAATTAACTATCAGCAACCTCTCCAGCAAAGCCCCTTCATCAAGAGAAAAGCAAAAATAGACGCCAGGCCTGTTATTTATCTAATTACACTGGGAACATTTTTTTCCGAGTAGGTTAAAAAATAAGCTTTCATAGCTTTTATAATACACACTTTCTTTTATTTATTTTTTTCATTCTCTCAGGAGACAGAGGGCTAGATAAAATATGCTTGTTGTTGTCATTTTGTAATCAGTGAAGTGAACTTGTAGAAAGAGGGGGTAGTGTATAATCTAGAAAGTGAATGTCATTAGAACAGAATTATTCAATTCACAGTAGACAACTATCATGAACTAATGGAGTAGAACATGTAACTAGTGTACCCATTTAGCACTGCCAATACATGGCATATGACAAGTGACACTGCATCATGTGAATTTCTCTAACAACCTGTGTTTTAACTTAGTTAGCCATGTTAAAGAAATCAACAAGAAGCTTGATGCCTATAGGCCAATATATAGGGGAATAGCTTAGGTTTACCAACCACTATTGCTATTTTATTACTGTGCAATAAATGTTTCAATAAGGAGCATGTGCAGAGACCTACCAATCATAAATTCAGTCACAGATTCCACACCCTGATGAAGTAAAGGATGAAACGCGTTGCACACAAGCAAACAATGCAGTGTATGAGATTAGCTGTATTCAGAATTCAGAAAGAAGACGAGGCTGACTTAAAATCTTATAGGTCGTGAAGACATAGCATATGGGCTGTGACTTCTCTGTGGTTGGAACCGTGAGAGGATCTCCCATGGAATGTTGAAATAAGTTACACCAGTCCTGTGTTTCCCCAGTGGCCATAGATCAAAATGGAAGGGGATGGGTAAAGTTTTGATTTTGGAAATTAATGTTCTATTATATTTTCAGGGTTTCAAAATGGAAGGGAAGTTTCTTAAGTCCTGGCCTGCAGAGATGCAGGGCTGCTTATTTAATTAGACCATGTTGATATCAAAATAATAAGCACAGTGCCATGCTGGAAACAAACATATTTAACACTGCCAATTCATGGCTTGCGCTGCAGTCATATAATATCTATCAAGTGACATTATGTTTCAATGACAGGCTTAAACAGAAGATTGACATTCCACAATGTATTTATGAGGGGATGTGTAATGAGACAACATTGTTTTTTGGTGGTGTGTATGGTGGTGTGTATAATTTGGCTTTGTAGGAAGAATATTTATTACAAATAAAATAGTTTGTCACTTTATATTCCAGAGGACCAGTTATACCAATCTTGTAATTTTTCTAATTAAGTTTGTGGTTTTGCGGTTTTCACTATTAATAGGTAGCAGATGAAGATAACAAAGTATAGTAAGTGTTAATTTGTTTTTTAAGGGCTTTTTTAAAGTATTTTGGAACAAAGTCTTCACCAAACCAACATAGTACATAATTAGTTACATAGTTAGTAAGGTTTAATAAATACACCAGTCCATCCTGAGTGAGTGTCCCTATCCCTGTACATTGCACACTCACATTGGTCCCTACCCTCAAGGAGCCCACAATCCAAGGTCCCCATTCATATACTAGGACCAATTTGGAACAGAAGCCAATTAACCTACCTGCATGTCTTTGGAGTGTGGGAGGAAGCCGGAGTACCCGGAGGAACCCACGCAGGCACAGGGAGAACATGCAAACTCCAGGCAGGTAGTGTCGTGGTTGGGATCCAAACCAGCGACCCTTTTTACTGCTAGGTGAGAGTGCTAACCACTACACCACTGTGCCACCCTAACATGCATTGAGAATGTACAGTACACCCTAGCAAAGCTATATCAGGCAAGTCTATCTCTTTAAATAGTGTCGGACAAGTTACTTGTGAATGCTAAAGCATTGCCAGTAAGACCCCTTTCACACCACACCGCTGATAGCGGCGGCGGTAAAACGCCGCTATTTTTAGCGGCGTTTTACCGCCGGATTTGCGGCGGATTTGCGGCGCATTTTGGCCGCTAGCGGGGCACTTTTACCCCCCGCTAGTGGCCGCGAAAGGGTTAAAACCGCCGGCAATACGCCGCAATAGCATTACAGCGCTGCCCCATTGATTTCAATGGGCAGCAGCGGTGGAGGAGCGGTAAACACACCGCTCCTTCACCGCTCCAAAGAAGCTGCTGGCAGGACTTTTTTATGACGTCCTGCCAGCGCACCGCTGTAGTGTGAAAGCCCTCGGGGCTTTCACACTACACACAATGGTGCAGCTTCTTTAGGGCGTTTTGCAGGCGCTATTTCTAACGCTATAGCGCCTGCAAAACGCCCTGGTGTGAAAGGGGTCTAAGCAATTTGCAGTTTGCCCTGTCCCACTTTTTCATCCATTTCACAGTTTCTCTGAGGAACATCTCTTCCTTTTCCTGAATTCACCCCTATCGATGAAATTAGGTAATCAAAAGTTGGAGTGAGGTATGCCTAGCAACCGCCTGACATGCTTTTGGGAGTTAAAAATATTTAAGGGTGTACAGTCACTGTCACATGTGAGGGGATTCTCTACTGCTTCTGTTCAGGAATGATGCACAAAAATGTTTAACTGTACAAAAGTGTGCAAAGCGCAAAATGCTAAGTAATAAAATGTATGTAAACCTAAAAACAAAAATGTAATATACTGCAGGTTACCAGGCTTTCGATGTAGTGGCATGCCATTTTTTCTTTATTTTTACCTGGGGATCCAACTAAAAACACTCTTCCTGTTTAACCACTTACAGACTGCTGCACGCCAATATACATCCTAAGATTGAAGAGGAATAACGTTGTTATGGCAGCAGCTAGCTGCCATAACCCCAGTATCCTCTTCTTTAGTTTCTGAAAAGAGTGGTCTCTGTGGCGGATTCACCGCAAGATCACTTTTATCAGTGGCGGGAGAGGGGCACCCCTCCTGCCGTGCTCCGGTGTCCTCCATCTCTTGCGGTGACAATCAGATCTTCACCCTTGCTGTGTATGGAGATGAGTAAGGGGAAGACGGCCCCCACCTGTCTCCATAACTTTGCAGGGCGAATGCGACATCAAAACATCACTGCCCATATTCTGCAATAATAGCTCTTAAAGGGCCTTTTTTTTAATGACAACAATTTTTTATTGCATTTTTGTGTAAATATGAGATCTGAGGTCTTTTTGACCCCAGATCTCATATTTAAGAGGTCCTGTCATACTTTTTTTCTATTACAAGGGATGTTTATATTCCTGTGTAAAGTGACACAATTAAAAAAAAAAAAAACTGTGTAAAAATAAATAAATAAAAGGTGCAGAAGCGTACACATATGCAAGTAGTGCCGTATATGAAAATGGTGTCCAAACCACACATGTGAGGTATCTTCACAATCGGTCGAGTGAGAGCAATAATTCTAGCCATAGACCTCCTCTGCAACTTAAAACATGCAACCTGTAGAAATTTTTAAACGGCAGCTATGGAGATTTTTAAGGGTAAAAGTTTGTCACCATTCCACGAGTGGAGCGCAATTTTGAAGCGCGACATGTTGGGTATCAATTTACTCGGTGTAACTTTATCTTTCACAATATAAAAAAATGGGCTAACTTTACTGTTGTCCAATTTTTTAATTCAAAAAAGTGTATTTTTTCCAAAAGAAATGCGCTTGTAAGACCGCTATGCAAATACGGTGTGACAGAAAGTATTGCAAAGACCGCTATTTTATTCTCTAGGGTGTTAAAAAAAGAAATGTATAATGTTTGGGGGTTCTAAGTATTTTTCTAGCAAAAAAAAATGTTTTTAACCTGTAAACAACACATCTCAAAAAGAGGCTTGGTCAAGTTGTTAAGGGTGTACACAGTTGTCTCCCCAAGACAGGCCTACAGAAACCTCCCTTTCTCCTCCTGAATTGGGCTTTGTTTGCCTAATTAACCAGTTCCTTCTCTTTCTCTTTTTTTCAAACAAAAAATAATTTTTACTTTTTAGGCTTCATGCACACGAGACGCAGATGCAAACGCTGCTGGACACATGTTTTTAAAAGCTGAAACCGGCGTTTAGAAACGCGCGTTTTGCCGCGATTTTTACCGCGATTTAGCGGCGTTTTACCGCGTTTGCGTCTAGAAGCATTTAGTTAAAGCGGAGGTCCACCCTAAAATGGACCTCCGCTCATCGGAATCCCCCCCCCTCCGGCGCCACAATCGGCACCTTTCAGGGGGGAGGGGGGTGCAGTTACCTGGATAATCCAGGTAACTGCACCCACTTCCGGGCTAGCTCTCTGCGGAAAGGGGCGTACGTTACGCCCCTTTCCGCAAGCGCCCGCCCCCTTCAGCAAGTGCCCCGCTGCCTGCTGGGAAACACACAGCTCCCAAAGGCAGCGGGGACCGTCCGGATTGCGCCGCACGGCTCGTGCATGCGCAGTAGGGAACCGGGAAATGAAGCCGAAAGGCTCCATTTCCTGATTCCCATACCCAAGATGGCGGCGGCACGAGCGAGCGATCGGCTTCGGGTGCCGACATCGCGGGCGCGCTGGACAGGTAAGTGTCACTATTTAAAAGTCAGCAGCTGCAGTATTTGTAGCTGCTGGCTTTTAAAAAAAAAAAAAAAACGCGGAGTCCCGGTGGACTCCCGCTTTAAACTAACATCATAGACCCTCCCCAGCTCAAAAAAACTGTATTATTAACTATTTCAGCAATTTTGTGAGACCAGAGTGAGTAGCAGCAGCTGTGAGAGCTGCAGTGTACTTGTATTTAGCGTGTCACTTGCCACGGCACCTGCCACAAGTTGTGGATTGTCCACTTGCCACGTGACTTGCCACATCACCTGCCACGTCACTTGCCATGTCATCTGCCACAAGTTGTGGATTGTCCAACTGCCACGTCACCTGCCACAAGTTGTGGATTGTCCACTTGCCACGTGACTTGCCACATCCCCTACCACGTCACTTGCCATGTAATCTGCCACAAGTTGTGGATTGTCCAACTGCCACATCACCTGCCACAAGTTGTGGATTGTCCACTTGCCACGTGACTTGCCACATCACCTGCCACGTCACTTGCCACATCACCTGCCACAAGTTTTGGATTGTCCACTTGCCACGTCACTTGCCACGTCACTTGCCACAAGTTGGGGATTGTCCACTTGCCACATCACCTGCCACGTCACCTGCCACAAGTTGTGGATTGTCCACTTGCCACGTCACTTGCCACATCACCTGCCACGTCACTTGCCACGAGATGTGGATTGTCCACTTTCCACCTCATCTGCCATGCCACCTGCCACAAGTTGTGGATTGTCCACTTGCCACGTCACCAGCCACATCACCTGCCACAAGTTGTGGATTGTCCACTTGCCACGTGACTTGCCACATCACCTGCCTCGTCACTTGCCACATCACCTGCCACAAGTTGTGGATTGTCTACTTGCCACGTCACTTGCCACATCACCTGCCACGTCACTTGCCACGTCACCTGCCACAAGTTGTGGATTGTCCACTTGCCACGTCACCTGCCACAAGTTGTGGATTGTCCACTTGC
Source organism: Lithobates pipiens (assembly GCF_037356315.1). Lineage (NCBI taxonomy): Eukaryota > Metazoa > Chordata > Amphibia > Anura > Ranidae > Lithobates > Lithobates pipiens. Next base: position 437,834,277 of record NW_027507748.1, read on the forward strand.
CACGTCACTTGCCACGTCACCTGCCACGAGTTGTGGATTGTCCACTTGCCACATCACCTGCCACGTCCCCTGCCACAAGTTGTGGATTGTCCACTTGCCACGTCACTTGCCACGTCACCTGCCACAAGTTGTGGATTGTCCAATTGCCACGTCACTTGCCACATCACCTGCCACGTCACTTGCCACAAGATGTGGATTGTCCACTTTCCATGTCACCTGCCATGCCACCTGCCACAAGTTGTGGATTGTCCACTTGCCACATCACCAGCCACATCACCTGCCACAAGTTGTGGATTTCCACTTGCCACGTGACTTGCCACATCACCTGCCACATCACTTGCCACGTCACCTGTCACAAGTTGTGGATTGTCCACTTGCCACATCACTTGCCACCTGCCATGTCACTTGCCACAAGTTGTGGATTGTCCACTTGCCACATCACTTGCCACGTCACCTGCCACAAGTTGTGGATTGTCCACTTGCCACGTCACCTGCCACGTCACTTGCCACGTCACCTGCCACAAGTTTTGGATTGTCCACTTGCCACGTCACTTGCCACGTCAGCTGCCACGTCACTTGCCACAAGATGTGGATTGTCCACTTGTCACATCACCTGCCACATCACTTGCCACATCACCTGCCACGTCACCTGCCACAAGTTGTGGATTGTCCATTGCCACGTCACTTGCCACATCACCTGCCACGTCACTTGCCACAAGATGTGGATTTCCACTTTCCACGTCACCTGCCATGCCACCTGCCACAAGTTGTGGATTGTCCACTTGCCACGTCACCGGCCACATCACCTGCCACAAGTTGTGGATTGTCCACTTGCCACACCACTTTCCACGTCACCTGCCACGTCACCTGCCACAAGTTGTGGATTGTCCACTTGCCACGTCCCTTGCCACGTCCCCTGCCACGTCACCTGCCACAAGTGGATTGTCCACTTGCCACATCACTTGCTACATCACCTGCCACAAGTTGTGGATTGTCCACTTGCCACGTCACCTGACACAAGTTGTGGATTGTCCACTTGCCATGTCACTTGCCACATCCCCTGCCACAAGTGGATTGTCCACTTGCCACGTCACTTGCCACGTCCCCTGCCACAAGTGGATTGTCCACTTGCCACCTCACTTGCCACGTCACCTGCCACAAGTTATGGATTGTCCACTTGCCACGTCACATGCCAGTCACCTGCCACAAGTTGTTGATTTTCCACTTGCCACGTCACCTGCCAGGTCACTTGCCGCGTCACCTGCCAGGTCACTTGCCACGTCACCTGCCACAAGTTGTGGATTGTCCACTTTCCACGTCACTTGCCACTTCACCTGCCACGTCACTTGCCACAAGTTGTGGATTGTCCACTTGCCACATCACTTGCCACCTGCCATGTCACTTGCCACAAGTTGTGGATTGTCCACTTGCCACGTCACTTGCCACCTGCCATGTCACTTGCCACAAGTTGTGGATTGTCCACTTGCAATTGCAATTGTTTAAAATATTTTTCTAATGGTTTTTCATCATTTGCAATCATTTTTGAGATTTTTAATGTAAAAAAAAAGGTCACCTTTAAAAACGCTTATAAACGAAAACGCGGCAAAACGCGGTAGCAGCGTTTTGCCGCGTTTTACCGCGTTTAGCCGCGTTTTGCGTCTGAAACGTGGAAACTTTTGCGTCTAAACCCATTTTTTTGCTTCTGGAAAAAACGAGGTTAAACGCAACTGCATAAAAACGGCAAAAAACGAGACTGTGTGCATGGACACATAGGATAACATTGAATGAGTTCAGGAGCAGTTGAAAAAAGTGTCCAACTGCCTCTGAACACGCGTTTAACTGCGTCTCGTGTGCAAGCATAGAAAAAGCATACAAAATTGAAAATACTTTTATTTAATTTGTAAATAACAAATGCATAAACTATCCATTTTACTAGCAACATATTATTAATAGTTGTAATAAATGGGACATGTCCAAAAAAGTTTTACATGGTATCTACAATACTAGCTATTTAAAATGTTAACACTAGAAAAAAGCATGCATTGTCTCCTTAAATATCATATAAAATGAAAAAAAAGAAGAATTAGGAGTTCAATAACAGCTATTATTGAAAGATTCAAATTCTATAAAAGGTACACAACAACCAGTCATCCTGGAATTATTTATATTATTAACCACTTCGTCTTCTTCTTCCTTGAAGAAGGGGACATACCCCGAAAGCTTGTCCTGAAAAATTGTATGTTAGTGCAAATAAAAAAAGTATCATGGACAGTACTCAATTTTCTCTGTCACAATTGCACTAATACGGCTACAATCACATTAAGTATTAACCACTTCAATACCAGGCACTTAAACACCTTCCTGCCCAGACCAATTTTGACCTTTCAGCGCTGTCGCACTTTGAATGACAATTGCGCGGTCATGACACACTGTACCCAAATGAAATTTTTATCATTTTGTTCCCACAAATAGAGCTTTCTTTTGGTGGTATTTGATCACCTCTACGGTTTTTATTTTTTGCTAAACAAATAAAAAAATAGCGAAAATTTTGAAAAAAATATGTTTTTTTTTGTTTCAGTTTCAAAACTTTGTAAATAAGTAAGTTTTCTCCTTCACTGATGGGCACTGATGGGGCTACACTGATGGGCACTGATAAGGCGGCACTGATGGGCACCGATGAGGTGGCACCAATGAAGTGGCACTGATGAGGTGGCTTTGTTGGACACTAATATGTGGCACTGATAGGCGGCACTGATGGGCACTGATAGGCAGCACTGATGGGTGGCACTGATGGGTGACACGGATGGGCACTGATAGGTGGCACAGATTGGCATGGATGGGTGACATGGATGGGTATGGATAGGCGGCACAGATGGGCATGGATAGGCGGCTCAGATGGGCATAGATGGGCACTGATATGCGGCACGGATGGGCACTGATAGGCAGCACAGATGGGCACTGATAGGCAGCATTGTATTATATTATACTGTACTAATGGATGCCAATCATCCATTATGGGCACTGGTTGGCATCCATTGTGGGCACTGACTGGAATCCCTGGTGGTCTAGGGTGGCATACCTTGTGCTGGGCATCACTGGTGGTCTGGTAGCATCCCTGGCGGTCCAGTGTGGGCATCCTCGGGGGGGGCTGCACTGATAATCGATCAGCACAGACCCCCCCCCCGTCAGAGGAGCAGCCGATCGGCTCTCCTCTATTCGCGTCTGACAGATGCGAGTGAGGAAAAGCCGAGCGCCGACTCTTCCTATTTACACTGTGATCAGCCGTCATTGGACACGGCTGATCACGTGGTAAAGAGTCTCCGCGATGCGCGCCCCCGAGGGCACGCAGAGGCTCAAAATCCTGATCACGTCATATGACGTCCGGTCAGGATTTTGAAACCACTATGCCGCCGTGTATCTGTTATAGGGCAGGCGACAAGTGGTTAATATAGAGTAAGCTAAATATACCTTGCCCTAGTACTAGGCAGGTACTAGAAAATCTAGTCAAATTATGGGATTAATTTAAAGAGTTATAGAAGTATTGGGTGTCGGCACCATGTCAAATGAATTCCCAATTAATTTAATGTTTTTGCATCCTTTTCAGCAAGAGGAATACAAGGGAACATGAGGCCACACGCACTTTAAAAAGGCATAAAACCGAAGGAATTAAGAGTTATGCCCTGGACACACGGTCGGAAATTCCGATGGAACAAGTCCATGTGTGGGCTCTATCAGACTTTTTCTGTCGGATTTTCCGCCGCACAAATTTTGAGAGCAGGATCTAAAATTTTCCGACAACAAAATCCGATCACATAAATTCAGATCGTGTGTAGACAATTCCGACTGACAAAGTGCCACACATGCTCAGAATAGACTAAGAGATGAAAGCTATTGGCTACTGGCCCGACTTATGTATTTGACATCACCTCGTTCAGAACAATCAGATTTTCCGACAACTTTGTGTGACCGTGTGTATACAACACAAGTTTTGGACAAAATCCGTTGGAAAAAATCAGATGGATTTTGTGGTCGGAATGTCCGACTGTGTGTACAGAGCATTACAATGTATAAGGTGCAACATTGTACCTGTACTGGATGGCCTACCTCCAAAAAGCATCACAAAGGAAGTCTGTTGCAGTAAAAATATGATGCTCCACCTTATGAAGTTTGAAACTACATTGGGATCTATTTAGAAATCATTTGCTGAATGAATGTCTTAGCATTCTCACAACCATCACAAATAATCCATGTAATGTGTCTAATATGTTTATTTCCTATGATCATCAGCTCCATCTATTCACCATAATGCAGTATTTTCCTAAATAATATAAATCAGGAAATTATTACTTTATGGCCACTAGATGGAGCTGATGATCATAGAAAATAAACATACTTGAAACAATACAGGAAATAGTAACAATTTGTACACCTTTTATTTATTTATTTTTTAATTATCGCTTTACATTTGCTTTATTTGATCTACACTATACAAAGAGAACTCTATCATGGGTTTCAGATATGAATGTTAGATTTCAAATCAGTAAATTATTTTGAAAAAAATTGTTTTGTAATGCATTAAGCAAGCCATTTATTGACACTATGAGGTTGATTTACTAAAACTGGAGTGCATAATCTGGTGCAGCTGTGCATGGTAGCCAGCCAGCATCTAACTTCAGCTTGTTCAATTAAGTTTTGACAATAAAATGTGAAAGCTGATTGGTTTCTACTGGCACCAGATTTTGCACTCTTTAGTTTTAGTTAGGGATGGTCCTGATGTTCGACTCGAGCATCGGGTGTTCGTTTTTTTGTAGAACAGATGTTCGCCCGCCTCGATGCGCCCCATAATGCACTGCAAGATTGCAGTGATTGACAGCTGCTGATTGGCCAAAGCATGCACCTGACCTGTAGGCTTTGGCCAATCACAACGCGATGTGCTGTGAGAGCCATGATTGGCCAAAGTCCACGCCCCACCCTAATAAGGCTGCTTACACGGTGTGTTGTAGTGGAGATAGAGTAGGCAAGTTAGTTAGTGGATAAAGTGTGTAGGCAGTGCAGAATATATAATAGAGTGCAGGTAGTGTAGAATATATAATATAGTGCAGTCAGTGTGGAATATATAATACAGTGCAGTCAGTGTAGAACATATAATACAGTGCAGTCAGTGCAGAGTATATACTTCAGTGCAGTGCAGAGTTTATAGTACCGTGCAATGTATAAAGTGCAGAGTATATAATACAGTGCAGTGCAGAGTATATCGTGCAGTTCAGAGTATATACTACAGTACAGTGCAGAGTATATAGTGCAGTACAGTGTATATAATACAGTGCAGTGCAGTGTATTTACTATGGTGCAGTGCAGAGTCTATAGTGCACTGCAGAGTATATATTACAGTGCAGAGAATGTAGTGCAGTGCAGAGTATAATGCAGAGTATATATTACAGTGCAGTATACAATACAGAGTAGTGCGGTGTGAATAATACAGTGTAGTTAAGTGTGTATGATACAGTGCAGTGTGAATAACACAGTGTTATGGTGCTACTGAAGTGTAGGTGCGTCACCATTGATCCCATTTTTTTTAAATGTTATATCCATGAGTGTGGGAAATTTTAAAATGTGACATATTGGATATCTATTTACTTGGCGTGTCTTTCACATTATACAAAAAAATTGGGCTAACTTTACTGTTTTGTAATTTTTATAATTAATTAAAAAAAAACACGTTTGAAAAAGCATTGCGCAAATACAGTACGACATAAAAAGTTGCAATGACTGCCAGTTTGTTCCCTAGGGTGTCTGCTAAAAAAACGCTTGGGGGTTCTGAGTAATTTCCTAGCAAAAAATTATCCGAAAAATAGTAAAAATGGAAAAAGCTCCACCTCGATGGGAGGCCTCCCAGTGATTGTTGTCTCTTCGCTTTAACAGCTCTTATATAGGCAAGGGCGGGGCCACCTGGTGATGTAACCGAGAGACCCCATCCCCTTCTGACATTATGTGACGTCATGTGAAGGGACGGGGTCACTCGGTTAAGTTCTGTTAATTTTTTTTCATTTATATTGTAATACATTACGGCCGCAAGCAAGTTTAATTTACATTTTTTCCTTTAGAAATGTCATTATTGATGCAGTATTATCTTTACATGCGCCACTTTACAGGCGGACTAAGGGGACCCCCAGGCACAATATTTAAAGGAATATTTAATTTTTATTGTTTCACTTTAAGCATCATTAAAATCACTGCTCCTTTAAAAACGATTGCTTTAAAAACTTATCTTTGCACTGATACATGTCCTCTAGGGCAGTATCAGATCTCCATACACTTTTTATGGCAATAACTTGCATATAAGCCTTTAAAATGAGGACTTTTGATTTTTTATGTTCGTGTCCTATAGACTTTAGGGTTCGCATGTTTACTCAAACTTTTTGCCTGTTCGTAGTGTTCTTTTGCAAACCAAACGGGGGGGGGGGGGGGGGGGGTTAGTAAATCAACCCATATATTTGTTTCTAGCTGACAAAACAAATGTTTTTCAGGATTTACACCAAGTAAATACCGTATTTTTCGGACGATAAGGTGCACCGGATTATAAGGCGCACTAGCAACGACCGGCTAATATAATGGATATTTCCATATATAAGGCGCATCGGACTATAAGGCGCACTGGATTATAAGGCGCATTTAATGAAACACAACTCGGATGCGGTACTGTAAGTCAAATTTTATTCAACTCTTTAGCAATAACCATAAAATGGTCTATAACAATAACTCTTAACACTGTTCAATTAAATACAAAACCAGACAATTATTTTTTCACTTTATTCTTCAATAACTATTAACACTGTTCAGTTACCGGTGAATACCGTACAAAACCAGACACTCACTTTTTCACTTTATTCTTCTCCCGCAAATCCATCAAATTCTTCATCTTCAGTGTCTGAGTTTAACAATTGGGCGATTTCGGCATCAAGCACGCCCGTATCCCTCTCATCATTCTCATCAGTATCCGAGTCAGGCTCGTTGCTGTCATCGGTACCGGTACTTAGCTGTTCAGTGATAATTCCGGACTTCTTGAAAGCTCGGATTACACTGGTGACTGATACCTTCGCCCAGGCATCCACGATCCACTGGCAGATAGTGGCGTAACTCGCCCGGCGTTGCCTCCCTGTGTTGGTGAATGTGTGTTCGCCTTCTGTCATCCAATGCTCCCACGCAGCTCGCAGTTTAACTTTAAACGACCTGTTGACACCTATATCTAGTGGCTGCAGTTCTTTGGTTAATCCACCTGGAATGATGGCAAGCACCGAATTAGTTTTCTTCACTTGGGCTTTGACAGTATCTGTCAGATGGGCGCGCATGGAGTCACAGACCAATAGGGATGGAGATTCGTGGAAAAAGCCACCCGGTCTCTTGACGTAAACCTCTCTCAGCCACTCACTCATCTTCTCCTCGTCCATCCAGCCCTTCGGGTTAGCCTTGATGATGATGCCAACCGGAAACTTTTCTTTTGGCAGAGTCTTCCTCTTGAAAATTACCATGGGTGGTAGTTTCTGGCCATTAGCCTGGCAACCGAGAACTACAGTGAAGGATGACTTTTCGTTTCCTGTAGTGCGTATAGATACCGTACTGGTCCCTGTTCTCTCGACAGTACGGTTTACAGGGATATCAAAGGTAAGGGGGACCTCGTCCATGTTGGTGATGTGCTCTGGTCGGATTTTCTGTTCATTGATCTTGTTCTTGCAGTAGGTATGGAAAATGGCCAGCTTTTCTTCGTAATCCTTTGGCAGTTGCTGTGACATAGTGGTTCTTGTGCGGATAGAGAGATTCCGCCTTTTCATGAAATGGAAGCACCAAGAGGGACCTCCTCGAAAGTCGTTGATCTCCATGTCGCGTGCGATCGCTGTTGCTTTGAGTCGAATAGAGACAGTAGAGACGCTTCTACCTGCGGTTCTCTGTTCAATAACCCACTGTTCAATTTTGTCCTCCAACCGTGGCCATCTTGCTTTGTTTCCTCGGAAACTCAGTTTGGTCTTCTTTACCTGGCGCAGGGCATCTTCTTGCTTCCTCCACTTTCGTACCATTGATTCATTAATGTTGAATTCTCTCGCAGCTACTCTATTTCCATGCTCTACTGCATGACTGATAGCCTTCAGTTTGAAATCCGCTTCGTAAGCATGTCTCTTAACAGGAGCCATTTTTGGGGCAGTGGGTATACCGTAGAAAATGAACGAATGAATGCGCACACCTCCTGACTAAGATGGCCGTAATGCCCAATCCAAGCAGTGCAGCTTCGTGAGCATTACGGCCATCTTAGTCAGGAGGTGTGCGCATTCATTCGTTCATTTTCTACGGTATACCCGCTGCCCCAAAAATGGCTCCTGTTAAGAGACATGCTTACGAAGCGGATTTCAAACTCATCGCTATCAGTCACGCAGTAGAACAACCTGAGAGAGGTTTACGGTACGTCAGTTTACGGTAAGAGACCGGGTGGCTTTTTCCACGAATCTCCATCCCTATTGATCTGTGACTCCATGCGCGCCCATCTGACAGATACTGTTAAAGCCCAAGTGAAGAAAACGAATTCGGTGCTTGCCATCATGTCAACAGGTCATATATAAGGCGCACCGGATTATAAGGCGCACGGTCGATTTTATGAGAAAATTTAGGCTTTTACGTGCGCCTTATAGTCCGAAAAATACGGTAGGTAAATCCACATGCAGGTATTAGGTCAATGTTTTAAAACCTAGTTGCTATGGTGCATGCACATGAGTGCCTGTACTATTACAAATAAAAAAAGATTTTACAGAAAATGAAGCCACTTAATAGAGTTCTGTTAATTTTGTTTGCTTGTAAGGGAGATTATCTTATTTTCAATGCTCTTTTATCATCATCTCCCCTTGTTGGAGCATTTCTGACTAAACTAACAGTATGTAGAGCTTTAAATAATTTGTGTGAAGTCAGATATCTCTATGCCAACATCTTAGCAGTCTGTTTCTAAAACAAATTTAAATTGCAGTTTTCAGTGTCCCTTGTTTGCTTATATATACCAACAATGAATTTTCCATTCAGCTGTTTGTCTGGTCAACCACCCAGCTGTCTGGTCAACTGACTAGCTGTCACATACCAGATAGTCATCCTTCTGTGGGGTGGTCCTCCTTTGGATGGTTGGACTCACATTCTGCTGTGTGGTTGCTGGCTGCTATCCCTCTTTCTGCTTGGGTGTCTGTGGACTTCTCTACCCCCCCCCCCCCTTAATCCTTACCTCCCCTAAGTAGCCCGCCTTTGCTCATGTGCCCCAGCTTATGTATGTACATGAAAGCATCCTTATAGATTGTAGAAATGTAAAATTATATATTCATCTCCATGTTGTATTTCAATTATTTCTAGCCTACTTTTATTAATCTGAATCATCTTTATGTTTATAAACTTAATTCATGAAGATCCCCACACATTTACTTCCTTGAATTTTGTGACCTGTATTCACTACATCCTGTGAGTAGGCACTGCGGTGAATTTACAGAGCCTGACTTCAAAAAGTCAGAGGTGCTGAGAGGAAGAGTTTCAGGAGGCAGAGTCAGTACAGGAGTAGTCGCTTGCAGGCAGCAAGGTACCATGGCATATGTAGTCCTTAGAAATTGAAAGTAAACAGCAGAGGAGAAGCTGCAAAACATGCAGGGGATTTAGGAAAGAGATGGCCAGCAGACAGACATAACTTAACTCATTAAAGGAGATTTTTCAAGTCAGCTTATATTGTACTGCCAAAAATAATTATTGTTCGTACTGGTATCACAATTTCAAACAAAAAACAAAAGGAAAGAGAGGACTTTATAGATTGCCACATACACAATACTCTAGTAATCATCTCCTTTATTTAGTGGTTATATGTGGCAACCTATAAAGTCCTCTCTTTACTTTCCTTTTTTGTTTGAGTTTGATATTTATTGGATTTGGTGCCACATATGCTTCACTTTGTACTGCTGGTATTACAATGCTAATGTTATAAAATGAAAATGTATACTGTAGCCATAGATTTCTTTTGATTATCTAGTGATCCTTAGTGAATGCTGCCTGTCCTTGCTAGTAGACCTCCTGCTGTGAATTGTGTTTCTGACTATGCTGCTGTTCAACCCTTCTGACTGACTGGTAGGTTTAAACTTTGGAATTCTTTTTCTGACATCTCTTGCTTAGTCTAAATTTCCATTACTTTCTTTGGTCTTTTCAGACGTTCTCTGTCTAGTCTGTGTTTGGATACCCAGATATGGTGACACATAAAGCTCGCTGGATGTTGGTATTTCAGGTGGTAAGTGCTGGAGCATCATCATTCCTAAACAGGTAGCTGACCTTTATAATATCCACAATATCATTTAAGAAAAAAACGAAATCTTGTCAATGAAATACATTTTTTATTGTTTTCATGTGTCCCACATTTTCAGAAATGTTTGAAGAGTTGTTCCTGTAGATACTATTAAAAATTGATGTTGCGCTCCCACAAAAGGTGAAGAAAAAGGGATTTCCCACAGGAATATATCCTTATTTAGATAGTGTAAAAAACTTATCAAAGATATTTAAATAAGAGCTCAAGTGCATAATATGTCTGTCTAACGTAAATTAAAATTGTTCTGTGATATAAAAACCAGTGATCAAAAAAATAAAGTTCTAATGTGCATATGGTATCGCTTATAGCAAGTGGACATCAATATATAAACCAGTGGTGCTATTGTCCAAAGTGAAAGATATAATAGTCCAATAGTGGGTAATGCAGTGAGGGTGTCACAAAACACAATGAAGCTGTATGGTGGAATCGTGCATTCGTAGTGCGATAATCTCTCCACTCAAGTGATATCCGCGTGTTCACTAGGCACACCGGGTAATTACCTTACTGCTGTAAGGTATACAGCATATATAACCTCTGGGAAAAGCACTGGGGGTCAGGGAGAAGGCTTCAGACTCCTATAGCGTCACCACCGTCCATAAAGGTTACTCCATGGATAAAATCAGCATGGGCACTCAAAGGATAAATATAAGACCCACCATAGTGTAGTAGATTAAAAGTTGTCAATTTTATTAAAAGATTAAAACTACTCACACAGTGTCAGATGTAAGTCGCACAGTAAACCGACTACGAGCGTACCGCTCGGGTGTAGACGTCACTTCCGGTATCCTCCGCATTACATCACTTCCTGTGACTTCAACTGGGATGAGGTGTAACTCATAAGGTGTTTGCAGAACCCAGTCAGGTGCTATATATATATTTTTTCCATTTCATATACAGCGCAGGAGCCCTTATGTATACTTTTCCTGTAGATACTACTACCTCCTCATCAACGTGTCATGGTAAAGTGGATCTGAACCATGAAAGAAAACTTTTCTGCCAGAAATCTATACAAGATTTTAGCACTTTTCTATGCAGAAACTATACTGTCAGCATTTATAAATATATATATGCTGCGCTAAAAGGTATGTATAGGAAGTGCACAGTATACATACCCTTTAGCGCAGCGTATATATATTTATAATTGTTTTTGCACTCTATATGTGACATGTGTAACACTAGCAGCTTTAGGTAATTTCTTTTACGTTTTAATATCTAGGGATTGGTGGCTCGCAGAATTGTCTTTTTATTTTTTGTCTATACTGTCAGCATGTCGTAGTGAAGGGGGTAGGAACAGACATATAATTATCAAGTGTATATGGGGCTAAGCTACAAATTAGTTGATCTTTAATTGTATGAAAAAAAGCATCAATGTGATTTATACTTACCAATTTTCAACAGTATCTAATTTTAAGTCAGTATTCTGCTCTTTAATTAGACTGCAGTTTTTTTTTTAACAGTGATAATTGATCAATGTTAATTCTAAAGCTTAAAATGAATAGGTTATTTATGTATATAAATCACCTTACTTTATACAACAAATCTAGTCTTTTTAGAAATGGAAAGTATTTCCAAGTTCCATTTCTGCTGCAATAACTGTCACAGTCACTAATCCCTCATCTATCTGTTATCATTCATAGTTCACCTTGGCATAGCTTTTCCAAAAAAAGAATAAATCCCAGCGTCTATGTAAAGACAGTCACCTAATTGTACAGCCAAGCAGAAGAAAGCCTTGCAAATGGTATACAATTTTCAAAGTGTTCCAAGCCTTAGGCAAAAGTCTTTCAACTGTGTCTAAAACTGAATGATAAAATATGTTGTACAAATTATCTGTGAACAGGAAACATGTGGAAATGGCAGGGGACTGAAATGTAACACTTGTAAAGAAATGGGAACTGCCAGTCATAGAAACCCCTCATACTTTTGTCTCTCTTGCAAGCTCCTTTTTTTTCCCCCTCCATTCTCCCCAGAGTCTGATAACCAGATTTATCAGGCTGCTTTCTGCGGCCTTTCATTTCCAATTACATCTAAATGCGGTTACAAAATAAATAAATAACCCATGCAAATCAAATATATATTCGACTTTGGGAGTTTGTTTAGTGTTTTGTATTGTTGGCAATAATTACAAATATTGTTTACCGTAGGGTGGCAATGTGATGACCGCAATATATATTGAAGATATTGTGGTCCTAGTCGAAGAACAAAGATTATAAAAGACAACAAAGCAATAAATATATTACTTTCAAAAGTTAGGCAATTATTTATTCTTTTGCAAAGAAAAAGAAAGTGTTCTTAAACTAATTAGGCAGAATGAACAACTTGCTTAATGTCATCAATATTTTTGTAAGCTTCTTTGCTCCTCTTTCAATATTCTTTTTAATGTTATAAAGACTTTGTTTACACAAGTAGGGATTCAGCTGCCTGTGAGACTTCTAATCGCTTAGTTGTATGAAATAAATCGTTTGCTGCTAACAGCGCCTTGCTGCAAGCATTGCCAACAACTAGTAAAATCAGGTACTAATGAGTTAAAAATCTCACATGTGGTTGAGTACTACACATGTGAGATTTAGTACAAAATTAGTAGGCTTTTTCAGAGTGATGGTGCACAAGAGTAAAGTTGGCCATACATTGTATGATTTTTTTATTCCATTTCCTTTAGATTTACCTTCAACTATGTAGTGCAAGGGTCCTGACTGCATACAAATTGAAAGTGTTTAGGTTTGACCTCTTAATATATGGTTTTGGTTCATCTAAAGGGAAGTTGTACAAGAATATGTTATAATGTATGGCCAGCCTTAAACTGAAATAAAGTAACGTGCAGTAACCCATGTCAATAATTTTCACCTTCAGCAGCTGTCTTTCTTGTTTTCTGTCTGATCTTTTCAGTTTTTTTTTAACTTATTTTTATAGGCTCAAATCACAAAGCTTCAGCACCAGACAAAGCCACGTGATTATAATTTTCTCATTTAATTGGACTCAACTGACAATCACTCTTTTTTTTAATAAGGGTACTTATTCTTGTGATAAGTTTGAGGACTGAGCTCACATGGCTTGCCTCACCTAATTTGCTTGCTACTTCTTAATCTATATGTAAAGACATACAGGGGGAGATTTAACAAAACTGGAGCATGCACAATTTAGTGCAGCTCTGCATAGAAACCAATCAGCTTCCAGGATTTGTTGTCAAAGCCAAATTAAACAAGTTGAAGTTACAAGCTGATTGGGGAACATGCACAGCTAAACCAGATTATGAGTGCACCAGTTTTAGTAAATCCACCCTGCAGCATATTATCATAACTTTAGCTGCAAGCCCATAGATTGAGTATACCATATAGCCCCTTTAACATGACAGTTTAGATCAGTCCTGCCTGTCAGTTTTTCCAGGGGTACTGAATAGGACAGTCCATTCATCCTTATGGACCGGCGGATGTAAAATGGACTGGCGTGGACTTCAATCTGATCCGGTCTGATAAAAAAAAAAATGGAAGGGGATCTGTCCTCTCCATCTAAGCAGATCACTAGAAGGGCAGTGGAGTCCATTTACTCCCAGCCTCCCAGCGGGCTCTGTCTTTGTCAGCTCTGCAGAAACTGAGCAGACATGGACTTGTCTTCAAAACAACAAAAAAGATCAGGCACCTGCTATGGAGACCTATACAGACAGATTGGTGTCAATCCTGTAGTTCTTAGCTGCTGGAAATGACTCCTGGAATGGAGCATCTTGAGAGAGCTGCAACAGAAAAATCCACAAAGTGCTTGAACTTAGGTGTATTTTCCGATGTAGATATAGCGGAGAGCAAAATAATCTCTCATATTACATATAGAATTCCATATTTAAAAATAGTTTATTGAAAACATCAATTATTAAACTTAAATGAAGTCTGCCAACCTGAACAACTAGTACCTGTCCACAAGTCCCGATGGCTAAGAAACCATGCCTGTCCTCAGATGTCCTCAGATGGAAGGGTCTTGGGTGTGTCTTTTGACTTGCCAATGGTGTCATTGGTTTTGGTGGCTTGTTGGATCCCGACGCAGGGTGAGTGGGAAGGTGGAGAGCATCTGTGTACTTCTGGTGATGGTATAAGAATGGCCAGGGACTGTGCAGCTCTTGCTCTATTGACACAGTGCAGGGGTGGTGACTCACCATGATGCCGCGCCGGAGGACAGGACAGAATACAATAGAAGAGGGGGAGAGAGTGACACGGGGAGGCAGGTCATGTGCGTGGTCCCGTCACCATTAGGACATGTTTCTCGATCAACGCCTTGTCAAATCACCTTGTCATCAGCCCGCTCTGCTGATCAAAATAGAATCTACCCCCTGTGAAAGGGGCCTATATGTCTCAGTGTCATTGTTCTGCTATGCTTTCTGTATTTTAGAACAGTCAAATGTTATGTTAATAATTTTTCACAATAAATATGTAAATATGCTATCATGCTCATATAACATGCTTTACATATGATCTGTAAGTTATTCAGTTTCAGCATCATTTAAACAAGATAGCTTTAAAAGGATCTTGTAAGAACATGAGTGTTATACCTCTTTTGAAAATGCTAATTGTTTGGCTTACTTTCATAGCCTTTAACCTAGAACAAAAATACAAAAGAGGAATTCTGACTTCACTTTAAGATTCGGATCTGTTACCTGATGTTTTCTGCAGATTGGTGTTTCAGAAAGCATTGAAGCTACAGAAAACCCAGTAACTAGTTTTAGTAGAATTGCACCAGTCTTAGCGCCATATATATTTTTCTCAGTGCAGGTTTTCATAAATAAAAAGGATGAATGCTTTTGGAATTTTTTTTAATAAACATTTCCAAGATGTATTAAATACACAATTTATGCTTGTTTGCTAAATGTATTTGACTTAAAAAAGGGTGTCCAGCAGTGACTTGATGTGCTGAGTCACTAGCATTGTCTAATGGCATTATACTAAAGACTATGCAGGCTTCACATGCAATAACGTTTAATAACGTTATGAAATGATGTTCCCATTTTAAGAACTGCATGTATTTAACGAACACACAATGGTAGTTCTTCCTTGTTCAGAACATTAGAATTGAATTATTAAATTAATGATTAGCTAAAGTAAAAAACCCTACAGCTTTAGTCACATCACTTACCTGTAATCAAGTCCCTCGTTGTGCAGGTAGCTGGATCCTGGTGATAACTTCACAGCAGAGATGACCGTCCTCTTCCTGTCTCTTAATGTCCAGTGCAGCAATGGTTAATAGTTTTGGGTCTTCAGGCAGAACAGTAGTACAGATAGTCCAACAGGGACATGTCAAAACTTTCATTCTTCTCCATTGAGAACATTTCAATCATTGATTACACTGCATGTAACAAGATCTGTGAATTGGGGAGAGTCTGATCAATCACAGGATCAGTAATATCTGGAGACATAGCAGGAAGTGAGTGGAAATGCTCTCTTAGATAGTTTTCAATGGAGCAGATGTTCCCATTGAAAGATTTACTCCCACCTTTTGTTCCAGAGGCAATTGCAAAATGTATGATTTACCATCAATATTTGCCTGGGTAACAATAAGGACAGGGTAAAAAGAGAGGGTAGTTTCTTCTTTGCAGGAACACAAACAATAAAAACCTGGCAGACGTTTTAAACCTTCTTTACTTTCTTGAAATTTTTTTTTTTTTATTCACCTAAATTTAAACATTGATAAGGCAAAGAGAGCAGCCCCAATCTAAGTGCAGTATGACATAAAAAAGTGCCATTTAATAAAATGATGTAGTCAGCAATGCAGACAGTGCGGTCATATCGGCGCTTCTTCAAGCTTCAGAAAAAACACTGCCCCCCTGTTCTCCTGGTGATGCTTGGCTGGTCCTCCTGCCCACTGTACCGGAGCTCCAGACACCATTGGCTCAGCTGGCAATGTGGGACGCCGCAGACTAAAACTCTCCACCCAGGTGGATCCAAAACAGCATGGCTGACCATTACATGCCGTTTACCTTTTATATCTTGTGAGTTCATCATTGTGGTTTAATGTGGATCTTTTACTTAATACTGCACTTAGATTGATGCTGCTCTCTCTGCCTTTTCTATACCTCTATAGCGCTCATCATATCCACTACCTAAATTTAAACATTAGTTATGATCTTTGTGAAAATCAAAACACAGGGTCTTTTTCATCCATCTCCATCTTTCTATAAATGGAAAATAGAAATTTAGAATGCCTCTGTGTTGGTTTTTATTTTTATTGTGATATTGTAGCTCTAATGTTCAAACATTAAAATAGTAGAGATTAATGAAATTATATCTACATAAATCTAAACAACAGTAAGGGTCCAGCTGAGCACCCTAGAGATGCAGAATGAGTTCCCACTGTGTCACTAAAGGAGGAGACCTAGATATTGTGAAATTATTTTAACCAATAATGCTAAACCCTTTGCAAATGCTGTTAAATATTTAATTGAATAAATTACAAGAAATTGTGGAACATATAATGCCAATGTACTGTGCTTTGCAGCACATTATAATCTGACAGTTCAAGCTAATATTACTCTAAAGAATACATTCTTCATGTACAGCACTACAGCCAAAAACTTAATCAAAGCTAAAACAATAGACATTTTAGGCAGAACCTGAAGCAGTATTTCAATTACATTTATTTTGTTAATAAAGGGTACATTGTTGTAACCTCAGAAAGTTGGTTCTATACAGAAATAAAAGACTAGTTAATAGAAACACGAATATAAAAAGGCACTTTTATGCACACATTATTTTTGTCCTTTTTTGTAAGGATATTTGAGCTGTATAGAGTCTCCCTTAGAAGATTACTTATGACTACATTTCAAAGCTACAGGTGGTCTTCAAGTGGTTTACTTCAAAGGCAGTTTTGATTAAATGAAACACAATGTTTGTGTAATTTTGATCTCAAATCTTTGAAACATTTTTTTCAGCACAATTCATTCTGCAAAGGTTCAATTAGAGGTGATCAGGAGACTTGATGTGAGGTTTCTAGTCATCTATAACTGTGTGCCATTCTTTAATATAAAACAAAGAAGACTGATAGGGAATACACAAAATAAATGAGTCTTTATTTGCAGTTATTAAAAAGCCATACGTTTTCTTTTGCCTTTCAGTAGATCTGTCATGTAAAACATGAAATAAATATTTAGTCTGTCACGCTATTAAAAAGCCAACTCAACCAATTGTACATAAGATCAGTGTATAGCTCATACACTACTTATACCTGCTGCCCGACTGATGATTTAATTGTTTGGTTGCTGATTATTTGGTTGTCATTTACTAAGTTTGTGCCAGGCCAGCCAACCCATGTTTGCACATTAAGGCATCTGTACATCAGAAGAAGGCACTTGGTGCACTCTGCTCACATCACAGACCTATCCACTCTAGTGATCTCTGAAGGCTTCTGATAGTTACAATCCTGGTGAAAATACTTGTGCTATCTATCTATCTAGCTATCTATCTATCTAGCTATCTGTCATGGTGCAAAGTAGTAAGATAATTCTTTGTCCATCTATATATCTATTTATCTATCTATCTATCTATCTATGAAAAATGGGAAGATAAGTTCACACAGTTATAAACTAAATCAATAAAATCTCATAGAACCTATCATATGATAGTACAGTTTCAAAAGTTGTGTTCAACCATTTTAAAACGACAGATTTCATTCAATTTTGCCTATTTTCACAGACCTATCCACTCTAGTGATCTCTGAAGGCTTCTGATAGTTACAATCCTGGTGAAAATACTTGTGCTATCTATCTATCTAGCTATCTGTCATGGTGCAAAGTAGTAAGATAATTCTTTGTCCATCTATATATCTATTTATCTATCTATCTATCTATCTATGAAAAATGGGAAGATAAGTTCACACAGTTATAAACTCAATCAATAAAATCTCATAGAACCTATCATATGATAGTACAGTTTCAAAAGTTGTGTTCAACCATTTTAAAACGACAGATTTCATTCAATTTTGCCTGGTAATGCTGCCATTAAATTCCTTTTTCTGTCACATAACATTATGGAATAATTATGTTTTGTCCCTGTCTTCCAACTACTCCCAGGTAGACACACTGTTAAATTCATTTTTGGTGGGGACTATAGGTGGCTGTGCTGTGTGGTCACCATGATGAAACCAACCCCGGGGAATGGCATGCAACTGCTGCTGGAGCATGTGCATGTAGACAGGAAGTGTCTTCTAAAAGGCCACAGGAAATAAGCAGCATTGAATTGGAAAATGGGATAAAAAAAATCCAAACAGTAGTTTCTAACAAAATAAAAAAAATGACAGTTGGTTATCATATAGTACACTAGCAAACCAACCATCATCCAGTTAAAAGTTATATTTGTTCTAAGAGAAAAAAAAATATCCTGATTAAATATTTCAAATAATCAGATAGTTTTTTCAAACCTATTTACACATTTTAGCAAATAAGCCTTAAAAAAGACCTCTTAGAGGTTCCAATAGTATTTAAAGTGGGGTAAAAATGAATGGGCACATCTTTGAATAAATATCAGTAAATTTAGTGTAGCGTTTGAATGAAAGGACGAAGGATTTAGCTACTTGAGTTTATGTGGTTGATGTCCATACATTTAAGTAAAGGTTTATGATAGAACTGTAAAAATCAAGGGTCATTCTTATTGGAGCAACAGAGAGCTAAAGTCAAATATGTTAGTCTTAATACATTTTGAATGCACATTTAGCGTGAAGCACTGATGATTATAAATCAGATTGCTGAATGCAATTCTGCTTCATTAGTAAAACCTAACACTATTCTGTAGACATGCTTAGATTTTTCATGGAACTGAACCTCACCTCAGTGTATCTTGTGGCTTTCGCCTTTTGTGAAATAAAAACTGATCATAACAGCTTTTTAAACTTGTTAATTCAAACCATATGTCAGCGAACCAGGCTCCATATGGTGTGACACCAGCTCTTATTCATACAGTGCTGATTTCCTAAACATTCTTCTGAAGGCTATATTTGCCCTTTGCTTAAAATGCGGGATACTCCTCTTTCAACAGTGTCAACAATCTGGCACTTGTGCGGGTGCAGGAAAACGACACTGATTACCAGGAAACAATTATAGCCTTTTTTTGCTGCACTGGATGTGCAAATCTAGCAGAGAAAATGATGAGAATACCTTTCAGACATGATTGTATCCACAGCTCTGAGGAGCAAAATAAGGATACTTAGGCTCAGGAAACAGAACCTAGAATAAAAACTTGAGATTATTATGATGCAATATGGGTACATTACTATTTGTTTTGGGAATGTGTGCAAAAAGAGCAATCACACAGCACAAAGGGATGAAAAAATTAAATATGTTGATATATGACAAGTATAATAAACTTTAATTTGACAAGTAATGTGTAATATTTTAGGGGCCAGATGTTGTAATTTAAAAAAAAAAAATTAAATATGTTTAAAATTTTTTGTTGTGTATTATAAACATACGGTGTTGGATTAACATATCAGCATGGAAATAAAGACTTGCCATGTGTTGTACAATCATGTTTAGTAAAGTTAGTGTACAATGTATACATTGAATATATAACTAGCAGGATGATACAAAATATGTAATTCAAATGATCATGTGGCTATTCTTATCTGGATAAACAATGAGAAGATTGTAATTAGAGTAGCACCAGGTTTATATCTATTGTGAGATTTGCAAATAGTTGCAAGATCTAAGAGATCCTGATTCTTGGTGCACAACTGTACTTTAATTGAAATTGAAGAAGAAGTTTATTAAAAGAATGCTCAATTCCAGAGCAGACCAGCCATGAAAACCTCATAACATGACAGTTCACAGTGCTTGACAATCATACTTTGAAGCATACAGGCACTTAGTGGCATGGTGACACGGTGGTAAACAAACATATGGTATGCAGTACATCAAAGTAGCCTTTGCAACACTAGATTGATATGGGAAAAACCCAGGTTGTTCATCCATCCCTCCCATACCTTTTCAAATTTGGTATGGCAGCCCATGTGGGTTTAATTGACATTGAGTTGGGTATGGGTAGTTACTGAACAAGAATGCATTTAGAATCTGTGAGCTAACAGTACCATTTTTCTAGAATTCTTCCTATTTGCCACTAAGGGCTGCACAAAAGGGCATATGGAAGCCTGTTCTTTAATAAGGCAAACAAGATTGCTGAGAGTAGGGCTTGCTTGTTGTTTCTATGCTTTGGGGCCTGTTTGATGTAATAACAGCAGAGGGCAAGGAAGCCCCGTGGTCAGTGATCACTTCCTAAATGAAAAAATTCAAGTATTGGTTGTGTCACTGTGTTGATAGATAGACTGTGTTAATGTGGAGATGGGATGGAACACTTTGTTCTCAAAGAAAGTGATTTTGTGACATTTCAAAAAAAGATGGTATAAGCTACCTGTATGGCCACATTCCTTCCAGTAGAGGGGAATGAATGGGGATGACAAGAGAGAGAGCTTTTGGGGACTGTAATACCATCCATGCAAACGTTTTGATAATGATTCCCAGTGGGTAATACAGTTCAAGAGGTGCTGAGCACAGTAGTAGGTCTTCTTGCACTAAAAGTGGTTGTGAAAAGAATCTTATTTCCATTGCATTATACCTGTTGATTTTTGAGTTGTTGAGGAATATGTAAGAAGAGGATTACAGGTAGCAATGCCATAAATGTGACTGTAAAGTCTTGTTTTTTTTTAATTAAAAATAACAAACATGTCATACTTACCTCCTTTGTTGCAGTGGATTTGCACAGAGCGGCCCGGATCCTCCTCATTTTGGGTCCCTCTTCCGCTCACTTGCTGGGTGCCCCCACAGCAAGCAGCCAAGCCAAATCACAGCTCCCTGTGTTCATTTATACAAGGAGCTGCGGCCAGGCCCCACCCCCTCTCTATTCTCACTGACTCACCGGCTTTGATTGACAGCAGGGGGAGCCAATGGCGCCACATTGCTGTCTCAGCCAATGAGGAGGGGAGACCTGGATGGCCGAGACATTCCTACAACATCGCTGAAGCTAGAGGGACCTCAGCTAAGCATTAGGGGGGCTGAGGGGGGGCTGCTGCACACAGAAGACTTTTTATCTTAATGCAAAAATTAAGAAGTCTAATAAGAAAAGAGGATGCAGAGCAGGGACGAGAAAACAAATGCAAAAGAGTGTAGTGGGAGAGGGGATTTTTAACCTTACCGATGCACCACTGACACAGGATGAGTTATTGGTACTCAATAGGGGTTTAACATATGCACCAGTAAAAAAATCTAGACATGTATCAAACTTACATTGGAGTCCAAAAATATGTAAGAAAATTAAACATTAAGAAGTAGCTGTTAGACAACCCAATAAATGTTAGATTACAGCAGGTCGATGGAGAAGTGGTACATGGTAACTTGAGAAATAAATTAATCTTCAACCTCAAATCAAATGATAATAAACCAATTGAACTATTTAGAAATTTGGTAACGGAAGAAATCAAGAACCCGGAGAAAAAGAAAAGAGAAGAACCAAGATCCATAAAGATTGGGATACAAAAATGAATTTAAAGAAAAAAATCTCGTTATTAGACCTTCAGACAAAGGAGGGGCTATTGTTGTTCAGTCAGTGGAACAATATCATAATGGCATACTCAAATTGTTGGAAGATAAAGACACGTATCGCACCCTACCAAGCAATCCCATATTTAAATGGAGAAAATAATTAGAACAGGTTGTTCCGTTTAGGACTAAAGAAAAGCATTCTTAATAAAGAAGAAGCAAAATATCTGATATCCGAAGCATGTAGGATCCTTAATATGTATTCATTGCCAAAAATTCACAAAGACAAAACTAACCCCCCTCTGAGACCTATTGTAAATGGTATTGAATCTCTAAGGCTGCTTTCACACTGGGGCGGTATTCAGGCGTTACAGCGCTAAAAATAGCGCCTGTGTAGCGCCTGAAAAAAACCGGCCCCTTTAACTCCAGTGTGAAAGCCGGAAGGCTTTCACACTGGAGCGATGCGCTGGCAGGACGGTGAAAAAAGTCCTGCTAGCCGCATCTTTGGAGCGGTGAAGGAGCGGTGTATTCACCGCTCCTATACCGCTCCTACCCATTGAAATCAATGGGACACTGCGGCAATACCGCCGGCAAAGCGCCGCTGCAGCGGGTTTAACCCTTTTTCGGCCGCTAGCGGGGGTTAAAACCAGCCCACTAGCGCCCGCAGACCGCCGCTAAAACGACGGTAAAGCGCCGCTAAAAATAGCGGCGCTTTACCGCCGACGCCGCTCCCGCCCCAGTGTGAAAGCAGCCTTACAGTCACAATAGGAAAGTATATAGATCGATACCTTCAACCAGCAGTACAGAAGACCAGAGCGGATCTCAAAAATACCAAACAAATACTGAATCTATTAGAAGAAAGAACAGATACTGGACCCTTGTTGATGGCGACAGCAGACGTTGTTGGTCTTTTGATGTCTATTCCAGACATTTTATATGTTCTTTCCTTATCCTCATTTTTGTTGGGATTTTTTAATTTTTTAATTATTTACCATACTATTTAGCTGTTTGACTACACTGGCCTTTATGCTATTCCACCTGTTCCGTTTGGTATGAGTCTATATTGTGTTCAGTGCTGTTCTATTAACCGCAATGTTAATACATACAGAAACTAACAAAAAATGGCCGCCATAATGTTATCCTATGGGAGACTAACGCGTACACACACGTAGCAGACTATCCGGCGGACTTAGTCTGGCGGACTTTCCGCCGGACTGTCCGAATGAGCTACCTGCCCACACACGGCACTTTTGCGGCGGACTAAGTCCGCCGTCTTTTTGAAATGAACGGACTCGCCCACACACACAGAGGAAAGTCCGCTCATTTTGAGCGCGTCTCCAGGTAGCCAGGGCCAGCGAAGGATGCGTCGCTAGCCCCGTCACCTGGTATGGACTTAAAGGGGAATCCCTACGCCAAAAAATCGGTGTGGGGGTCCCCCCTAGGTCCATATCAGACCCTTATCCGAGCATGCTACCCGGCCGGCCAGGAAAGGGGGTGGGGATGAGCGAGCGCCCCCCCCTCCTGAGTCGTACCAGGCCGCGTGCGCTCAACATGGGGGGTGCCTTGGGGAAGGGGGGGCCGTGCGGCCCCCCACCCCAAAGCACCTTGTCCCCATGTTGATGAGGAAAAGGACCTCTTCCCGTCAACCCTGGCCGTTGGCTGTCGGGGTCTGCGGGCGGGGGGCTTATCGGAATCTGTGAGCCCCCTTTAATAAGTATCTGTGAGCCCCACCCTATGTGAATGAGTATGGGGTACAATGTACCCCTACCCATTCACCTGTGAAAAAAAGTAAAAAAAAAACACAACACACAAGGGTTAAAATAGTTTATTGCACAGCTCCGAGGGTCTTCTTCCCTCTTCGGGGGTCTTCTTGCCGGAATCCTCCGCTATCTTCAGCTCTTTTGCTAGCTCTTTCACTAGCGGAGGAGCACAGCTTTCTTCTTTGCCGCCCCCCCTCTTCTTCCGACTTCGGGGGTCTTGTCCCCCTCTTAGGTTCTTCTTGCCGGGCCACCGCGCCTTCTTCTAGCTCTTTTGCAAGTGGTGGCCTGGTCTTCTGTCGCCACTGCCGCCGTTTTCTGTTCTTCTGTTCTTCTCTTCTGGAGATGTTGCCTCGTCGCTGTCTCCGGTCACAATGGCAGGGACTTGGCATGTGGCGACTTATATAGGGAAATCACTGGATGATGTCCCCGCCCATTATGATGTCACAGTCCCAGAGGATGACCCGCCCGCAGACCCGACAACCAACGGCCAGGGTTGTTGGGAAGAGGCCCTTGTCCTCATCAACATGGGGACAAGGTGCTTTGGGGTGGGAGGGCCCGCGCGGCCCCCCTTCCCCAAGGCACCCCCCATGTTGAGGGCACACGGCCTGGTATGGCTCAGGAGGGGGGGGCTCTCGCTCGTCACCAACCCCTTTTCTGGCCGGCCGGGTAGCGTGCTCGGATAAGGGTCTGATATGGACCTAGGGGGGATCCCCACACCGATTTTTCGGCATAGGGATTCCCCTTTAAGTCCATACCAGGTGACGGGGCCGTGTTCAAAATGAGCAGACTTTTCTCTCGGGAAAAGTCAGTTCATTTCAAAAGTATGGCGGACTGGCACACACACGGCCGTACTGTCCGCGGAAATGCGAGTCCGGCAGAAATATTGGAGTGCAAAACTACTTTCTTAGTCCGACTGACTTTTGGGTAAAAAAAGTCCACTGGAGCCTACACACGGGCGGATTGTCTGGCGGACTCAAGTCACTTTTCCACCGGATTGTTTGATCGTGTGCACGAGGCTTAAGGCAAAATGGCCGACACCATTCAATTCAATCGAATTTTGAGGTATTCTCGTGCCAATAATGTATTGAAGTCAATAATTAAACAAATGAAACCATGGTTGCAGCAAACCACCAACAGGGGTACAAACCCTCCCCAGGTGCATAGATGAAGAAAAAAAATCAATATATGGTGTTGCGCTCCAAATATGTAGCCAATATTGCTACTAGGTAAACATATCACTGCACAGTAAAAATAATAAATAAGTGAGTAATTAATTAATAAATATACCATGCCTTTAACAGGATGTCCTAAATCATGCCCTTTATAATATATATAGTGCAAAATGTGCTACAATGCTAATTAAAAGACGCTTCCTGTAAATTAACCTTCTAAAGTGCAGATGTGCCTTAACATACTATAAAGAATAAGAGAGCGTAGCTAGCGGGACTTTTTCATGAAGCACACGGGAGCAATGAAATAAATTGAATCAAAAGTAGTTTTAATTCATTCGAATTGTTATAAAATATTTGTATCAATTGATTCCATGCATTTTGCTATATATTAATATTTTTATATTTTTACACGTATACAATTCATAAAAAATATTGCACATTGATTACACATTCCAACAAGGAGTTGGTACATATATTATGAGATACAAGCAGTAATTGAAACATAATTTAGTAAAATAGAATTAATGACTATACAGATATCGCAAAAGAGCCACAAAAATAAAATTAAAATGGAAGTAAAAAGGAAAAAAATAAAAATAAAGAAGGAACGACGATCAGAAGGATTCATACGTATATACACGCGGTTGTTGTTAGCTCTACGCCTTTCAAGGCCTTATAGCCTATCATCAGGAGCAAAACCGTGGTAAGGATCTATAGAAAAAATATAAAAGGGGAATAAATAATATTTTATTATGAAAAATTCAAAAAGGGCCAACCCCGGACAGGGGAAAATACCCCTGAACTTAATTAGCCCTGTTACTTACATGAGGGTCCTCGCAGTGGTGGCACAGACAGTGAGATCCCCAGACCAACCGAATGAGGCCCCGTCCAGGAGCTGAGGGGACGTAGTGCAGCAAGCAGCAACCCAAAATGGACAGTGCCCCATGTGAATCAAGATGTGTACTGACAATATGATGAGTGGAAAAACCCCTATGTTGAAGAGCTGGTGAAAAAAGCAAAAAAAAAAAAAAAAGAAAAAATGCGAAAAATACAAAAATAGTGAAAAATTTGGCAGGGCTAAGAAAAAAGCAGAGAAAGGGGAAAGTGGTCAGTATTAAAAAGGTGAAGATAAGAGAGTAAAAAACAATTACCTGAGTGACCAAAATTGAGGGCAAAAATGCCTATGTGCATCTAATATGACTAGGGAGACCGATGTGATCAGTGCTAAGTGTATGATTCAAATGAGGAAGGAGCCCATATAAGCGCCGCTGCCGCCGTGACCACGCCCCCAACGTCACGTGTGAGACCACTTGGGGGATGGAACAAGCCATTCCTCGGTGGGTCAGAAGATTGTGAACTCACAACCGGTCGTGCAGCGTCAGAAGGCCAAACAACCGGTGTGGAATGCGTGACGTCGACGCGCGGTGAGGAAACCCCCCGCCCACCCAACGTCAGAACAGGTCGGAGGGAGGATCCACAGTGCGCGTCGCAGCTCCCGAATGGGTCACAGAGGGCAAGGTCCAGCGAAAAACACAGCCGGAACCATCACTGCGCACATGCAAGAAAAACAAAACAGAAAGACATAAAGTAATTAAGAAAAAAAGGAAAAATCAAAAATCCAATTTGCATTATTAAGAAATGTAAAAAATAAAAAAATTTCATGGAGACAGCTAAGAGAGGAGCGTTTGATATATTATTGTTAGTGCGTCGGTGTGCCTCCATCCCTAAATATTTTTTTTAAAAAGAAAGAAAAGAAAATTAGTTGGGACTTTATATGAGGGATACAGGGGCCGTTCGAGTCCCCTCCTCCATCCCGGTTCAATATATAAAAATAGGAGAGCGTAGCTAGCGGGACTTTTCCATGAAGCACACGGGTGCAATGAAATAAATTGAATCAAAAGTAGTTTTAATTCATTCGAATTGTTATAAAATATTCGTATCAATTGATTCCATGCATTTTTTTTATATATTGAACCGGGATGGAGGAGGGGACTCGAACAGCCCCTGTATTCCTCATATAAAGTCCCAACTAATTTTCTTTTCTTTCTTTTAAAAAAAAAATACTATAAAGAACATCCAATAAAGTGCATTGCGAAGTGCATTAACATAACTAATTAATAAAACACATTGTTCAGACAGCTTACTGTGACTGATAACCATATAACATAAAGTGCATATGTGACACATAAATAAAATGAATAAATGTCAGATTAAGGTTTTATGTGTCTAAAGTCCACAACAACAGCAAACCATGTACATCAAATCATGCAATCTGTGAGTCCACACAGTGCCAAAGCTAGGAAAATCGGTGAAACATAAGTGATTCAGAAAGGTGATCTTGCAATTCCTTAGTGTGTTCACAAAATAGGTGCAGTGGCCACCTTACCTTACTGCTGTAAGGTAACCAGCATTGGTAACTCCAGGGATATGGGCTGGATACTGCTGCAAACACTGAGTACCCACTAGGTACTCAGGCGGTATAGCGTGGTTACCATAAAAGGAAGAGGGAACTCCAATAGTGAAGTATGTAATAATATTCACATTTATTGATAAAAAGGAAAAAATCCTGGGCACTCACATTTAAGAACAAAACAATAAGTAATACAAAGCGAGCGCCGCGCTCATGTTCCGGACATCACTTCCGGTGTCCTCCTATCTCTGCTGTATTCCTACGCGTATCGTCACTAGTCACGTGACTTCATCAGGGAATAGAATACAGGATAAGGAAGTGTCTTAAATAGTGTCAGCTATTGGCGGCCATTTTCTTGTAGCCGCAATAGATAAAGCATTACGATGGCCATAATATTGAGAATTGAGTGTGGACTCCGACCGCGGCCATTTTGTTGTAGGCCTCCTCATAATAAGGCATCACGGCGGTTCAGACGAACACCAGGGACATACTATATCTACAAACACAGCGCAAATAGTAGCATCAGATTGTAGGTAAAAATGGGCTGCATGTGGCTGTAGATAATCGTATCTTCCCATATAAGTGTGGGAAGCATTAAAATAAATATGGATATCTTGCAACGACTATTTAGGGCAAAATCTCAGCGATCAAAGACCCACCGTTGTCTTGCAAAAGTACACGTCTGTTTTACATGATCGCGTGGACGGATAAAACAATGTGTTAAGAAAAGTATATATCATTATATTAATGTAAAAATGATCATACAGGGGCAAGGTAGGGATAAAATAGACAGACATCTGGCGGCCATTATTTTGGGGCCAGACTCAATTCATGGAGCTGCAGCCATTTTCTAGAAGTCTATATAAAATATATAGACTAATATATTCACAGTTCCTTCAAAACAAGAAGAGAGATATATCATTTCAATGGGGAGTTTCGCAAAAATGGCCACTGGCCATCCAATTTAATACACTATTTAATAACAGAACACACAGTCTATTGTTAACCCCTGATGAAGTCACTTGATGTGACGATACGCATCGGGATTGGAGCAATAGGCATTACTAGGAACTGACCGAAACACTCTCTCAGTGCTCGTGGATTGCAGCTGTTTGCTATTTTAAAAAAATCACTAGTGAAGGGATCTGAACATCATACACCACAAGGATTGAGCGGAAGCATATAAGCTTGGCACTCGTGGATTGTTTCCATTTGTTACTTTTAAAAAAGTGAGCTTGTTTATCTTTGTTTGTCACAACAAATCCTGCTATATGGGATCACAGTATGGGCTGTTTTCTCTCTTATATCTAAACCCCACATATTGAGACCACGGTCGAAAGAAGGTTCATTCATTTGACCAAGAGGGAACATTTGAACACTGCTATACTTTACGGCAGTAAGGTGAGGGGCTTGCACACACAGAGGTGCCACTAACTGAAGAATGAACAGGCACTGGTTGTTTGGCTGTATCATGGTGGAGGGATTTATTATCTGTGTGGAAAATCGTTTAGACTGTCATAATATAACATTTTTTGGATCGCATCGTTCAGTGGTTGGACTATTATCATTTATGTTGATTGCAGCCTTTTCACTGTTTATTTGGTTGGGCACACTGGACTTTCACCTGCTTTATATTGGCTTGATTTATAGTATATGTTTTATAATCAGTCATTATTTTAATCATTTTATTTAATAGTTTGTTCTGAGCAAGTTTTGCCTATGTTAATTTTCACTTGTTATTTTAATTAGTTCTCTGGCACACATTTGCACTTACATAGTGCAACACTCTCATTTATATATTTTTAGTCTGTAGTTTATGCATGATCTGTAAGGTAGAGGAAATAAATAATGTTGTCATTTTATATACATATGGCTAATTAAGGCTTAGCAACACAAAAGAGATAGAGATAACACTAACATGCTCTAAAATAAGTCATTCTTTTCAGAAAATACCAGAATTGTCAGTTTTCCAGTTCAGGTCTGGAGAGGAGGGACCTGGTGGCATGACGGCTGCAGGAACCAGGAAGAGACTACTGGCTCCTGATAACTTAAAACATAATTAGGGTCAGAGTATAAAATCATATATTACTTTCCACATTGTATTTAAATTATTTATAGCCTACTCCAATTAATTTTAAATTTGTAAACTTACTTTATAGAGATCTCCATACATTTACTTCCTTGAATTATATGACACATACTCACTATGACATGTGAGTAAGTATTGCTATGTCACAGAATTCACAGAGCCTGCCTTCTGATGTAATCCTTAGGAATTTGTAGTAAATAGCAAAAGAGAAGTTGCAATACATGCAGGGAATCCAGGAAATTGTAGAAAGAGATGGCCAGCAGACAGGCAACACTCGCAACATGAAAGGAGGTTTGTTAAGTAAACCTATATTAGATTGTCAAAAATAATTAGTTCTGTATTGTTATTATAAGGCTGACGTTATAGAATGAAATTGTATGCTATGACACAGATTTTTTCTTTAACTGCTTCCCAATCAGAAACCGCAGTTATACTGCGGCAGGTAGGCTCCCCTGGGTGAGTCTTCATAACTGTAGATCACCTCTTTAAGACACTGTAGCACGCGCTCACAGCGTGTCCCCAGAGCTGATGCGAATGCCCAGTGGGCGCAAAAAATTAAAATTGCAGATCATATACCACCAAAAGAAAGCTCTATTTGTGGGGAAAAAAAGTACATACATTTTGTTTAGGGTACAACATGGCACGACCGCGCAATTGTCAGTTAAAGCAACGCAGTGCCATATTGCAAAAAATGGCCAGGTCAGGAAGGGGGCAAATCCTTCCGGGGCTAAAGAGGTTTAGTAAGAATAATGGTGACATGTAACCCTGTGTTTGGCATGTGGTGGATTGCAGCAGGACAACACTGGATTTGCTAGGCACGTGAGTATGTATATTGTGGAGAACCCCTGCACAAAAAGGTAAGAGGGAACAAAAATAATAAAACACAAAGGGGCACATTTCCTCTTCAATGATGCCTTAAAGGTGAATTCCAGCAAACCATTAAATAAACAGATGAATCACATATAATGGATGTACCTTTTCTGTAATACTTTTTCTATCGGCATTTCCGGTTACAGGTATTCCATGGAGGGGTGCCTGACTGGAATATAAGTATCTATTTCCACTTCACATTTAAGATTAAGCATGCAGGAAAGGTAGGAGTCAAATGGATTAAATAAGAGGGATTGAAGATGATTTGTGGTACAAAAATAGAATCATGTGAATGCCGTTTAAGATATCGAAGGTAAGTTAAAGACACCGCATATTGGATTTCCTATCACTTCTTGTTCTGCTGACAGCGTTCACCTAGGACAAACAGAGTGGGTGAATCTCCCCACTGAGAACACAAAAATCTGATGGTGGTCTAACCTGACCCCTCTCTATCCAAAATTCTAAGTTTTCTTAGTGAGGCATAGGGATATCATCAGCACCTATGGGAAGCTGCAAGAAGTTGGAATGTGGAATAAGTGCACTAGAGTCCAAGGTAAGTGATACTTTTAGGATGGTGACTTGCAATAGAAATCCT
The DNA here is from genome assembly GCF_037356315.1 of Lithobates pipiens. Lineage (NCBI taxonomy): Eukaryota > Metazoa > Chordata > Amphibia > Anura > Ranidae > Lithobates > Lithobates pipiens. The sequence continues at coordinate 437,865,033 of NW_027507748.1, forward strand.
GAAAATGGATGTACATCTTACTGCTGATGCCTCAGTAGTAAGTGAGCTGTTGCTAGTAAAAATACATCAGCACTGATTATAAATGTCCTTTAATTAGTATTTAAACCCAAGACCAAAAACACTTTAATATATTGCAGCTTACCAGAGCTTAGATGTGGTAGCTGCATGTTTTTTTTCCCTTTCCTTTATTTTCCCCAGGTGATCCTGCATGTAACACACTTTCTTGTCCTAGGGCAGTGATGATGAACATTGGCACCCCAGATGTTTTGAAACGACATTTCCCAGGATGCTCACCTACACTGCAGAGTGCATGATCATCATGAGAAATGTAGTTCCAAAACACATGGGGTGCCAAGGTTCGCCATCACTGTCCTAGGGTTGCAATGCTCACTTATTGTACAGCACTTTTTTACCCCAGGCTGCTTCCTCCTGATTTGGACAACAGAGCACCTCCCTCTGACCTCATTTAGATACACAAGAATAGGGATGTTCTCTAGTTTATTTATCAAGATCAACATTTATCAAGCGGATATAACAATACTCAAATCAGATCAAATAAGAGATGTTCTATGTTGGGATTTACATATACTTTAATACATCAATGTAGGGAGTGCAGTTGGCCCCAAATCTATTTCAACTGTATTTTTTCCATTAAAGTTCAGCTAAGGGAAAAATCTATTTTTTTCACTCCTCCCTTCTGCACATTTAACCCATCCTGACAGGTGTGATATATATATATATAGCATTGGGTCATCCAGCATTGGGTCCTTCTTTTCTCTGTTTATTTCCTGTATGGGGCCTTCTGTGTATATATATATATATATATATATATATACACACACACAGAAGGTCCCATACAGGAAATAAACAGAGAAAAGAAGGACCCAATGCTGGATGACCAGCTGATCATGGCTTAAGGTAAATGAAGACAGGGATTTGGAAACTTTTTTTTATTATTAACACCACAGCTATTAGAAAGGAGGGTGAGAGGGAGGCTTTGGAGGAGGGTAAAATTTACACTGTAGATGGGCTTTAATGTATTTCATTGCTACAATATAAGTCATTCTATCATGAACAGAGGGTTTCTTTGTTCTACTTTCTGTTTATGATTTTCCTTAATAGAAATAGTGATATTTCTAACTGCTAAATAACAAGGTTGAAGTCAGCAACTCTTCCATTGAAGTAACAGTAATTGCTGCTGAAATGCAGACTGCACTTCTTCTCAGTCAAATGCTTAAGACAATCCCTTTGGTTTTAATTACAATTTTAATCCTCCCAATTGAAGCTTAAGATTAATCATTTGCAATGTGTTCAGATATATACGTTTTTATTTCTGCCTCTTTAATCTTCCTTGTATTTTAAAAGTAAAAATGGAGAAATGCATCTGAAATGGAAATAATGAGACTTGACAACCTGTCCAAAGTAGCAGTGTTTGTTTGCTTAACTTACCTCAGCTATTGTATTCAGGGATGTATGTAGAAATCACATTAGCATGTGCATGTATAAATATTGCCTGATTTTTCATGGGTATACCTTAAAAGAGAAGTGTGAGTTTTAAAAAATAATGATTTAAACTCACCTCGATCTGATGCTCCATCTGCCCTCCTCCGGCTCTAAGACCAAAAAAGGAGCTCTTGGTCTTCAGGTTGTAGAGAGCTGGTGAATGTCAGTCTCTGACTCTCTACTCTGCCCCTCTAGTGCTATCTAGAGTGCTGGGCTACAGAGGGGGTGGGAGCAGCTGGCTCAGGCTCTCGGTGGCTCACTGAGAGGCTGAGCCAGCTGCTGCTCTAGGTACCTGGGTACATTCTGACCATATGGTAGCCTAGTTCTGAGGAAGGGGGTGTGCCCCCGAAACGCATCAACTGTACACCCTGTGTTGGTATATGGCACATCTATGTCCCTCCTGTTCAGCACTGTGTTTTTATGGCCCATGTCTATTGTCATCTTGTGAGTAGTCATTTTTTATCAATTTTATTTCTTGATGAAATTTTTTTTGTAATGAACTAGGTGTTTGTGCGCCTTCTGTTTTTTTCTGTTTTTGTAAGATCTTTTCAGAGCCTGGATGATCTCTGTGAAGTTACAGATTCACTGTCTGTCCCCACTTCTATCTGCATTATTTTGAGGCTGCAACTATAGGACCCAGTACTGCTGCAAAAAGGATTTTTGAGGAAGATCCGAGATCTGAAATTGCCTTTGTGTATCCTGCAACCTTATTCTTCCTCCCTGCACTTTTCTCACGCTACAATAAAAGGTAAACTGACCCCTAGACTGAGCCTGATTTTGGCAAAAAATATGAAAATGGCAAACAATATGACAGGGGCTTTAACCATTCTTAACTTTATCCAAAACTGAAAAAAGCTTTTGACTTTAGATATACTTTAATTATTTCTGTTTATTTGCCCACATATGGATATTCACATATGTGAAAGATGTTTTTTGATTATAACAATAGGTTGCTTTACTTTGCAAAACTGCTTTTTCAACAAGCTTATTAAAAATGCTTGATGGTGTATTGATAACCTAAAAGAAACATGGAATAACATCACTTGTATCTGGATCTACTCCAGACGCTGCAGATTGCCAGCTGATAAAGGGCCATATGGATATCAGTGGACTGTATCTCTGCAGTTTGGCTCCACAAATGCATGTTTGTTTCATTATGCGTAACATGCCCATAACTCTTGGCTATTTTCTTTTCCTGAAGAAAAGTCATTTGTTTCAGTGATTGTCACAAATTTCATAATCCAGTCAAAGAACACCCACCAAACACTCAAAAAATTATTAAATCTAATACTCATTTGTAATTAAATTCATGCAATTGCCCAGATGACCAAGATCCAAACTCCCACCAGGGAATGCTGAAGATTACCAGACTGGGGAGATGAGGAACAAAGTTTTTGCATATACAACAGTATTGAAAAATCTCCTGGCTTGGTGACTACATTACACGTCTAAAATACTAGTTGAAAACATATTTAAAACATCACCATATTGTCATATTGTATAGCATCAAAGAAAATAATGAATACTTTATGGACATTTGGTCTTTTTTCTACCGTCACTTTTCTATGTTTATATGTTTCTAAAGGCATATCCATATATGTAAAATCATAACCTTCATTAAACCAAACGGGTCACTAAAACTCAAAAAAAAAACTCCTCTATCTCTGAAATAGATCAGATCTGATTTAGAGCGACTGCACTTCCAATTGCACTTTTAGTACACTTTCAAGTGTACTTGCAGTGCAAAGTGGATTTGCCTCCCTAAATAACCCCCATTGTGTTTTTTTCAAAATTGTCGGTCTTCTTTTGTTTATAGTGCAAAAAAGAAAAAACGCAGAGGCAATCAAATACCACCAGAAGAAAACTCTATTTGTGGGAAAAAAAGGAGGTCAATTTTGTTCGGGTACAGTGTCGCATGACAAGCAATTGTCAGTTAAAGCGACGCAGTGCTGAATTGAAAAAATGGCCTGGTCATTAAGTAGGCAAAGTTTTCGGGGCTGAATCGATTAATGACTACCTCCATTGTCACATTAAAGGGTTACCATCATACCGTAAAGACAAAATTCACTTACTTATGATTTTAGACACTCTATTTGTGAAATCCAGTACAATCCTAGTATCCATCAATACTCATATACTCAAGTATACCCCATGAGAAGGTTTTGAATAATATTGCTGGATTCTTAAGTGAAAAAGTTTGCTATTTGAAGAATATAATCCTTTTATATTTTATGTTTTATTTTGACACACAATGTTTTTCTCTTTGATGGTTCCAATGACCTCCAGGTTCAGGGGGTGGCGATGGGGATGACATGTGCCCTATCGCATTTCAATCTGTACCTGGGGAGTTGGGAGTGTACTATTTTCACATCTGAGGGGTGGTCCAATACCTACAGTATGTAGATATGTGATGCAGGAATATTGAGAATATTCAAATTTTTTTGTACTGATACTAGTGAGCTGTTGTGTGAATTCATTGAAGTACTTAACCACAATTACTTCAACTTAACTTTCACTTTCAATTTTCATGAGACCTTGTTTGGATTTATATAATAAAAAGAAGGAGGATGGTAGGATTAAAACTTAGTTGTTTCTGAAGCCCACAGCAGGAAACGCCTTGCTTCATAATAATGTGGAGAACAGCGAAGCTCATCTGAGTGCAGTATATTAAAACGATTAATGATGAGTTTATTAAAATACAAATTAAAATAAGAATTAACTCACAGGGTAAGGGTTTAAAAGGCTAGTCACAAGGGGAGGCTCGCTGTGTGGTCCAGATTCAGATAGCCGGTGGTGTGGGGTGCTGCTGCTGTCTCGGTAGCTGCAGGGTTTTCCAGGGCTTCAAGTCAAGCTGGCAGTCATCTCCCCATCGGCTGTGACATCACTAGATGTGGGACACAGGGCCAGCAGGCTGCTTCATAATAACAGGGTGCATCTGCATTACATTATATAAGCCATCCCTACTGGACAGTATAAAAAGAAATTGCACAAAGGATTTTGAGAGAAAAGCAAGGACGATATGTGACCCTTTCAATAAATGTAGGTAAAGTAGAAGAACTTTAAAGGATGCTTATCATAGGGATAAAAACAGCCCTAAGGATTTACTGCTTTATCAAGATAATAAAGAGATAATTAAGATACGCCCCTTTATAAAATTCACCAATCAAGTGAATATGATCTGTAAAGCATTTTTGAGAGACACTGACATATGTTAACAGATGACGCAATTATTAGACATTTTATTGTTGAAAGGATCCATTTTATGTTTCATAGAAATAAATCAATTTACGGTGATATGCTAGTCTCTAGTCATTATCAGGAAGGGGGGTTTTGTAGATCCCTGCAAATCTCTCCCGTTGGAAACCTGTAGATGTAGTTTGAGTCTGTTTGAGTGTGCCACTATATGTGGCTCATTTTTAGGATCACTTAAGTGCTCCTACTTCTCATTCCAGAATCTGGGTTTTGGTTATTGCATTCTCCCTGTCTGTGTCCACCTGCAAGGGGATCGATGTGGTCAATCACCTTTTATAAGCAAGCAAAATGCTCAGTCCCTTGCTTGTGATAGAAAGTGATATGTGTGTTGTTCCTGATCAAGCTCCCTGTCTGTCTGTCCTGATTTACTAGTTTGGATTTCCCTGTGTATGACTTCGGACCAAATTATTGGACTAATCCTTGAACTCAGCTTGCCTTTTACCTGGAATGTCATAGAACCACGCTACCTATCTGCTAACTGTAAGTACTGTATGTCTTGGCTTTGCTCAGTTCGCATCTGCCCTGGTGTGGTGGCCAGGCACTATAGCATTGTGTATAAGTCCTGGGGACAACCAAGTACCGGTAGGCTGCTTACCTTAAGGGAAAGAAGGCTGTAGATGAAGCACACAGTAGCTAACTATAGTTTCTGACCACCTGCGTTGGGGTTGACGTCACACTCATATGCAGGAGATAGGGCTTGATGCGTTCCTTACTGGGAATGCAGATCCTTGATGCAGACTTGATGTCAGGTAGTCCTGGTGCATCACTACACTTGAGTTTAGGTGCACAGTGGTATTTGGGGGAGGGCATGTGGGAGATTTGGGAGAGACCCCCCCTCTCTTATTCTGGACGATGCCTCACCCATGGTGGTTGTGCTCCTTCTTGGGGAAGGGGCAGATCTTTGGAAGACCCAGGGGCATATATAGGTAGAATGGAAGGGGATTATGTGAACCTCTGGCTGAACAGCACCCATGGGAAGCCTATGCATGAATCAAGATATATTTCTTCTACTTTGCACACATGCCTCTGATTTTGTTGTGAAGGGTTTCCCTTATTATTTAAATATATTTTTGTATTTTTGATTTATAGCACCTGATTACACATAACATTGTGGCCATCTTTGCCCTGGGTGCTAGCCACCTATATGGATTCATGTTATCTTGCTGGATTGTTTGGGGATCTTTATCAATCTTCTGGGAATTTTACTCTTTTGGGTATTATTAATCTATTTATAAGGATGTAATGTTACACATAATTGTCTATGTTTTTCTACCCTACGGGCCTTTTTGGGGTTTGCTTGCCTCCTCCTTCCCCCTTTTGGCATTTGTCAGGGGGCCATTTTAAGTGGGAATACTTCACCCAAGCTGTATTCTCACATGGACTTGAACAACCTGTCATAGTAGCCTCCACATGGTAATACAATACTTGCAATTACTTCATAGATATCACTAAAAGTTGTATGATTATATTATGACATCTGTAACAAGAAATCTTGTTGGTTTTACCTGATGTGTACTCAATTTGAAATAATGCTATGCTCAAATTTATTATATATTTTTGTAGGTCAATACAATCTGGTTACAATTGAAAACATTTGTTTCTGTACCCTGGCACTGAAGAAGTGGGAAATCCACAAATATATACTGTATTTATCGGCGTATAACATGCACCCTAATTTTAAGAGGGAAGTTTCAGGAAAAAAAAACCTTCCCACAGCCCCTCTTACATTCCAAAGCACCCCTCTTCACATTACACAGACCAAATCCCCCTTTACATTACACAGACCAAAGCCCCCCTGCACATTGCATGGACCCCTTTACATCACACAGATCCCCCTGAATGTTATGCAGACCCCCTGCACAATACGTAGCCCCCTATACATTGTGCAGCCCCTTTACATTACACAGCCTCCCTCCCCTTGCACTCCCATGAGACCCCCCCAGTCTCCTTGGACAGCACTGCCAGCGTACTCTAAAGCTTAAAAAAAAATCAGTGCCAGTTCCTTCTCAGATTCTTCCTACACTGTGTCACTGTCCTTGGAAACCAAAGCCTGCAAATACCTCATTAGCTGCATTCTTTTTGGCTGGTCACATTATCGCTCTCCTCTGATATATCACGTGACCACTCTCCTCCTCCAATCTGAAGCTACACTCGGAGGAGGAGGAGGAATGGAAGGAGGAGAGTGGCCAGAAAGAACAGGGATAATGAGGTATTTGCGAGCTTCGGTTTAATAAGACACTTACACAGTGTTCAAAGGATCTACGTGAAGGGACAGGCAGTGATTTTTTTTATCTTTGGCATACGCCGGTGGGCTGTCCCAGGGCCAGGAGATACAGGCTGCCAGTATTATACCCCCGCCCAATCCCCACCCTGCCCGTTGGAAAAGAAAAGAGAAATTGGTGTATAACACGCAGACACTGTTTGTCTTCTGTTTTCAGGGGAAAAAAATAATAAATATGGTATATATTGACAAATATAGGACTTTTTAAATGTATTTGCTTATCAGGGTTCAAAATTTCAAGTCCTGAGCTACTAGCCAGGCCTTAAGGGTTACTCGCCAATAGATACCCCACCCAACCCCTACCCTGCCCCACCCCTAATTCCAACCCTAAACACGCCCTCATAAATTATCGCATGAAATAACAATGTAGTCTACCTGTGGCCAGCAATGCAACCTACTTGTGTCCATCAATGCAGCCTACCTGTGTCCATCAATGCAGCCTACCTGTGTCCATCAGTGCAGCCTACCTGTGTCAATCAATGCAGCCTACCCATGTCAATCAATGCAGCCTACCTGTGTCCTTTAAGGCAGCCTACTTTTGTCCATCAATGCAGCCTACCTGTGTCCATTAATTCAGCCTACCTGTGCAGGGGCAGGGAGAGGAGAGGAAGAGGATTGCCGGCCGGATCATCAGAGCACTAAGGAACATTGCTGTAACAGCTTAAATCTGAATTTCCGAGTGTTCCCACTGCTCGCTATCACATAAAGCCCTGCCTCATGGCCTGGGTGCTTTGATACACCTCACACATCCCAGCATTGGACAGGGGATCTGTCTATCAAAGCACCTGGACGAGGAGGCGGTGCTGTGTGTGAAAGCGAGTGCGAGGAACGATGTTACAGCGATGTTCCTCTTCGTTCTTATGATCCGGCTGCCTGCTCTCCTCTCGCTGGTGATCGCTGGGTGAACAGCTCCCATTCAACCCCGCCTACCAGCGTTGCTCGCCCCCCATCCCAGGCAGCCCACTCTTGCTAGCCCTCATTTTCCACTCGCAAAATGCAATTAGGCAAGTGGAAAATTTGAGGGCTGTGCTTACAATACATACAGTAAATATGGATTATGTTTTTATTTTAAACTTATGAGCGGTATCATAGTTTCCTAGGAGCACATGTAGAGTCCTTCTTTTTTTAACCCGATAAATTAACATAAAATCTATGTAATGTTAATGATGGATTTAGTATGATTGTAGAATACTAGTACTGTAGGTGTCCAGCAAAATCATTTTACATGGTTCTCCTCTTAGTTAAAAATCAACAGGATCCATCCATAATTAAAAAATCATGCTACAACTGAGATAAAAAATGTAGAATCATATTCATACTAAAATATTTGTTTAGCCAGAACCTAAGGATCTAGCCAAAGTGTGATTATGTGTTTTGCATATGCTTCCATATGCATGAAAGAATGTTGATATTTACAGCTTAAATAGAACATAACTTGTATATTGTTGACTAATCAATATAAGACTTTAAGGCTATGATATTGCACCCAAAGTTTAAAGAACAAATAATATCTGCAGCAAGATATCCAGATGAATATTGTCTGTGAGATATACTGTATAGTTATATATTTTAGGGTACTGCACACATGCATTATACATAAATGCAATATGTAGTTCTGTGTATCAGTATTTATATACAGGACAGCATATCTCTTATAATCATGTCTCATTTTCCTCCTATAATGGAAATTCAGGCATGGCAGTCACCCTAAATTGGCTTTGCCAGGACGTGCTTTATGTAAGATATTGATCCAAAAATATATGATTCTATGCTAATTGTTTTACATTTTCTATATCTGCCAGTTTGCACGTTTCCATCCAAATATAGAAATCACACATCATTATATGACACTGTATCCTCTAAAACAGCATATACAAGGTAGCTTAAATGTATTACAGTATTCATTATTGTATTCATATAGGTGAAATCTTTCAATAGAAACATCTCTTCCAAAAAGCAACCACATGTCTGAAAGCTGTGATAATACTTATCCATTATTTTTTCTTCATCTGGGGTGAAGCCCACACAAAATTCTGAGTGCACCTGACCAGTTTTGCGTGTCCCTGCCAGTTGTAGCGAGGAACTGCAGATTAGTTTGTGTCATTTGGAGAAATGATTTCTAGTTGTGAGGCCAAAATAAATGTTCAGTAATATAAACTATAGTGAAGTGCAGGTCCTTTGTGTGACCACATCCAAAAAGAGACTACAAAACAACAAAGCGGAAAAAAGGACATTAAAGGTTGACACGTTATAACTCCAGGTAAGAGAAGTGAGTACACAAAATATCAGTACAAAATTACAAAGGTTTATTCATAATATATTTCCATAAAATGGTATAAAACCGTAGTAACATGTATGACCTGTAATCCTCAATTGGACTAAAGCTTGGTTAACCCATCATAATCCAGCCCATGTACATCACGTATGTATCCAAATAAAGTAATTATAAACATAAAAAAAAAAAATGCAGCTGGCTGGTATATTGAATGTATTGATCTTCATCTCTACATATTTCACCAGTTATCAGCTTCTTTAGGAGATCATACAAACAGATCAGACGCACTAAGTGTGAAGTCCAAATGGTCAGATTATGGTCCACCTAGCAACAATGGGCAACACACCAGGGGCACTATAGCGGTTGGAAAGGCCCAGAAGGGCAGTCTTAAATAGATAAAGTTGGTTGAATAGGGATGATCCAGAAAGGGTAACAATATAACAGAGATATGCAATCAGTGGACCTCCAGCTGTTGTAGAGCTAAAAGTCCTATGAGGCATAGCAAGACTTTGACAGCCACAAGCATGGCACCCAGAGGCAGAGGCATGATGGGACTTGTAGTTTTGCAACAGCTGGAGGTCCGCTAAGTACATATCCCTGCCATATAAGATGTTTCACATCCGTAAAATATGAAAAAACTCAGCCTGGATGGATCACATCAAGCCTGCCTCACCGCCCCTGGTATGAGTCTACATGGCCCCCACAAGAAAAGATTTCTGCCCAATGTTCAGTCATGTATCACATTAATGTGATAAAAGCACTGTGCCTGCTTAATACCCAAAATCAGGAATAAAGCTAGATTTGTAATTCTTTTTACAGACCCAAGCAGCCTACATTTTCTTAGGTTGTCTTTACTTTTCTTTTTGGCAACCTTGGTGCTAAACTTGTCAATCTTCCTAGAATTAATTTCTTTAATATTACAGACCATGTCATACTGCTGTTCCTCCACATTTGTTTTTTTGGAATTTTGGCAAACGAATCAATACACAATACAAAATACATAAATCTGGAGAAAAACAAGACTTTCCAAATTCTCTGTAACACGGTATAATGGAATACTCACCAAATGGCAAGATGGCAGACAGGCTAACCTGCTTGCCTAAATCAAGTGGTGACTTTTTTACAGCATAAAGGTTTTCAAAATTAAATATCAACTAATATTTCTAGATATATATTTTTTTATTTTAATAGAGTGGGCAAGGTCTAGAACCCCTGTCATAGTTTTGCTATGTTCCTGGTAGTGATATTAACCTTCTTTATTTGCCCTGTAACCACTTGAGAGGTTTAAAATTATACAATTATTCTTAGGGCAGAAAGTACTGAGGAAATATTTCAATGAGGAATAATTTCCCTTTGGGATTAATAAAGTATTCTGATTCTGAGGTTACCTGTTTCCCTCATGTTCTGTCCGTTATCTTGTATCTCTAGGAAATGAATGTATAAAGAAGAAAATCTCCCCAATGGGATGCAGAAAGCTAATAACAATGCTCACATGGGTTTTAAAATTTCCCACCTCTATTTAAAATAAACAAATGTTTTGGCTATACATATCCCTAAAAACAAATGTGTTTTAAATGTTTAAGAGAGATAACAGGACATCTTCCTTTGCTGTGAATTCCCTGAAACTACCTGACTTCCTTATCCCATAGTGTTGGATCATTGGATTCCATGAGGAAAGATGCAGCTAAAGTTACTAATCAGGACAATCCACTAGCATAATCTGCTTTCACTGGCTGTTAGCCATCTTGATATTTAGCAAGTTAGTATTTCATGAACATTGTGTGTGTGAGGATTTGACAGAACTTATTTTTGATCAGCTTTATTAGTTTGCTGGATTTTCTGGTAAAAGAAACATTAACTCCTGCAATACTTTGACTTCTGGTGTAGCAAATTTACTGCAATTTTTTGATATACATAAAGAACAATGCATGAAAAAACATTTTCATGAAAATGTATATGTTAAATGAACTATTTTTAACAAGCAGCAGAAAAGAAAATCACTTCTAATTCTTTAATAGGCAACCTTTTACATGCATTGACACATAAATTCAGAATAACAAACGAGATAATTCAGTTAATTTCTATTGCTATTCATAAAAAAATATGGCTATGCAAAATTCCACCTGGTTTACATTATTCTCATCATAGGTTTGTGTAGCCTATAGCATCAGGGTGTGCACCCCAAAGTTCAAACAGACATGTTTGTGTGCGTCTATATATATGGCTCTGGCACATTGATCTCCCCGCCAACACAGTAAAAGAGAAGTGCATAAGCACTTCTCTTATGGCAGAGACAGTAAGAGGGAGATTTTTCCCATCTCCCCGCTGCTACACAGAGCATTAATGTTAATGAACACCCCGTGTGCACGCCTATGATTCTCTTACTCACTTAAATGTATCTCTCTGTGGTGTCTGGTTTTTCCAGACAGCTGGGTGGTGGCTACAGGAAACCAGTGAGGCTTGCTGACCTAACTCTAAGCCCTTGTACACACGGTCGGAGATTCCGACAACCAAATCCGTTGGATTTTGTCCGTCGGATTTTGTCCGACTGATTTTTTCTGAAACTGTTGTATACACAAGGTCGGACAAAGTTGTCGGAAAATCCAACGTGATGACGTTATTTCGTTACGACGGGACTATGTTCACGCTAGTAGCCAATAGCTTTGGTGTAGGAATTTGATCTGAGCATGCGTGCCACTTTGTCCGATCGGATCTCTCTACACATGATCGGAGTATGTCCGATCGGAGCATTTTGTCGGAAAATTTTACCGACATGTTGGAAAACTTGGTTCGTCGGATATTCAGATGGAAACAGTCCGATGTAGACCACATACAGTCGGAATATCCGACAAAGCGGTCCGATCGGACACATTCCGTCGGAATCTCCCACCGTGTGTACAAGGGCTAAGAATATTAGTTGTCTTTCTGTCTCTGAGTTCAAATGTTTCTCAGTTAGTAGATAGCATGAGCAAATGTGTGGTGAGAGGTGTCTCATGTGAAGTATAAAACATTTGCACCTAAAATCAAACCCCCTGGAAGTCTATTGGGAGAGGGCAATTTTGATAAACAACTCTGGCCTCTTTCAAGGCTAATATGTGAGGGATTGTCAAAAAAGGGCATGGGACTACCTGTCCTGGTTTTATGGAAAATTTATATTTTGCAAGTGGCAGGGTTTCCCACATTCACCAATTTTGTTTAGCCTGAGCCTGTAGTCCCAGCTACTGTCATTCAGAATTGCTGGGACAACTCAAAAGTTTGTTATGTGGGCCATGATTTCAAATGTAGCCCTTTTACTGATAAAGCTCTGATAATCCTCACAAAGGCTCTTGCTAATTTTCATTGCATTTCCAACATGTTTTCCAAATTCACTGGACTCCCAATTAGCCACACCAAACTCTACAGCACTCAATGTTAACTTGTCTCCAAGTTGACATGGTTCCTGTGGTCTGATGAGACCAATTTCCTTATTCTGCTTGTCTTCAGCAAACTGTTTGCAGGCTTTCTTGTGCATCATCTTTAGAAGAGGCTTCCTTCTGGGACAACAGCCATGCAGGCCAATTTGATGTAGCATGACATGCTGACCCCCACCCCTTCAACCTCTGCAGCAATGCTGGCAGCTCTCATATGTCTATTTTCCAATCTCTGGATATGATGCCGAGCATTTGCACTCAACTTCTTTGGTTGACCATGGCGAGGCCTGTTGCGAGATGAACCTGTCCTGTTAAACTGCTGTATGGTCTTGGTCACCGTGCTGCAGCTCAGTTTCAGAGTCTTGGCAAACTTCTTATAGTCTAGGCCATCTTTATGTAGTGCAACAAATCTTTTTTTCAGATCCTCAGAGAGTTCTTTGCCATGAAGTGCCATGTTGAACTTTCAGTGACCAGTATATAGTTACATAGTAGGTGAGGTCGAAAAAAGACACAAGTTCATCAAGTCCAACCTATGTGTGTGATTATAAGTCAGTATTATCTTGTATATACATGTATGTTGTGGTCGTTCAGGTGCTTATCTAATAGTTTCTTGATATTATCAATGCTCCCCACTGAGACCACTGCCTGTGGAAGGGAATGCCACATCCTTACCACTCTTACAGTGAAGAACCCTCTATGTAGTTTAAGGCTATTTTCTTCTAATTTTAATGAGTGGCCACGAGTCTTGTTAAACTCCCTTCCGTGAAAAAGTTTTATCCCTATTGTGGGGTCACCAGTAGGGATGAGCTTCGTGTTCGAGTTGAACGTACGTTCGACTCAAACATTGGCTGTTCGTCCGTTCGGCGAAATCCGAACATTTTGATCCGTTCGCGTCAAATTCGCGTGGCGCTCACGGCCCACAATGCACTGCGATGGCGCAGTGCATTGCTGGCTCATGATTGGCCAAGCATGCACTGTGACCCCGCATGCTTGGCCAATCGCAGCGCCAGCAGCGAGGAGAGCCATGATTGGCCACAGGCAGGATGCCTGTGGCCAATCATAGCTCAGGCTGTGTAGTGCACGCCCCACACTATATAAGGCCGCCATCGCGGCGGCCTCGTGTAGTGTGTTGGCGTCTGAAGCAGTGGGTGTTCTGTGTACCTTCAACACAGTACACACCGATCGTTTTCGGCCGATTTTCTATCTTGCTGTTGTGTAGTGGTTATTGTCTGCGTGCCCTGACCGCAGTATACGCTGCTATATTCACCTCACCTATATAGCTAGTGATCTATTTTTTATAATAGAGCTTGCAGTCAGTAGTGTTAGGAGATGTGTGCGTGTTAGGAGAAGAGTGCGTGCTGTCTGCGTGCTCTGTACCCAGTACATACCGCTATATCCACCTACATAGCTGTTCTCTATTTGAGCCCACTTGCCATCTGCAGGAGTTATTGGAAGTTGTGTGTGCCTCCAGCACAGCACAGTATACATCTATATATACCCCTTTATCTCTGGTGTTCTCTGGTTATTGTCTGCGTGCCCTGACCACAGTATACACCGCTATATTCACCTCACCTATATAGCTAGTGATCTATCTTTAATAATAGAGCTTGCAGTCAGTAGTGTTAGGAGATAGTGCGTACTGTCTGCGTGCTCTGTACCCAGTACATACCGCTATATCCACCTACATAGCTGTTCTCTATTTGAGCCCACTTGCCATCTGCAGGAGTTATTGGAAGTTGTGTGTGCCTCCAGCACAGCACAGTATACATCTGTATATACCCCTTTATCTCTGGTGTTCTCTGGTTATTGTCTGCGTGCCCTGACCACAGTATACACCGCTATATTCACCTCACCTATATAGCTAGTAGTAGTGATCTATCTTTTATAATAGAGCTTGCAGTCAGTAGTGTTAGGAGATAGTGCGTGCTGTCTGCGTGCTCTGTACCCAGTAGTGTTAGGAGATAGTGCGTGCTGTCTGCATGCTCTGTACCCAGTACATACCGCTATATCCACCTACATAGCTGTTCTCTATTTGAGCCCACTTGCCACCTGCAGGAGTTATTGGAAGTTGTGTGTGCCTCCAGCACAGCACAGTATACATCTGCATATACCCCTTTATCTCTGGTGTTCTATAATAAAGGCATCTGCAGGAGTTAGTGGGTGTTGTGTGCCTCCAGCACAATATACACTACCCAACTGCTGTTTTACCCAACTCCCTTCAGGCCATTACCATGTCTGGAAGGCCAGCAAGGAGAGGCAGACAGGCGTGAGCCGATAAAAGAGGGCAAGCAGGCTCTGTGTCTAGAGACAACAGTGCTGGTCGTGGACGCGGTGCATTGTCATCAGCACGTGGCCATGGGACATGCTTGTCCTTCTTTTCGGCAGCTGGACATGTTGAACCGCAACATGCCAACGACTTGGTAGAGTGGATGACCAAGCCCTCTTCATCCTCCTCATCCTCTCTCACCCAGTCTCAGGGTACTAGCAAAGCAGCTGCCAACGCATCGTCTTCCCTCCTCTCAATGTCATCATCAGTGACTCCTTCCCTAGACCCACCACGTCCTCCTGAGGAGTCTCCTGAACTCTTTGAGCACAGTGTTGGGTACATGCTCCAGGAGGATGCCCAGTGTTTTGTGGGCTCTGATGATGACACTCAGCTAGAGGAAGGCAGTAGCGTGAGCGCAGACAGAGGGGATGCTCAAGAAGGACAGCAATCTGGCAGTCATGTTCCACCAGCTGCAGCATACTGCCAGGTTTGCTACAGCGATTAAGAGGGAGGGGATGATGAGGGCACTGACTCCACGTGGGTGCCTGGAAGGAGGGAGGAGGAGGAGGAGGAGCAGGAGGCACATGTCCAACGAGGCAGGATGCCCTCCGGGGGCCAGCTTAGGGGCAGCACACCGACTGAATCACACCGCAGAGCTCCGCCTGTGCAGAGCGCTGCCTCTGCGCGTTATTCTAAAAGTTCTTTGGTCTGGGCCTTTTTTGAGACGAGTGCATCAGATCGCACCGCTGCTATTTGCAACATATGTCTCAAGCGTATCTCACGTGGCCAAAACATCAGCCGCTTGGGCACCACATGCTTGACCAGACATATGTTGACCTGCCATGCAGCTCATTGGCAAGCGTACCTCAAAGACCCACACCAAAGAACAAAGCGGACCTCTCCTTGCTCCTCATCAGCTGGCATCTCCAACCCCACTAGACCTTCAGTCCTCTCTGAAACCTGCTCTGAGAGGAATGAAGGTGTAGAATTAGGTGTGTCACAGCCAAGTGCTTCCGGGAACTCTGCTAGCGGTACACCCACGTCCGATTATAGCAGGCAAATGTCCCTGCCCCAGCTGCTGGACCGGCGGAAGAAGTTCACTCCCAGCCTTCCACATGCCCAGCGGTTGAATGCTAGCTTGGCTAAATTGCTAGCACTTCAACTGCTGCCTTTTCAGTTGGTAGACTCGGCCCCCTTCCGTGAGTTTGTACAATGTGCGGTTCCTCAGTGGCAGGTCCCCAAACGCCACTTTTTCTCACGGAAGGCGATTCCGGCTCTCTACCGGCATGTGGAAGGCAATGTCCTTGCCTCACTGGACAGGGCGGTCAGCGGTAAGGTGCATATTACCGCTGACTCATGGTCCAGCAGGCATGGACAGGGACGTTACCTGTCTTTCACGGCCCATTGGGTCACTCTTCTGGCAGCTGGGAAGGATGCAGGACAAGGTGCAGTAGTGTTGGAGGTTGTTCCGCCACCACGCCTCCAAAATGCTACTATTGGTTGTGACACACCTCTCTCCTCCACCCCCTCCTCTTCTTCTTCCTCCATGGCCTCTTCCAGTGCTCTGTCCTCAGAACCAGCGGTGCTCCGTAGGCGTTCCAGGGGCTACGCAAGTACGCAGGCAAAACTATGCCATGCCGTGCTTGCGCTGGTTTGTTTGGGGGACAGGAGCCACACTGGGGCGGATGTTTTGTCAGCTCTGCAGGGGCAGGCCGAGAGGTGGTTGATGCCACGCCAGCATAAGCCAGGAATGGTGGTTTGCGACAATGGCACCAACCTCCTCTCCGCCCTCCGACAGGGACAACTGACCCATGTGCCCTGTGTAGCTCACGTCCTTAACCTGGTGGTGCAGCGGTTCTTGGGCAGGTACCCCGGCTTACAGGATGTCCTGAAGCAGGCCAGGAAAGTCTGTGTGCATTTCCGCCGATCATTTAATGCCTGTGCTCGGCTGGCTGAGCTCCAAAAGGAGTTGAACCTGCCCAAGAACCGCCTTATATGTGACATGCCCACCAGATGGAACTCAACATTGGCCATGCTGCAGCGGCTGCACATGCAGCAGAGGGCCATCAATGAGTACCTGTGCGACTACGGCACCAGGACAGGGTCAGGGGAGCTCGGTTTTTTCTCACCACGCCAGTGGGGCATGATCAGGGATGCATGCACTGTCCTGTCACCGTTTGAGGAGGCCACAAGGATGGTGAGCAGTGACAGTGCATGCATCAGTGACACTGTACCTCTTGTCCACCTCTTGGAGCATACGCTGCGTGGAATAATGGACAGGGCACTTGAGGCAGAACAGAGGCAGGAAGAGGAGGACTTCCTTGCCTCTCAAGGCCCCCTTTATCCAGACAGTGTTCCTGCTGTGCCACCCATCACACAGGAAGAGGATGAGGAGGAGGAAGAGGAGGAGGAGGATGATTGTGTCAGCATGGAGGTGGAGGCTGGCACTCAGCATCAGCAGCAGCAGTCTTGTAGGGATGATTTACAGTCCCAAGAAACACGTGGACTTGTACGTGGCTGGGAGGAGGTAGCTGCGGATCATGTTGTCCTTAGTGACCCAGAGGACTCCGGACCGAATGCCTCAGCTAACCTACGCTGCATGGCCTCCCTGATCCTGCAAAGCCTGCGGAAGGATCCTCGTATTCTTCGGATCAAGGAGAGGGACCATTACTGGCTGGCCACTCTCCTTGATCCACGGTACAAGGGTAAGGTTGCCGACCTTATCTTGCCATCGCAGAGGGAGCAGAGGATGAGACTTCTCCGGGAGGCCTTGCAGAAAGGTCTGTGCAACGCGTTCCCAGAGACTGGGAGGTTATAAACTCCTGGTCCTGGACAACGTGTTGCTGAGGCATCGGTCAGAAGGAGCGGTGGAGAAGGTGGCCGTCTGACTGATGCTTTCAGACAATTTTTTAGTCCGCAGCCCCAAGGTATGATCGGTTCCAGCACCCATCGCCAGCGTCTGATTTACATGGTGCAGGAATACCTAGGGGCAAGTTCAGACTTGGACACCTTTCCCACCGAAAATCCTCTGGCTTACTGGGTCTTGAGGATGGATCACTGGCCAGAGCTTGCACAGTATGCAATTGAGCTACTGGCCTGTCCTGCATCCAGCGTTCTTTCGGAACGCACCTTCAGTGCTGCTGGTGGCTTTGTTACCGATCACAGGGTGCGCCTGTCCACCGAATCAGTTGATCGACTGACTTTCATCAAGATGAATCAGTCTTGGATCACCCACAGCTACCAAGCACCTGAAGCTGATGTAACAGAATAATTTTTTTTGAAATACCACATCCCTTCAAGACTGCCTATGCTGATGCTGAGTGACTGTCCTGTTATGTTGATTGTCTATCCTCTTCCTCCTCCGCTGATATGTTGGAAGAACATTTCTGGTTCTGGTTGATGCCATCAATCCAATTTTTCTGCCCCTGTTTAACAGGGGCGTTTAAGTACAATTTTTGATGCAATGCTTTGCAGCAGGGCTAATTCCTGCAATCAAACAAGAGTATATGGGAGAGGTTGCAGTGTGGTGGCACCAGCACCAGTGCCTAAGGCCCAATTGTTCTGCCCTTGTTTAACAGGGGCGTTTAATTACAATTTTTGATGCAATGCTTTGCAGCAGGGCTAATTCCTGCATTAAAACTAGAGTATATGGCAGAGGTTGCAGTGTGGTGGCACCAGCACCAGTGCCTAAGGCGCAATTTTTCTGCCCCTGTTTAACAGGGGCGTTTAAGTACAATTTTTGATGCAATGCTTTGCAGCAGGGCTAATTCCTGCAATAAAACTAGAGTATATGGCAGAGGTTGCAGTGTGGTGGCACCAGCACCAGTGCCTAAGGCCCAATTTTTCTGCCCCTGTTTAACAGGGGCGTTTAAGTACAATTTTTGATGCAATGCTTTGCAGCAGGGATAATTCCTGCAATAAAACTAGAGTATATGGCAGAGGTTGCAGTGTGGTGGCACCAGCACCAGTGCCTAAGGCCCAATTTTTCTGCCCCTGTTTAACAGGGGCGTTTAAGTACAATTTTTGATGCAATGCTTTGCAGCAGGGCTAATTCCTGCAATAAAACTAGAGTATATGGAAGAGGTTGCAGTGTGGTGGCACCAGCAGCAGTGCCTAAGGCCACATTTTTCTGCCCCTGTTTAACAGGGACATGTAATTACAATTCTTGATATAATATTTCATAGGAGGGCCCCTTCCTGTGCCCACCCAGAGTAACGGTGAGGACTTATAGTGTTGTGGCACCAGCACCACAACCACCAAAGGTCAATTTTTCTACCACTGTTCAACAATGGCATGTAATTACAATTCTTGATATAATCGTTCACAGCAGGGCGCTCCAGCGCCCACCAAGAGTCACTTTGAGGGCTTACAATGTTGTGGCAAAACCAACACCTTGTTCCGCCATTTCTGCAGAGCATATAGGGCAGGCCCCTACTTTCGAACATCCAATTTACAAACATCTCCCACTTGCAAACGGAAGGAGACAACAGCAAGTGAGATGAAAAAAGATGGACGACAAAACAAATTATACAGGGGTGATAACCCTTCCCTATGTTTTCCAAAAAGCTTTAAAATAGTTTTTTTGACTGGAGCTACACTTTAAAAATGTACCAGTTGAAAATTACAAACAGATTCAACTTAACACAACAAACCTACACAGTCCCTGTCTTGTTTGCACCGCCTGTATACTGCTGTTCTGAGTATATAGGGCCTGGGGGCCACACGCATTTCCTTTTTTTAATATGGGTACGGGGTTCCCCTTAATATGCGTACAAGACCTAAAGGGGCTGGTAATGGGTAGGGAGGGCTACCCATGCCATTTTTCTCAATGATTTTCAACCATATTGCAGGAACCAGATATAACATTAAAACCGCAAGCAGTTTTAAATGGTGTTATTTCCGTTTAATGTCATTTTGTGCAGGGACTGTTCTAAACACGGGAAACACGTGGCACTTCACAGGCATACTACAGACACCCTCCAGGCACCATATTTAAAGGAATATTTCACTTTTTTTTTCACTTTAATCGTCATTAAAATCAGTGCTCCCGCCAAAACGGCCATTTTTAAAAACATTTTAGGCATTGACCCATGTCCCCTGGGGCAGGAGCCAGGTCCCCAAACCCTTTTTAGGATAGTATCTTGCATATTAGCCGTTAAAATTAGCACTTTTCATTTCGAATGTTCGAGTCCCATAGACTTCAATGGGGTTCTAACGTTCGTTCGAATTTGGGGTCCGTTCGAAAGTTCTGGTGCGAACCGAACCGGGGGGTGTTCGGCTCATCCCTAGTCACCAGTATGGTATTTGTAAATTGAAATAATATCCCCTCTCAAGCGTCTCCTCTCCAGAGAGAATAAGTTCAGTGCTCGCAAACCTATCCTCATAACTAATATCCTCCAGAACCTTTATTAGCTTTGTTACCCTGCTTTGTACTCGCTCCATTTCCAGTACATCCTTCCTGAGGACTGGTGCCCAGAACTGGACAGCATACTCTAGGTGCCAGAGT
The DNA here is from genome assembly GCF_037356315.1 of Lithobates pipiens. Classification (NCBI taxonomy): domain Eukaryota; kingdom Metazoa; phylum Chordata; class Amphibia; order Anura; family Ranidae; genus Lithobates; species Lithobates pipiens. Next base: position 437,885,526 of record NW_027507748.1, read on the forward strand.
CTTGTAGACCGGGAGAATTATCGTTTTATCTCTGGAATGCATGCCAATATTCTGTTTGCTTTGTTAGCAGCAGCTTGGCATTGCATGCCATTGCTGAACCTATCATCTACTAGGACCCCCAGGTCCATTTCCATCCTAGATTCCTCCAGAGGTTCTCCCCCCAGTATATAGATTGCATTCATATTCATGCCACCCAAATTCATTATCTTCCATTTTTCTACATTGAATCTAATTTCTCATGTAGTTGTCCACCCCATTAATTTGTTTAGATCTTTTTTCAAGGTTTCCTCATCCTGCAAAGAAGTTATTGTCCTGCTTAGCTTAGTATCTTCCGCAAATACAGAGATTGAACTGTTTACCCCATCCTCCAGGTCGTTTATGAACAAATTAGACAGGATTGGTCCCACCATAGAACCTTGGGGGACCCCACTACCCACCCCTGACCATTCCGAGTACTCCCTATTTATCACCACCCACTGAATTCACCCTTGTAGCCAGTTTTCAATCCACATACTCACCCTATGGTCCATGTCAATGGACATTATTTTGTACAGTAAACGTTTATGGGGAACTGTGTCAAATGCTTTTGCAAATTCCAGATACACCACGTCTACGGGCCTTCCTTTATCTGGATGGCAACTCACCTCCTCATAGAAGGTTAATAGATTGGTTTGGCAAGAACGATTCTTCCATGCTCATTACTGCTAATGATACCGTTCTCATTACTAAAATCTTGTATATAGTCCCTTATCATCCCCTCCAAGAGTTTACATACTATTGATGTTAGGCTAACTAGTCTGTAATTCCCAGGGATGTATTTTGGGCCCTTTTTAAATATTGGTGCTATATTGGCTTTTTTCCAATCAGCTGTTACCATTCCAGTCAGTAAAAAGTAGGAACAACGGTCTAGCAATTACTTGACTGAGTTCTCTAAGTACTCTTGGGTGCAAGCCATCTGGTCCCGGTGATATAATAATGTTAAGTTTCCCAAGTCTAATTTTAATTCTGTCTTCTGTTAACCATGGAGGTGCTTCCTGTGATGTGTCATGAGGATAAACACTGCAGTTTTGGTTACTGAAGCCCCCGATTCCCTCATGAAGACTGAGGAGAAGAATAAATTTAATACCTTCACCCTCTCCCAATACTTTGTAACCAGATGTCCTTCCTCATTCTTTATGGGCCCAATATGGTCTGTCCTCCCTTTTTTACTGTTTACATACTTAAAGATTTTCTTGGGATATTTTTTGCTCTTCTCCGCTATGTGCCTTTCATCTTCTATCTTAGCCATCCTTATTGCACCCTTACATTTCTTGTTGCATTCTTTATAAAGTCTGAATGCTGATGATGATCCCTCACCTTTATTTTTTGAAGGCCTTCTCCTTTTCTTTTATATGCATTTTTACATTGGAGTTAAGCCATCCAGGACTTTTGTTTGCTTTTTTAAATTTATTACACAATGGGATGCATTGGCTAATGCCCTTATCTAATATGCTATTAAAGCAAACTCATCTCTTCTCCGTGTTCAGTGGTCAGAAAAAGCAGGTTCCCTCTCTGGGATACAAACGGATCAGCTGGTCATGGAACTACTATTCCTTCCGTGCTGCCCCCGGCTGATTAGATGGATCCAGCCGGTACAAATTCCCTGGCTGGGGTCTGGTGCACATGGGAATAGAAATAGGTAAAATCTAGTGCTCTCTGTATATCAAAACAGTTTATTTCCTCATTAAAACATTAAAACGTTACTCACAAACACAGCACTTAAGCAGTACAGGCTCAAGATGTGTAGAAACAGCAAGATGCTTGTGGGATGACTTTGCCACTGTGACTCCTTCCCCCTTGTCGTTTCTATGCACTTTGAGCCCGCACTGCTTAAGTGCTGCAACTCCTTCCCCCTTGCCATTTCTATGCATCTTGAGCCCGCACTGCTTAAGTGCTACATTTGCGAGTAACGTTTTAATGCTTTAATGAGGTAATAAACCGTTTTGATATACAGAGGGCACTAGATTTTGCCTTTTCTATTCCCATGTGCACCGGACCATATTGAGAGAATTTGTACTGGCTGGTACCCATCTAATCAGCCGGAGGCAGCAAGGAAGGAATAGGATTTCCATGACTAGCTGATCCATTTGTATCCCAGAGAGGGAACCTGCTTTTTCTGACCTTCTAGTGAAACGGGTCAGAACGTGAGGTGAGCAGCTAGGATATTGAGGTGGAGGAGAGCACTTGCATTTTCAACGTTTATGCACTGGTGGTGTGCGGTGCGTTTTTGTGCAGAAGACTCTGAGGATTGTATTTGTGCATTTGGACACTTATTTTTATTTGATTAATTTTTGTGCACTTTATCTTTATTGTTTATTGTTCACTATTCCCACTTATTGAACACATATATTTCATTATTGTGTATTTTTCACTATTCCTAGTCAGGGAACATGAATATTTGATTGTGCACTCAGTATCTATATATTGCAAGTTAATCACATATTCTTTAAGGATTTACTGATAGATATTTAGGAAGTGCAACACTCTTTTGTTATGTTTATCCTAATTTATGCCTTCTAGCAAGGTTCATAGTTTAGGGAAGTTGGCTCTTTTGAAATTCAATGTCTTTGTATTCCCCTAAAGCCCCGTACACACGAGAGGACTTATGTCTGACAGACTTCCGAAAGAGTTCCATCGGAGTTCTTGCGGAGTTCCGACAGAGTTCTGACGGACTTTTCAGCTGAGCGGACTTGGCCACACACAATCACACTAAACTCCGACGGATTCGAACGTGATAATGTACGACTGGATTCGAATAAGGAAGTTCATAGCCAGTAGCCAATAGCTGCCCTAGCGTCGATTTTAGTCCGTCGGAATAGCATACACACGAGCGAATTTTTCGAAGGGACCGGGTCCGGCGGAGTTCCTTCGGAAAAATTTGAAGCATGTTCCATATTCTAAAGTCCTTCGGACTTTGGCGAGTCAAAAGTCCGTTGCAGCCCACACACGATCGAATAGTCTGACGGAATCAGTCCGTCGGACTTTGGATGTTGAAAAGTCCGCTCGTGTGTACGGGCTTAAGTTTCCTATTTGTGTGATTTATACTGAAGCCAATTGACCTGTGATCGCTGTTACCTAAATTGCCCCATATTTCCACATCCGTGATAAGGTCTGTATTGTGGGTAATCAGTAGATCCAGTAACGCTTTATTTCTAGTTGGTGCGCCTACCATCTGACCCATAAAATTGTCCTGCAAGACATTTAGGAATTGGCGAGCCTTAGATGAATGCGTGATTCCCTCCACCCAGTCTATGTCTGGATAATTAAAATCCCCCATTATGATAACACTTCCCATCCTTGCAGCTAATCCAATTTGTGATAGGAGATCTGTCTTCCCTTCTTCCCTCAGGTTAGGGGGCCTATAGCATACTCCCAGTGTTATTTTCCCCTCATGCCGCATACACACGACCGGACTTTCTGGCATAAAAGGTCCGACAGTCTTCCCGATGGAGTTCCAACACACAAATGGACCAAAGTCTGTTAGTTTTGAATGTGATGATGTACGACGGGAATAGAAAAGGAAGTTCAATAGCCAGTAGCCAATAGCTGCCCTTGAGCTGTATTTGGTCCGTCGGAACAGCATACAGATGATTCCCGATAGAAGTTGATTCCATTGGACAGATTTCAAACATGTTCTATTTCTAGGTCCGTCTGAATTTTTGAATAAAAAAGTCAGATGAAGCCCACACACGATCATAATATCTGACGGAATGATGCAGTAGGACCTTTTCTGCTGGAAAGTCACGTGTACGCGGCATTAGCTTCATCCCTTTTGGAGCTCTACCCATAAGGATTCCACCTTCTCCATAGCTCCATTAGAGATGTCATCTCTCACATTCACTTGTACATTATTCTTGATATATAGGCATACCCCTCCCCTTTTTTACCCTCTCTATCCTTGCAATAACGGGTATACCCTTGAATGGTTGCCAGCCAATCATGAGAGCTGTTGAACCAGGTCTCTGAAATTTCCCAAAACTCCAAATCTTCCTTGTGCAACAGTATCTCTAGTTCACCCATCTTGTCCGCTAGGCTCCTGGCATTGGTGAACATGCCACGTAGTTTAGACCGGTCGCATATTATCCTCTTATTGGGTGTTCCGAGATTGCAACTAGAGTTTCTACTATACTTACCTTGGGTTTATATGCTTTAGTCAACCTATCACTAATGCCCCCAATACTAGCCTCTAGAATATGTTCCATGCTGACTATCTCTACCTTTGGACTCTCCCCCCATTGCCTAGTTAAAAATAACCTCTAACTTCTTGGCCATTTTCAATCCCAGCTGATCTGCACCCTTTTCTTTTAGTTATGATAGAGTGAGACCAATAACACCACATTTAACCCACCTGCTTCCCATTCACACCTGAGACCAGTGGTTTAGACATTAATGGCTGTGTGTTGAGTTATTTTGGAAGGACAGCAAATTAATACTGTTATACAAGCTGTACACTCACTACTTTGCACTGTAGCAAAGTGTAATTTCTTCAGTGTTGTCACATGAAAAGATATAATAAAATATTTACAAAAATGGAAGAGGTGTACTCACTTTTGTGAGATACTGTATGTTGGCAAATGGGATCAAGACGTCAAGCACCTAATTCCCTTTGAGGATTGGAGCAAATCTTTGTCTAGTATAGCCAAAATACATCTATACTGGGATCAGCTTACACTGTACTCTTCAGGTGGTACGAGGTACCCATGCAGATTGTAAGGCTGCCCCACCCCATAGAGATATATGTTTCAGAAGCTGTGGTCATAGGGACGTATTACTTTAACTTGGTGGTCCTGCCTGAAAGTAACCTCTTTTTGGTCTACAATTTTTGCCCTTTCAACCATGCAGTTCCAGGTCTCACAAATTCCCAACAAGACCTTGTTACTTTTTCCTTTAATAGCAGCTAAACAAGCCATAGCTAAAGCTTGTGTAAATACAGAGTTGACCTGCTGGAAATGAAAACACAAATGCATTCCTTGCTTGTTAAAGCGGAGTTCCACCCAAAAATGGAACCTCCACTTTAAGTGAAGGTGACCCCCTGACATGCCACATTTGGCATGTCATTTTTTGGGGGGGAGGGGGGTGGATGGGAGCGGATACCTTCTTTTTAGGGGCATCCAGTTCCCACTTCCTCTCTGGCTCCGCAGAGCCAGAAGGAAGTTTACTTCTCCCCACTCCCTCCATGAAATATCTTCTGGGGCACATCCCACACATCCCAGAAGATTGCCTGCCCAATCCCAGAATGCAGAATGGCTTGCGCATGCACAGTGTGTGCCCGGCTGTGAAGCCACAGCTGGGTGTCCACAGTCACAATGCCGTTGCTGAGGAGAAGAGGGGGAGAGGAGCAGGGCTTAGTTCGCTCGCATCGCTAGACCATGGGACAGGTGAGTGTCCGATTATTAAAAATCAGCAGCAACACTTTTTGTAGCTGCATTTCTGACTTTTATATGGGTGGAACTTCGCTTTAATGAAAAGCTCTCCAGTATCCATACTAACTCAGACCCATAATTTCTCAAAGTCTAGAAGATGTGGCTGAGGTATGCACTACCTTCCCTGACAACCACGTGCAATGCATGCAGTTTTGGTGCACTAGTGGGGAGATCAAGGGGTTGAAGTAGGTTGTGAGAAGGGAACTCAATGCCTTCTCAACGCCTGTCAAATGCTCTCTGAAGAGACATATCACTCTTCAGAGACCAAAGCACATGTGAAGAAGCCCTAAGAACTAGTAAGAAGGTCCATGAATACATATGAGCAATCACACCCACAGTGCTCAGAGCCTCAGCTGAGTACAGTAGCATATAATTGCACTGCACCTGTACTCTAAAAACACTTCAGCATTTTTAGGTCTGTCGTGGTCTAGTTCTGGCATTTTCTACAAGTTTCTGTCCAGCCCACTGACTGCCAGACATGTACCACAGAGGCAAGGGAAGTGTTTCAACACCCTCTCAGCTACAGGTGCTACAGGTGGTGGACAGGCTGGTGGACACAGAAGCCATCATCTTTGGTGGCGGCATTAGAGCAAAGTCCATGCCTGTCAATGAAGTGCAGAAGAAGCCCAAAGCTCCCAGTGTGCCCTCCATCAATGCTGCGCCCAGGGCATGTGGCCTTTCTGCTCCCCCCTTCCTCGCCTCAACCCCAGAGAACACATATGACAAAGCAATGTAAAAATTGCCTCTACTACAAGAATTTAGATACTGCAGAGGAAATGGCAATGTAAAAGTTGTCAGCAGCAAGACATTTCTAATCGGGGATAAAAGACCTAACTATTTTATGCCAATATTTTATTTTATCCTACTGAACGTTTTTTTGTCCTTTTAGGCCATGTGACCAAAGTTAAAAGGCCATGAACCATAATTGTAGTTGATTGAAAAGGCCCTAAGGCGTGGCTTGGAGCCGGGACGAGATGGCCGCATGTTAGAATAGCTCCGTCCGCGGGAGTCCTATTGCGCCTTATTTCTCGGAGCCATTACCGCATTCCGATGGGGAAGTCACGGGGACAGCGCTCGCAGTCTCGCTCGCGCTCCCCGTGGAGCACCGAAGCCCTGGCGGGACGAGGTATCCCGGAGCTGTTCCGTCCCCGATCACGCGAGGCCGAGGCTTCACCTCCGGCCTACCCAGAGGCCGCATCCTCACCCAGGAGCACACCGCCGGCAGACACCCCCCCACGACCGGATGGCACGCTGAGCCCACACTGCAGACAAACCCTCACTGTAGCGGACCTCCGAGATGTAGCCGCAGACATCAAGAACTCCCTCTCGGCGGCTATAGGAGAGCTCCGCAGGGACATACAGGCTATGCATACCAGAGTCACTGAGGTGGAGGAGGGAATGGCCCGCCATGACTCGGCCATCAGGCAGCTGCAGCATACCTCTTCATCATATAACGCACAGCTGAGGGATGTGAACAGATATATGGAAGACCTCGACAACAGGGGACGCCGTCACAACTTGAGGGTAAGAGGCATCCCCGAGAATGTTGACCCCGCTCATTTGACCCAGGCCACTACACAGGTCTTTAATGATGTCCTAGGCAGACCCCCAGACACCCCCCTGGAATTTGAACGTTTGCATAGAGCCTTGAAACCCAGGGGCAGGGACACAGACCCCCCTCGAGATGTTGTCTGCTGCCTAGTGAACTTTAAAACTAAAGAGGAAATTCTGAGAAGAGCCAGAGACAGACGGCAGCTGCTGTTCCAGGGCACAGAAGTAAAGATTTTCCAAGATCTATCGCCAGTAACTCTACAAAACAGGAGAGACCTACGTCCCCTCCTGGAGGTCCTGCGCCGTAAAGGCATTCCCTACAAGTGGAGATTCCCTTTTGGTCTCTCAGCGACTGTTGCGGGACGCACCGCCATCTTGAGAGTACCTGAAGAACTAGGAAGATTCTGCGATGCGCTTCAGTTACCTCCGGTTGCTTTACCTGACTGGTACAAAGCCTTCCGTACCGACCATCTTCGCAGATCTGATTCAATGGACACCATCCCTGAAAGAGATGATTTTCATATCACACGGCGCAGATCATCTTCGCCAAGCCCGCATCAGCAAAGAGCACGCGGCGACAGGGCCTACGATAGCCCTACTGCCTCACCAGCCCACAGGCGAGCTCGACCTGACGACCCGTAACTCACCGCTACTTTTCACTTTTCCAGTTTGCAGGTTCCTGCACCTTTGTCTACTTTACTCAGGTTTCTGACTAGGTCCCGATGCATTTTGACGGATCCCCCCTCCCTCCCTCCCAATCTGGAAGACTGGGGGTACACTGGAACTGATTGACTATATTGTACACTATACCGTACACCCCCGTTTTTGGTTTTTGTTTTTGTTTTGTTTTTTCCTTTATTTTGTATTTTTCCTTTTTTTTTTTTTTTTTTTTTTTTTATGTCCCTATTTTTGCCTTGATTAGCGGGGGGCCCCTCTCTCCCCCCTCCCTAGGACTCACGGGTCCCTCTTGCCGTCAGCTACCTTTTTGTAATCACTAAGCCTGATCAGCGGCCATGATCGGATGGCGGTTATCGGGAAAAGTCCTCAGGCTGATTGGTTGGTTCTATCATTGATACTGTTGGGGGGGGAGCGGTCCCCCACTCTGATGCAGCCCCCCTCTCCCCCTCGTCTCCCCCCTCCCCCCTTTTTTTTTTTTTTTTTTTTTTGTTGTTTTGTGATCCCTCTCTCTCTCACTCTCATAGCAGGACCCTTCCACAGATCAGGTTGATACATCCAGCCACCTCGAAGAGGTCCTCTCCCATGGTTCGGCCTGTGATTGGTTATCATATGACACTGTTTTGTGACTGCTATAGGCAATGGGATCTCTTTGAACTGCTTAGCTGATTCTGTGGGGGGTGGGGGGGGGGGGGGGTGATGGGGGGGATGGGGGGAGGGGAGGCGGGGGGGATCGATAAGTATATGTCAGGATGTGCATGAGACGGACCATTCTGTTATTAGAAACAAGGGGGATGGTTGGACATTTGTTAGCTTCTTACATGTTACATATTCCTCTTGGTTCCATTTTTTCGTATGTAGCACTGTTCCATGGCTTTGTACTATTATTGAACTTCCTTTGTTCGGTTTTCTTTATGCTGCCGTTTTACTTTTACTATTATGTTTATCTCAGGATATACAGTTGTGCTGTTATAATTCACCATCTTTCCCCTGCTTTTTCACGATAGCAGGCTCCTACTATACTTGCAGTCATCTCCCAAGGACTCCCGCTGGACTGACCCCGAAAGGACTATGACCCGGACACCCTTCCACGCACTCCCACAACGGACGGACTCTCCGACTGTTGACCCATTCCGGACTCACCGCATTAGGTTAGGGTAAGGTAGCTGTGCTACGCCACCCTCCGGCTTTTTCTTTTCTCTTCCTTGTTCCCTTTTCCTCCCCTTTTTTTTATTATACATTCCCTTTCTCTATTTCTCCCCTTGTCCCTCCTCCCCATTCCCTCTCTTACCCACCCTTCACCCCCTCGTCCCCGGGTGTTTCTCTCCGGCCTCCCCTAAACCGCACATCCTCCTACGAGGGGAGGATCTCCTTCCTAGCGCTAGACCCACACTTCCTTGCTTGCACAGCCCCCCACTCGATCTCGATTTGGGGAGCCCGCATTGCCAAGCGCAAAGCCTGAACACACTACTGCACGCAATCTTGCCTGCTTCTCCCCACACAATTATGTCCAACTCAACCCCTACCCCGGGCCCCTCCACTCTCAAAATCTGGTCGCAGAATGTGAAAGGCTTGAACATCCCCGAAAAACGTAGCCAAGTCTTAAACCTTATCTCCAAACAGAAAGTAGATGTGGCATTCCTACAGGAAACACACTTCCGCACGGGACAGATCCCTAACTTTATAAGCCGAAAATATCCTACAGCTTACCATTCTACAAACCCCTCTGCAAAAACCAAGGGGGTCTCAATCCTCATCGCTAGACACGTCCCATGGCAGCTAGAAGAATCTATTATTGACCCAGATGGAAGATACGTCTTCTTGAAGGGTACCATATATAACAAACCAGTTACTCTAGCAACCATATACAGCCCTAACACGGCTCAGGTGAGCTTTTTCCGAAAAGTCGCGGACCTTCTCACGAACTTTCAGGCGGGTTTGACAGTAATGTAGTGCTACAACCCCTCTTGGATTCCTCGTCGGGGACGTCCTCCCTTCCCTACAGCTCTTTGCGGCAGGTCAGAACCTTATTGCAAGCTCTTGCACTACACGACGCTTGGCGCACTTTACATCCCTCCACGAAAGATTACACTTTTTTTTCCACACCACACAATAGATATTCCAGGTTAGATTATCTGTTCCTCTCCCAAAGAGATTTGCCTCTGCTCCAATCGGCTAGGATAGAACCACTTCTCATGGCAGACCATCACCCGATCTCAATGCTCCTTACCTTCCCGATCCAACATAATACCACAAAAATTTGGCGCCTGGACGCATCCCTCCTTTCCTCCGAGACAGACATCAATGCTATTTCATCCAGCCTAAATCACTATTTCCAGGAAAATATGGTCCCCGGGATATCCCCTATTACGGTCTGGGAAGCGCACAAATGTACCATTAGAGGGAAGTTTATAGAATTAGCCGCATTACGGAAAAAAGCGAACCAAGCCCGTATCTCCAATTTAGTCCATAAAATTCAACAACTGGAACGAGCCCACAAACACTCTTTAGCGCAGGCCACGCTTCAAGATCTGACTGAGACAAGAAAGCTCTTACAGGAGGCACTGAATCGTAAAACTCACCGTAAATTTATTCTTAATCAGAAACTGTTCTATGAACAGGGAAATAAAAATGGTAGACTCCTGGCCCAGGCCATCCGCACCAAGCGCATCTCCACTACTGTCCACACTATAAAGGACCCAGGGGGCACTGCACACACATCCTCGGCAGATATAGCGTCCCAATTCGAAACGTATTACAAGAACCTATACAACTTGCACAGCCCATCTTCTACTCATTCGACCCAAAGACACAGGGATATGCTCCTTACTGATTTCTTGGATAAATATAGTCCCGGGAAAATTTCCGATGACTTGGCCTCTGAACTGGATAATCCGATTTCAGATTTGGAGCTCAGGCAGGCCATCAAGCAACTAAAGCCAGGCAAAAGCCCAGGACCGGACGGTCTTTCTGCCCCATACTACAAGGCTTTTACAGAGATCCTCACTACGCCCTTTCTGCGGGCCTTTAACTCCCTTAGCAATTCAGAAACTCCATTCCACCGGCTTTTAGAAGCCCACATCACGGTCATCCCCAAACCAGGGAAGGACGCTTCCTCAGTCACCAGTTATAGACCCATTTCCCTTCTTAATTCAGACATCAAGCTCTTTGCCAAAATACTGGCCAACCGCTTGCTACCACTCCTCCCCTCTCTTATTGGCAAATATCAGGTGGGCTTTGTCCCTGGCAGGGAAGCCAGGGACAACACTACCAAGGCCATTAACCTACATCATTGGCTCACATCCCGCAATGAAAAGGGATTTTTTCTGTCCCTGGATGCGGAGAAGGCATTTGACAGGTTGGCCTGGGACTACCTAGCTGCTGTACTCCAACACTTAGGCCTACCCAATAGACTGATGACCTTTATTTTGTCCCTTTATACTACCCCCACTGCGAGCATCAGAGTTAATGGCCACCTGTCAAATGCCTTCCCCATCCGAAATGGAACGAGACAGGGATGCCCTCTGTCCCCTATTCTGTTTATCTTGACGCTTGAGCCCCTCCTCCGACGCTTACAATCCAACAACGACATTAGGGGAATCCAGGTGGCGGGGCGCACTCATAAGTTAGCGGCATTCGCGGACGACATCCTTCTGTTTCTCAGCGAGCCGTTAACGTCTATCCCGAATGTGCTTAAGGACTTTGAAACCTTTGGCAAGCTCTCCAACTTGAAAATCAATTTTTCAAAGTCTGATGCGCTAAACATTACTCTGCCTAACGAATTAGTTTCTCAAAGTCAAACCGCATTCCCCTTCTCCTGGAAACAGGAGGCTATAACATACTTAGGAATTCAACTCCCCAAGCATTTATCCACTTTATACTCCAAAAACTTCCTCCCGCTGTCACGCTCTAACACCGAAGATCTACGGAGATGGGACAAACCCCACTTCTCTTGGTTTGGCAGGGCAGCTATTCTCAAGATGAATGTGCTCCCTAGAGTCCTGTATCTTCTTCAGACAATTCCCATCCAACTCCCTGCCTCCTTTTTTATGCACCTTAAGCGTGCGTTCACGAAATTTTTATGGAAACATAAGCGTCCAAGAATCAGCTATAGCCAACTTACGAGCCCTAAAACCGTAGGGGGCATAGGTCTTACGGATCTCAAACTATATTCCCTTGCCTGCCAAATGGTCAGAATTTTTGATTGGTCAGCCCATGGGTCAGATAAAGATTGGGTCACTATAGAAAACGCTTTCTCGAACCTACCCATCAACCACACACCCTGGATTCCCCCTCCCTCTGTTCCTAAGGCCCTAAAAGAACACCCCCTAGTGTACGCCACCCTAACAAACTTTAGAGAAGCTTGCAAAAAATTCAATGTCTCTTCCAACCCTGGGCCCCTCATGCCTGTTCGGCTGAATCCCGCGTTCCCTCCTGGCATGTCCGCGACCTTTCTCAAAAATAGCTGGCCACATAAAGAAATGTTTGCGCATCAGTTCTATAACAATGGGGAGATCTTGGACTACTCTGCACTCCCGACAGGAGGGGATCTCCCCCCCATACCTAAATGGTCCTACTTTCAAATACGCCATTTTCTTAAACAGGTACATAGAGAAGCTGAGTTATCTAGGCGGCTGACACCTTTTGAAACCCTCTGCTCACAGGCCTCTCCCCAACGCCACCTTATTTCGGTGACCCACTCATTCCTCTCCCAGTCCAAATCACCAAAAAATTGGAAAGCATGTATAGCGTGGGAAAGAGATCTGCAAATGGAGATCTCGGAAGAGGAATGGGAAAAGATCTTTATCATCACACATAAAGGCTCCCTGAACGTGCATACCCAAGAGAACAATTTTAAACTTATTTCACGGTGGTATCGAACGCCGGCTCTGATAACCAAATTTAACCCAGAAATCCCTAACAAATGCTGGAGGTGCCTTGGTGCTGATGGATCCCTACTACATATATGGTGGTCGTGTCCCCGGATCCAGGAATTCTGGACCCGGGTGCATGACATAGCTAGCTCTATTACTGATCTCCCTATCGAATTCACAGCTGCCCGCATGCTCCTACACCATACTTCAATCCCAAACCGCTCATATACGCACTCACTAGGCTTACATCTACTCAACGCTGCCAAAATTTGCATCCCTATCCATTGGGGATCTTCCACTGTCCCTTCCACCACTGAATGGTTACAAAAGGTGGCAAAGATAGCTGAGATGGAGGAACTCATTTATATTGCTAAGGATGCCCCTCATAAATTCGCACAGATTTGGGATAGATGGATGACCTTTCAAAGCAGTAACCCCTTGAACTTCGGGGCCAACATGTCTTGTCCCGTACGTACTGGGTAATCGCCTGTCGGATTTAGAAGAACCCCCAGCCCCAACTCACACTGTCCGCTTGGCCTCAGGTTCCTATTTCGGATAGGCTGCTAGGTTGCTTTCTGGATCCCAACCTCCATTCTGCGCATGGACAAATGGGGGAGCCCGGAGAGAAAACCCCCTTCCTAACCCATATACCCACCCTCTACCCTCCATCCACTCTTTTTCTGTTCCCCTACCCTTGTTCTTCCTTCTTTCTTTTTGAGTTCACCACCCCCCCGCATGGGGGTTCGGCCTTCGACATTGACACAGACTTCCACACACAAGGACGGTTACCAGCCTCTGATTGACGGAGTGAACCCCTTCCCAGTCCCCTACGCCTCTATTTTGACCGAAGTTTTATCACCCACCCACCATTCCCCTCTTTCATACTCCGGGACATAGCCCGATAGCCCTATTGCGATGGACGACTGAACATCCTCGAACCGATTAATTTGCCTATGCTTAGCTACCCCCTGACGCTCATTGGGATTGCATCCTTAAAGAGGAAATGAAAAGGAGTTGAGACGTAGGGGTTGTAGCACTGTGTGAAATTTGAACAGGGGATGTGGGGAAGGTCTCATCTCCGAGTTCCACTTCAAAACTAAGCGCTTTACACCTGTTCACCTGTACGAATACTTACTTTGTTATTGTCTGTAATATTGACTTGTACTTCATTTGTGTAGTACATTAAGTATTGCTTGTTACACTTTTTGTTTCTTTGAAATTCAATAAATACTTTATGGAAAAAAAAAAAAAAAAAAGAAAAGGCCCTGAAGTGCTAAAGTTTGCAAGCCCAATGCTTGACCCAAACCCAGTTCCTAGTTACTAACACAAACCAAGCATGCAGCTTAGAAGGTCACTATACCTCTTTCACGCCAGTATTTTAGAAAGAATTAAAACCATTAGATCAGCATAATATCCAAGCTATTGCCATTTAGAAGGAGATGTAAAAAATGACAGCCCCCATATTCTCTCAGGAAATGTTTCCTTTAAACGGTGGGTTGGCTTGGAGAACTGCAGCTCTACCTAAAATAAAAAGCAGAAGTGTTGAGCTGGTAGGCTGTGTCCCTCTGTACATTCTCAGGCTTAATTTTCAATTTAGTCTGCGGTGAAAAATTAAAGGCAATCTGTAACCAAGAAAGAGCTATTTACACCAGTTCACTAATTAGATTAAGCAGCATGTTTCGTCTGAGTTTTTAGGAGTATGGGTTAATATTACCATATGCTAATAAATTCATTGTGGCCGCAACAAGTGTAACTAATTATCTGCAATGTCCAGTATGTCAAGAGCTTTACACTACACACATCTACAGAGGAGAAATTTTAATTAAAGGCTTCAAATCTGCTAATTTCCTGCTGCTGACAATATGAATGTAAAAAATAAAGGTAGTTTCTATATGGTTTTATATTAGGCAGGTCATACAGTATACATTTTTTTAGTTCAACAATTGAATGAAAAAAAACAAATGTGTCTATTCCCCCATCCACACATTCTTTGTGGATGGGGGGAAACCCTCCTGCTGGATAGGTATACCTGGATAGGTATAGGTATTAATTAAAGTCATAAAAAACTGTGTTTAAAGTGTTGTTCATGTATAAGAAATATCACAAGGAAAGCTAATAACACTATCTTTGACTTGTCAATTATGCAGCTGGCTATGAACACAAACATTTTGAGCCACATCTCTGGCACAATCATACTCGTGGCATTATAGTAATCTGTCATGAGAAAAACATAGAGGTTGCCATTGCTGACCCCTTTCTGAAAATACCAGTTGATAGGCTGTCAATCCTATGTTTTAGCTTTGACACTTAGATAAGTTACTGACTTGGAACTAGTATGCAGATCAGGATGATTTAAGATAAGAACTTCCCTGTCTGCATACTTGTTGAGGAACAGTGATTTTTGTAATTGTCTAAATGATTGAAATTTGACTTGATATCAGTCAGGAGTAAGGCTGGTAGCCAGACAGGTATGTTGCATGCAAATACGCTGACAAGGAATATGCTAATATTAGGAGAAGAGCAAAGGGAGCAGAGGAAAAGGTTTTCAGCCTGCTACTGTTTTTTTACTGTTCAGCCCACCAGCTACAATTGTGGAGATGACACCACTGTGTTTATAAAAGTATATGTAAAGGCAAAACTGTTATTGCCGTTTTGGATAGAGTGTGAAAGGGCTTATCCCTGTTCCAATTTTACATCTCTGTGCCTTCTGGTCAGGTTTAACACTCTATTGGTCCTGGTCACCAGTTTCATCAGACAGTGGTGTATCACCAATCAAGCAGCCAGCCATCACAAGGGATGAGAAGACTGATGTGGGGATAAGCTCGGACCCGTTGTATGGAGGTATATAACTGGCGGCATCTTCAGCTCTCCACATCCACTCTCACAGAGCTAGTAAGAGACCAAAATCAGGATGGG
Source organism: Lithobates pipiens (assembly GCF_037356315.1). Lineage (NCBI taxonomy): Eukaryota > Metazoa > Chordata > Amphibia > Anura > Ranidae > Lithobates > Lithobates pipiens. The sequence goes on from NW_027507748.1 coordinate 437,901,004, forward strand.
GGTGGACTGCAACGCGTTTTGGTGCCTTGGAAATACATTGCGGCCTGCCCTGCCCTGATTTTGGTCTCTTGCTAGCTCTGTGAGAGTGGATGTGAGAGCTGAAGATGCCCCTGGTTATATACTTCCATACAGCGGGTCCGAATTTATCCCCACATTGGTCTTCTCATCCCTTATGATGGCTGGCTGCTTGATTGGTCAAACACCACTGCCTGATGAAACTGATTAAATTATTTAAAAGACTTTACAGGTTACCACTTTACATTTACAGAGGAGGGCTGGTGTTAGAATCACTGCCCATGATCCGACATTTGCGGTAATACCTCACATGTGTGGGATTGCTTTTTGTGTGTGAGCACAGGGGGGGGCACTTACATTTTTTTAAAATTATTATTAATTTATTCTTTTTTTTTCTTTGTACACTGTTTCTTTAATTTTTTTAGCACTTTTATTGCTGTCACAATTAATGTAAACATCCTTGTGATAGCAATTGGCATGTGACAGGTGCTTTTCATGGAGAGATCTGTGGTCTAAAAGACTCGTCTGCACTTAAAAGCACTCAAAACACCAAGATCAGTGTTTTGAATGCTGTAGATTTGTTAAAACTGGCGCCGGTGGTTTCTGAGAAAACCAGAAGTGATGTCATATAAAATCTGATTTCAGCTTTTCTTGGCTGTCCAGCCAGCTAGTGGACACACCCACTGGTCGCTCGGGGCTCACGGTGGGATGGGAGAGCCCAAGAGAACCACGGAAGGCGGCAGGAGAGGGGGTCGTCCCATCCCACTGTTTGTAATAGCAATCAAGCTATTACAAGAGAGCCGACTGCAGGCATCATCCTGTACAGGCGTCACTCCCCTGAAAAATGCGTGTTATGTTGACACCCCTGTCATGAGGACAGAAATTGAGGGAAAAAACAAAATATTAGAGCTATCACCAGAGTCGTTTTGTATTTTTAATGACAGGTTTCTTTACCATATAAAGTCCACATTTTTTTTTTCATGCTACTCACTAACCACTGGGTTATAATAGATTTTATACAGTGTGTCTTATGGCATGAAAATGTCAATTGGAAAAGCATAACCAATATTTATTGTACTAAAAGGAACATTTTCATAGGAAATATTCCTAGTAGACCAGTTCTTTCAGGAGATCTGAACACCCTGTTGGATTTTGAGAGTAGACAACGTCATCAGTTCAATTTTGTCACATAATCTTAACATAGCACATTTATCCATTAATAATGTGACACTAACCCTCTTCTAATGTGGCAGTTATGACTGTTAATTTGCATATGATTAACTTATTCAATAATCTGATACTGTTTTGGGTAACATATTGCAGTTTTCAATGATTTTTATGATGTTTAATAAAAATTATCCGGATGCAATTAAATGCCTTTGGACCTAAATGACCCTTTCTTGTCTCTATTGTAAAGTTTGTAATAATGCCATCTAGTGGCAAACAAAGAATAAAATAGTCATAACTTGTTCTAGCAGTCACGATAAAAGGAATTAAGATATTTAATTGCCTGAAATTCTTTTTTGCCAAAGTTAATGCTGACCAAAAACTACATTTACCAAGAATAACATGGTTTGTATATTGTCTTCTAGTACATAGCAGGAAAAAAAATAGGTATTGCTAATCCTAACACCAGGCCAACTTGGTAAACTAATTGGCAGAGGAGCAATAAAAAAAAAAAAAATCTGGGAAGCACATCTGTGTAAAACCAAAACTTTGAACTATTTTTTTTGAGTGGAGGTTTTGCATAATATATTACTTAAAATACAGTGAAAAGGTGTAAACCATGAAGCACACTAATAACGCACCTTGGACACCATTGATAATGGGATATATCTAAACCTGCATGGTTTGGCAAAATCAGTACTAGCAATTATTTGACCGTTTTATATAGATATTGTATTTGTCAACATAAATTACTAAAGTCATATTATTTCTAACAATACATAATTTAACAGCAATATAATATGAAAAAACAAACAAACAGATTTCTTGTGTTCAAATAAATTCATCTGAGAGGCACTGTGTTCCAATGCAAAGGGCAGCATTAGACAACTTTGCCTGTGTACATGAATCCTTGGATATCCAAAAATATTCATCCATCAACTTGCAAGCATGCCCCAGTTCTTCTTTTTACTATGTTACTCTAGTTTTCCCTCAACTTTCTGTTTGAAGAGTTATGTGACTGGGCTGATCCTTTGTAGAACCAATATGGTTCCATCGTTGGTAAAGTGGTTATTATCCCTTGCTTGTTGACATGCATGCTCATTCTCTGACCCTGTTGCCTAAATACATATTCATATAATCAGTCTACTTATGCTTATTCGTACATGTATTCCTCATGTTCTAATGTTTATATTCATATACATATACAGTGGTGTGAAAAAGTGTTTGCCCCCTTCCTCATTTCCTGTTCCTTTGCATGTTTGTCACACTTAAGTGTTTCGGAACATCAAACCAATTTAAACAATAGTCAAGGACAACACAAGTAAACACAAAATGCAATTTGTAAATGAAGGTGTTTATTATTAAAGGTGAAAAAAAATCCAAACCATCATGGCCCTGTGTGAAAAAGTGATTGCCCCCCTTGTTAAAACATACTATAACTGTGGTTGTCCACACCTGAGTTCAATTTCTCTAGCCACACCCAGGCCTGATTATTGCCACACCTGTTCACAATCAAGGCATCACTTAAATAGGAGCTGCTTGACACAGTAAGGTCCACCAGAAGATCCTTAAAAGCTACACATCATGCCGAGACCCAAAGAAATTCAGGAACAATTGAGAAAGAAAGTAATTGAGATCTATCAGTCTGGAAAGGGTTATAAAGCCATTTCCAAAGCTTTGGGAATCCAGCGAACCACAGTGAGAGCCATTATCCACAAATGGCGAAGACATGGAACAGTGGTGAACCTTCCCAGGAGTGGCCGGCCGCCCAAAATTACCCCAAGAGCGCAGCGACGACTCATCCAAGAGGTCACAAAAGACCCCACAACAACGTCCAAGGAACTGCAGGCCTCACTTGCCTCAGTTAAGGTCAGCGTTCATGCCTCCACCATCAGGAAAAGACTGGGCAAAAATGGCCTGCATGGCAGAGTTCCAAGGAGAAAACCACTGCTGAGCAAAAAGAACATCAAAGCTCGTCTCAATTTCTCCACAACACATCTTGATGATCCCCAAGACTTTTGGGACAACATTCTGTGGACCGATGAGACAAAAGTGGAACTCTTTGGAAGGTGTGTGTCCAAGTATATCTGGCGTAGAAGGAACACTGCATTTCATAAAAAGAACATTATACCAACCGTAAAATATGGTGGTGGTAGTGTGATGGTCTGGGGCTGTTTTACTGCTTCAGGACCTGGAAGACTTGCCGTGATAAAAGGAACTATGAATTCTGCTGTCTACCAAGAGATCCTGAAGGAGAATGTCCGACCATCTGTTCGTGTACTCAAGCTGAAACAAACTTGGGTTCTGCAGCAGGACAATGATCCTAAACACACCAGCAAGTCCACCACCGAATGGCTGAAGAAAAACAAAATGAAGACTTTGGAGTGGCCTAGCCAAAGTCCTGACCTGAATCCTATTGAGATGTTGTGGTATGACCTTAAAAAGGTCGTTCATGCTCGAAAACCCTCTAATGTAACTGAATTAGGACAATTCTGCAAAGATGAGTGGGCCAAAATTCCTCCAGGACGCTGTAAAAGCCTCATTGCACGTTATCGCAAACGCTTGGTTGCAGTTGTTGCTGCTAAGGGTGGCCCAACCAGTTATTAGGTTTAGGGGGCAATCACTTTTTCACACAGGGACATGATGGTTTGGATTTTGTTTCACCTTTAATAATAAACACCTTCATTTACAAATTGCATTTTGTGTTTACTTGTGTTGTCCTTGACTATTGTTTAAATTGGTTTGATGTTCCGAAACACTTAAGTGTGACAAACATGCAAAGGAACAGGAAATGAGGAAGGGGGCAAACACTTTTTCACACCACTGTACTACTTGGGGTCTGTTTTTGGTCAATATAGCACCTGGGTTCTAATGTTCATTTGCCTAGAGCTTTATAGGTTATCTAAATAGATAGGACAGCAATAACTGTTTGCTTCTAGCCATCTGCATCTAATTTATAGTCTGTGTAGAGCTGCCCAGAGCTGAGAGAAATGGGGAAGAGTCACTCTAACTAATTTAGTTGTGTGTTTGTAATTTGACTATGCATTCAAGTGAAAAACCTTCTGTGCTACAGCTGCTCCCCTCTTTTTCTTACCTGAACCTGATCGCTCCAGAGATGGGAACGAGCCCAGCAGCACCAGCCGCTGTCTCGGGTCCTCATTGGATAGATTGATAGCAGCGGGAGACTTTGCTTTCCACTGCTGTCAATCAAATCCAGTGACACGGGAGCAGGGGGGATGGAACCGAGTCTTGTTGTCTCTGTCAATAGATGCAGCAGCATGCCCGCAACAGTTGCCCCATTGAAAGCAGCTCTCCGTGGGGGCACTTGATGAAGAGGAGGACCCCAGAAAAGGAGGATTGGGGGCACTCTGTGCAAAACCCTTGCACAGAGCAGATAGGTATGATATGTTTGTTATTTAAAAAACAAAAAACAAAAACCTTTACAATCACTTTAAGAAAATAGTTACAATAAACGTGCACAACTTTTCCCATTGTTGGAGAAAATTAGAAGGGGGGGAGGCTACAATGGACTTTAATGGTACTGTAGAAAACTGAGATAAACAGTCTCAATATAGAAAAATATTTATAAATTGTATTACAAAAAAGTTATAATACACAGTATTAAAATAGGCTGTGACAATCCCCTTGTTGCTGGCTCCTGCTGACCCATTCAAGGGCTCTGGAAGACTGGAGGCAGTGGTGGAGTTCCCAATTATATGATCACTGTGATTAGCACTTATAAGGGTCACATGATTAGGAGCCTGCCTACTGCTATCGATTGTAAACTGTGATTTGGAGTTGTTGTTGACAGTTCAGTCACTGTGCTGAGAGTATGCAGTGAGCACTCTCTCAGCATGAAATAGTGGAGGTGGGTGATGCAAATATGTGTACAGCCAGTCTTAAGTCCCACCCACTGTACCGAGGCACATGTATGTTAGCTGGTCATAAGAAGTTAAGCACACTCAAAGTTGATGCACTTCTATGCACTACTGTAAACTGCATATTGTTACTGTTATTTGTGTTTTAAAGTGTAGGTATAGCCAAAACGTTTTAATATTTTGAGTACAGGAGGGTTCGAGCCCCTGTCAAGTTTTTATCATGTCCATGACCCTGTTGGGGAGATTTCCCCTCTCTGTTTGTCGTAGTGTTCATTGTCACTGAATGAGAAGATGAATGAAACTCACTATTTAAAAGTTGTTACCAGAATAAAAGATCAGATTATATTATCCAGTGGGAATAATACCTGTTGCAGTGATAACTGCCTAAGACGAGAATCCTTGTTTTGTAGAGACCTCCTCGCTTTTGTGTCTTCAGGAAACTTCCCTGATGGGATCTGGAGATTGAAAATGAAAATGAAAAGTTTCAAAGTAAAATTTTGGCCATACAGACTCAAAAAAATGAACTCACACATTGCATGTCTCTTCTGCAATAAAGAGCCTGCCTGTTGGCAAAAAAACAAAACATTATTCTAAGTAGGGTGCTGTTGACACTGACCCTGTACCCCCTGTGGCATTTTCAATTAAGAAAAACTGACATCAGGTGTATAGGAGGAGACTTCAGAATCATTGTTGCTAGTCACAGATCTTCTTTGCAAACTGTGCATTAAAGAGGAAGTAAACCCTGATGGGTTTACTTCCTCTTTCATTCCCTGCAAAGGCAAAGCATAATGGACTACTATGCATCGCATAGTAGCCCATTATGTGTCACTTACCTGACACAGGAGCCAGCGAAGTCGCCGCTGTCCCCTGTAGTCCGCCGCATCCATCTTGCTGGTGGCGTCTCGCAGCTCCGCCGCTGTCATTCGGCGAAGCCGCGATGACGTCACTCCCGCGCATGCGCACGGGAGTCGACACGCGCGGCAGCTCCATTCTTGGAAATGCCGCGCTCAGTGCGCCTGCGCGCCGCTGTCTACGGCGCATGCGCCGTAGACAGCGGTGCCCGTTTTCGGGCAAATATCTCCTAAACCATATACGTTTAGGAGATATTGCTTGGACCTACAGGTAAGCTTTAATCTAGGCTTACCTGTAGGTGAAAGTGGTTTGTAAGGGTTTACAACCACTTTAAGGAGATTTTTTTTTAGTTGTCATAGTAGTGTTGGTTTATTGCCTCTAGCCATCCTTGTCAGCACTGAAATAATCCTGTATGCCTAATACGGTCTTCCTCAGGCTGTAAAATACCAGATTGTCTTCTCAGCTAAAAGCTGAAAGTAGTTTGTAGTTCTGCAAATAACCCACAGTGTAAAGTTAAGGCATGTATTATGTTTATAGGTTATAAGGTTACAGATTAATTGAGTGCAGCACTAACAAGTATGTCATAATATAAAAAAATATGATGGTTATTATTATTGCTACGACTGTACCTCCTGCAGCACTTGTTTGCTATTGCAATGGAAGGGGTGGCAGGACATAGAGTTTGCACTCAAGCCCTGAGATTTCAGATGCTGAAAAGGCTGTTTAGCTACTAAGTACAACTTGGTATGCTGAAAATGAATGTAGGTAATACTCTTAACTGAGGCCCACCTCTTCCCGGAGAACGTCTGTCCAATGCATTGATCCCTAGGGACCATGAGGTCCCATCAAAATGTGCTTTAGGGCCCAAAGCTCTGTAATTATGTTCCTGGCTATGTGTATCATAATACACTAATGGACCTTAGCAGTAGACCGAGAGGAAGAAGCAAAATACAATAATTTTAGATTGTACATTTTTAAGTTTCAGTTTTTGCTTCTCTGCACACCTCTCCCTACAGTTCCAAGTAAATCCAGCAGCAAAACTGGAATAGAAGGTCGTTTAGCAAAGCCCTACCTCTTTTTGCAGCTTAACTGAAGCAACATTTGTACAATAAGCCTAATATGTGTTTATCTGCTTTTTATATCTGCAACTTCCACTTTTTATCCTATGCATACTATATAGTCTATCTGGAGCTCAGTATATACAGTATATACAGTAAGACAAAATTCTGTTTTAATTACACATTCTAATTAATTTTTTCAAATAATACATAAATAACATGGTTGGTGACAAAGGGGTAGGACCCTAAACAGTTTTCATCTTTCATATAGCACAAGAAGACTCTGGAAAAATAACCTTATATGTCTAAGAAGGGGTCAGAGCCATCTGCTTTAGTGAACATCAAATTTCTTTATTTCATCAATAAATGCAATAAAGTTGATGTTCTCTAAAGCAGCTGACTTTAACCCATTCTTAGACATGTAGTCTTGCCAATGAACCAATGGGTTATTTTTGTACCTACTAATAGGCATAGAGAGTAACTCTCTTTATCCTGCGTGGAGTTTTCTCCACCCGTGTACTTGGCAGTTTTACTCCTTGTTGTTACTCCTCCAGATGTAAGTCATTTTTTATGTTCTCTTTTCCTATTGTGGAACCACGCTTCAAGTCATTTATCATTTTTGAAGAAATGTATCCTTTTTAAGCAATTTGCTACACTGTATGTTCTCTCCTGGCCCCTTCTTTTCATTTTAAGAGACCATTGGCTAGCTCTTCAGGACTGAACCCTTGAGGTCACAGCTGACCACCTGATTCTCATCTTCCATATGTTTCTAGGAATACATGATCTCCAAATATGGTCCTGTTCATTTGTGTGTTTGGTGGATGCATATTTTTGGCCCCTGTAAATGATCCTTGACCACTCATAAGTAAATCTAGCAACAGATCAAGTGGGGAAGCAGCTAAGAGGAGTCATAGGATGTGCATCTCAAGTAACATGCAGCTGCCTTCCTTCTTCCTTTGTTTCTGCAAGCTTCCAGTTTATGTATTCTACAGTCCTCTTGATGCTTTCCATATAAAGCAAGTGAACTCTCTGTCATCCCATAACTTACTGATAACAGAAAAGGTGAAACCTTAAATAACGGCATAATAGTTTAGGTGCGTTTAGTGCAACATGATTGCTGTATGTAGCATTGTCTCTGTGTCTATTTGGGAGGTATACACATATTTTCGTTGCTTTGTTTATTCTTTTTAACTAAAGGGACAAAGAAAGAATACCCATATAGTAAATAGCTTTAAATTAGAGTTACCTGTTTGTTTTAAACTAAAGAATATATACTGCAATTATTCTTAAGAAAATAAAAAAATAATGTTTAAATCATCTCCTTTAAAGCATTTTTTAAGCAATTCTATCATAGAAGGAAATTAGAACAAATTGGTCAATCGATATCATTACACTGATTATCTGTACAAATAAGGAAATGGTATGACTTTGGTTGTCTTCTCTGAGAGATAAGAATCGCATACCTGGGCTCCTGGTAAGTTCTGCTTTCTTCATTCATGACCATTAAGGAACAAGTATTCCATTGTTGTATATCATGCAAGAAGGAGGTTGAAAATGGCAAGTTGCACAGAAAACAAAGATGGGGAATCATTTAGTGCAACCCTACACTTAGACAGGTGCCATTCTTGGATCCTTAATTGACTTCATTTGTTACTTATACCTGCAAATCACACTGTTATCATCATTAAACAAGCAATAGAAACCAGAGTTTTGTCACTGCCTCAGATAACACAGCAAGATCCCAAATGTTCCAGCCATATTGGCTTACTGGTTTCATTTCATTTCATTACATTGAATTGAAATGGAATACCTGTAGAAAACAAATTACATTGCAGTACCCTTGTTTGTTCCTACACTCTGCGCAAGGAAGTACATTTGAAGACTATACAGCTAGTATCCCATAACATAAGACAATTTAAAGGGTCACCTCTGCCAGGATTACATCCTCATCACAAGAACCTCCATTGATGTATCTACATTTTTCAATTTCTATGTTCCCATTTACTTTTACCATGTGAAAGTTTTTGTAATTCATGGGAAAAAAAAAAAAAAAAATATATATATATATATATATATATATATATATATATTTAAACATTTTCAATTATTGCTATGTAAATATTATCCTGTGCCTTAAGAATGCTACATTTTCATATGCATGGTCTGGTGTGAGCAATGGATTTTCTGGAATCAAGGAATTATATGTGTGAAGTTATCTGCCTATGGCTAGATCCCCTACCATGCTATCTTTCTGAATTCATTGTAAGAAAGGTAAGTGCTGACTACAATCCACTGTATTGGTAAATTCATCTCTGTAGAAATATTCACTAAAATCACCTACACTGACTCATCGATTTTACAGCAACATAATAAAATGCACAGATACAATCTGACATATTTTAGACTATTAACTGAGTCTATAAATAAAGTGAGATAATAAGGATTTCTAACTTTATCTTATTTATTTATTTTATTATATTGTTTTCTTGAATGTGTTTCAAATGATTGCAGCTTTATCGAGTTTGGTAGTGAAGAACACTAGGCAGAATTTCTAGTGTTAACATGTGGTCACACCCCTGAGAGATTATATACAGTTCACGTACAAGCTAATGGGATTTGAGCACAGGTATACTCTATATTGTTTCTGTTGCATTGCAGGTCAGTGGCCAGACCTGAACCTAGTAGCTCATCCCCACTTTGTGTCTGTTTGCCCCAGGTTGACATTCTGTTCTCAGTGGCATTTGCATTTGCAGTGCAGAGAAGGACTGGCCATAGAGGGATTACTTAGATGCAGATGGCCAGCTTAAAACATGTATTGCAATATGTGTGAATTAAAAATCCCTGTTTTATTGCAAAGTTGACTAGAAAGAGTATATAGCAGTGTGCAGAGGGTTCATCCAGAATCCCCCTTCGATACAGTCCCAGTGACAGGCACCGCAGCAGCAGGCCTTTGAGGCTCTGAAACAAAACCTGACATTCACACCTCACTTGGCTCTCGCTGATTACTTGAAAACCTCCTGAGTGCACAGTTATGGGAGTTTACAGGGCCTGAAGGCCGTCTTGGCCCAGGAACAGCTCCTTTAAACTGGAATTATTAGCTCCAGTGTGGGCCATCCATGAAAAATTTGCAGATTACCTCATGTTCCCACTGAACAGTGGGACATTCTAAAATTGTGGTCCCAATCTCTTATTCTGCAGGTCTGTCAAGTGCTACATGCCTCTAGTGGACATTTTGGGACAGATCGCACTGAAGCCATGATTAGCAGATATTTCTTCTGCCCACAACTAGTAACGTGGGTGCAACAAACTTGCCATGAGTATGCAGTCTGTCCCATGCACAGAGATCCCTCAGAAAAGACCACCCCAATGACTATATCCACCTCGGAACCTTTCGAGCTAATTATTAGGGACTTCTTTACAGTTTCCAGCACACGTTCTGGGTTTCGCTATGCCTCAGTCTTCATAGATCATTTTACTAAGTTTGCTGTGGTAGTACCCACAAAGGACCAAACAGCCACAACCCCAGCTAAACTGTTTTGGGAACATGGGGTTCAACCATACGGTTGCCCCAGATGTTTACACTTGTACCAGGGCCCAAATTCCAAGTCATAGTTACTGTCTGAGCTTTGCTGCCTGAGAGGAATTTAGAAATCCCACACCATGCCTTATCACCCTAAGGGTAATGGGGCATGTGAGCATTTAAATCATACCCTTCTGGGAATATTTAATACTTTAGAGCAGGGTCACAGAGATTACTGGAACCAGGATGTGAAGGCAGTTGTCTGGGTCTACATTAACACAGAGCTATGGGTCATACCCCACTCTTCTTGATGTTCGAACGCTATGTTTGGCTGCCCATGGACCTCCTGTTGAACTTCTCAAAATGCTGTACTTCCCACATGTCCAGTGAATGGGTGCATGAACAGTGGGGTCAGTTAGGGAGAGCTAAACAAATAGTCCTGGACAGACATAAGGACTTGGCAGAAGATAGTGTCTTGGATGAACTACTTATGTGACCAGGGCCCCAAGTGTTGATAAAGAATCCGAAATGTGAAAGAGATAGCAAGTTGGAGCCCAAGTGGGAACGTACCCCCCTATTGGGTGGAGAAACAACCTTTCCAACTGACCCCGGTGTACGGCGTGGTTTTAGGAGGCTTTGAGCCTATTAAAAGTCATCTCCACTGCAATCTGCTGGGACCCTGAATACTGAGTGGGGACTTTTCTGCCAAACTTGCCACAGACAGAAGAGGCAACCAATCCGATGATATAACTGCTGATCCAATAAGTCCCTTTCAAGTGTAATCTACCTCCCATTGAACCTGGGCATATGTCCTCAGCTGACCTCGAGGAAGAGAGTACCACTGACACACCTACAGACAGTCCCAATGTTCTGTTTCTGGAGACTGCCAGTCCTGCTGATTCTCTGGCCTCTTCCGAGGGTGCAGCCTTCATCTCAGATGAAAGGGTGTAACTGGCCCTGTTGACCCCTAGCCACGAGGCCCCTGGGCGCATATCAGGAAACTACAGCTAAAGGTGACCCCACGGAGGACAGTGCAGTTTGCTCCCTCATGTGAACCAACCATGCTCAGGTCCCTGCAAATTACTCTGATTATGTTGTTTGAAATGCTACTGTTATTGCCATAATTATGTTTCATGCAGTATTTTTTTTCTTCTTTACAGTGTGGCGATGCTGAGCACAGCACCTGTCAAAGAGAGATGGGGTGTAGGTAGGTGTAGTCTGTACTTCCCACTGTAGGTGGCATTTGACAGAAACAGCAATGCAGAAGGGGAAGGAAGCCTCCCCTTGGGTGTGGACAGGCTGCATTTTGCTCCATGTTGTTGGTATCTTTCAAGTCCTCCGACCACTGTTACAGTTCATAAGTGGCTCTGAATGGCCGTGCCTATCGCTGGGCCTAGCTGTATTGTGCTGGACCTCTACATGTAGCACCCTCTACCAGAAGGTAGGTTCTAGTAAGGGTTGTTTTACTAGGTTTATTCGGCACGGACAAATTTAGGCAGGCTTATGCTGCAAGCTGGGCCTGTCTGTTTTGATTCTGGGGATGGGAGTGGTTAGAGTAGCAGTGGGAGTAACCACCTGGGCTCCACTCTGAGGTGCTTCCCCCGCTTCCAGGGAGAATGTTCTGGAAGTGGAGGCTGGGCCTAAAGCTGGAGTGGCAGGCAGCACATGTGGGAGCTCTGACGAATCCCTAGCAGAGAGGCAGGAGAAGCTGTTGGAAGCTGTTGGAACGCATGGTCCGGGAAAGTTCCTCATCGGGGATTCAGGGCTGGGAGGTTGAAAGGTCGGTGAGTGTTACCACAGTGGGTGGCTGGAGGATGTGCCAGGGATTCTGTAAGGGAATTCTGCTTCTACACGGTCATTAGCAGAGCCTTCATCATGTACAGGGTAAATGGTGAGGAGTCCTGGACCAGAAAAGAGACTGTGGGGAAGTGTGTGTCAAACCAGTGTGGCCAGGGAACAAATGGTTTGCAGGTTGGACTGGCTGGGAGCAGTAGGCCATTTCCTAGAACATAGACTTTAACCTACTAGGCCTCTGGGGAGAGGTTCTGCAGGCCTCAGGCCTAGTCACCAGAGCCAGTAGAGTGGCTTATTCAGAGTTAGTTCTTCATACCTATTAGAAGAGGATGTGTTATACCCTAATGTAACTACAAGTTGTGCAGGAGGAAACCACGTGTGCAAGGAGAAGCAAGTTTGGGAAGGTGGTGAAGAGAACTAAGACCATACTTTTACATGGTCAAAAGTGATACTTCTGTCCCTCACACGGTGATGGATGGAGAACTATTAGTAACAGCGGTCTGCATGGAGTTCAGGGAGCAATAGTCTGCATAGGAGATGCAGATGGAGTAACAGTCTGCAGAGAGCTGCAGGAGAAGATTTCTACTTAGTCAAGTGTGCACATTCTATCTTCAGGCTCTAAACAGATCAAAGTATATTGAAACCTGTAAGTATGATAGCAATGATTAATGCTATGGGCATCCCATATCCCAATCCCTATCCAAGTTGTACCCCCCAATAAAACAACAAAAATAAAGCTTGCAAATGACTGTTCATTGTCTCAGAAATGATGCATGAAGTCTGGCAGTGGGGTGATTTGGCAGATTGTTTTTCAGTAGAGCTAACACCATGGCTACATAAAATATATTGCTATTAAATAACTTGGACTCTGTATGGTTGATTTACTAAAACTAATAAGTGCAAAATTTAGTGCAGTTTTTTTCTCAAAGCTTAAATGAACAAGTGTAAGTTAAACCCCTCTGTGTTTTTATTGCCCATCATACCACACTGCATGCTGCTTACACTTTGGTTATGATTGAGAGCCCAACTAACAGTCTGAAACAAATCACTGTATATGTGGCATTTCACTGAAGGATGCTGGTGTTAGCATTTGTGCTGCTTATTCTTTTGTTAGACTTTCACATCTCACGTTGTCCATGGAATGAGCTAGCTTGTAAAAAGTGTGAGTAAGTTGTATGTTCCAAATACCCTTGTAATATATAGACTGTGGGAAATAATGTATAGACATTGAAATTATCAACTATTGTAATGTGGAATTCAAATATTAGATACAAAAAAAAATCTTGGAAATTGTATTACTACTATGTTAATCTCTTAATTGTTATAGATTTGTGCTTTATGAAAATATACAATTAGTTTATACAAAATTTACTGCCAACGGAGTTTGTATTTGGCAGATGCAGAGTGTGCATATAAAAATGTATTTGATTTATTAGACTGCATTCTTATGCAAGTAGCTCCCAACAGTGCAACAAAATCAGCAACTGCATGGAAAACTCAGTAAACATAGGAATGTCATAGAAGGTAATCAGGCCCATTGATATCTCTGTGCTGCAAGGCAATATGCATTGAGTTAATGAAAATGCAGCCTTTATAAAGTTTATTGAATCCTTATGATGTTTACAGCCCAAACAGACTAATGATAACAAAAAACACACAAATATTGTTTAATATATATTTTTAGGCAAATATTTTCAGAACATGTTCAGGAAAACACAGCAGAATATCTCACAACACAATAACTATAATGCAAGCTGTAATGTGTACAATTAGGGTAAGAGTAACAACTCAACTCTTTGTAGTTTTATTTTTTTTCAAAACTTTTATTTATTGAAAAAGAAATGGTAGGGTGCAGTTACATCAATAACATATATGAGTGTTACATTGCGGTTATCAACACACAGTTGAGTCGCATTCTACAAACATATACAAAAGAAAAAGTTGATACGTCCCTTGGCATTTACCTTATGAGCATAAGTAGTTTGTATTTGTTTTTTTGTTTTTTTGAGAAGGGGAGGGGGCCATAGTTCACATAAATGATTTGTGATAAGCTTTTAAGATTCCATGTTTGTCATTATTTTCTTCTTTTTTTTACCCCCTTTACTATGTTTGTTGTGAGCTATTTTTGAAGTATAGTGACCAGGGATTATATATAGTGCAGCGCATTTATTTGCATTTGGGAGTATGTGTGTGTCCCGCACACCATACATCTCTGTTTTGATCTATATGGTTAATAGGGGGTGGAGGAGTGGGGGAGGTCAGAGGGGAGTGGGGCAATGAGGGGTTCAGGTGTTGAGAAGGGGTTCCGACAGTCTGGTACCGCATTATATATGTTGTTTTTGTGCTATCATAAGTGACACTTTTTGTGTATTGTTGTGTATTATCCCTTGTGGGGTTCCTCATGTGTTTCTCCCGGGGGAGGTTCGTGTGTTGTTTGCTTTGACTTTCACTTGGTTCGTTGGATGGTCTTTGTTAGTTTATTTCCAGATATGCATTGTATGTTATGTTCAATGTATAGTGGGCAGGGTGTTCACAAGTGCATTTCTCGAAGGTATTCCTCAGATTTCTTAAAGTGGTTCCAGCATGTCCAAAGTTTGGAGAATTTGTGTGGGTGATTTAAGGAGATTGCAATTAGTTCCTCCATTTCTGCGATTTTGTTTATTCTTTTGAACCAATCTGACAAGGAGGGGGCTGTTGGTGAACCCCATATAGGGGGTATGCACATTTTCACTGCGTTGATTAGCAGTATTGCTAGTGATTTGTGGTACGCTGTATTGTTAGCTTTTTGGAGATGTAAAAGGAATTGTGCCAGTGAGTATTCTAGCACATCTGTGGTCATTTTTTCCGTTAGTGCATGGACTTGTTTCCAGAAAACTTGGATAATCGGGCAGGACCACCAGATGTGTAGGAGGTCACCAGGTGGGTTTTGGCACCTCCAGCATTTGTTCGGGTGTGATGTGTCAGATCTGTGTAATATGGCGGGGGTGCGATACCATTGGGTCATGACTTTGTAATTTGTCTCTTGTATAGAGATGTTTAAGGAGCTCTTATGTGAGTTACGGTATACTTCCTCCCACATTCTTTCTGTCATGTCTATGTTTAGGTCTCTTTCTCAGGCCTTACACGCTATTCCTTCGCTATTTTGGGTGTTGCCCCATAAAATATTTTGGAGTGTGGAAATAACATGTCGTTGTGGGGTGTGGCTTAGGCATAGTTTTTCAAAATTGGTTAGGGCCTCCGTTAGGTCCGTTTTATTTTGAATACTCTTTATGTAATGGTTGAGTTGCCAGTACTCCAACAAGCTCAGGTTGGGTATGGTCCATGTTGAGTTTATATGGTCTTGAGGTAAGATGTTGTATGCGTAGACCTGTTTCAGGTTGTTTTTTAGATAGTGGGTGTTGTTCCATCCCCGGGGGGAATTATGGGTTAAACAGGATTGGTGAAAGTGGCCCTGGGATTTTGGAGAGTTTGAGTTTGCGACTGACTTGTTCGAAGCATTCCAATGTGGGGCTTATGGTTGGGTGTCTCGTGAGTGTTTCTGGTAGGAGAGTTTTTCTGATCCAAGGGGTCCCGCTAATGTGTTGGGGGGAGAATGAGTTCTTTTGTCTGTTGACGGGTATGCCAATCTACAATTCATTGTAGAAGGCACGACCAATAGTAGCGTTGTTTTTTGGGTAGTCCTATTCCTCCTTTGGTTTTGGGTTTTATTAGTTGCTCGTAGCTGATTCTGGGATGTTTTTGGCTCCAAATATAAGTTCTGTTTATTTTTCTGAGGGATTGTAAGAATGAATTGGGCAGTTTGATGGGGATTGTTTGGAGAAGGTAAAGTAATCGCGGCAGGATGTTCATTTTGACTATGGCCGTTCTCCCAAACCAGGAGAAGAAAGCCTTATTCTATTTTTTAAGTCTTCAGAAATAGTTTTGAGAAGCGGAAGGTAGTTTTTTTGGAAGAGGTCAGATAATTTCAAGGGCAGTTGGATCCCGAGATATGTTAATGCATCCGATTTCCAGATAAATGGGAAGTTTTGTTTGCATAGTGAGACTTGTCTTTGCGTTAAGGTTATGTTTAGGGCATGGGATTTGGAGAAGTTTATTTTAAAATGTGCTATGTATTGGAATAAATTAAAGTCCTTGAGGAGGTTTGGGATGAGGGGGTCGGACAGGAAAAGGAGAATGTTGTCTGCGAACGCTGCTATCTTGTATTCCTTATTGGCTATGGCGATTCTATGGACATCTGCGTTTTCTCGTATTTTGCATAAGAGGGGTTCCATTGTGAGAATGAACAGAATGGGGGATAAGGGGCATCCCTGGCGAGTTCCGTTTCTTATTTGGAAGGCATTTGACAGAAGCCCATTAGCTCGTACTTTCGCTCTGCGATTTGTGTACAAGGACATTATAAAGTTTATTATGCATTCTCCCAGACCCAGTTTCCTTAATACTGCTTCAAGGTAGTCCCAGGCTAGCCTGTCAAAAACCGTTTCTGCGTCTAAAGAAAGGAAGAAGCCAGGGGTGTTTGAGCTGGTTAGCTAGTGGTGGATGTTTAAAGCCTTGAGTGTATTGTCCCTGGCTTCCCTGTCCAGGACAAATCCAACTTGATCTATAGATACAACTTTAAAGAGGAAGTAAACCCTGATGGGTTTACTTCCTCTTTCATTCCCTGCAAAGGCAAAGCATAATGGACTACTATGCATCGCATAGTAGCCCATTATGTGTCACTTACCTGACACAGGAGCCAGCGAAGTCACCGCTGTCCCTTGTAGTCTGGCGCATCCATCTTCTTGGTGGGGTCTCGCAGCTCCGCCACTGTCATTCGGCGAAGCTGCGATGACGTCACTCCCGCACATGCGCACAGGAGCCTACACGAGTGGCATCTTCGTCATTGATGATGCCGCGCTCATTGCGCCTGCGCGCCGCTGTCTACGGCACATGCGCCGTAGACAGCGGTGCCTGTCTTCGGGCAAATATCTCCTAAACCGTATAGGTTTAGGAGATATTTCTTGGACCTACATGTAAGCCTTAATCTAGGCTTACCTGTAGGTCAAAGTGGTTTGTAAGAGTTTACAACCACTTTAATGGTGTTGGGGAGGATACGATTGGCCAGAATTTTTGCAAATATTTTTAAATCGGTATTTAACAACGAGATGGGGCAGTAATTTGAGGCTAGTTCGTTATCTTTACCGGGCTTAGGGATGGTGCAGATATGTGCAGTAGGGTAGGGTGTTTGATGGTGTGATGGGCTGAGCAAGTAAATTAAAAGCTTTTAAGAAGGGCGCTGTTAGATGTTTTAGGAACGTTTTATAGTATGTCATGCAAAAGCCGTCTGGCCCGGGACTTTTGCCTGGTCTCATTTTTTTGATGGCTGTGCTGAATTCTTCTATCGTTATGGGGCCATCGAGCAGTTTTGCATGTTCTTGTGATATAGGGCTGGGGCCGTATTGTTTAAGAAATTCATCAATGATGTCTTTGCGTGGTCTATTGTCTAAGCGTGGTTTCTGTTCTGGAGGGAGGTTATACAATTCCGTGCAGTATTGGGTGAAGTATTGGGTGAAGTGGGGTATTGTTGGGGTGGCTCTGATTTTCCGTATAGTGGTAATTGCTTTTTTAGCTTGGAGGGCTCTGGCTAAGAGTTTTCCGCATTTATTACTATGTTCATAAAAGAGCTTCTGGAATAGAATGTATTTTTCCTGATCTTTTTCCCTTGTTCTTCTCTGTGTTGGGTCCTGGCATGCTCCAGGTCTTTTAGTGTGTCTAAAAGTCTCCAAATTTTGGTGCTCTGGATGTGGTCTGGTAGTGATAGGGTGGCTTTGATAGGGTTATGGTCATACAGGAATGTGGGTTCAATAGTAGTTTCTGTTAGGAGTGGGAGGTCTCTTTGCGTGATAAGGATGTAGTCTATTCTAGAGTGTCGGTTATGGGGTGCTGAGTAATATGTGTAGTCTCTTTCTCTAGGGTGCAGCGCCAGGAGTCATATAGGAGAAGGTCCTGTAGTTGGGATTTGATTTGCTTGAGAGCTTTAAAAGGAAGTGAGGAGGTTCCAGAGGAAGTATCTTTGAGAGGGTTTAAAGCTACATTAAAGTCCCCTTCAAGTATAAGTATTCCTCTTTGAAAGGAGGTAAGGGCCATTTCATGAAAGAAACTCACTTGTTTTGCGTTTGGGCTGTATATGTTAGCGATCGTAATGGATTTTCCCCAAATTGAGCCTTTGATGAATACGTATCGGCCTGATTTGTCTATTTTTGAGTCTGTTATTTCTAAGGGTATGTGCTTGGATATTAGAATAGAAACCCCTTTTGTCTTAGCATCTGGGTTGGGTGCGTGATATGCTGTCGGAAAATCTTTTTTTGTTAGTTGAGGTACTTGTCCAGATTTGAAGTGTGTTTCTTGGAGTAAGATTACATCAGCTTTGAGTTTTCACATGTGTATCAAGAGTTGTGATCTCTTTTCTGGGACGTTGAGCCCCTTTGCATTAAGGGAGACTATTTTTAGTCTAGCTCTTAGAGGGGGTAGGTTTGTGGTGGACATTGTGTTTATTTTATTTTGTTTGCAAAAGTGTCTCTGGTTGCAGATTTGAGGCACTGTGTTGGCCTTCTCTGTGTGTTGTAAGGGTGGGCAAGGAAGCGGGGTAGAGGGAGGTATCCGGGGGTTTGGAGAGGAAGGTATATTAGGGAGTGTTTATTTGTTAATGGGTATGAGAGTGAGATATGTTCCAGAGGCTAGGATATTCCCGCTATCCTGCCTTGTAAGTTGGTCTTAGTCGGAAAGGGTCAGCACCTGTCTGTGGGGTGTGGTAAGATTTGCGAAGATAGTTTTGGGTGGTATTTAAGAATACAAGATCTGGATCTCGTTGCTGCTTTTCGGGTCAGTTATGGTCAAGAGCGTATTTGGGAGTGTTCATGGTGGATTACGGGCTCTGTCGTATATATGTGATTATTGGGGTTAGGAGAGACTATTATGGGCGTTTAGTTTTCTGGTATATTGGGGATGTGGATGGTATGTAGCGGTTTGAACTAAATGTTTTCGTGTTGGAGGTGTAAGACGCCTTAGCTTGGGATGTCACTATAAATTGGCCTTGTTTTAGGGAAGATGCCAGCTTCTTCAAGCATGTATATTTATTGCTCTTGTCAGTAATGCATGCTTAAGGTATTTTTAAGTCAGAAACATTCGGAACTGTTTAACAGTATGCAGGTTAACTTATCTGTTCAGAAAAATTTAACTTTTGGTTTGCGGGTGCATCACACCCACCTTTATGATTGTTCAGAGAACAGCGATTCGCTATTGGATGTTGGGTTGGTAATAAGGAGCTAATCCAACGTAGTATTGGTTATGGCGCTCGTAGTTAAAGTGGTTGTAAACCCTTACAAACCACTTTGACCTACAGGTAAGCCTAGATTAAGGCTTACCTGTAGGTCCAAGCAATATCTCCTAAACCTATATGGTTTAGGAGATATTTGCCCGAAAATGGGCACCGCTGTCTACGGCGCATGCGCCGTAGACAGCGGCGCGCAGGCGCACTAAACGCGGCAAGTCCAAGAATGGAGCTGCCTAATTTGTCGACTCCCGTGCGCATGCGCGGGAGTGACGTCATCGCGGCTTCGCCGAATGACAGCGGCGGAGCTGCGAGACGCGACTCCCGTGCGCATGCGCGGGAGTGAAGTCATCGCGGCTTCGCCGCTGTCATTCGGCGGAGCTGCGAGACGCCACCAGCAAGATGGATGCGGCGGACTACAGGGGACAGCGGCGACTTCGCTGGCTCCTGTGTCAGGTAAGTGACACATAATGAGCTACTATGCGATGCATAGTAGTCCATTATGCTTTACCTTTGCAGGGAAAAAAAGAGGAAGTAAACCCATCAGCGTTTACTTCCTCTTTGATTCCCTGCAAAGGTAAAGCATAGTAAAGCATCCCTGCAAAGGTAAAGCATCGCATAGTAGCCCATTATGTGTCACTTACCTGACACAGGAGCCAGCAAAGCCACCTCTGTCCCCTTGTGTACGGAGCCTCCATCTTCTTGGTGAGTCTCGCTGCTCCGGTGCTGTCATTCGACGGAGCCACGATGATGTCACTCCTGCGCATGCGCACGGGAGCCGCCACTCGCGGCATATCACCGTTAACAGCGGCACGCTCAGTGCGCCTGCGCGCCACTGTCTACGGCGCATGCGCCGTAGACAGCGATGCCTGTCTTTTGGCAAATATCTCTAAAACCGTGTAGGTTCAGGTGATATTTCTTGGACCTACAGGTAAGCCTTAATCTAGGCTTACCTGTAGGTCAAAGTGGTTTGTAAGGGTTTACAACCACTTTAAACACTTTAGCATAGGCAAACAATTTTAAAGGATTGCAGAAAACAGTGACATTCTTTAATGATGTTTCTGCTTTACCTTTACTTATATAGCTTACTTACTTTATAAAATCCCAAATTAGTTCCACTGGTTTATCTGAATTTCGCTGCATATTGTTTTAGCAATAGAAGAGCAAATTATAAGCCAGGGCTCCTTACGCTCCTGACTCAATCTTCTTGCAAAGAAACATGATAGCTCTTAGATACCTGAGATACATAACTTGATGCATCACAGGAGGGGGGCAGCAGGACAAGAGGGGGGCAGCATCACAGGTGAGAGGCAGCAGTACAGGAGGGGGGCAGATTCACAGGAGGAGGCAGCGGGATAGGAGGGGGACAGCGTCACAGGAGGGGGTCAGCAGGACAGGAGGGGCCAGTGTCACAGCAGGGGGGTAACGGGACAGGACAGGGGCCAGTGTCATAAGAGGGGGAGCGGGACAGGAGGGGGCAGTGTCTCCTTCATACTATCAATGTGTATCTGGTTCCAGAAAGGGAAGCTGTGTTCCAGGCATGCAGAAGATCACCGGCGGCAGCTGCAGCACAGAGAAGGCTCTTTCACTCCAACCTCCTCTTCTTCCTTCTACTCCATGAGCCCTCCGCTGGCACCCCCTTGCTTGACCTCCCTGCACAGCCATTCCTCATTGGAGCTGGAGCCTATCTGACAGTGGGCACCGACCGCTCCCAGCTTATCTGCATCCACCCACTGCTCTGCCCACCTGAAGACCACCAGCCAGCCTAAACCAAACCAAAACTTCCACGCTATGCCCTCTCTCCTACTCGGAGCAGCGAGAAGATTTAGTTTGCCTGCTGCAGGGCACAGAAGACGTAAAAATCGAAATCCCCAGTAAGTGGCTGGGGATAAGGATTTTACTGCCCAGATATTGGCGCCCTAAGGCGGCTGCCTATGCTGGCTTATGCTGGCACTAGCCCGACCCTCCATCAGAATATACCAATAAGGGCTGTAGGCTATAACCGGTGGCGCTGATCGAGCAGGGAGAACCTTATGGGATCATTGTACAGAAGTCAATCAGATGACTTGGGGGTGGCACTATTTTTCTCATGTTCTGATTGGTGGTTGATGTACATATATTCTCCTTTGCCACTGTTACACTTTATCACATGCCTGACAAAGCTGTCCTATGCGACTTTGAAACATTGCACTTGTCTTTGTAATATGATCTCTCTGCAATAAAAACCTTTGGACGGTGATTGTAGAACCTTGATGAATATATACACAACAAGGAACAAGACAATTTCCCATTAACTTTAAAAATCATCACGTGCTGATTTTTATTAAAACACTTGGTTGTGGTGTTGGAAACAGTTTTTTATTGTTCCATGTTTTTGTCATGAACATATAAATTACATTTCATCCTATTATTTTATGTTTCTTATTTAAAGCAGTTATATTCTCATATAGGCAGATCAATATTAAAAAAAGCAACAGTTGTTTTCTCAGCCTGGTATTTTTTTTCCATCAAATCAATAAATCTGTACAAGCTTCCCTATAAATGTCACCAGGGCGGTATTTTAAGTCTTGTATCTGAGCAGCAGCATGTTCCCATATGCATGTTACCATGACAGATGAAGACAATTCTGCATATGGGTGATTTGTCTATCCCCGCGGTTTGTGATGCCTGGTGTGTGCATTTTACCAGTTGATTTGTAAATCTCAAATACATCACTTCACCATATTAATCTCATTCATCATCAACTAATCTGCCTGGAAATAAAGATAGTGCCGATTATTAATCAAGGCCTCTGGCACCCGCTTCTGTACAGGACAACATGTTTCAACTGTCAGGTGTCATCCATCCTGGACTCTCTTCCCCAGAAATAAAGAAAATGAAATTGGACTAATAGGAAGCTCATTTCTGCCTTGATTAAAGGCCTGTGCTTTCTTTAGGCATTGCCTGTACAAGTCCTGACTTGTGAGATATTCAGTGTTCTTGTAATGTCATTCGGACAGAGTGCGGCTGTCTCCTTAGGTCATTCTTCTTCAGATTCACTTGTTTAACATGGAGTATAGGCTAGAAAATCCAGACTTCCTTTGGGGTGTTAATTAAGAGGAGCATCCAAAATTAATCAGCAAATTCACCAGGGCGAAGGGGAGCTGTCTGATGGCCTCCATATAAAAATGTGCTCCAAATGCGGAGAAATAAGCCTTCGGCTATGGTAAGACAAAACAAGTGCACAGACGGCAGCATGACACAAAAATTCATATACATATACGTTTTTACATTCATTTTTTTGTCAGCCTGTCACCTTCAATTATGAAGGATGATTTGTTATTTGGCAGATTTGAAAATTGTAAACGCTTGGCCATTTGAAATTCATCATATGCTCAATGTCTCCAAAACAGACTGACACAAGGATGTGGAGAAAGAGAAAGCAAGAATGAATGGAACTAAGTTAATGCAAAGTCATATATTGATTAGCTAGCAAAATCAGACTGTTATGTTATTGGCTATAAAATGTATTATTATTATTCGTTTAATAATAACACTGCCTTAATAATGCTGAAATTACATTTTGGCAACTAGTCCCAATTTTGTATTTTGTTTGGTTTTTATAATATTATTATTTTTATTTTTTCCTTTTTCTTATTGATTCAATTTATGATGTAGAGTGAGTCATTTGCATATACCTTTGGGCTAAAAATTACCTTTTTTTTTTTAACAAGAGCAACCGCAATGTTTATCCTAGCAAATAAACACAACCAATCTCTTCCATGCCTTCACCTACACAAATGGTAATCCTATTTTTTTGGTATTGCTTACATATAATGCTTAAGTTTGTTTTACAGTGTTTCAGCTTTGAATCCTGGCCCAAAAAGTTTAAATGCATAAACAATTAAATATCTTACCAGTGGCTTCTTTCAAGTAGTTCTTATGTTCGATGTTTTGAAAAAGTTGAACTGAATTTTAGTTTGCCCTTTTTGCTTCATAGTAAGTTTGGAGAGTTTGGGGGGGACCATGTTTTTGGTTGATTTTCGGAAAAGTAGTCCATGCAGTGTTGTTAATCTATGAACAGCTGTATTCTTCACAGTTCAAAGAGTCATAATGCGTGTTTAATTCATAGATTTAAATAGAAAAATGCCAGAAGAAAAACTGTTTAAATTCACTTACAAACAGTTTATGAGGCAGTTTAGGCACATCTCTGTATGCTTTCTACAAAATAGTAGAGACTGTCTGTTAGGCGCCAGCTTAAAAGAAGAGTGCAGAATGTGTAAAATCAAATATGAACTAAGCTTAAACAATGTTGTAAAGTTTATGGTTATAATGAATTGCTGATTGAATTTGTAGCACCTTAGTATATTTGTGAAAAAGATTTTGGGCAAAACACGTGGCAACATTTTTTTCCAACACCACCATCTGATCTTTCTAGGGAGAAATCATTCACTGGCTTTTATGACTGATCACTATAGTTTCCCCATTTCTGGGAGAAATGTTTATGTACATTTTTGAAAGTGTGGATTAGGAAATTCTTAGCAGTTTGATTGTATACGGGTGTCTAATTGCTATTTAAAGTGGTTGCAAAGGTTATATTTATTTGTTCTCCTAAAGTAATAAACATGTGATACATACCTGCTGTGTGCGATAGTGTTGCACAGTGTCCCCTTACCTTCTCTTCTGGTGTCCCTCAGTGGTGCTCTAGGCTCCTCCTCTTCTGCGTTCAAATTTAAAACAAGGCCCTTGCTATGGGAGGGCATGTGTAGGCTCGCTCCTGAGCTGCGGTGTGTGTGTCTATGGACATACATCCCCATCCCTTGCTCTCTCCTCATAGGCTTTGACTGACAGCAGCAGGAACCAATGGCTCCCACTACTGGCAAGTCTCCTGTGACAAGATGGGCGCAGTACTGAAACAGGTAGGTATTTGGGGTAGGGGTTTGGGGGGAACAGCAACATTTTTTTTTTTATCTTAATGCAGAGAATACATTAAGAAAAATAACATTTTGCCTTTGTAACCATTTTAATGTCTATGGCTAGCTTATTGATAAGTGGACCTAAAAAAATAAATAAAAATGACTTTCCCCCTTTTCACCTGGGGTCCAGTAATTGTTTTCATATGGTATACCTCATATAGGCAAAAAAAAAAAACTGTTTTTACATCCTGACCAGCCCTGGGTGCTGCAGTCTTTACTTTTGACGTGCTGATGTTTCATCCTGCAGACTCAGTAGGAGAAATCTGCATAAAAAATAGTGGCAGACTCCCTCTGGACCTTGGACATCCACCACACAGAATGCCGTTATTTTGCACATACAGTGTTGTGGGATGATAAAATAAACACAGAGGGAATTTATAAAGGCTGCACTGGACACACCGCCAACTATTTATTTATTGCTTGCCATCCTGACTCTGGAGCAACATTGAGCCATGATATTCAGGTTTATTTTTACCTGTAGCTTATGATTTATGCCTTTCCTTGATCATACGTTTGCAATACATAGGGCATGTGTGATTCTGCAGGTGATAGGGGTTTGTTCGATTGTGGATGTGTGTGTATATATACAGGGGGTCCCCGAGTTACGAACCTCCAACTTGCGAAAAACTCCTACTTAAGAACGGTGGGGGGCACCGGCGGGCACAGTGGAAAACAGCGGAAAACAGCGGAAAACGACCTTGGAAAACAGCGGAAAACAGTGGAAAACAGCGGAAAATATTGGAAAACGCTGTTATGCGTATGCACATCTGAATTATGAACAAATCCAACTTAGAAACAAAGAGGCAGTCCCTAACCTGTTCGCAACTCGGGGCAGGGACCCCCTGTATATATATATATATATATATATATATATATATATATATATATATATATATATATATATATATATATATATATATATATATAGTGTATATGTTCATAATGGAATTTGTCTGTCACCTTGGCAAAAGGGTCCTGCATTGCTCTGAAACACTGATCATTTTTTGCATTATAACCCCTTTAGAGCATTGAGGTTACTGGCAGTGTTCTGGCAATTTTTTTTATATGACCTATAATATGGTACCATCATTAGTTGAGCATCCCTCATCTTGTGGCAGAAAGGGTATGGTCTGCCGTATCACATCCGTGATCATCCGTGCCACATCAGTACTCATCCATGCCACATCAGTGCTCATCCGTGCCTCATCCTTGCCACATCAGTGCTCATCCATGCCACATCCATGCCACATCAGTGCTCATCCATGCCACATCAGTCCTCCTCCATGCCCCATCCATGCCACATCAATGCTCATCCGTCACACATCCATGCCACATCAGTGGTAATCCGTGCCACATCCATGCCACATCAGTGCTTATCTGTGCCGCATCTATGCCACATCAGTGCTTATCCATGTCACAGGCATGCCACACCAGTACTCATTGGTTCCACATTCATGCCACATCAGGGCTCATCCATGCCACATCCATGCCACATCAGTACTCATCCATGCCACACCCATGCATAATCCATGCAACATCAGTGCTCATCCGTGCCACATCCATGCCATATCAGTGCACATCATTGCCTCATCAGTACTCATCCATGCCACATCCATGCCACAACAGTACTCATCCACGCCACATCCATGCCACATCAGCACTCATCCATGCCTCATCCATGCCACATGTGTAAAAAAAAATGCATTTCATTTTCTTTCCACTATTTTCAAAAGCTTGTGGAAAAAAATGACATGTTTAAAAGACTCATTATGTATCATAGATTATGTGTTGGGTTGTTTGCTTTCCAAAATGGGTTAAGTTTTGGGCATCTCCATTGTCCTGGTGCTCCCGGGCCTTCAAAAATGCAAGAGGTAGACAAGAAATTAAATGTGCAATTTATGTCCCTCGAACACATGACAGTGCTTCCTGAATGTTGGAGCTCTGTATGTGGCTAGGCTGTAAAAAAGTCTCACACATGTGGTATCACCATACCTGTGAAGTGTAGCAGAATGTGTTTTGGGGTGTAGTTGCAAGAATGCATATGCCATGTGAGAGAAATAACCTGTTCAAATTTGAAAAAAATCTTCTTTTTGTAAAGAATTGTGGGAAAAAGTTACAACTTAAAAAAAAAACTCACCATGCCTCTTACTAAATACCTTTGAATGCCTACTTTCCAAAAAGGGGTCATTTGGGGGTTAAGTGGAGATAATGGTGTGACATCTATACTGATACGTCATTCAGTAAGTTTAAGATCCGCGAGGAGATCGAGGGGGCGAGTTGAGGAGTGGAGCGATAGATCTGGGTGTCATCGGCATAGAGCTGGTATTGGAAGCCATGTATATTGTATGTTTATATATACACAAAAAAAGTCTCCAAATATCTGGTGAAATTACTAGAAAAAATAGATACTGTATATTTCACTACATGAAATATGGTGTATTTACTAAAGACACATAGACTGAGGACCTTGTAAGTGCAGTTATTCCAGAGCTTAGTAAATGAGGGGGAGCTCTCCTGACGTCCATCATCCAATCATGTGTAAGCAAAAATGCATTTTTTTAAATTTTCCTTGCATGTGATTAGGTATTCTTTGTAAAATGTATTCTTTGTAAAAGCTTTACCTCATGTACTAAGCGCTGGAGCAACTTGCAGTCTATTTGCCTTAAGGCAAAACTGTAGGCACAACGTTTTTCTTCATTTTGGATAGAGTAAGGGAGGGTTATAACCCCTGTCAGTTTTTTTTTTTTTACCTCTGTGTCCCATTGGAAGTTTTCTCCTTTATTTCTTTTCTGGGAACAGGCAAAAATTTGGGATTTTCTTTTACTTTTATTTTTAATGATAAACAGGACAAATATAGAGAAGATGAATCTACATAATAGGGGTACAATCAACAATTAAAACCCAACAGGTGTTCTAATGCTTCACTCTATTCAAAATTAAAAAAAAGTTTTTCCTTTAGTTATACTTTAAGTAAATCAATGCCAATGATTTCCATATTTCCACATTTAGGTTTTCTATGCATTACTGTTGAGAGAACTGATCAAAAAAGGCAGAGACTACTCAAAATTGGCTATTATGTTTTTACATTCCTTAAATACTGCATGGCTGGACCACTACTTAATTACTGCATGCATTTAATTATTTATATCCTTCAGTGAATTGACTTTAACCCCTTTTCCTGCTGTATGTACTGACAGTTTTGAGGTTTTTTTTAGTTTTGTGGTGAATACTGCAAAATGGTTTAGTGAATTGACAGTTTCAGGATCAATTGCGATATTTAGGGAGAATGTGTCCGGACACCTAAATACCTCATGTGATCTGCTTTAGTGAATAGAGCCCATTGTCCTGCAAGGTTCGGTTCGCAGCAGAACATGCAAATAGGCAAAAAATTTGTTCGCCCCCTCTGATGCCCCCGGAGAAGTCATTGGGAAGTCTCCATGCATCAGAGGGTGACAGGGTCACCCGGGAATGTCACGGTGTGGCCCCGCCCTTAGTTATAAAAGAACTGTCAAAGCGAAGATGCGTCATATGGCAGGTGTATCCCATGGAGGCTAGTCAGTTTTTGGGCTACCCCAAAGCACCCTCCCCATGTTGAGGGCATTTGGCCTGGTACGGTTCAGGGAGGGTGCTCTCTCATCCCCCCTCTTTTCCTGCAGCCTGCCAGGTCGCATGCTCGGATAAGGGTCTGGTATGGATTTTTGGGGGACCCCCACGCCATTTTGGTACGGGGTTCCCCTTAATATCCATACCAGACCTGAAGGGCCTGGTATGGAATTTGGGGGGACCCCAACGTACTTTTTTTTTCTCATTTTGCTTCAGGGTTCCCCTAAATATTCATACCAGACCCAAAGGGCCTGGTAATGGACTATGGGGGAATCCCATGCCGTTTTTTTCAATTACTTTATGTGTATTGCCAGGAGCGACAATTCATTATAGCCGCGAGTACTTTTAAATGACTTTTTTCCTTTACAAATGTCATTTTGCTCTCGGACTATTCTAAACACGGGAAACATGCACCACTTTACAGGCATACTATAGACAACCCCCAGGTACGAAATTTAAAGGAATATTTCACTTTTATTGTTTCACTTTAAGCATTATTAAAATCACTGCTCCTGAAAAAACAGAAGTTTTAAAAACTTTTTTTGCATTGATACATGTCCCCTGGGGTAGGACCCAGGTCCCCAAATGCTTTTTTATGACAATACCATGCATATAAGCCTTAAAAATTAGCACTTTCTCTGATAGACTTTTAAAGGGTGTTCCGTGGCTTTCGAAATTTGCAGTGAACACCCCAAATTGTTCACTATTCGGCAAACACCAGATGTTCGAGTCACACTTAAGTTCGACTCGAACATCTCGCTCATCCCTACTGATGGATACAAACTCAGTTGGCAGTTGGTTTCTGGTATAACGCAGTGGCTAAACAATCATTCTCATCCTTAAATATCTGTAAATCTAGTAATAATATGCCTGTGTTATTATTATTCATGGTAAATTTTAGATTATAAGAATTATTATTTAAAATTGTCAAAAATTGTACTTCCTGTACTGATTCTGTCCGAACGATTATCAATTACCAACATAATGCATGGTAAAAATAGATGGTCAATGCATTATCAGACAAAATATCACACTCCCATCCCCTGTACCTGGAGGTAGTGGGAGCCAATCAACAAACTCCATGGCATTTTCTGTGAATGAGCCCTATTCCTGAAACCATAGGCCTACCTGGAAGCACCATAGGATTTTTATGTATTTTATATTTTTATTATGTAGGATATTGGAACCCATTGAAAATATGTATCCTGATCAATTAAAGAGGAAGTTTACTTCCTCTTTGTCTCCCTGCAAAATTAAAGCATAATGGGCTACTATGCATCGCATAGTAGCCCATTATGTGTCACTTACCTGACACAGGAGCCAGCAATGTCACGGCTGTCCCCTGTAGCACACCGGAGCAGCGATGATGTCACTCCGACGTATGCGCACGAGAGCCGCCACTAATGGCATTTCGCTGTTAGCGGCGGCATACTCAGTGCGCCTGTCTTTTTGTAAATATCTACTAAACTGTGTAGGTTTAGGAGATATTTCTTGGACCTACAGGTAAGCCTTAAGCCAAAGTAAGGGTTTACAACCGCTTTAAAGCATCAGCAAATGCCTCAGCCAAGTTTGATAAACTGGCAATCTTAGGACTGAGTTTGCCTGCTGGTGGCACTATGGTGCTCTGGGCTGTTTGCTGCAGTTCCAGGCATTTTCATGTTTATTGTTTTGCTGCGTACCCACGACTGTTTTTTCCGTCAGAATAAACTCTGACGATCTTTCCGACGGAGTCCCCGACGGAGTTCCGCTGAAATGGACTTGCCTACACATGATCACACCAAAGTCCGTTCGTCTAGATCAGTGATGGCGAACCTTGGCACCCCAGATGTTTTGGAACTACATTTCCCATGATGCTCATGCAATCTGAAGTGTAGTTAAGCATCATGGGAAATGTAGTTCCAAAACATCTGGAGCGTCAAGGTTTGCCATCACTGGTCTAGATGATCGTTTAGATGATCCGATGATGTACGACGGGACTAGAAAAGGAAATTCAATAGCCAGTAGCCAATAGCTGCCCTTGCGTTGTTTTTGGTCTGTCGGAATAGCATAGAGACGAACGGTTTTCCTGATAGGAATTGATTCCGTCGGAAAAAGATTTAAAACATGTTCTATTTGTAGGTCCATCAGAATTTTTTTTTTAAAAAGTCAGAAGAAGCCCACACACAATTGGAATATCCAATGAAATAATTCCATCAGACCTTTTCTGCCAGAAAGTCTGATCGTGTGTATGCGGCATTAGCTTGTGTGCAATTATTTTTCATTCCCTGTAAAGAAATCTCACTTTAAGGTTATACATACACAATCTGGTCCCAGTTTCCTTGTGTAGCTAGTTATCTGGTTATACCTGTGCTGCCTCCTGACAGCCAAACTTTAGAGGGGATAGGTTGATACCATTGACTATGTTCAGGGCATTACTACCCTTTTTTTTATTTAGCGCCTTTGTCATAACTACTATGTTTCTCTCCTTATAGGAAGGCTCTATAATGATATCAGGTTTATTCAAACTGACTTAAGCCCCGTACACACGAGAGGACTTATGTCCGACAGACTTCCGAAGGAGTTCTGCCGGAGTTCTGCCGGAGTTCCGACAGAGTTCTGACTGACTTTTCGACTGAGCAGACTTGGCCACACACAATCACGGAAAACTCAGACGGATTCGAACGTGATGACGTACGACTGGACTCGAATAAGGAAGTTCATAGCCAGTAGCCAATAGCTGCCCTAGCGTTGGTTTTAGTCCGTCTGAATAGCATACACACGAGCAAATTTTTCGGAGGGACCGGGTCCGGCGGAGTTCCGTCGGAAAAATTTGAAGCATGTTCCATTTTCTAAAGTCCGTCAGGCTTTTGCGAATCAAAAGTCCGTTGCAGCCCACACACGATCGAATAGTCTGACGGAATCATTCCGTCGGACTTTGGATGTTGAAAAGTCTGCTCGTGTGTACGCGGCATAAGGCAACCTAGGTAAGATTTTGATGCACTGGTTGTAAATCCATTATTTGATGTCCTTAACAGTTTGAGTAACTCCGCATTTGTTGAGAAAAAAAAACATTCCCCTCTAGGTGAGCTATGTATAGTGCAGGGATTTTAACAAACTTGCTGATTCCTACCTTTTATTGTTATGAAAATAGCTGTTTGTTTGTCTGTGTTCATTTTATAATTATCAATCAGCTGCTGCACTGGCAGGGCTCTAATGGAGAAAGTGGCACCCCTTTTGCATCCCTTTAGATGTGATTTCCCTTTGGGAGCATATTACCAAAAATTTTATTTTTGTTGCAGGGGATGTCCAAAATCTGATTTGTGCAGATCTGTGAAGTTGTGAAGATGTGAGAAGTGCAGACTTCTGGGAAAATCAGTGAGCCAGTCACACAAACAGGTAATCCAATTTTTGACGGTGGTTCTATACACCATCTGTGTACAAAAAGCCTCCAAATTACCACATTACTTTGCATTTTACAGAAAATTACAGTGCTGCAGATTGAAAAGGGAAGGAAATTTATTAACATTCAATTACAATATGTATTTTTTTTTTTTTACCACAAAAGTTTAGTTACCCTTTAAGTTTAAACAGATTACTTTTGCCAGGAGGGAATTGATTGGTAACATAACTTGCATTCATCGAGGTTCTCTCTTGGCTAGAATTATTCTCCTCAAGTAACAACATCAAATCCTGCAAGCTCTAAATTCTTCCATTAAAAAGTTTTTCATTTTTTCCTTCATCTCTTTTTCCTGTCTTGTTTTCTGTCTATCGTGATCAAAAATATATTTAAATGTTACATTTCTTGCTTATAAATATATATCCTTGATGGTTTCATATTTATCTAAATCCATGTTAGGGAAAAACCTTTTCCTAAGGCTAAAACTCATTGTTCACCTTAGGTAAGGCTGTAGGGAGTTAGATAACATTTAGTTCTACTATTAGCGGAAGAGTCAATTGTGTTGAAAGTATGGATGGCTGAAGAGGAGGCTGGGCTATGTATGCAGTCATTGCCCCTTGCATGCGACTGTCCTATGATTGATTTAATCCTAAAAAATTTGTAGGATTTAATGATATCATTGTTTGTGGTTGTGATTTACTGTGAGAAGGGGCTAAAGCTGATGCCTGATTGTGTTGCACATCAATAGCGTCTAATTGAGCGTTGTGATTATTAATTATTACTGTCAACACATACAGTAAAAGTTTGATAATCATTAATACAATTTGTGGTATTGGGGGCAATACAGAACGTATGATGTATTATTGAACTATTCTGATTAAAACTGTGTAAAAAAAAATGGTTCCCATTTATAAGTCTTCCTGTTAGTCTGTTCAGTGGTGCAGTTTCATACCATGTTAAATGCCTTACACTTACAAAGTCTTTATGGTTTTGTATATATGATAAAAAATAGTTTCAATGATTATGGAGCAATGTTTTTTTTCCACCGTGCAGTGGTGTTGGACAGCTTTGTCCAGGGGAATGTGCGTTCTCTTGGCATGGGTGGAGGAGTTGAGGAAGGAGGAGTCCAAATGCAAGTGTGGCCTCCCCCCACCCCCCTTGGAGTCCATTCCTTGTTGTGTTGTGGGTTCGGATATATGGCTGACCTTGGAATGTTACACTGTGCATGCGTGCTTTTACGCCTGCTCAGTAAGAGGTTGGGCCAGATGATATCACACGCTGGCTCATGTAATGGCGTATAGATCTTCCGATTGGAGTGGGGGCCCAATGCCAGGCTGATGATCTCTGTACTTACTGGGTGTTGAAGATGATTCTGGTTTATTGGTATGCACATGTAAGCTCTTTGCAACTAATGGTGGCCTTTGATGGTTAGCGGAGAACATGTTCTCTGCTGATCATCTGAGTTACATAAACTGCTAATGATTTGAGATGAGCTGCGATCGTCAGTTTCATAAATAGACACCTATGTTGCTGTTCAAAAATTAAGAAAACTTTAACTAAATACACTGTAGCAATCGATTTCTAAATGTCAGACCTAATACACACGGACGTTTTTACAGTGGCGTTTTTGAGTTTTTTTTGCAGCTTAAAAACGCCACTCCATGTTATTCAATGGCCTCATACACACCATCGCATTTTTGAGCTATAATGCCATGTACACACAATCGGACAACCCGCTGGACTTTGCAGCGGAGATACGCTGGACTTTCCGAACGAGCGGACCTGCCCACACACAACCAGACTTTGGCGGGAGTCCGCTGGACTTTTGAAATGAACAGAATTGCCCACACACGGAGAAAAGTCTGTGCGGCCCCCCACCTCAAAGCACAACCCATGTTGATGAGGACAAGGGCCTCTTCCCAACAACCCTGGCTGTTGGTTGGCGGGGTCTGCTTATCAGAATCCGGGAGCCCCCAGATTCTGGCCCCCTACCCTATGTGAATGAGTATGAGGTATGTGGTACCCCTACCCATTCACCTGGGGAAAAAAAGTGTACATAAAAAAACCACAACACAGGTTTTTAAAATACTTTATTAGACAGGTCTGGGGGTCTTCCCTTCTTCTGTCTTTGGGGGTCTTCTCGCCAGACTCCTCCACTATCTTCTGCTCTTTTGCTAGCTCTTTTACTAGCAAAGGAGCCCGGCTTTCTCCTTCGTCACCGCCGATGTCTGGGGGTCTTCTTCCGACTTCGGGGGTCTTGTCCCGCTCTTCGGTTCTTCTTTCCGGGCCTTTGTTCTCTTCTTCCAGCTCTTTAACCACTTGCTGACCGCCGCACGACGATATACGTCGACAGAATGGCACGGGCAGGCATATGGGCGTATATATACGTCCCTGCCTTGCCGCGGGTGGGGGGCCCGATCGGGCCCCCCCCGGTGCCTGCGGCGGTCGGTATTCGTTCGGGAGTGATCCGGGATGAGGGGGCGGCCATTCATTCATGGCCACCCCCACGCGATCGCTCCCGACGAATGGAAATGCTCCGTGACATCACTTCCTCTCCTGTAATGTAAACACAGGCAGAGGAAGTGATGTAATCTCTCCTCCGTGTCGGTATTTTTCGTTCCGGCACCAAGGAGAGAGGATCGGTGAGTTGCACCAACACGACACTACACAGTAGAACATGCCAGGCACACTCACACCCCCCCTTCACCCCCCGATCACCCCCCCAATTACCCCTGCCCCCCCAGTCACAGTGACACCAATTGCATTTTTTTTTTGCATTGGTGTCATTTGTGACTGTAATAACTGTTAGGGCAGTTAGGGTTAGCCACCTTTAGTTCTAATGTACCCCCCTAACCCCCCCCAATAAAGGTTTAACCCCGTGATCACCCCCCGTCGCCAGTGTCACTAAGGCTGGGTTCACATTGCAGTGGTTTATGAGAACGGATGTGATTCGCACCGCACTGCAGTGCAAATCACATCCGATCTCTGTGCGATTCGAGTTCAGCCATACAGATAGTATGGCTGAATTCGCGCCGCACCCGCCGCCAATTTCGCACGGGACCCTTTTTTTGGTCCGCAGCAGAATCGGATCGCATGGGTGTTCACACCATGCGATCCGAGTTTGCAGATCGCACTGCGATATGCGAACTGATCTGGGGGTGTCATTAACATTTCACTGACACTCCCAGCAGTTCGCATAGGGCAGTGTGAACTGCCGCCGGGAGGCATGCGATGCGGGAACCCGCCGCGGATTCGTGGCGTTCCCGCATCGCTCCAGTGTGAACTCAGCCTAATAAGCGATCGTTTTTCTGATCGCTGTATTAGTGTCACAGGTGACGCTAGTTAGGCAGGTAGGTATTTAGGTTCGCCGCAGCTTTTTATAGCGCCAGGGACCCCCATATACTACCGCATAAAGCCCCCTGATTGCCCCCTAGTTAACCCTTTCACCAGTGATCACCATATAACTGTTACAGGTGACGCTGGTTGGTTAGTTAATTTTTTATAGTTTCACGGCACCCGCCATTTATTACCTAATAAAGGTTTAACCCCCTGATCACCCGGCGGGTGTCATTTGTGACTGTAATAACTGTTAGGGCAGTTAGGGTTAGCCCCCTTTAGTTCTAAGGTACCCCCCTAACCCCCCCAATAAAGGTTTAACCCCGTGATCACCCCCCGTCGCCAGTGTCACTAAGGCTGGGTTCACATTGCAGCGGTTTATGAGAACGGATGTGATTCGCACCGCACTGCAGTGCAAATCACATCCGATCTCTGTGCGATTCGAGTTCAGCCATACAGATAGTATGGCTGAATTTGCGTCGCACCCGCCGCACCCGCCGCAAACTCGCACGGGACCCTTTTTTTGGTCCGCAGCAGAATCGGATCGCATGGGTGTTCACACCATGCAATCCGAGTTTGCAGATCGCACTGCGATATGCGAACTGATCTGGGGGTGTCATTAACATTTCACTGACACTCCCAGCAGTTCGCATAGGGCAGTGTGAACTGCCGCCGGGAGGCATGCGATGCGGGAACATGCCTCTTATCAATTTCCTTAGGGGGTCTACTTTCCAAAATGGGGTCATTTGGGGGGGTTTTGTACTGCCCTGCCATTTTAGCACCTCAAGAAATGAGATAGGCAGTCATAAACTAAAAGCTGCGTAAATTCCAGAAAACGTACCTTAGTTTGTAGATGTGACAACTTTTGCGCAAACCAATAAATATACAGTTATTGACTTTTTTTTTACCAAAGACATGTGGCTGAATACATTTTGGCCTAAATGTATGACTAAAATTGAGTTTATTGAATTTTTCTAATAACAAAAATTAGAAAATATCATTTTTTTTCAAAATTTGCGGTCTTTTTACGTTTATATCGCAAAAAATAAAAATCGCAGAGTCAGTCAAATACCTTTAAAAGAAAGCTCTATTTGTGGAAAAAAAAGGACGCAAATTTTGTTTGGGTACAACATTGCATGACCGCGCAATTACCAGTTAAAGCAGCACAGTGCCAAATTGTAAAAAGACCTCTGGTCATTGACCAGCAAAATGGTCCGGTCTGAAAGTGGTTAACTAGCGTTGACCCGGTCTTCTGTCGCCGTCGCCATCTTCTTCTGCTTCTTCTTCCGATGTTGACACAACGCTTTCTCCGACCATAATGCTGGGGACGCGTTGTCACATAGGGTAGGGGGCTGGAATCTGGGGGCCCCCTTATTAAAGGGGGCTCCCGGATTCTGATAAGCTCCCCGCCCGCAGACCCAGACAATCAACAGCCAGGGTTGTCGGAAAGAGGCATTGGCCTCATCAACATGGGGACAATGTTCTTTGGGGTAGGGGGCCCATGTTGAGGGCACGCAGCCTGGTATGGCTCAGGAGGGGGGACACGTTCAAAACTCCCTATGGGAGCCCATTGATTTGAATAGAAGTCGCACCAGAAGTCGAATCAAGATGGTATGGTCCGGGGGGGGTGCACCCCCATTTCCTGACCTGCCAGGCTGCATGCTTGGATAAGGGTCTGGTATGGATCTTGGGGGCCCCCATGCCATTTTTTTAGGGCCTTGGGGTTCTTCTTAAGATCCATACCAGACTGAAGGG
Source organism: Lithobates pipiens (assembly GCF_037356315.1). NCBI lineage: Eukaryota > Metazoa > Chordata > Amphibia > Anura > Ranidae > Lithobates > Lithobates pipiens. Next base: position 437,937,619 of record NW_027507748.1, read on the forward strand.
TCTGGTATCATCTTGGGGGGAAACCTCACGCAAAAATTTGTAAAAAAATTTGGTGGGTTTCCCCTTCAAGATTCTCAGCAGACAAGTCACACTGCAAGCCCAATCATCTTGATCCGACTCGTGGTGTGACTTCTGTTCAAATCAATGGGCTCCCATAGGGAACCAATGATTTTGAAAAGAAGCACAGAAACGTGGCTGAAAGCTAGTGTGGCTAAATGCGCATTGACGCCAATGCAAAACACAGATAAAATCAAATTTTTAATGCTGTTTTTTTCCTGGCGTCGGTACTAGCTTTACAGCTCCTTTTTTTAAATGTCCGTGTGTATGAAGCCTTAAAGTGACAATAGTATAGTTATCTTTAAAGTCCACGCTATCTCAGATTTGCTTCATGGCTTGCTTCACGGATCAAAATAGATTTCTAGATGTTTTTTTTTTTTTTCATTTTGTATGTCTGCCATTCATTTCCATCCAGGTTTGTATTAAATGGTTTGTTGAGTATTTGAACGTTTATTAGACAGAATAATAATTTTACTTTAAAACCTTAAAGTGGACACATGGTCTGTTTATTAGCTTTATTAAAAAGTAGCTTGCTAGTGTTAAATGGCCCTGTTCATTGGATGTCAGGCTGTATATGCTGTATATTTTCATAAGAATTAACAAAGCTAAGTAAACATTTACACAAAAGCACAGAATACAATAGTTTCTATAAAATTGGAAAATAAATAAATAAAACAGTAAAATACTGTTCATATGTGTACATAAAAGGCAGTTATATGAGTTTGAAGGCAAATAATTGTAGAGTATGTGCTATTTAGGCAGCTCTGGAATGCAAATATCTCATAGTATAGGTTAAAATTAATGTTTAACCTCCATCTGTCACTGTCTTGACACTGTTAAAAAATATGATGCTAGCAAAACATAAACATAAGGATGACGAATTGTCACACATGATTAATGAGTTTCTTAAAGTCTACTTCATGTGTGTATATTTTTACAACATGTATTTTTAGGTCATATGTAAGCAGCTGGGAGTAAACTTGCTAAATTCATTTGTACAGAAAAATCCTGGCCTATGTATAGGGAATAGGTGCTTTACAATATATAGTAGAGATCAAACGTAGAATACTCAAGGGATCACTCAAAGGTGCATTTCAGGATTCCCAGACCACTTGTATTTGGCAATGAAGCAAGTAGATAACAGAAGATGTTTATACAGAGGGGATATTTTAACATGATACAAGAACAAATTTCAAGTCCCTAGGGCTATTTGCCACACAGCTATTTCTTCACTCTTATGCCGTGTACACACGATTGGAATTATGGTCGGTTAAATGTCTGATGGTTTTCCCGATGGAATTCTGACGGAATTCTGCTCAAGCTGTCTTGCATACACACGGTCACACCAAATTCCGGTCACCAAGAATGCGGTGACATACAACACTTATGACGGGACTAGAAAAAGGAAGTTCAATACCTAGTAGCCAATAGCTTCAATCTCATAGTTGAATCTGAGCATGCGTGTGTTTTTGCATGTCGGAATTGCATACACAAGATCGGAATGTCCGATAGCAAGTTTTTCCATCGGGAAAATTGAGAACATGCTGTCAAATTTTTGCTGGCGGGAATTCGGCCAGCTAAGTTCCGATGGAGCATACACACGGTCGCATTTTCCGATGAAAAGCACTCATCTGTCTTTTGCTGGCCGAAATTCCGATCGTGTGTACGTGGCATACATAATCCAGAGAAAACTGCTTCCATCCATATCAAACTGATTCTCCTGGTTTGTTGCTCAGACACCCAGTCTTTATAAACAGTTGCTCGAGGTCTTATTCACTATTTTGTCCAATCCAGGCACAGATTGGCTTGGACATGCACTTCCATCTTGTCCTCCTCAAATGCTGTAGCTACAGTGACTTACACATGAGCCATAATTTAGTGCAGCCTCCTCTATTTCTGGGCCAACCCCTGTCCTTTATTCACTTCATCACATTTTACTACCTGTTCTGAGCTGTTAGAAACATTTTCTCTGTCAAAACTGCCAAACTGTTCTAGTGGCACTTATATTTACTTTGAGACAGCCAGTGATTAAAGTGAAACTAAACAATGATTTAACCACTTGACCACTGGGCACTTAAACCCCCTTCCTAACCAGACCAATTTTCAGCTTTCGGTGCTTTCACACTTTGAATGACAATTACTCAGTCATGCAGGGCCGCTGATAGAAATCATGGGGCCCCGTACAGCCTACCTGATGGGGCCCCCTTCAGCTCCACCCTGGCCCCGCCCCTGGTCCCTCCTTCAGCCCCACCCCTGGTCACACCCATTGCCCCTCCCCAGACCCCGCCTTGAAACAATTGGCGGGGTATGTATTGCAGAGTATTGGCGGGGTATGTATTGCAGAGTATTGGCGGGGTATGTATTGCAGAGTATTGGCAGGGTAAGTATTGCAGAGTATTGGCAGGGTATTGGTATATACCTCTGCATCCTTCAATATATTTTTGTCACTACTGTGTACCCCCCTCTCCACAACTGCACCTCTGGACCCCTTTAAATTACACAGCACCCTGCACCTCTGGACCCCTTTACCTTACACAGCACCCTGCACCTCTGGACCCCTTTACATTACACAGCGCCCTGCACCTCTGGACCCCTTTACATTACACAGTACCTTGCGCCTAAGGACCTCTTTACATTACACAGCACCCTGCCCCTCTGGACCCCTTTACATTACACAGGACCTTGCGCCTAAGGACCTCTTTACATTACACAGCACCCTGCACCTCTGGACCCCTTTACATTACACAGGACCTTGTGCCTAAGGACCTCTTTACATTACACAGCACCCTGCACCTCTGGACCCCTTTACATTACACAGGACCTTGCGCCTAAGGACCTCTTTACATTACACAGCACCCTGCACCTCTGGACCCCTTTACATTACACAGGACCTTGCACCTAAGGACCTCTTTACATTACACAGCAGCCTGCACCTCTGGACCCCTTTACATTACACAGGACCTTGCACCTAAGGACCTCTTTACATTACACAGCCCCCACATCTCTGGACCCCTTTACATTACACAGCAGCCTGCACCTCTGGACCCCTTTACATTACACAGCTCTTGTACCTCTGGACCCCTTTACATAACACAGCACCCTGAACCTCCTGACCCCTTTACATTACACAGCCCTTGTACCTCTGGGCCCCTTTACATTACACAACACCCTGAACCTCTGGACCCCTTTACATTACACAGCCCTTGTACCTCTGGACCCCTTTACATTACACAGCACCCTGCACCTCTGCACCCCTTTACATTACACAGCCCCTCACAGCTCTGGACCTCCTGCATGTTACACAGACCCCCTACAGTGCAGAACCCCCTCCCTACCATACAGACCCCCATCTACAGTGTAAACCCCCCTACAGTACAGAATCCTCCCCTACAGTGCAGACCCTCCTACAGTACAGGCCCCTCCACCCTACAGCGCAGACCCCCCTACAGTACAGACTCCCCTACAGTACAGACTCCCCTACAGTGCAGAATCCTCACCTACAGTACAGATCCCCCTACAGTGCCGAATCTTCCCCTACAGTACAGACCCCTCCCCCTACAGTGCAGATCCCCCTACAGTGCAGGACCCCTTCTACAGTGCAGGACCCCCCCTACAGTGCAGGACCCACCCTACAGTGCAGGACCCCCTACAGTGCACAGACCCCCCACAGTTAAGAACCCCCCTACAGTGCACATACTCCCCTAAGGACCCATAATGTACCTTGATCCCAAGGCAGCGGCATTGTAGGGGGGAGGTGCGAGCAGCACCCGAGTGGAGTGACACCTGTTGGCTCAGTGATCCGGGACCCGGCGCAATAATCCCCTTCTCTCTGTGGTCGTGTGACTCACGTCGCGCCGTTCTGATCAGTCTCGGCAGTGGCTGTGACTCACAGCCGAGCAGAGTGAAGCCGCCTCCCCCTCCTCCTTTATGTCTACACAGTGCTGTGCATGCAGGAGGGGGAGGCAGCTTCACTCTGCTCGGCTGTGAGTGACAGCCGCTGCCGAGACTGATCAGAACGGCCGCGCGACGCGACTACAGAGAGAAGGGGATTATTGCGTCGGGTCCCGGATCACTGAGCCAGCAGATGTCACTCCACCCGGGTGCTGCTTGCACCTCCCCCTGCAATGCCGCCCACTGCCAGTGCCTCGGGCTCTCTCTGTGTGTGCTGCGAATCCGAGGCACGGCGCTGTCTCCTCTTCAGTTGCGGAGGGGGGCGCTCGGGGGGGGGGGGGGGGGTTGGTTGTAGGGCACTGATCGGTGGAGGAGGAACTTTTTTTTTTATACATAAAATTTTGAAGTTCAGGTTGCCCGGGCCCCCCTGCTGGTCAGGCCCGGTACAGCAGGGCCAGTTGTACTGGCCTATCAGCGGCCCTGCAGTCATGCAACACTGTAGCCATATGAAATGTTTGTCCTTTTTTTTCACACAAATAGAAATTTCTTTTGGTGGTATTTAACCTCCCTGGTGGTATGATTATTTCAGATTTTTGATGCTGAAAGCGGTACAATTATTTTGCATGGAAATTTGGTGTTTTATATTGCAGGCCTGTAATTCTTAGGAATAACTCACTTAAATCTGTCCAAACCAGAGTCTAGTAGACATCCTGGGTATGATAAAGTTTGAAAAACAAAATCATAAATTAAAATATAATAAATAACTATAAATAATTATAACAAATAATAATATAATAATAATAAAAAATATTCAATAATGTAATCTAATCAAAAACACTGACATTTGCTCAGTTGCAGAATTGTCACTGTCATTACTTTTCAGTATATGATGACGGATTTCCCCACAAATCGTTATCGCTCAATTCTGCAAGTGATTCTAATTTATTATCGCTGTTTTCTAGCTGGTCTAAAACTACTTTTGATGTAAAGGGACAGTTTTGGTTGCTATGGACAATCTCCAGTTTCCAGGCAGAAAGAACAGTTTTTATAATATACAACTACATGCAGGGCACTGGACAGACCACTAGGGAAAAAAGGGATGTAAAATAATTTCATACAGCAATGTAATCTGTAAGATTACATTATACTGTATGTAATGTGTGTGTTTTACTTTTTGAATTTGGCGCCGTTCTCCCTCCCCGTGCATCGCAACACCCGTGGGGAACGGAGCTCGGCTCTGTGATAGTTTGAGCGGAGGACGAACTGCTCACACAGCGGGGGGACATCGCTGGATCCAGGGGATAAGGTAAACACACTCTTCCTGGATCCTGCGATTCGATCCCGAGTCTGGCTCAGGATTACCACCTTTGGTTCTGAAATTCCATCCAGAGCCAGACTCGGGTATACCGCCAGGGAGGTTAATCACTGCTGTTTTTTTATTTTTTGCGCTATAAATCAAAAAAGACAGAAAATTTGGTAAAAATAAAAAAATTATTTGTTTCTATTAAAATTTATTGCAGAGTATTGGCGAGTATTGGCAGAGTATTGGCAGGTATTGGCAGAGTATTAGCGAGCATTGGCAGAGTATTGCAGAGTATTTCAGAGTATTTCAGAGTATTGCAGTGTTGCAGAGTATTGGTAGAGTATTGCACAGTGTTGCAGAGTATTGGCAGAGTATTTTATAGTGTTGCAGAGTGTTGGCAGAGTATTGCACAGTATGGGCAGAGTACTGCAGAGTATTGTCACAGAGCAGCGCTGCAGGCACTACACACAGTCCACAGCTCTGCTGCAATCTCTTCCCCTCTCCCCTCACACTGTACCGAGGGGAGGGAGGAACCGGCGTCATGTCATGTTTGTTTACAAGTGATCGCTCCGTCATTTGACGAAGCGATCACATGGTAAACACCCGCTACCAGCGCAATCTGTGATGTAACGGGTCTGCCGATCCATGGACGCCCTCCCAGAATAAGCTGACCATGCTGTAGCCGTCTTTCGGCTATGGCCCGGTCAGCAAAGTGGTTAAAAAAAAAATCTATTAAATTATTTTTAATTCAGAAAAGTAAAACAAAAATCTATTTAAGTATTCTTAAAAGAGAAGTATTTTGCTTTGGGTTTTTTTTTGATTCATACTTACCTATATGAATGCAGCATCAGACCGATGCTAGAGCTGTCCCCCCGGCATCTCTGCACTGAGATGCGAGCCACCAAACATCGCTGTTTTCACAGATTGCTGAGAGGAGAGCTGCTGACTGTCAGTTAGCGTCTCTCCTCTCTGCTTCTCCACACTCATTGGAGTGCTGAGCTGTGGAGGGGTGGGGCTGTCCGTCTCATCGTCTCAGCAGCTTGCTGAGACTGCCATCAATGAAGGCAGCTGGTGGATCCAGACTTTGGAAGTCGGGATGACGCGCTGCCTCAACTGATGGCAGTGACACCAGCATAGAACGGACTTCAGACCGCTCCCTGCTGAAAACAGGTCACAGGAGTGCAAAGTGCTAAAAAGCTCAGACTGGACTTCTCCTTTAATTCGGAAACATATCTTGTATTGCTCCCAACCTCATCCTGATCTTCAAATTCCTTTTTTTTTAAACTGGTGCTGTGATTTAACTTTCTGTTTGTTCTCCATGGTTCCACTGCATGTAGGAACATAGCCATCCTCTCTTGCTCGCTTCCAGATGGGGAAAAGGAGATGCAGAACATTTATGTAGTATTAACCCCTCTGTGCTTTTTAGCTTAAAGCCCCATGTCTTCAGATTTACCAAAACCATGTAGTAGCCTGATTGCATACAAATTGAAACTCCTAAGGTTTGACCTCATATTATATGGTTTTGGTAAATCTGAAGGAAAAAATCAGCAGAAAATCTGATAGTGTGTATGGGGCTTTTCACATTAAGCACAATAAAATAGCATTCACCAGCAAACTAGAATGCATATCCCAGTGCATGCAATTTACATAGTTCAATGCTGCTGACTCCTGCTCTCTCAGTGGGGCTTCCATGACATTCTGATTCTCACAGGAGAGCATTAACAGTGGACAGTGCAATATTTAGACAGTTTGTTAGCTTGGAGACATGAGGGGAGCAGGGGAGTTCCTTGCCATCCTAGGGTATGGGCTGTGTGTTTCTTGTGATGCACATAGCATAGTGAGGCATAACTCTAGTCCCAAGCAAAGGTGGCTCCATAGGACACTGCAAGAGAAAGGAGCCACCCTAAAACAGCAAACCTAGGACAGCAGTCATGGTACCAGCGTATCCTGGAACATAGGCAAGGATGCAGAAGGCTGACAGAAGGTTTGTTAGACTGGTATTAACAAATAGGCAGATGGCCTTGGCCCAATTCAGATCTGAAGTCACAATGCAAGTTACATGTAGATCAGTTAATTGCTTGCTTGAAGCAGGTATTTGACCAAGGTCACATTTCAGTATTTATCTCTAATACTAAACCACTGCAAAGAATAGATGACCTAGTGTAGGGTGCAAATTAATTAAACAACAGAGTGTACATTGTGCTTCTGTTTTAGCCTAGTGACCATAAACAAAATGATTAGCGAAGATGATAAGAGCAGGCCGACCTATCAGTGATTTTAATATGTCATGCACTGATTAGGTTTGGATTGATGGTTTGTAAAGACTTTGGTTTTGAGACCCTTGGCCATGGTGATTTTTTTTTTTTTTTTTTTTTTACAGTAAACCAGAACTACACTTATACGAATATACAAAATGATGTAGATGTTTATATGAAACAAACAAGTATGCAATTAGATCATTTAGACTATTACCAAATAGTGATGTCACAAGGAAACTTGGGGAGACACCTCCCTGGACTTTCAAACATGTATACAATTACTGTAGTGTCAGTCAGAATCTGTGCTCCCTCTTCTGGAATTCATGTAGAGGAGTAAGCCTGCCAGGGATTATTTTTTGATACCTTGAAACTGGAAGGTAAATATTAGTTACATTTACAATCCTAAAAAGTGTTTTTTTTATGTGTGGCTTGTTTGCAGATAGGTGGCACATTCATCCTCCTTACTGGCACCCACAATTGAGCAGAGCAGGTGCTGAATAACCTGGTGCAATTTAGCATCAGACACCTTTTTTTTTTTGGAAACCTTTCTCAAAGCACCCCTAATTGATGAATGGCATGTGAGGTGGTTTCAACATGGCAAGGAGCTACTTGGGATTGGGGACAGGGATTCACGCCAGCATACCTGCATTCTTTTGCTGGTTATTTGTGGAAGGCAGGCATGTACTGGCCATTGGGACTACCGGGAGTTTCCCGGTGGGCCGATGGCTCAGTGGGCCACTCTGATGTAAAGGGGCTGGTGATGAGCCACTCTGATGTAAGGGGGTGCTGATGGGACACTCTGATGTAAGGGGGCTGGTAATGGGACACTCTGATCTAAGGGGGCTGACGATGGGACACTCTGATGTAAGGGGGCTGGCGATGGGACACTCTGATGTAAGGGGGCTGGCGATGGGACACTCTGATGTAAGGGGGCTGGCGATGGGACACTCTGATGTAAGGGAGTGCTGATGGGACACTCAAAATGTAAGTGGGCCGGTCTGGATGAAGTCCAGGGCCAAATTTCTGTCCCAGTCCAGCCCTGGTGGAAGGTATAATATGCTGTTTTTTTTTCTTTCTTTTTTTTTTACATAAAAAACAGTAAACTCCACTAGTGCTGAAATCATCATCATTAGTTACATAGTTACATAGTTAATATGGTTGAAAGAAAGACACAAGTCCATCCAGTTCAACCAACACAGCATTTCAGCACTATGGAGAGCTCATGACAACACATTTGGGCACCTATTTAAAGTTTACTTCTACTTTTGCAGTCAAATGACAAAACCTCACCATATGTTTATGTGTTTTCATTCACATAATGTGCCTTTTCTAATATGTCTTACCTTTAGATTTTTCTTTGGAGCAAGCCTTTGGGCAGACTGATTGCTAATCTAAACTATTTTAAAGCGAGTCTGTCCCCAGACAAAGACTGCCCCCAGACAAAATGTACAATTGATAATGAAATCTGCCAGCACAGTACAGACAGGATTAGTTATGGTAAATCTCCTGGTGAGTGGACATTAACACAATCCACGAAACGCGTTGCATTCCACAGATGCTACACAATTTGTTGTTTCATACATCAATGTTTCTCAACTCCAGTCCTCAAGGCACCCTAACAGGTCATGTTTTAAGGATTTCCCTTGAAACGGCTGTGGTAATCACTAAGGCAGTGAAACTGATTAAACCACCTGTGCAAAATAATGGAAATCCTAAAAACATGACCTGTTGGAGCGCCTTGAGGACTGGAGTTGAGAAACACTGTCATACATCATCATATACTTTAGTATGAAATCCCATGAAAATGCCTTGCTATACTGTACATGCATTTTCTCAACTGTATATGTATTTTTTATGTTTTTATTGTGGATGGATGTATAATTATTTTTTGCAATGCATTTCTACCTATTTCTGAAAGTCATAATAAAATGATCTTATATTACCCTGTGACCCACCTCATTTAAACCATGACCACTTTTCTGTTTTTATTTAGTTATGGTACAAATTAACTCCCGAGTCATCAATAACATCTCATAGCAGTGGAAGCAATTGTAGACTTCTCTGACTAGAGCAAGTAGAATGCAAGCTGTCATTTTTAAATATATATTTTTTAAGTAATGCTATGCAAATGAAACATGTAACAAATGTAAAGTATGTATAATCCCAATATGGCTGCAAATGTAGAGACAGTTTAAAGTGTAAAGTATACACTTTAAAGCAATTTTTACAGTTGGTTGTTTACCAGTTATCTTATTCACCTGGTGCATATTGACCCTATTAAAATAGGATGAATATGATTATGGAATGTCAGATAAAAGCAAAATGGCATAATTTTCCAAAAAGATTTAATGCTCAGAAAATCCTTTATAAAAATATCCCTTGCTGACTTTAGTTGAATTGAATCTAAATTTCTGTGCTCCCAGGTTGAGTGTTCAGCAAACAAGATACAGGCCACAACCAGAAATGTTTATAATAGCAGTCAGTTGGGTATACTGTATGAACAGCTTTTGTGATCTATTTATAAAAATGAAGGATCACTAATTGATAGATTAAATCAATATAAATTGAAAGTGTAAAGTGAAACTAAATATAAGGAAAGTGAATAGTTAGTATACAGCACACACGTTTCTGGGTGAATCTGAGATAAATGTGCAGCGAATTCCAATAAATAGCACAGGTATAATTCACAAAGAATATTTTTTGTCTATTGTTTTTCATCTACCAAAGTATATGAGAAGACAAGTAAATACTCCTATGTGAGATGTTCACATCTTTTGATGATGGGAATAATATGAAGAGCTGATAACAATGAAGGCAAAAAACACTCATTGCCTCTGCCACCTATAGGAATAAGCCTACTAAAACGAATGTTCCTCTATAGAGATGGACGAACTTCCGATGGGACATTTCGTGAACCACAAAGGCGGCCGAAAGTTCGCGAACCACAAAGTTTGCGACGGGCCCCATTGACTTCAATGGCAGGTGAACTTTAAAAACCTACAGGTCATATTTCCAGCCACAAAATAATTTCTATCTGTGCACACATAGTCCCACCACATGGCTACTAACACATGTATGGAGTGAATCTGGGATCGACAACTACAAGCATTCTTTTTTTATATGTGAAATTTTGACAATTCAGGACTCAGGAGCGCATGAAGGCAATGGAGGAGAGGAAAGGTCAGGGTAGGCTATGACGAGGGTGCAGGAGATGATCACCAGCACCGTGATAAAGAGCACTGACACCAGAACCGTGATATAGAGCACTGACACCAGCACCGTTTGGAAAGGAGATTTGGGGAAAAATAAAGTGTGCTAATTGAACAGGAAGGGGCATGGGTGTCTGAGCTGGGAGGGGGAAGACAGTCCTGTCAAGGATGGCGATTTGAAGGTGGAACTCTGCAACCTGCACCGACCTAAATTCTGCCCCCTGCACCCACCTAAACTCTGCACCTTGCACCCACGTGAACTCTGCACATAGCACCCACCTGAACTCTGCACCTAGCACCCACTTGAAATCTGCACCCTGCACCCACCTGAACTCTGCACCTAGTACCCACCTGAACTCTGCACCCACCTGAACTCTGCACCTAGAACCTACCTTAACTCTGCACCCTGCACCCACCTGAACTCAGCACCCTATACTCACCTGAACTCTGCACCTAGCACCCACCTGAACTCTGCACCCTGCACCCACCTGGACTCTGCACCCTGTACCCACCTAACATTGCACCCACCTGAATCCGAAGCGCCACAGAGTGTTGGCAGTACTGAACTTTACCAATTTGATGATATTGCCAAAACCACACTGTTGTAGGAGAATGAATTAAAGCCAATTGTGGTCAAAACTGCTCATCTCTGTACTAAAGTAATGAACCTTGTGAAAATGATACCATTGCATAAAACAATATCTGTTTATACAACTGTTATTCCCTTTGAATATCCAGTATTGATGATGGATACATTTATCAACAGAAACCAGGCTTCTGTATTTAGAAGTGACATCACTCCTTTCTGGGCTCTGCTCTGAACCCCAGGGAGCAGCAGGGGTACTACTAATTGATGTACCGATTCTCTCTCCTTAATGGCCTTCCCTTAAGCAGGCTATCCCCCCTTCAGTCTATTACGAATTCTGCTGCTAGACTAATATGCCTCACTAACCGATCCATGACTGCTGCTCCTCTCTGTCAATCCCTTTACTGGCTCCCCCTACTCCACCCCATAAAATTCAAAATGCTAACCATAACATACAAGGCCATTCACAACATCGCCTCCATCTACATCACCAAACTCATCTGAAGATATTGCCCAAATCGTCCCCTCTGCTCCTCCAGGGACCTCCTGCTCTCTAGCTCCCTTGTTACCTCCTCCCATGCTTGCCTTCAAGACTTCTCCAGAGCCTCTCCCATCCTCTCCCACCCTCTGGAACTCCCTGCCAGCCCCTACCCTTTAGGAGATCCCTGAAAACTCATTTATTCAGGGAAGCCTATCCCACACCCACCGAACTGTCCCCGAGCCACCCCCATCAAATCATTCTCTGCAGCTACTACCTTTTGTACCACCCCCTCCCTTTAGAATATAAGCTCTACGAGCAGGTCCCTCCTGTACCTTTTGTATTGAACTGTACTGTAATTGTGTTGTTCCCCCTATACAATGTAAAGCGCTTTGTAAACTGTTGGTGCTATATAAATTGTGTATAATAATAATAATAATAGTGATATAATAATCAACAAAGCCATGTGATCACCATTTCAGTGCTGACATGGTAATTACGTGGCTTTGTTTGAAAATTAAGCATTAGGATTAACATGAAAGAGGAGCTCCAGTCACCCCCCAAAAAATGTTAAGTCAGCAGCTACGAATACTGTAGTTGCTGACTTTTAATATAAGGACACTTATCTGTTCAGGAATCTGATGTCCTCACCTGAGCCAATTCTTCAATCAGCTTTTGGTGCAGGCATCGGCATCTTAGGTAAGGGAAACCAGCAGTAAGGAGTCTGTCTTCACAGCCAGTTTCCTATTGCACATGAGTGCAGTCTTCTGGAACATGTAATGTGTCTAGAGGGCAGCAGGGGAAAGGAGGAGGGGCTGAATACCGCCACAGAAATCTGTCAAAACCAGGTACCTTCTTTCCCCCAAATATGACAGTGGATGGGGGGGGGGATGCAAACAAGTGGAAACTTCCCTTTTTAGTGATAGATTTTCCTTTCTTTATCAAAAACGCTTTGTGTTTTTTTAATTACATTTTGTCTAAGCAGTCCACAAATTTAAGACTAAATTTTGACAAAATTTATGAAAAGGTAACTTTAGTAATTTTGCTACAAAATCAAGATTGGCAAAACCAATCATCCTATTTCAGTTTAGCTTCTCTGTTAGTGACCCAAAACACATATATGGATCAAAAGCTTTGACTTTACTTTAATTTTAATAGCTGCATGCCAGCCCAAGTACAGTGATTTAAGTGAAAGCATTGACAAACTTTACATCTTATGTGTAATGCATAAAAAAAATTTGGATTATAAAGTGATTAAATTGTCAAAACCACCCTAAATAAAAAATATTTTTATACTAGCTACTAGGAACTGATGGACCTATCCTTGCTGACTAAATTCCCTGGGAATATAGTTTTTACTGCACTGCAGATTTTATAATATACCTGACAATATATTTTGGATTTTTTTTTTAGCGTAGGTATATGAAAAAGCAACAGTAAAAACACATAAACCACTGTAGTGAAGTGCTGATTTACTCATCATTCTCAGATGCAGCTGCAGGCCCCCTCAATATCCTTTCCCATAACTCCCTGTGTTCTTGAACATACCCAGGGAAGATGCTTCCCTTTATCAGAAGCTCAGAAAGGCCACACCTAATGAGGCAGAGGTAGCTGAGCAAGTGATCTGTAGCCAGGTGAGAGGCCCTCCTCTGTCAGAGTCAGCACATGAACACCAGGACAGGAGCCTAATATTACATAACTTCTCCAAAACACCCTGGTGCTCTGGGGATCCCCCTCTCTGATTGTTACCATAGTACTCCAGTTCTAGTAGGTTGGCCCCTCTTTGTCGACTGACCTAAGATCCCTTCAACTGTTTGCCTGGGCTACCAGAGTACCCTGGACTTCACTGAGAGGGATGTTGTTTATGAGGATAAACACAAGTAGATGTTCATGTTCTGAACTGCTTTACTGAAGTAGTGATTCTCAGCTTGGCTCTCTGTTTTATAGAGTCTTAAAGAGATTGTACAATGCAACCACATGTTACCCTGATTGAAGCATATAGACATTGCTGTGAGGAGTCCATGTCTGTGCTTCTTTTAATAATCAGTTTTGTGTTATTCTGCAGTGTGTGCATGCTCTTTGCCCTTCTGAACTTTTTTTGAGTTATTGATTCTGTTTATTAAACTGAATATTACAGTTACTCTGTGCCTGTGTCATGTACCTGATCGGAGGCTGCGGTGATGAGAGAGCTTTCCTTGCGGCTGAGAGCAGAGCAACCCTGAAGGTGGAGAGTGCTGAGCCCAAAGAAGCACATGGCAGGTTAGCAGCTGTAGAGTTGCATGTGGATCAGAGAAGATGAGGCACCAGAAGGAGAGCTGACCATGCAGTGGTGTCAGCAAGGCAGAAGACACTTTAGGTGAGCAGGTGAAGTCTTGACTGTGCAGAGATACCAGTAAGACAGGTGTCACTCTAGATGAACAATAAAAATCCTTACCACATAACCAGGGAGTAGCTGAATACTCTAATTTTCCTTAAAGTGGAGTTCCACCCAAAAGTTTAAACTTACGCTCATTTGTCTCCTCTCCCCCTCCGGTGCCACAATTGGTACCTTTCAGGATGAGGGGGGACAGGATACCTGTCTTTGACAGGAAATCTTTTTCCACTTCCGGGAGTCTGGGCCACGGCCCATGACATCACCACAGGGCTCCCTCCTCCTCCCTCCTCCTCTCCCTGTTACCAGACAAGTAGCAAATAGGGGCGGGCCTCACGCATGCGCAGTAGGGTACCCTTACCCGCAATGTCGGCAGCAACACCCGACAGCTGATGGAAACATCAGCTGCGTTGCTGACATCGCTGGACTCCAGGACAGGAAAATGTCCTATTATTAAAAGCCAGCAGCTGTAGTATGTGTAGCTGCTGGCTTTTAATTTTTTGGGGACGGAACACCGCTTTAAAGTCTGTCAGGAGAGAGTCTGTACACTTGGCCAGGCTACAGCTCTTCTATAGAGAATATTGGATTCCTCTTGGGTCCTGAAAATGAAAGAAGAAGAAGAAGACACGGCCATATGCGTGTATCAATTTTTTTAGGTTGTAAAATCAAATAAAAGGAATGCATTCACAAGATATGGGGGTAACACAGGCACATCATGTATCTCGGCTGTCTGGCTCCCAAGGCATGTTAGAGGTCCAGTGGAAGCAGAGAGGAGAGTCTGTGGCTATCACCGGTAATGGCGATGTCCAGATGTCCCATTGGAAGTGGAGAGGGGTGGAAGGAAGAGCTCCCATTGGTGGTTCCGTGGGGTGCATGGAACGAGTAGGGGCTGCTGCGGAATCAGAATCAGCCCATAACCTTGCTGGATGCAATGAAAGATCTTGACAGATAAGTGGAACAGGAAGTGGTTTCAGGAGCCAGAACCAGGGTCATACACAGGAGGTCAGTCGGAAGCGTGGTCAAGATCAAGCTGGGGTCATACACAGTAAGCATGCAGTAAGTAAAGTCCATGTGAACAAGCTAGGGTTAGAGCCAGGAGAGAAGCTAAGACAGGTTCAGGGCCAGCTGGGTCAGGAATCTAAGAATACAGCAACACAGAAGCACAGGATACAGGGGGGGGGGGGGTGCTGACAATCATCCAGCAACTTTTAGACCAGACTTCTGACTTTAAATAGGCCACTGGGAGCCAGGATCTGTCTTTGCATCTGCTGTGTGCACAGGTTTGTGTGAGTACGTGTGTACACAACATCTGTGCGCATTTCTGAGCATATTAGCGTGACCATGTTGAGTGTTGGCAAATATGTCAGTTCTTCTCTGGTTCGTCCTCTGACAGCCTCATCATTCTGCTGATCATTAGGGTACTCCATTACACTAGGAAACCGAATGGAGACGTCAGACCCATTCTAGATCTAAAGAATCTAAATCAGTTCCTGAAGGTCTGCTCTTTTCGCATGGACTCGATAAGATCAGTGTTTTCTATCCTACAAGGAGGAGAGCTTCTGGTGTCCATCGACATCAGGGATGCATATCTGCATGTTCCTATATTTCCCGCTCACCAAGGGTTTCTGCGGTTTGAGATAGAACAGCATCATTTTCAATTTGTGGCCTTTCCCTTTGGGATGGTTACAGCTCCCTGGGTATTTACAAAGGTTCTGGCTCCACCTCTAGCTAGTCTAAGGGCGCAGAGCATAACAGTCTTGGCGTACCTGGACGATCTATTGCTAATAGACCAGTCGGTGCACATTACAACCAAATACCTGGAAAAGCTAGGTTGGATTCTCACCCTAGAGAAGTCTTCATTAAAACGCTAAAAATCGCTGGAGTACTTGGGTCTGATAATAGACACAGCCCAGAAAAAGGCGTTTTTGCCTTAGGGAAAGATCAATGAAATAAGAGAGTTGATGAAGGTGGTCAGGTTGAAAGGAAATCACCTTTGCATGAGGTTGTTAGGAAAGATGGTGTCTTCATTCGAAGCAGTTCCCTATGCCCAGTTCCATTCGAGACTGTTGCAAAACAGTATCCTGTCTGCTTGGAACAAAATGGTTCAAGCTCTAGATTTGCCAATGTGGCTGTCCCCAAGGGTGTCCCAGAGCCTTGGTTGATGGTTGGTAACCCGGAATCTTCTGAACGGAAAATCCTTCAGACCAGTTATCTGGAAGGTGGTAACGACAGATGCCAGCCTTTCAGGTTGGGGAGCGGTAGTAGAAAAGACAACTGTCCAAGGACAGTGGTCAAGGACCGAAAGAACTTTGCCCATCAACATCCTAGAGATTCGGGCAGCGCATCTGGCTCTGAAGGCCTGGACATTCAGGTTATGGGGTTGTCCTGTCAGGATCCAATCTGACAATGCCACAGCTGGGACTTACATCAATCACCAAGGGGGCACCAAAAGTCTTGCAGCACAGAGCAAGGTGGACCACATTCTAACTTGGACAGAAAGGAATGTTCCATGCCTATCAGCAGTTTTCATTCTGGGAGTATAGAATTGTCATGCGGACTACTTGAGCCGCCAGCAGTTGCTCCTGGTGGAATGGCCCCTTGACCCTGACTTTTTTCTGGCTGTTTGCCAAAAATGGGAGACTCTGGACATAGAGTCTGGAGGGCTTATGTTTCCTGGTGTGAATGCAAGGGTTGGCACCCTTGGAAGTATAGTATAGGCAGGATTCTTGCCTTTCTACAATTAGGGGTAGAGATGAAGCTGGCCTTGAGTACTATTAAGGACCAAGTCTCGGCTTTATCAGTCTTATTCCACTGGCGGCTTAATCTGCCAGTTAGATCACCTTTGGACCCTTGGGACTTTAACTTAGTTTTGTCAGTGTTGCAAAAACATCCCTTTGAACCGATACAGCATACTCCTTTGGTCCTTCTGACAAGGAAGCTGGTGTTCCGGTTTGCTATATCCTCAACAAGGAGGGTTTCAGAATTGGCTGCTCTTTCTTGTGAAGAGCCATATTTGATTATGCACGAGGACAGGTGTTGCGCCCTTGTCCGAGTTTTTGGCCTAAAGTGATCTCAGGTTTTCACCTGAACCAAGATATTGTCCTGCCATTGCTTTTTCCAAAACCGTGTTCTAGGGAAGAGAAGTCACTACATTGTCTTGATGTGGTGAGAACAGTCAAGGTCTATTTAGGGACTACTGCTCAGATCCGGAAGACTGATGTCTTATTTGTGCTGCAGGAAGGTCCTAGGAAAGGACAGGTGGCATCGAAATCCACTATTTCTGTGAGGGCTTACCTAGGTTGGAGTCCATGGTGCAGAGATGTACGCTCATCCTTGCAAATAAACGCAGACCTTGGTAACAAAGAGAGCTACCTGGGCTGTGAATCTGTGCATGGGGGCTTGACAGGAATAGCCAAAGGATAGTCAAGGTAAAGCCACAGTCAGGGATTCCAGAAGTCAGGATAACGATAAACAAAGCCAGGGTCTGAAGCCGGGGTCAGTCTTGGAACACTGGAACTCTGCAACAGAAGACAGGCGCACAAGAACACTTAGCAAATATGATGAAATTAACTGCCAAAACCCTCAGAGTGAGACAGGGTTTTATACCCAGCTAATTAGGTAACCTGCCTCAGCTGATCCAGGAGTGACATGTACAAACAGAGAATTGCCCCCAGTACTTTATGCTGAACTAGGCATGGCTGGAAAGCAGGCTGAATAGAACTGAGGTGTGGCTCAGAGTTAAAGAAATAGGAGCAACAACTGACAGTCATGAGTTCAATACCACCCAGAGCCACTTGGGGTGCGACCACACCTGGCTGTCTGCATGGCACAGTAGGGACCGTGACAGTTTCATCCCCTTAGGAATGCCCTCAGAGCATGGAACGGCCTATCTCCTTTGGGCTTTCTTTGTTTTAGAAGTTCCAGCTGGGGAGACTTTAGTTGCTCGCAAGGCTCTTTCAACAATCTTCAGGTCCGTGCCATTTGAGGCATACCTACAGTCAGGAGGTAGTGGGGACAGCGGCACAGGAACTTCAAGCGGGGACACAGGAACTTCAACTGGGGACACAGGCACCAGAACTGCAATTAGGAACACAGACACAGGAACTTCAAGCTGGAACAGCGGCAAAGGAACTGGGGACACAGGAACTTCAACTGGGGACACAGGTACCAGAACTGCAATTGGAGACACAGGCACAGGAACTTCAAGCTGGAAAGCAAGCAGAGATTCAGAGGTAGCAGGAAGGAACCTAGTAGTACCACTTGCTGAAACTTTGGCCGAGGTGGACGAGTTGGGCAGAGAGAGATAAGGTGCCCTCTTACTCCACAATAGAAACAGAGTCCACAGCCTCTCCTCCGCTCTCTCTCTCTCCCTTAGAAAGCTTGGACCGGATGTACCCGATCTCCATGGTTTACGCATCATCCAGGGTAGGAGCGGGTAAAACCTCAGGACTGTCCAGGCTTTGAGGGGTTAGGGCTTCATAACTTGGCACAGACTGGAATGGCTTGGAGTCATATCTGTACAGGGTATTCCTGTCCCTGGGTACCCGTAGGCCACATGAACTAGAAGCAAATTTGGGAACACTGGTTTTCTTAGAAACTGTAATATAGGAGTCCAGAGCAAACATGAAAGCTTCCCAGCTGTCCAAGACTGGGCTCCTCTCCTGTAATAGCTGAAAAGCCCATATCTTGGTTAACCCAGTGAGCAGGTTGATGGATAGGTCCTAGGCTTAAGAGCAAACAACAGCTCGCAATCCATCCTAAAGTTCAAAAATTATGCGCGATTCCCATCAAACTTCTCAGGCATCATAACAAACGGTTCCAGACATGCAGGTTCCAGGGTTGGGCGTACTGTGCCTTTAAACAAGCGGACTTCTTGCTGTAACTCAGCAACGGTCTGGCCCAGGCTGGAGAGTTGCAGGGCAAGGTAGGAGAGCATCCTGTACATCTCTGCGGACTCCATGTTGGGAAGTTCATTATGTGAGGGCTTACCACATAGAGTCCATGGTGCAGAGATGTACGCTCACCCGTGTAAATAAACACAGCCCATGGTAACAAAGAGATAAGCTACCCGGGCTGTGAATCTGTGTACGGGGGCTTGACAGGAATAGCCAAAGGATAGTCAAGGTAAAGCCACAGTCAGGGATTCCAGAAGTCAGGATAACGATAAACAAAGCCAGGGTCAGTCTTGGAACACTGGAACTCTGCAACAGAAGACAGGCGCACAAGAACACTTGGCAATTATGATGAAATGAACTGCCTCAGCTGATCCAGGAGTGACAGGTACAAACAGAGAATTGCCCACAATACTTTATGCTAAACTAGGCATGGCTGGAAAGCAGGCTGAATAGAACTGAGGAGTGGCTCAGAGGTAAAGAACCAGGAGAAACAACTGACAGTCATGAGTTCAATACCACTCAGAGCCACTTGGGGAGAGACCGCGCCTGGCCGTCTGCATGGCACGGTAGGGACTGTGACAATTTCTACGTGGATATGGCAAGTTATAATTCAGACTTATGGTTTAAAAGGTAATATTCTGCCTTTTCAAGTCAAGGCATACTGTACCAGAGCTGTTAGTGCTTCTTGGGCAGTGCATCACCATGCCTCCATGGCTCAGGTCTGTGAGGCCGCAACTTGGTTTTCAGTACATACATACATTCACCAGGTTTTATCAGGTGGATGTACAAATGCATGAGGATATCGCCATTGGGCGCAGTGTGCTGCAGGCAGCAGTATAGGTCCTCAAGTCTGGGGGCACCCTGCGGGTTGTATCTCCCTCCAAATCGTATTACTATGGGACATCCCATATAGTTAATAACTATGGCTCTGTGTCCCATGATGTATGGTAAAGAAAATAGGATTTTTATAACAGCTTACCTGTAAAATCCTTTTCTTGGAGTACATCATGGGACACAGAGGTCCTTCCTCTCTTTTGGGATTTGTGTATATTGCTTTGCTACAAAACTGAAGTACTCCTGGTAGGAGGAGGGGTTATATAGGGAGTGAACTTCCTGTCTTGGGTGTGCCAGTGTCCATCACCTGAAGGTGCCTATATACCCATATAGTTAATAATTATGGCTATGTGTCCCGTGATGTACTCTAAGAAAAGGATTTTACAGGTAAGATCCTATTTCTGGGGGCATGTTCCCCTTTTCAAGTGACTTTTCTAGACAGAATGATGAATGAATAAATGAATGAATATGAGTGAAATAGTTCAATGGAGTTTCCACAGGTCTTTAAGCAGATGAAAAAAGACAACAACAAATTTACATAATTTTTCAGTACACAATGTTGTTTGATCTCACAAAAGCAAAGCACAATACTGTTATGAACACATTTTTTAGTCAATGTAGATGATGGTAAATATGGTTCTACACTGCAATTGTAGGATTCTAAGGCTCATTTACTAAATAAGTTGAAAACCTTTACTCCCAAAAAGAGAGGTTCCACTTCAGTTATCCAATCATGTGAAAATCAATTGCTGTTTATTGAATCTGCACATTATTGGATAACTGTAGTGAATCTTCACTCTTTTTTAGAGGGGAGATTTTTTACTTCTTTAGTAAATTCAGTGTTTCTGGGCAGATGTGCTATGCTTTTATATTTTGTGGCAAACCTAATTACAAAACTTGCACCTACCACCTGATACTAGCCATAAACTTCCAGCCAATTTTAACATTGCTTATGATTACTGGGCAAGGATCGGGCCCTATGGGACTTACCTTGGAGGCAATAGCCAGTCATTATGACTGCTTGAAATGTTCATTATTGTCTACAGGGAACTAATAGGCAGTCGGATAATCTGTGTGTGAGCAAGACCCAATGTTTCCTGACTTTAATTGTGAAAATACCCTGCTTTGTGAAATTATCTAATCCAGATAACTTTGTAATAAAGAAAAAAAAACACAGAATAAAAGTGATGGAAAAATAAGATGCTTTTTTTCAGACTTTGCACTAGTGGGCTTTAGCTTTTATGTGTACATTTGGTCATGAGTAATTCATTCATTCACAATCTGTAAGTCACATTTTGTGTTCATTGTTCCTGTTAATGAATAGGAGTGCAAAGGAATTTTCACTGATGAGAACTTTCCCTGCCCCCTCTAAAAACAATCAATTACTGTGGAAATATAAGCAATAATGGACATGGAAATTTCAGATCACTGTTGAAGCGATAAGGGCCAATCTGGGATTTTTGAAAAGGAACCAAATCTAGAACCCAAGAAGCTTTTGTTTTATACTTTTTGACATATCATATAAAAGAAAATATTCATTAGGAAAATCATAAATTGCAAAGGAATTTAATCAACAAAACACAGCCATATACAACTTTAAACTTGTAAGATAACAACATACAGTAGCTTTGTCAAATGCAGATTTAAGTGGGAGATTTCTTTGCATAGTGTCCATATTCTATTTAATAATCAATGTCTACCTATGTAAGTGATGAATAATATTTGGAAACAACAATAATGTTCTATTTAACACAAGCAAATATTTTATTTAGGCAACTCATTAATTTTAACAGTAATATTTCACCTATAAAAAGTGAGGATAATAAGTCTGTGTTCACAGTAAGGCGTTAATTAATGAAAGACAAACCATGGAAAAATTTTTGACACTTTTTCTCCAATCTTATTATCTGATGTATAGCTAATGATCAAGTATAATGGATTAAAAATATCCATGTAGCTTAAAATAATTTATTTAATTTGTCCTTTTTTCATCTCAGTGGGGTATATGTATAGTATTTCACTGCCACAATGTATCCTATGCTAGCGGAGTGACTTTAGAAGCTTGGACTGGGAACAGACCTTTTCATGCCTCGGTAGACACCAGTGCAAACCCACACTTGCCTTGTATTATTCCTGACATTACAGGGCCATACCCTAATTATCTCTGAATAAGGGTTTTATTGAAACCATCATCTGTAATATGGTAAAACAGAATGTGACAGAAGATAAAAAGAGTAACCCTTTAGTTGGTTTGTGGTCAGGCTTACTTTTTGTTAAAGCTCATTAGACACAATTAACGAATAACAAATGTTCTCATCAATTTCTTCTTTTACAGCCCTAATGTGATATTACTTTATCCTATTTCAGACTGCTACCAGTTTTATAAATTGTTTAGCCACTAACTATGTCTAGTTATTCAATGTTTTTTGTTTTTTTTCTATCTTAAAAAAAAAATACATCTTTAAAAATATTTAAAAATTGCTATCAGTGAGTTTTTTTCTTGAAATAAAGTTATATTTTTACAAAACCTCAGAAAACTTTTATTCACTGCAAAACCCCTGTTAGGTAAGGATTCTTTAAAAAAAAAAAAAATTCTATGAACCGGATTGGGTTTTTTAGGTGAACGTATTGTATAATAGGATATAAATAACTTCCTGAATAATATCCTGTATATTACAGTTCTCTGAAGCTGATTAAAGAACAGTTTAAATGGAAGCCATTTTTTTTAAACTTTATATAATCACTGTCTTATACATTTATTAAAATGTATTTTAAGTATTTTTAATTATTTGTAAACATGTAAAAGCAATAAACTACATTTAAATGTGTTTTCTCAGTAAATTGTCTTTGCTGTTACTAGCCATGGTTATGACAAAAACTGTGCCTGCTTGCCACACTGGTTGTTTACAATGAGCTATCGGTTACAATATACATATCATACACGAACAGAATACCAATGTACGACTTATAGATTTTGATTGCCAAATCTCAAACAGCCAATAATTTATTTAATACATTTGTATTTTTGTAATTCTTCTCATCTTTGCTGGGGCATGTATTTAGTGAAAAAGTAAATATTTAATATAGTAAGCTTGTGGGGAAACACTTTCATTTAATTTCCTATATCTATACTAGGCATTTGTGGCATTGACATGTATGCTGGTGGGGTATTGTTTAAAATAGCAATACAAATTTCAAGACCTTATAACGCTTTGTATTATGTTATTCTGTTTGACAAAATGCACTTTTTCACTACATATTTTCATATATAGATCTATGAAAAAAATATATATACAGTATATATGGATAGATATCTATATATCTATATAGAGAAATATACAGATATATAGATTGAGATCTCTATCTATCTATCTATCTATCTATCTATCTATCTATCTATCTAGCTATCTATCTATCTAGCTATCTAATATATATATACAGATATATATCTGATGATTTCCCAACACTCACTGCTTAAAAATATCTGTATAAATTTCAAAAAGTAATTTCTGAACTGGGTCAGATATATTTTAATGTAGATAAAATCATCCTCTGTATAAATATACTAGTAATGTGTATACTAAACAAAAATGTTGTTCATTACACAGGTGGAGAAGTAAGTGCATGCTGCTGACTTACTTCACAAACATTGTATTTTTTATTTATGAAAGGCAAACATAGTGAAGAAAACCAATAGCAAGTAGTTTTATCACTACAATATTGTAACCAATGTAACCAATAGTACTTTTTTATGGCAATTAGTGGGCAAGACATAATAAGTATACCTGATGTCCCTTATAATTGCTTATTGTTGTATTTGAGACATTTGAAACTGCTTCTGATTTTAACGCTTAAATGCCATTATGTATATCATCCCCTAACTTAATATTATGATATGTAATTATACATTTAGTTGTATATATAACCCTTTCTAGTTGTTTGTTGTTTCTTATTATTAAAGTATGGCACTAATGATTAATATAGCTTAAATTATATAATAGTCCTAGGATTTGATTGAAACATTGAAATATATTTAATAAATATTGTATTACTATGGCCCCATTGAACTGCCCTTTGGAGACTTTAAGTCATTTTTAATGACCCGATGGTCATTTCTTATACTCCGCACCTTGAACACAGGTTAATGTATTATTGGGTTAACTTTAGTATCTTTTGGGGTTTGAATTTAAAGTCTGGGACTTAGATTACACTGCATGAAACTGTTAAAGGAAATGACTGATGCAAATGCATGAAAAGGAAATACACTGTCCTTAATGCATATTCTATTTCAATCCTATTAAAAACAAACTGTATACCACATGTTCTTGTAGGAGCTTTCCTTGTGTGCACATTGCAGACTACAATGTAATCATGTTCCTGGCAAGGTCAGCATGAATTACAAGGAAATAATATTTCCAATATATTTGTTTATTCAGATTGCTGGATCAAGGAGTCAGCTCTCTGTTTGCTAATCAACCCACAGCTCTGTTGGCATCCCAATACTGAAGCATTTGAGGATGTAAACATGTTAAATAATGTGCCTGTTTTAGCAAAACATTCTTTAAGAAAGTCTACATGTGCTTTTAATCAATTCCATGCTGAGTAAAATACAATTGTAAACTATGCGCTAAAAGATTTACTGAAAGTTACTCTGCACTATCTACTGAATCCTAATTCACTGCTTCCCATTTGTTTAAGTCATATCATATGTAATCTTCTAACAGCATTCAGCAGAAAAGTCTGCTGTGGATTTACACTAGTGGAGCTACATTACAATGGGTAGATTAAGGAATTATGAAATGAGTTTTTTTGGATTTGTTACAAAGGTATGAAACCCCTAAGACACAGACAGATAGGGGTTTCAACATATGGCAACCACTCTTATTATAAAACAAAACACTGTTAAGTCAAAGTACCTGATTACTATTCGGTGGAGCTATGTGCCTCTGATAGCTTGGCTTATATTTAATACCCCCAGAAACAATATCATTTATTTTCTGCCTGCTGTTATCCCTTAGTTATTGGGTTTGTAGGCTTTAGAACCTTAAGCAAAATGATAAATTACAAATTACAAAAAGCATCTGAGTAAAATCAAATTATATTCCTCTCTATACTTAAGCCATCCAACCTTTTTTTCTTTAGAACAATTGTCTGTACCAGTTGGTTATAGTGCAATGATGAGAAGCCCTTCTTAATTATAATTAGCAATCTTCTGGGAATAGCTGTGCAACAGCAGTTCTTGCATTAAAGTAATGGTATGCATAAGTTAATTTACAGTTAAAAAAAAAAAAAAACATTTCATGCAATATTGAATCTGAAGAGACTGACACGACTCGAATTATGTCACACATTTCTTGTTTGTGAAATGATAAATCTAGCATCTTATACTTTTATATTTTACAAACCAGATCAGACCAGCATTGTCTATGAAAATGTCACAATGCACAATGCTCAATGTTAAAAAATGCATTAACATTTGTAAATGCTATAATAAGGGATTCATTTTGCAAAGTTAACTCTACAACCTTTATTTCAGCTCCAGAAGTATGCACTTTTGCCTCTCATCAAGCATATCAAAGGATAATTAAAACTACAACTTTCTTTTAACCTGATTGGCTGTTAGAAGTGAACACAAGATAGCAAAAAACAAATTAAGCTCTTGCATTTTAATACACCTAAACCATTTCTTGATCAATAGATGTAATGTTTACAGTCCTATAAATGCAATTCTGAATAATGAATATGTTAAAAAAATAGATTGTTACAATTAGTATGTAATTTTTTTTTTTTTTATTAAACAACGAATGTGAAGTAGAATACAACGCAAGCAACAACAGCAAATGAATTATATTTGAAACCTTGTGTTTGAGCCTTATTTGCCTGTTTGCTTGCACCACTATTCTATCGTGCAAGCAAACATTCTCAGACCTATAGTGCCATGTTCTAGATTAGATAAGTAATTTCTGCTCCATCTTCAAACTTAGTACAGTGTTGGACATTAGGTAGAATAAACTCTTCACTATTTTATTGTGTCAGAAATAGTAAAGCATGTTACAACCAGTCCTTCACTAAAACTCTACCCCATCAAACCAGCTTAATTAGCAATTCAGCTCCTTATTTTTGTTTTGGATTTCCCTCTGGCTACTAATTAAAGCTTAATCGAAACTGCTGAACTGAGGTTGCAAGGAATTCATTAATATTAAAATTAGCCCCAACAATTTTTGGGCTGGTGTAATTTGTATCTGTTACTGTCAAGGGTTTAAAACTCAGTTAAATTGTTAAGAAAGCTGTACCATAAATTAATTCTATATATTTTTTTTTTTAAGGCAAACATTGTGTCAGGATTAAGGCTTCCCATAGTTTTCGAAGAAACGCAATGACATGACTGCATGTTTTTTTTTTTTTTTTTTTATAAAATCAGACAAAATATTAGCATTACAACCAGTGTCATGTACAATTATGTTTTAACTGGTATATATATATAAACATGAATAGAAGGTGTTAAAAACAAGATATTCTTGGTATTAAAGCACAAATGTAATTTATGACAGAGAAGGGAAATCATTTAGAATCCTGTTTTTCTCCATAAAGCCATGTGGTTTCTTGAGTATTCAAGAGAAAATATGCATAACGTGTCATGTAGGTGCAACTTACTGTACTTATTGAATCAGTGACATTGACATAAAACAAAGTAAACTAGGTTAGCTACTTTCTGTAACTATTTGTTTTTCTTTCCTTTTGCAAATATATGAAAATGTTCTATGTAAATGCTAATCTTTGCCTTTTCACAGAAGTACTTTTCATAATTCTGAATTCGGGTTACATTTAAATTATTTTAATTTTAATAATTGTATCAGTGCATGTATATGGATTTTACCCTACAGTTATTCTGTAAGTAGTCCTTTAAAGGAAATAAACTTATTTGTAGTAAAATATACAACAACAAGTACTTGTTAGCATATTTTATGAAATATAACACACTTTAATATATTTATGTGATGCAAAATTTTACAAAAATATACATGAACTATTATTTATGGATCTAGGCTTCATTTAAATAACATTTCTGACAAAACAATCATGCACACACTTAAAAATGAACATGTCCATTTCTTATTCACTGACTAGATCAACAATGGCATCCGAGGCACACAATTTCAAATCTTGGTGACAATTTCCGTGAAGTTATTCAAATACAATTTGACTTCTGACAAGGGGATGTAATTTATAAAACAGAACATGCCTATCAGTAGAACCCACATTTGCATAATGAGGATAGTTTCATTTCTGCAAGCACAGTTTCTGACATGCCAACTTGAAACACTGAAAGAATGTAGTGAAAAGAAAAGAAAAATGTCAATACAAATAACCATAAAAAATGATGAGTATGATATTCGTAACATTTGCCCCTTCTGAATAAGCAAAATACATTTAATTTTCAAGACAGCCTTCTTGTTCAACTTCCAACAAAGTATTCATATAGGGTGTAACAGGGAAACAGTGCCTTCAGCACCTGTCATCTCTGTGAACTTAAAATTTGTCAACTGGTGACACACTGAGCAAATTTCAGAACTAATATGCATTTTCATTAGATTCTAACATAGCTTAATTTTTACATAAAAAAACAAAACATTTTGTAAATAGATATGTTAACATGAATGCATGTGTCCAAGTTAGCTTAGCTTAGACAAGCAGTATAGTTTAGGAGCCTGTGATAAAATTACACTTACAAGGAGGTTATGATGTCTCATTTATGTTAAAAAAGTGCCTTAAACATTTTTATAAATGCATTTTTTTTAAATAAAAACTATAGTGATTCATGGTATGATCTTTGTGAAACACACATATGCTTGTTTATTGCATAAAGACAAAAGTAAGGCCAATGTTAGCATAATAAACTTTGAAAGTACACAACATATTAGCACGTGTGATTTGGACATACAAGATTGGGATTGATTCACTATTAGAGTATAGCATTTTTACTTTGAAAGTGAATGTTCACTTTGAGAATGAGTGGCATCTATGTTTACATCAAATGTCCAATCATTCCCAATCAAAATTCAATTTTTAAAAAACAATCCCTTGCACATGATTGGTCATTTGAAGTCATGGGTAATCTTTATTCATTCAGCCATTCATTCAACCAGCAGAAAGGCAAACAGATTCCTCCATCTACAGAAACAAAGTGAATGGATGAAATACCCTTCCCCGCCAGACATTGTATTTTGACAGCAGGACTTTTCCATCGACCCGATCAACAAAAGTTTTCCAGGTTGTCCATTCAACAGAAGTCTATCTAATGATTGACTTTTGCCAAAAGGGGACAGCCACACATGGATCAAAATCCAGGTGGTCCCTTCTGAACCAGCCTAATTTATATCCATCTATGGCTAATTTAACCACTGAATAATAATAATAATATTTATGTGTCTCATTTAATATGTGTGTACAGCCAGAACCTTTTTGTTGTTGTTTTAAATAGAATATGGAAGGGTTAAACCCCTATTAGGTTATTTTTTTGCTGACTCTGTCCTGCTGGGGGGATTTCCATTTCAGGTCCTGGAGGTGCAACAGGAAATGAGATGAAATCTCCCAAAAAGGAGGGTATTTTCTATCCTACAGAGATATCACTCATTATCAGCATTGTCCTAATTGGATGATTTACCATCACCTCTTACACTGATGACAACTCAGAAAATGTAGAATTTCCCCTCACTTCCTGTCTTAATTTATAAAGCAATATATTAGACCATTTATTGAGTTAGAACTTTACTCCTTTAGTAAACCAGCCTCAATGCATCTACTTTTCAAACCTGGTATACTAAAAAATGCACTATGGCCCCATGCACACTGGGCTTAAAATAGCTCATATAGAGCATTTTTTGTACAAAGTTTAGACATGTTTAGGAGAGTTGTACGTTTTTCTGATAGTAAGCTCTAATCAGAAACACGAACCGGAAGGGTTTTTTTCCTGCCTCTGAACGTTGAGCTTAAAATATGCCTGTAATTGTCCTAATGTGCATGGACACATAGGATAACATTGAGTAGCTTCTACAAGCTGAACACAAAACTCCTGCAAAAGCAACAGTTTTTTTAAGCCAGTGTGCATGGAGCCTAAAAGATTATTCACTTAGCTCAGTGAAGCTCTTTTTTTTTTGATTATCCAAGCATACACTAAGAAGAGACATAATTTATCCATGCATTTTTTTGTTCCTAGTAACCATTCAGCACTATTTTGATTAGTTTTTGGTATGAAATATACATATTTTTGATTAACAAATGCATTTGACAATGGTTTCTCTGTGTCATCATAGTGGAAAAATTTATTTTTGTAACATCTCGCATAGCTATAATGCAATAAAACAAAAATATGTGAGAAGTAAAGCAAAACATAGTATTTTAATGTGATTAAACACACACACTTTTTAATTTACTGTACATTCAAGATTTAGTAGTTGTTGTTATTGTAAAAGTGTAAAACAGTAGTTTTAAAATATCACATTGTTCTTTGACTTAGAATGTGTAAAGAAAATTAATAGTTTATCAAAGAAGCATTTATTCACCGGGATGATAAAGTCTTGTTTATTTCACCCAATCAAAACAACACAGATCTGCCAGAACATGTACAGATATAACTTATAGAATTCTCATCTTTAATTGTTAATGGGTAAAAGCAAATTACATTTTCATTCACATAAGAAAACTTCAATGGAACCACAAATCTCCAAAAGCATTTTTAGCAATAGAATGCTATCTAAAACCCCTTTAGAGAATGTCTTGGTCTGAAAGAAAAGGATAATTTGCCTTTGCCTTTTCTCAGATCCTGTTGACTTCAGTGCCACTTGATATATGTGCAAAGGTTTATTCCAATAGAATGCCATTAAAAAACGTTGTCAAAAGAATCTTGTGCATCTAGTATGTTTAGGTGATTGTGATATGGATACAATTCATTCCAATATGTCATATATTGCAGGATTTAAAATGTGGGTGGCCCAGAACTACCAATAATTTGTAATTTGATGACCCTGGAATGGGTACTAAGCAACTTCCAAAAATCCCAGTTTATGAAGGAATGGTACTTTATGTAGGGATGCCATTTGATGGTTGAAAATTGTTATACATTTCTACAACATAAAATTTTTGACAAACTAATATAACTGCCCGAGATCTTGGATATTACAAATACATAATTACATGTATATTTGTTCACCAATACTATCTAAAGGCTAAATGTACAATTATATAAGCAACTATAATGTGCTCCTAATTTAATTGTGTTTCTAGCAATCACACATTCACTGGGCTTGCAAAAAATACTAAATAAACCATGCCCTGAAAATGAAAATCATATTTTGATTTAAATGATTATTTTTTATTTATATTAGTAATACCTTCATTGGTCAAACCAAACATAAACCTTTTTACATTCTTTCAGTCTGTCTGTCCTTGTTTTTTATTCTCCATGGGAACATTGTCCAAAAATGTGGTGAGTTGAAAAACAGAGCGACTTAGGGTGTAGTAGGTAAGTAAATGAAATAAGGCTAAGTACATTGTAAATATTTTTGAATTCATTTACATGACTGCTGTGTAAGGGGCAGCCCCCTCAAGAGGTGTGTGAAGACTACTGCTCTCTCCATGCAGATAGTTAACTGCCCAGTCATTTTCAAAGCAGAAAAAACTCTTTTTCTGGTGCATTGACCAGTACCTGGGCATAATATTCTGAAGATTATACTTTGTAAATAGCAACATTTTTCATGCAATACACTTACTTTGACTGGAGTGCACTTATGGAATGATTGTTCAAATAGAGATCAATAACAAATTATTTTTGAAGCTCAGTAAAAAAAAGTTTATCATGATTTTTATGATGGTAAGGATTAGGATCATTTTTAGACTTCCAAGATTAATGCTAGTTACAGAGCGTTGGAATCAACTCATTTCACCATTTTTACTGCCATTTCACCATTAATGCTTGTAAACACCCTAATATATGGCCTGAGAGCTGGAGAAGGGCAAAATTGTTATATAATATGTTCTTACAAGCTAATAATGGTAAACTCTCTTCTGTAAAAAAGTGATGTGATAAATGTCGCCAGTTACAGTAGTCATAATAATTTTTCTCACCGAAGTGCTGTTACTATGTTCAAATATATGGCATATTTATTGTGCAACAAAAAAGCAAGGGACACCCTCAACATTCCAGATTTAGAAGGAATACAACAACAAAGGGAAGGGAGCAATTAGGGAGGCTAAAATATAATATTTTGTTTGTTTTATGCCATATACTGTTTTGCTGAATAACAATGCAGGACAAACCTGTCTGGACTTTTCTTGGGTGTACCTGTCTGCATATTTACCATGCCACTACTAGTTGAGCCTACGATATGAGACCAAGAATCAACCTAGTTTAAAGATCAGAGCAAGGAATTCCACAACAGGAAACTAAAACCTAAAAGAATCAGGAGCCTCAACTAACAATGTGGAGGGTAACCAATCCACCAATCTGCAATGTGCAGAGACCAATTGCCAACAAATCCCCTTGAAGATGGAAAAAGCTCCTCCATATTGTAAGTGAGGGGCTTAGACTCTTCAGTTTGCTTTGCATTCTCATAAAGGATGTTTTTAATGCCACAGGTTCTATGCCTGGACCTTGAGGTAATCCCTTAATTGCAGAGTCGTGCGTAGTGCATCAGAGGATCGATAGTTTTTTGCAAAGCTGAGTCATATAGGATTTTCTGAAAAACTGGATTTTTAAACCATGGCTATGAAGACTTTGAAATTAAATCAGAGATTGTAACAGAAACCTCAGGCCAACCTACGGTTTCAAGAGGTGCAGAGGTAAAATACACCAGAGTGCATTTAGATCCATTGCTAGGTTTATGCATTAATTGTGCACAGGCCAGTAATAATTATGTGGTGGATATTAAAGCTTATGTGTAAGGCCCTTATTCAAAAAGCTAATTAAGACTCAGAGGAGGATGACCCATCCCAGGAAATCACTGCTAATACTACATGTGGCTGAGGTCAACCATTGCAGTAGAACTGTCCTCTGCGTTTCTTTGTGCTGCATAGGCAACAACCACTCAGCCTAAAGTGAGGCAAAGCCTTTCAGCCTCACAGCATCAATCATATGTTGCCATTGAGGGTAATAGGCATCAGGGGGATGACAGTGCTCTTTTCAGGCAATAAGGTTGAAAAAACACAGCGTGCGCATGCATAAAACTAGTCCCTTTTTAAGATGGCATCAGTACTGCAGTGCTTCAGCCTTAACACACATTGAGCCATCTGGCAATAAATGAAAAATGTTAAAAATGAACAACTGAGGTACTTTCTAGTGTTTCACTAAGACCAGCCTCACTGACTTAAAGTGATACTAATGTCTCGCTTTTTTCTTCTCCTTATTGGCTAATGGACTTGACTGACAATGGGACAGCATAGTCCAATCAGGACTAAGAGTCCCGGACAGCTAAGACACTTGTGCAAATTGCTGAATCGAGAGGGGGCTCAGGTATGTATTAGGGGGCTGAGGGGGGCTGCTGTACACAGAAGTTTTTTTTTTATCTTAATGCATAGAATGCATTAAGATAAAAAAAAATCTTCTGCCTTTACAGCCACTTTAAGTTCTTAGAGACTGGGCCCACCAGTTACTGTTCAATGGCTGTGAACTTTGGGAAGCTTTGTACATGAGACAGCACAGGCAGATTTTGAGCAGTGTCCCAAATAAAGGATTATGCACATATGTCACATCTCAAACAAGCTGACAGCACAAAGGAGTATGGAAATAGCCATATAAGCGCAGGTTAGATGGCCCCTTTCACTAAAGGAGTCTGAAGAGACACAGCAAAAAGCTTTAGAATAGGAGAGCATCCTGCATTTTAGGAGAACTACACTTGTGGGGAAAAATATAGCAAATAAAAAAATTAAATATAGCATACTGTATAGCATACTGTATACAATTGCTACAGAATTCATATTGTATTGTAATGTTAAAAATTACCTTTTCTTTTCAATTTACAGTTGCTGTATTTTTCTATAAATATAGTTCAATATGGCAATATAGCACTTTTTGGTGGAACTCCACTTTAAAATCCTTTCTTGCAATGTACTTTGATCATGGGGGGGGGGGGTTCTCAACAAAAGTGGAGTTGATTTTGAACTAATTCATTACACGAAGGCTGAAAAGTGCTAGAAAGCAGAGTCTTGTGAGACAAAGTCACAAAACAGACTAAATCACAAAGCACTATCTCTTACCTCTTTCATGGGGAAGAAACTCGATACATATTTTGATGGGATCCTAAGAGATACACATTTTATAAATGTTTATGTATTTATGTTGTGTCACGTTAGGTTAGTCTTTTCAAAGAATACTTTATTGGCTTTTTTAAAGTAATATTTTAAGTTTTGTAATTGTTTTCTCTTAAATTGAATAAAAAGAATTTAAATAAATCACATAGCACCTGATCAAAGACGTGTGAGTAGAGTTTTCAAAGTAATACTGAGGAAACACAGCTTCAGTCAGACCACTTTATTGAGAATGAGAGAGAGTAGAGACTGGGTCACATAAGTTGTTGTGCCACTGCTCTAGATGTGGATAAAAATGCTCTGTGGCTAACTGGCAGAGTGTACAACGATCTGGGCAGTGCCACAATGCAGAACTCAATGCCCAAAGGTGGTAAACTATGTCAAGCTTCTTCTTGGCCATATGCTTTTTCATAACGTAATCCCTGGAGAAGAGATGCTTGAGAGGAGCTATGCTAGCAGTATAC
Source organism: Lithobates pipiens (assembly GCF_037356315.1). Classification (NCBI taxonomy): domain Eukaryota; kingdom Metazoa; phylum Chordata; class Amphibia; order Anura; family Ranidae; genus Lithobates; species Lithobates pipiens. Next base: position 437,971,267 of record NW_027507748.1, read on the forward strand.
AAATACCTCAATGGTGATCCCAGCATAGGAAGGAAACTTTTCAGTCCCAGGGAGTATAAGAAGACACGGAGCCACACAATGAGATTGGAGGAGAAGCGGGTTAAACTTAAGCTACGTAATGGATTTTTCACTGTCAGGGAATTAAGGATGTGGAACTCTCTTCCACAATTGGTGGTGTCAGCGGGGAGTATTGATATTTTTTAAAGACTCTTGGTTGTGCATCTTATTGAAGACAATATACATGGATATGGGAAATTATTATCAACGTTAACACACTTAAACCTACACAGGTTGAACTGGATAGAGTATTGTCTTTATCCAACCATACCTACTATGTAACTATGTAACTATATGTAAAGCTACACAGACTGGGTCCATCCGAAAGGCCATATTGTCATAATGCAGTACCCAGCAGCTGAAGGACATAGTCTGGGCTGTCTTAACCCCACCTATGGACATACTGACTGGGTCACAATAAAAACTGTGACACAGCTGTGGACCTGGAGAGTGTGTCACCTCAGAGGCCATGCCATGGCTTTAGACCTGGACTGGGTCACACCAGAAGCTGTGTGAAAAGATCACATTCCAGGCTTGTGCCACAATCTTCAGTCTATCAGCATCAGGAAACAACCTCCAAAGATATTGCTGAGGATACACCGATATAGATAACAGCTTTGAAAAAACTAGCTAATGCAGCTTGTTTAAAGAAGTTACCAAAGAGAAAAATAATTATGCTAGATTAAGAATATTGATAAATAGACTTTTCCACAGGATAGCTAAAGAAAAGGCTTCCAACTTCCTTGGACACTAGCAAAAAGCATGACTGAAGCAAGGTATACTAGGGCTGTCCTAATATTTTTTTTTATCCGAGTGTCCTGAAGGTGGCAGTATAACCCCAAATGTCCAGGACATAATACAAACCTGTCTCTCTCAATTGACAATAAAAAAACATGTTTTTTGCTTGCATATGATGACTGCAGTAAATACATGATCACTTTTTAACACCTTCTCATCTGCAATCTCTACATTAACCACTTCCATACTAGGCACATTCCCCCTTCCTGCCCAGGACAATTTTTAGCTTACAGGGCTGTCACACTTTGAATGACAATTGCGTGGTCATGAAACACTGTACCCAAACTACATTTTTACAAATTTCTTCCTACAAATAGAGCTTTCTTTTGGTGGTATTTGATCCCCTCTGTGTTTTTTAATTTTTGCGCTATAAATGAAAAAAGACTGTCAATAAAAAACAAACTGATGGGCACTGATAGGTGGCACTGACGGCACTGATAGGTGGCACCGATGGGTGGCACTGATGACACTGATAGGTGGCACTGATGGGCATTGATAAGCAGCACTGATGGGCACTGATAGGTAGCACTGGATAGGCAACACTGATGAGGAGCTACTGACAAGAGTTACTGAGTGGCACTGATTGGCACTTTGATGGGTCACTGACAGGCATTACTGATGAGGCACTGATTGGCAATTTTTTGGGCACTGATTGGCACTGTTGTGGGCACTGATCGGTGCTGTTGTGGGCACTGACAGGCATTTATTATGTGGACAGGCTGGCAGGTGTTGGGCACTAATTGGCACCTTTTGATGGGGGCTGTGCTGATAATCAATGTGCTGATTATCAGCGCAGACCCCCCCCCCCGACAGGGAGAGCCATTAATCGAGGAAAGCCATTTACCAGCACTTCTTGGTTCACGCTGTGATCAGCTGTGATTGGTCACAGCTGATCACATGGTAAGAAGTCTGTCAGAGGCTTCATACCATGATCGGAGTTGTGGTGTGTCAGACTGACACACAGCACCTCTGATCGCCTTGCTGCATGCCCCCGTAGGCGCGCGCCGGCTGTGATATCCTGATCACGTTATATGACGTCTGGTCAGGATATCACAACCACTTTGCTGCCATCATTCTGCTATATGGCAGGCAGCAAGTGGTTAATGCTTCCCAGAATGAGGTTGCATGCTGAGGATACATACAATCCTGGATGTCACTGACAGCCGGGTCCTCCACAGTTGATGCAACCAATGAGTAGTTAGTGGAGTGGTTTTCGATCATGTAATTACCATACCAGGTCTGCCATAGTGAGCACATGCCAGCTGCAGGCTCCATTGATAAGCAAGCCTTAAAGGAGTTGTAAAGTCTCAAGGTTTTTCACCTTAATGCATTCTATGCATTAAGGTGAAAAACCTTCTGTGCTACAGCAGTCCCCCAGAGCCCCCCTTTTTCTTACCTGAACCTGGTCGTTCCAGTGTCGAGGACAATCCCAGCAGCTCCAGCCGCTGTCTTGGGTTCAGATTGGATAGATTGATAGCAGCAAGAGCCATTAGCTTCCACTGCTGGAAATCAAATCCAGGGACACAGAAGCCAGGGGGCGGGACATTGTCCTGCTTTCTGTGTCAATGGACGCAGCAGCAGGACTTGGTAGCATGCACACACGAGTGCCTCCATGGAAAGCGGATCTCCGTGGGGGCACTCAATGAAGTAGAGGAGCCAGGATCGTTGCCGGGGGCCCCAGAAAAGGAGGATTGGGCCGCCCTGTGCAAAACCCTTGCACAGAGCAAGTATGTATGACATGTTTGTTATTTAAAAAGAGTCATGTGTTGTTCCTGTAAAAACCTCAATCTAAAAACTTATTGAAAATGAGAAATCATGTAGAAAATTATTTTGCATCTGTTGTCCCATAGTAAAAACAAAACTTTTTTTAAAAAGTTTAATCGGTGTATTAAATGAAAACCTGATATGGCCTCATAAATATGCATAAAAAATATTTGGGTATGCAAATTAATCATAAAGTTATTGTTAAGTTCATTGACATAGCTGATGCTGCTTTGACATTTGGTCACAACAGGATTAAACTACAGCATGTAGCTTCTGTAATAATCATTTTGCAAAGTGAAAATTCTCTACTTACCTAGGAAATTCAACCTTTTACATGGCCTTGCATGACTGACGGTACTTGGACAGTACTGAGAATCCTGAGGTTTTCATTTTTTTTTACATAAAATCCTAATGTGTATATGCTCATATATATCACACAATCGGGTCATTCAGGTCATGGTTGTTACATGATTAGAGGCAAGTGAGCCCCTGTGTGCCAACGCCTTTCGCTGGTCTGCTTCTTCAGGACACAAAATGGGGAATCAGCAAGGAGTAGGCCTCACTGCAAAATGGAGAGTTTTTATATATATAAAAAGATTGTGTTCTATTTTACAAGCAGTGACACATAACACTTGAAATGCGTTGAAAGTAATATACACCCCTCACATTTTTGTAAATATTTTATTATATCGTTTTATGTGACAACACTGAAGAAATAACACTTTGCTAGCTTTCTTTTGGTGGTATTTATTCACCACTGGGTTTTTTTATTTTTTGAGACATAAATTAAAAAAGAGCGAAAATTAAAAAAATAAAAACACTTTTTTTTGTTTCTATGATAACATTTTGCAAATAAGTAATTTATGTTCATAAATTTGGGCCAACATGTATACTACTATATAGCTTTGGTAAAAAATAACCCAAATAAGTGTATATTATTTGGTCTGTGTGAAAGTTATAGTCTACAAGCTATGGTGCCAGTGTTTAAAAATTGTTCACACCTGATGTACTGACGGCCTATGTAATTTCTTGAGGCCCTTAAATGTCAGGAAAGTACAAATACCCCCAAATGCCCCTCTTTTGAAAATTAGACAGTCCAAGGTATTTTGTAAAAGGCGTGGCAAGTTTTTTGAAGATTTTATTTTCCCCACAATTCTAGATAAAATTAAGAAAGAAATTATTTATTTTTTATTTTTTACACACAATTGTCATAATAACAAGTTATTTCTTACACACAGCATATGCATACTTCCCATTACACCCCAAAATACATTCTCCTTCCGAGTATGGTGATACCACATGTGTGTGACTTTTTTACAGCCTGTCCAAACAGAGAGGTCCAACATGCAGAGAGCACCGTCAGGCATTCTAGGAGCATACATTACACATCTAATTTCCTAATGACCTATTACACTTTTGAAGGCCCTGGAGTACCAGGACAATGGAATTACCACAAAATTACCCCATTTTGGAAAGTAAACACCCCAATGTATAGTCTATGGGGCATTATGAGTCTTTTGAATGGTTCATTTTTTTTCCAGAAGTCTTTGAAAAATGTTGAAGGAAAATACATTTTTTAATTTTTTTACACATAGTGGTCAATTTATAAGATCATTTATAAGACATAGCAAAAATTACACGCCAAAATACATTCTGCTACTTGTCCCGAGTATGGTGATACCACGTATGAGGCAGGGAGCACCATCAAGCGTTCTAGGAGCTAAAAGTACACTTAAAATTTTCTATTACACTTTTGAATGCCTGCAGCACCAGGACAGTGGAATTACCCACAAAATGACCCCATTTTGGAAAGCAAACAACCCATGGCATATTGTATGAGGCATGGGCTGCAGATAGGTACTCGGACACTCTGATGGGCTGAAGATAGGTACTTGGGTACTCTGAAGAGATGGTGATAGGTACTTGGTTACTTTGATGGGCTGGTGACAGGTACTCGGGTACTCTGATGGGCTGGTGATAGGTACTTGGGTACTCTGATGGACTGGTGACAGGTACTCGGGTACTCTGATGGGCTGAGGACAGGTACTCAAGTAATCTGATGGGCTGCAGAGAAGTAATCAGGCACTCTGATGGGCTGGTGACAGGTACTCGGGTACGCTGATGGGCTGGTGACAGGTACTCGGGTGATGAAGTCCCGTGATCATGCTGATAGGCATCGAGATTGGTTGACGGGCACACCAGAAGTGACGCGGGAGTATGAGCTTGCTGCTCATGGGTTTTTTGATGTTTTCTATCTTTAACCACTTGAGATCCGTGCTATAGCCAAATGACAGCTACAGCGCGGATCTCCTTTTCCGGGACTACGTCTATTGACGTAGTCCCGTGCACGAGCGGCCTGCGCGCCCCCTGAGGGGAGCGCGCGGCGCGCTCTGTGATCGGCGAGTCTATGAGACTCGCCTGATCACCGATCCGTGCAAGGGGGTCGATCCCGACCCATTATCACGTGATCAGCTGTCAGCCAATGACAGCTGATCATGTGATATAACGGAGCCGGTAATCGGCTATTATTCCTCCTCGCGCTGACAGCGCGAGGAGAAAAAAAAAAAGCCGATCACCGGCGGCCAGCCCTGCCAGTGCCCACCTGCCCCCTGCTTTGCCTGCCTGAATAAAAAATGTGTCCCCCCTGTCAGTGCCACCCAGCAGTGCCCACAGTGCCACCCAGCAGTGCCCACAGTGCCACCCAGCAGTGCCCACAGTCTGCCTCAACAAAGGTGCTGCACCCCAGTGCCACATATCCGTGCCCAGCAGTGCCGCCCATCAGTGCCCATCAGTGCCCAGCAGTGCCACCTATCAGAGCCACCTATCAGTGCCACCTATCAGTGCCCATCAGTCCCATCTATCAGTGGTACCTATCAGTGCCTCTTAGTGCCACCCCTCCGTGCCACCCATCTGTGCCACCCATCCGTGCCATCTTATCTGTGCCCGTCTTTGCTCATCAGTGCCGCCTTATCTGTGCCCATCGGTGCCGCCTTATCTGTGCCTATTAGTGCCGCTTTAACTATGCCTATCAGTGCCCACCAGTGCAGCCTATCAGTGCCCACCAATGCAGCCTATTAGTGCCCACCAGTGCAGCCTATCAGTGCCCACCAGTGCAGCCTATCAGTGCCGCCTCATCAGCGCACTTCAATGAAGGAGAAAAATGACCTGTTTGCAAAATTTTATAACAAACTATTAAACATGATTTTTTTTTTTTTTTGCATCTTTTTTTGTTTGTTTAGCAAAAAATAAAACTCCCAGCTGTGATTAAATACAACCAAAAGAGAGCTCTATTTGTGGGAAAAAATGATAAAAATTTAATTTGGGTAAAGTGTTGTGTCCCGCGCAATTGTCATTCAAAGTGCATCAGTGCTGAAAGCTGAAAATTGGTCTGGGACTGAGGGGTGTTTAAGTGCCCAGTAAGCAAGTGGTTAAAAAGTGAGTAAGATTCAGCTGTTTTTATCTAATAAAGTGTACCAAACTATATTACACTATTTTGTAACTCCTTTCGTGTTACATACTACATTGGAGAAGCTCAGTAGGGACCCCCAGTGTATACCATCATTATAGAAACGTTGTAAACCTTGTGGAGCCATCTAATCCAGGAGATAAGGATATCCAGAGAGAGCCATAGTCCATCACTTGATATAATCATCAGTCGGGCTAGCCCTGGGAATACCTATCGAAGCCACGGGAGGCTCAACAGGATTCTTTGCTTATGCTGTTACCTTACAGCAGTAAGGTGAAAGGCGAATTAGCACAGAGGTGTCACATCACTTAAAGAAGAGACACCAGTCACATTGGGTTGTGTGTTCCTGCACGTTTGATCACACAACGTTTATATTGGACATGGTATATGATTTATCACATGTTTATTCACTTTATCACCAGCACTTTATCATTTATTCCTTCGGGGGGGGGGGGGGGGGGGTAATGGTGGCCATACAAAATATTGACACTTTCTGCCTAGTTTGTAAATTTTCACATGCAGCTATACAATCCTTATCACGTAGCTAATGCAGCACCCATCACAAGGGGCCACAGGTGAATATATATATATATACTGTATATACAGTATCTCACAAAAGTACACCCCTCACATTTTTGTAAATATTTTATTATAGCTTGTCATGTGACAACACTGAAGAAATGTGTACAACTTGTATAACTGTGTAAATTTGCTGTCCCCTCAAAATAGCTCAGCACACAGCCATTAATGTCTAAACCGCTGGCAACAAAAATGTGTACACACCTAAATGAAAATGTCCAAATTGGGTCCAAAGTGTCAATATTTTGTGTGGCTACCATTATTTCCAGCACTGCCTTAACCCTCTTGGGTATGGAGTTCACCAGAGCTTCATAGGTTGCCACTGAAGTCCTCTTCCACTCCTCCATGACAACATCCCGGAGCTGGTGGATGTTAGAGACCTTGCGCTCATCCACCTTCCATTTGAGGATGTCCCACAGATGCTCAATAGGGTTTAGGTCTAGAGACATGCTAGGCCAGTCCATCACATTTACCCTCAGCTTCTTTAGCAAGGCAGTGGTCATCTTAAAGGTGTGTTTGGGGTCGTTATCATATTGGAATACTGCCCTGCGGCCCAGTCTTAGTTACATAGTTACATAGTTGGTAAGACTGAAAAAGTCCATCAAGTCCAACCTGTGTGTGTGTGCACTTTTATGACAATATTACATTGTATATCCCTGTATGTTATGGTCATTTAGGTGCCTATCTAATAGTTTTTTGAAATGATCTATGTTCCCTGCTGAAACCACTGCTTGTGGAATCAAATTCCACATTCTTACTGCTCTTACCACAAAGAACTCTCTATGCAGTTTAAATGCATTTTTCATCCAATTTTTGTGAATGTCCGCAAGTCTTTTTAAATGCCCTTTCGCGTGAACATTTTATCCCTATTGTGGGGTCACCAGTAAGGTATTTGTACATTGAAATCATATCCCCTCTCAAGCGTCTCTTTTCCAGAGGGTATAATTTCAGTGCTTGTAATCTTTTCTCATAACTAAGATCCTCCAGTCCCTTTATTAGCTTTGTCACCCTTCTCTGTACTTTCCATTTTCAGCACCTCCTTCCTGAAGACCAGGCCCAGACCTGGATGGCATACTCCTGGTACAGCCAGACCAGAGTTTTGTAGTGTGGCGGAATTATCGTTTTATCTCTGGAGTTAATTCTCTTTCTAATGCAATTTCCAATATTCTTTTGGCTTTGCTTACAGCAGCTTGGCATTGCATGCTATTGCTGAGCCTGCCATCTACTAAGGCCGCGTACACACGGGCGGACTGTTCGCCCAACCTTGTCCGCTGAACAGTGTTTGGGCGGACAGTCCGCTCGTGTGTGGGCTTTCAGCGGACAGTTTCAGCGGACAGTTGGACGGACAAAGTCTTTCGGAAATTCCGAAAAACTGTCCGCTGAAACTGTGTTTGAGCGAACAGTCCGCCCGTGTGTGGGCTTGTCCGCTGTACTTTCGAAATGAGCGGACTGTTCCCGCTCGGAAAGTCCGCCCATTTCGAGCGCGTGTACAGGTAGGCGGGGCCCGCGAAGGAGACGTCGCGGGCTCCGCCGCCTGGAATGGGCTTAAAGGGGAACCCCAACGCCGAAAAAAATCGGCGTGGGGGTTCCCCCCAAGTCCACACCAGACCCTTGTCCGAGCACGCTACCCGGCCGGCCAGGAAAGGGGGGCGAGCGAGCGCGCCCCCCCTTCTGAGCCGTACCAGGCCGCGTGCCCTCAACATGGGGGGTGCCTTGGGGAAGGGGGGGCCGCGCGGCCCCCCCACCCCAAAGCACCTTGTCCCCATGTTGATGAGGACAAGGGCCTCTTCCCGACAACCCTGGCCGTTGGTTGTCGGGGTCTGCGGGCGGGGGGCTTATCGGAATCCGGGAGCCCCCTTTAAGAAGGGGGCCCCCGGATACCGGCCCCCCACCCTATGTGAATGAGTATGGGGTACAATGTACCCCTACCCATTCACCTGTGAAATAAAGTACAATAAAAAACACAACACAGAGAAAAAATATTTTATTGCACAGCTCCGGGGGTCTTCGGGGGTCTTCTCGCCGGACTCCTCCGCTATGTGTGTGTAGCTCTTTTGCTAGCGGAGGAGCCCGGCTTTCTTCCTCCCCGCCGCCGGCCTCTTCTCCCGACTTCGGGGGTCTTGTCCCCCTCTTCGGTTCTTCTGCCGGGCCACCGCGCCTGGTCCGGTGGCCCGGTCTTCTGTCGCCGTCTTCCGTTCTTCTGTCGCCGCCTTCGGTTCTTCTGCCGGGCCACCGCGCCTTCTTGTAGCTCTTTTACAGGCGGTGGCCCGGTCTTCTGTCGCCGCTGTCGTCGCCGCCGCCGCCGCCTTCCGTTCTTGTTCTTCTTCTTGTTCTTCTTCTCCTGGAGATGTTGACTCGACGATCTCTCCGGCCGGAATGCCAGGGACACGCTCCGCTGCCACTTATATAGTGACAATGGGGCGGTGTCACATGGTATATGTCACATGGGTTGGTCACATGGGTTGATGTCACATGGGGACTATGACATCGTAAGGGGGCGGGGTCACCATGTGACCAACCCATGTGACATATACCATGTGACACCGCCCCATTGTCACTATATAAGTGGCAGCGGAGCGTGTCCCTGGCATTCCGGCCGGAGAGATCGTCGAGTCAACATCTCCAGGAGAAGAAGAAGAAGAACAAGAAGAAGAACAAGAACGGAAGGCGGCGGCGGCGGCGACGACAGCGGCGACAGAAGACCGGGCCACCGCCTGTAAAAGAGCTACAAGAAGGCGCGGTGGCCCGGCAGAAGAACCGAAGGCGGCGACAGAAGAACGGAAGACGGCGACAGAAGACCGGGCCACCGGACCAGGCGCGGTGGCCCGGCAGAAGAACCGAAGAGGGGGACAAGACCCCCGAAGTCGGGAGAAGAGGCCGGCGGCGGGGAGGAAGAAAGCCGGACTCCTCCGCTAGCAAAAGAGCTACACACACATAGCGGAGGAGTCCGGCGAGAAGACCCCCGAAGACCCCCGGAGCTGTGCAATAAAATATTTTTTCTCTGTGTTGTGTTTTTTATTGTACTTTATTTCACAGGTGAATGGGTAGGGGTACATTGTACCCCATACTCATTCACATAGGGCGGGGGGCCGGTATCCGGGGGCCCCCTTCTTAAAGGGGGCTCCCGGATTCCAATAAGCCCCCCGCCCGCAGACCCCGACAACCAACGGCCAGGGTTGTCGGGAAGAGGCCCTTGTCCTCATCAACATGGGGACAAGGTGCTTTGGGGTGGGGGGGCCGCGCGGCCCCCCCTTCCCCAAGGCACCCCCCATGTTGAGGGCACGCGGCCTGGTACGGCTCAGGAGGGGGGGCGCGCTCGCTCGCCCCCCTTTCCTGGCCGGCCGGGTAGCATGCTCGGACAAGGGTCTGGTGTGGACTTGGGGGGAACCCCCACGCCGATTTTTTTCGGCGTTGGGGTTCCCCTTTAAGCCCATTCCAGGCGGCGGAGCCCGCGACGTCTCCTTTGCGGGCCCCGCCTACCTGTACACGCGCTCGAAATGGGCGGATTTGCCTCCGCCTTACGTGGGCGAGTCCGTTCATTTCAAAAGTTGAGCGAACTGTTTGCCCAACCTTGTTCGTCAAACAGTCCGCTCGTGTGTGGGCAAGTCCGCTCATGCAAATTTTGAGCGGACTGTTTGATGAAACTGTTTGCCGAACAAGGTTGGGCGAACAGTCCGCCCGTGTGTACGCGGCCTAAGAGGTCCAGGTCCTTTTCCATCCTAGATTCCCCCAGAGGTTCTCCCCCTAGTGAGTAGATTGCATTCATGTTTTTGCCAACTAAATGCATTATTTTATATTTTTCTACATTAAACCTAATTTGCCATGTGGTGGCCCACCCCATTAATTTATTCAGCTCTTCCTGCAAGGTTTCCACATCCTGCGCAGCTATTGCCCTGCTTAGCATAGTATCGTCTGCTAATACTGAAATTGAGCTGTTTATCTCATCATCCAGATCATTTATGAATAAATTGGATAGGATTGGTTCCAGGACAGAACTCTGAGGGACCCCACTTTCCACATTGGACCATTCCGAGTACTCCTCATTTATCACTACCCTCTGAACTCGCCTTTGTAGCCAGTTTCAATCCATGTACTACCCTTTTGTCCATGCCAACTGAACTTAGCTTGTATAGTAAATGTTTGTGGGATTGTATCAAATGCCTTTGCAAAATCCAGATACACTACGTCTATGGGCCTTCCTTTATCTAGATGGCAGCTCACTTCCTCAAAGAAGGTTAATAGATTTGTTTGGCAAGAACGATTTTTCATGAATCCATGCTGATTACTGCTAATGATTCAGTTTTCATTACCAAAATCTTGTATATAGTTCCTCATCCCCTCCAAGAGCTTGCATACTATTGATGTTAGGCTGACAGGTCTGTAGTTCCCAGGGATATATCTTGGTCCTTTTTTTAAATATTGGTGCTACATTGGCTTTTCCCCAATCAGCTGCTACCATACCAGTCAGTAGGCTGCTTGTAAAAATTAGGTACAACGGTCTGGCAATTACTTGACTTCCTTAAGGATCCTCTGGTGCAAGCCATCTGGTCCTGGGGAGTTATTTATGTTAAGTTTTTCAAGTCTGTTTCTGATATTATCCTCTGTTAACCTCGGGGGTGCTTCCTGTGACATATCCTGAGGATAAACATTGCAGTTTTGGTTACTGAAGCCTCCTGTTTCCCTCGTGAAGACTGAGGAGAAGAATACATTCAAAACCCTTGCCATCTCACCATCCTTTGTAACCAGAATTCCTTCATCATTCTTCATGGGGCCATTATGATCTGTCCTCCCTCTTTTACTATTTATGTACTTAAAGAATTTCTTTGGACTTTTCTTACTCTCCTCCGCTATGTGTCTTTCGTGTTCTATCTTAGCCGCCCTGATTACACCCTTACATATCATATTGCATCCTTTGTACAGTTGGAATGCTGATGATCCCTCAGCCTTGTATTTTTTGAATGGGTCTCCTTTGCTTTTACCGTATATACTCGAGTATAGGCCGACCCGAATATAAGCCGAGGCCCCCAATTTACCCCCAAAAAACTGGAAAAAATTATTGACTCGTGTATAAGCCGAGGGTGAGACATGCCTGTCCATCCCTGTGTGTCCGTCCATCCCTGTGGGTCCATCCATCCCTGTGTGTGTGTCCATGCATCCGTGTGTGTGTGTGTGTGTGTGTCCATGCATCCGTGTGTATGTGTGTGTGTGTGTGTGTCCATGCATCCGTGTGTGTGTGTGTGTGTGTGTGTGTGTGTGTGTGTGTGTGTGTGTGTGTGTGTGTGTGTGTGTGTGTCCGTGCAGCCTACCTGTGTCCAGCCTGCCTGTGTCCGTCCAGCCTGCGTCCCGTCCAGCCTGCGTCCCGTCCAGCCTGCGTCCCGTCCCGGCCCGGCCCGGCCCGTCCCGTCCCGGCCCGTCCCGGCCCGGCCCGTCCCGTCCCGAGCCGAGCCTCCGTCCTTCAGCTCTTCGTCGGCGGCCATTCTAGCATTCAAAAGCCGCGCCTCCGTCGGTGATAGGCGGAACACTCAATTTCCCACTGACTGCTGTTCCGCCTATCGGATGTCCGTGATAGGCGGAACACTCAATTTCCCAGCAGCCTGTGTTCCGCCTATCACGGGCATCGTCTCATCCTCGTCCGTAGTACGAGGATGAGACGATGCCCGTGATAGGCGGAACACAGGCTGCTGGGAAATTCAGTGTTCCGCCTATCACAGGCGAAGGCGGAGCCGGAGGCGCGGCTTTTGAATTCTAGAATGGCCGCTGTCTGTCTGCTCGACACGCTGATCGAGCGGGCAGACAGCGATGACTCGAGTATAAGCCGAGGGGGGCACTTTCAGCCTCAAAAAAGAGGCTGAAAATCTCGGCTTATACTCGAGTATATACGGTATATGAATTTTTACATTGGCGTTAAGCCACCCAGGGCTTTTATTAGCTCTTTTAAATTCATTACCCTTTGGGATGCACTGGCTAACAGCGTTATTTAGTATGCTCTTAAAGCACACCAATTTTCCTCCATGTTCATTGTTCCTAGGATTTTATCCCATTTTGTTTCTTCCAACAAGGAGCGTAGTTTCTGGAAGTTAGCTCTTTTGAAATTCAGTGTCTTTGTATTCCCCTTATGTTTCACATTTGTGAGATTAATGCCAAAACAAATTGACCTGTGATCACTGTTTCCTAAGTTGCCCCGTATTTCTACATCCGCGATCAAGTATATATTGTTAGTAATCAGTAGGCCTAGTAACGCATTGTTTTTTGTTGGTGCATTTACCATCTGACCCATGAAATTGTCCTGTAAGATGTTTAGAAAATAGCGAGCCTTAGTTGAATGTGCGGTTCCTTCTGCCCAGTCCATATCTGGATAATTAAAATCCCCCATTATAATGACACTTCCCATCCTTGACGCCATTCCAAACTGATAGGAGGTCCGTCTCCCCCTCCCCCCTCAGGTTGGGGGGACTATAGCATAGTCCTAGTATAACTTTCTCCTTGGTCTTCTCTCTTTGTAACCCTACCCATAAGGATTCCAACTATTCCCTTGCTCCAACAGCGATGTTGTCCCTCACATTCACCTGTATATCATTTTTGATATACAGGCATACCTCTCACCTTTTTTTACCTTTATCCTCCCTGTCCCTGCTATATAGGGAATACCCTTGAATGGTCGACAGCAAATCATGAGAACTATTGAACCAGGTCTCTGAAATTCCCACAAAATCGAATTCCTCCTCATACAACAGTAGCTCTAGTTCTCCTATCTTGTCCACCAGACTCCTGGCATTAGTAAACATGCCTCATAGTTTTGTCTGGACGCAAAGGGAGGGGATCATGCTCTGCTTCAGTATGTCACAGTATATGTTGGCATTCATGGTTCCCTCAATGAACTGTAGCACCCCAGTGATGGCAGCACTCATGCAGACCCAGACCATGATACTCCCACCACCATGCTTGACTGTAGGCAAGACACACTTGTTTTTGTACTCCTCACCTGGTTACTGCCACACACGCTTGACACTATTTGATCCAAATAAGCTCATCTTGGTCTCATCAGACCACAAGACATGGTTCCAGTAATCCATGTGCTTAGTCTGCTTGTCTTCAGCAAACTGTTTGCGGGCTTTCTTGTGCATCATCTTTAAAAGAGGCTTCCTTCTGGGATGACAGCCATGCAGACTAATTTAATGCAGTGTGTGGCATATGGTCTGAGCACTGACAGGCTGACCCCCCACCCATTCAACCTTTGTAGCAATGCTGGCAGCACTCATACGTCTATTTCCCCAAGACAACCTCTGGATATAACGCTGAGCACGTGCACTCAACTTCTTTGGTCAACCATGGCGAGGCCTGCTCTGAGAGGAACCTGTCCTGTTAAACTGCTGTATGGTCTTGGCCACCGCAATGCAGCTCAGTTTCAGGGTCTTGGCAATCTTCTTATAGCCTAGGCCATCTTTATGTAGAGCAACAATTCTTTTTTTCAGATCCTCAGAGGGTTCTTTACCATGAGGTGCCATGTTGAACTTCCAGTGACCAGTATGAGAGAGTGAAAGCGATAACAACAAATTAAACACACCTGCTCGCCGTTCACACCTAAGACCTTGTAACACTAACGAGTCATATGACACTGGGGAGGGAAAATTGCTAACTGGGCCCAATTTGGACATTTTCACTTATGGGTGTACTCACTTTTATACAAGCTGTACATTTACTACTTTACATTGTAGCAAAGTGTCATTTCTTCAGTGTTGTCACATGTTGTCACATATCTTTATGATAGAATATACCCACCATTATCATTGTACTAGCCACGACCATTTCTTTATATTTAACTCTGCAGTTTTTAAACATCACATCCGTGGGTCATAACTGGCTTGGTTTTCCAATGTGGTCCAGGGCCCGCCCAGGGAGACTCCTATGCATGCATGTTCATATGCTAGGCAAAGTGAATATATATATATATATATATATATATATATATATATATATATATATATTGTGAAGTGCATAATTGTGAAGTGCGATAGAGGAACCATTGTTCATTACTGTGGTTTCTGGTGGTGATTTGATGCTTCCCTCAGCTGGTTATTTCTGACCTCCAGTAGCTGAAGAGGTCCATGTGTGAGAGTAAGTATCCAACGATCCAGAGTGTTCTGACAGAGGGGCAGGCACCCCTCTGTCAGAACACAATAGTTCAGCAGGGGAGGTCGCTGTACTAACATTGGATTGTAAATAATTAATCTTCACACTACAGTTGCATTGCCTATCTAGCCATAATACAGGTCTTCAAACACACTGACAGAAATGTTATGTTTCTGGTGTAAAGTAAGATTTTACAAGATGGAGGCTGATTTTGCTAAAGAACATGATAAACTTCACTCAATTCACTTCAAATATCCAATTTTGTGAAAACCCAGTTCCTGTTCATTTTTTTTTATCTGCATGAGATGTGTATGGGATTGGGAATTCAAAGTAAAATATACAGGTAAAATTTATTGTGTGAAGACTCTCCACTCCTTTATTTAATCAGCCCAAGTTACCTTCAAATGAAAACTAAATTGTAAGTAACTAAAATGAAAATGTACTTTTTACTATATAAATATTTACATAAAAAGGGCCTGGTAGTCATTATGCAGTTTAAACAGTTTGAACTACAGACAAACAACTTAATACATACTTGGAATACATGTAAGGGAGCTTTTTTACTTGCAGAAGGATATGTATTTCTGTTCATCCAGTCTTAACTTTATGCAGCTCCGTCACACCCCACAGGGGGCAGGGAAAAAGATATGATTTTTCTCTATCGCAGTTCAGTAATACTTACAGGTCTCCTCCCCACCCTTAGCATTTGCCTGGACAATAAAGAAAGAAGCCATAGACTGATTAGTTCATCTCTCTGTCACTCCTTGTCCTTGTACTGCAGAACAATTGATTGGCCACCTATGCAGCTTCTCACTTTTACAGTGTGACTTCTGTTGTGCAGGGTGTGCAAGGGGCTAGTGCCAACTTAAATTCCAGTACTTAACCTGCCTGCAAACCCTTAAAGGATGTGTTAATGAAAATGGAGTTGCATTCACTTGTGGCTTTTCTTTTTTGCTTGGAGTTAAGCATCCAAACCAATTGACATTTTCAGGAAACTGGAGTAAAAGCTTTTTTTAAGTTCTGTTATATAAGCAGTGACATTAAATGATCCTGATCTCACAGGAAAGAAAACTGTTTCAGTCTGCTGAATAACAACAGAGACCACAATAGCTCAAGCTGAACTCATAGGTCCTAATTTATAGGTTCTACCTGAAGTGTAACTGCATGCTGTTTCACTCTATAAGTAAAGAATAACATTTTACAATTTTTCCAGACATGGTAGAGTAGAGAATAAACAAGGGGAAAAACAAAAAAAATCACCTGAAATAATCACAGATAAAATATGTTTGCATTTGTATTTAAACAATAGAGAAAAGTAGGTAATTTACTCCATATACTGCAAGAGGTGATACTAACTGCAATCGGTAATTCACTTCTTACTGAATGTAACAGAAATGTTGTACTGCACACACATAAGTCCTCCAAATCTTAATCTTATTTTAAGAGCACTAGAACAAAGCAATCCTAATGCACTACCTTGAAAATTAAATTAAATCAAATACAACAGTCATATTATGGTAACTAGCTGATTAGCATAATAGACTAGACAATTATCTTATTGTTCTTTAAGGATGAACAAAATTGAGGATATTAATTTCCCTGAAAGTTCAGAGAAAACTATACGATTTCCGTGAAACTTTGTCCTTTTGGCAACATGCACTGAAGTTGATTGGGAAGAGGAAATCATGGTGGTTTTCAGGGGTGCAGTCAGTTTTAAATTGCCCCTGAGAGTTGCAGAAGCTCTTTGTAACTCTCATTGAGCTGTTCTTGTGCCAAAAAAAACAAAACATCAAGAACGATAAATGCAAAGAACACAAAATAAAATAAACAAAGCCAGTATTTTTCAACTAGGAGTTCTTCAGTGGCCCCTTAGAAAATTACCTAAAAATTGTCTACAATTTGGCAGGTGGACTGAGTCTTTTTTGTTACACAAAGTCACAGGTTTTTATCATGCAGCATTACAATCATGGGCACAGTGCGGGGCAGCTGCTGATGTTCTATGAACAGGGAACAGTAAGTATAGCTGCAGGAATCCTCCCACCGACCAGCTGGATAAGTACACAAGCAGGTCATCCTGGTGGATGATGCTGGCTCATCAAAGGTGTGGGGTCAATACACTAACCATTATTCACCAGATCTCCTGATGGTGGAGATGAGTTTTGCTGCCTGCTAGTAACAGGTCAAGGTCCTCAGAAATGCCCCACCAGGAGGTGAGCAAGCAGGGGTCAAGTAGCAGATCTAGCAAGTAGGGATCAAGCAGAAGCATAGCCAGTTAACAAGAAAAAGGTCGGTAACAACTGGTTGCAGGTTGAGATGAAGCAGAAGTGTAGTTGCGGAAGGAGTCAAAGGTCAGTAACGAGTGGTAGTGGAGATAAGTATAACTGCAGGTACACAAAATACCAAGATATCACCTGAAGAGACCACAATAATCTGGCAAACAGGAGGTGCAAAAGTATAATTTAAATAGGAGATTCATGGGAGGAGCAAAGAGTTCAAGATTCACAACAAACAAGGTACAAGGCAAGATTATCTAAGGGTTCAGACAGGGTACTGTCCACCATCTCAGGTGGCTCAGCAAGGAGAGCTACTGCCAGGTAAAGCAGAGGTCTTAGGTTCCGATCCCAGTTCTTCCAGAACATTTCCTGGATGTCTTAGGGTTAAGTATGTGAGGCAACCTTTGGTAATTTTGGAAAAAAAATGTTTTTCTTTGTTTCTGTTATAAAATTTTGCAAATAAATCATCTTTCTTCATAAATTTAGGCCAAACTGTATTCTGCTAAATTTATTTGGTAAAAATAACCCAAATCAGTGTATATTATTTAGTCTGAAGGAAAGGTATAGAGTCAATCTATGCTATATATATTTGAAAATTGATCAATCCCTATGTGCTAATGGCCTTTCTCGAAAACACCAGGACAATAAAAATATCCCCAAAATTACCCCTTTTTGGAAAGTAGACAGTCCAAGGCATTTAGTAAGAGGCATGGTGAGTTTTCTGAAGTTGGATTTTTTTGTCACTTTTTTGGAAAACAAAGACATTTTAAAAGTTTTTTTTTAACCATTTTGTTTACATAATGTCACCAGTGCAGTACAGAGTTATCATATAACTGGCATTTACAGTATGTAAAAAAAATATATATATTTTATATAGATAATGTGTGTTTTATTACTTTTTTCCTTTTGGCCAAAATAAATCTCTCCCAGGCTCCAAGAAACAAGTTTGCATATGACAGGGCACATAATCTGGCCATGGCCATGCGTTGAGCCTGTAAACAATTTTGATCTTCAAAAATGAAAAAAATGCGAGTAAGAATAAAAGTTAGGAGTTGTAAGACAAATGCATTGAAAGGCCAAGGTGTGCCTTCTTGTTCCATCAAGAATGATCAGGCCATCATGACTCCCTTCTTGTGGAGGATCCTCGTGTATAAGGACTCGACATTGATAGCCTTGAGAAGGGAGTCACGAGGGACCTGGATTCCCTCAATATGTCTGAGACAATCTCATGTATCACGGATATATGATGGTAAACTAGGAAGTTGGAAGTTGTCCACAAATTTGGGGCAGTAGGAAGTTGTCCACAAATTTGCTGGTGTTGTCAGTCATAGACCCAATGCCGGAGACAATGGGTCTTCCTTGGGGCCGGGAGAGATTTTTATGCATCTTGGGCAATGTATAAAAGGTAGGGGAGAACGTAGATGTTTTTGAACCAGATAATTGAGTGTGCCCTTATCAATCAAGCCCTGCCATAATGCCCCTGTGCAAAGTTGTCTGAATTCATTAATAAAACCAATGATTTTAGTGGATGAAATAGGTTGGTACCAGGTGGAGTTGTTTAACACCTCATAAACTGGTCAATAAATGGAAAAGATATCTATATCAGAATATGCTCACTTATTTTTTGGCTGCACGTTTTCTCTGTCCGTTTTTATCAGTAATGAACTCTTTTAAAAATTTCCTTTGACCGATGTAATTTTGCTTGTGGGCATTTGATGCCCACAAGCAAACACTTCCTCCTACCCTTCGTTGTGAGGATCTAGCATTCATTGCCGGTTCCCGCACATGCTCAGTGGCTTCACTGCTACAAGCGGCATAATCGGACCTCCGCAATGACTCCTGGGATTCATTACATGAGATCCCAGGAGACACAGCGCATTACACAGGAAATGACGCGGATCTCAGCGTATAGCCCACCCACCCCCGCAGGGAGAAAAACAAACATGAAGTCAGGATAACAGGTAGGTTTACTGGATAGACAAATGAACTAGCAATAACCTGATTTTCTAGAAGCGATAGAGCGCAAGTTGATAGGACGAGTGCAGAACCGCTTTAAGGGCTCGTTGCTGGTTGCAAATCAAATTTGGTGGAAAGTCCTGCCACTTGCTACACTTCAGATCTTTAATGGATTGATGGAGGAACGCCCAGATAGCTGGGCATTTCATAAGTTCAGGAAAATTACGTGATTTCAGTTTGAATTTATTGGAAACTGTAGGTAGAGGGGCGACCATAGTGGCTGAGATGTCAGTGGGAATAGTCATTGAGTCAGACTGTGAACCCAAGACATCCCCAGTGGCACCCTCGTCATATAGGAGCATAAGGGTTGTATAGGGTTGAGGGGACACAAACCAATACCTAATTGCAAAACCGATAGCTCATCTGAGGACAAGGGGCTAGATGCTAGATTAATAACATTAAAATGTGATGAGTGGAAGTGCTGGGTAGGGGCGTGAGAGGAGGTTTGTGCATGAATGTGTCTATTTTGGTTTGTTGTTTCCTTAGGTCTGGAGAGGTTAAGTCTAAAAAATCAATGTCAATAAGTGGCTTTTTAGAGTTACCCAAGATCGACCCTAGGGCCTTAGGGATAACATTGTGCAACGTGGAGAGGTCTGACCCACCAGCCGTTTGACTGGGTGGCAGGGAGGGATCTCCTGGTGTATGTGCCGACTGGTGTTTGGAGTAGGTTTTCTTTACCCTTTATAGGTGCTGCAGGGGAGGTGCCACTGTAACAAATTTGTTTACTTGTAGAGTTGGTAATGGAGGAGCCCGTAGGATGAGAACCTGTTTAATGGGAAATAGAAGAGGAAAGTGATGAATCTGATTCTGATTGTTCAGGGACTACATTAGATGAAGGGGTGCCCCGTGGGGCAGCTCACCTTCCCCTCATTCTACCTGACCATTTATATGCAAAACCTTCAGAAAAGGCAAGTTTGTCCTTAAAGAATTTAGTCTGCTTGTTCTTAATACTTTCCTTATTCATGTCATCCAGGCACTCTTTAACCTCCTTCCATTTAGTTGAGAAGGATGGAGCATCTAGGAGATGATTGTACTGTGTATTGAATCTATCAATTTCATTTTTTGCCACCCCACCGCACCCCAATACTATTTTTTCATCACCGCCCTCTTTTCATCCCATCACTGGGCACACTTTAATTCTTGGTACCCTTTAGTTCTGGCATTTTTACCTTATGTACTTTATTCCACCCAGACTCCAGTCCCTTGATCTGTTAAAATTCCCCCAGTCACTGCAGGAGGCTCCACCGGGCACACCTTGTGCTCTGTTTGCACTGGGACTTAGGTAAGCAGCCTTATATTCATATCTCAACTACCCCTTTCCCCTTTAATAATTAAATTGTATTACTCATCAAACCCCCCGCCCCCCCATGTATTGTTGAATATTTTGCCTCTGATCTTATGTCTACTTACAGATGTATTTTTCCTGATGAAGCGGTTCATACCGTGAAACTAGTAGAAGTACTATGTATGACCGAGTCACCTGTATTTTAATTATATTGTTATGTACTTTGTATTAATATTTTTTTTGTAAGAAATTTTTTTATTTCTGCTTATACACTATATGTAAATTTTTCTATATTGTACCGAGATAGTACATTTTCTCTCTTGCTTCTGGTGAGCCTTGTTTCGGGACTAGTTTCCTAAACCTCTATTCCATTAAAGTTTTTGATGATGGTACAAATTTTGCTTTAAATTTCACACGCATTGATCCTACCCTTTGAGGCCACATATTTCTTTTCAAGCTCCCTCTCTGTGGCGTCCACTGTCAAGATTGTCTGAACTTTGGCTTCGCTGCTCCAGCAGTCCCTTTCACCAATGGTTTTGGCTTTCCCTGCATTATTCCCGAGAGAACACACCTTCCACCATGTTGCCTGCTGCCCAAGAATTTATTGTGAGTATAATTCACTTGTGAGTCTATGTTTTAACAATACATTGTGCTACACCAGTGGCTGATCCTCTCTTTCCCTCCCCATTTTTACTGAAAGAAACACATTTTATGTTTACTATTGTACATAGTACTGATGGGCTTTGATTGGCCCTGTCTGTACCATGTGATCACTGTGGCCAACTGTACACAATGAATGGCATGAAAAGAAGCATAGATTCTGTACAATTGTCATATGATCTGCTATTATTGGTCAGCGATCACATGTTACTGGCAGCCGGTCAGTGCACTAATTAGTCACCAACTGTGCCCAGTGGACACAGCTGGTGACAGATCGCACCAGAGCACAGCCCAAGGGGAGGGAAGTGGTTAAACTGTTTACATTTGAAATCAATATATGTTTAACTGTAAAACTAAATTATTTTTAAAGTGGAACTTTAGTCAGAGAATGAAGTCCTGCTAAATCACCTCAGATTTGCCCCTTTTGCTGTTATAGCTATGTAAAACCAGGGGCGTAGCTAAGGGTGGGTCAGGGGGGTCCAACCCCCCAAAGCTTCTGACAACGTCACAGCAGATAGGCTAGTCTAGCCTTTCAGCTGTGTGAGCCATCACTCCAACTAAATCTTCATCTCTTGGGCTTCCTCCTCCCTGTGCGTTGACTGGTGACACAGAGGTGCCCTTCTTCATATTTAGGGATGAGCTGTTGGCTAATTGGGGTGTCTGAACTGTGTACAGACGGAACTGTTTTGCCTCTATGTGTCACCAGGCTTTGCTGCTACTTCCAGGTCGCATTCCTCATGTCTCACCCACTTTTGTACACAGCATTCTCTGCTGCAGTCCTCTCTCTACACCCAGCTTCTCCTGTACTGCAGACCACTTTTTCCCCAGTTGCTGATGGCTCTATCTGCATATCCTTGCTTGTGGGTCCCATCAATAGCTTCTACTTTCTCTACCTTCACTTTCTCCATGCTAGTGGGCAGGGCCAAATCAGGCCACCCAGAGGAGACTTATGAGGCAGTGCGTGGGTGTGGTAAAACAGTGGGAGGGGCTTGAAGCTTAAATACAAAGTACAGAGAACCGAAGTATGTTATTTACAGAGTGCAGGTGTCATGTGTATGTAAAATAAAGTGTGCAGATGTCAGGTGTATGCAATGTACAGGGCTCACGAGTAAGTAATTCACAGAGATCTGCAACATGCAAAGTGCTGAGGTCAGGATGACTGCTTAACACACAGAGTGCAGAGGTCAGGAATACATAATGTATGAAGCGCAGTCATCTTTCACATGCTTGGCTCAGAAGACTGTAAAAATATGCGTCTGAGCCCCAGTTTTGCTGCCCCTTGGCCATCCACTTTAAGTCTAAAATACAGCTGGAGAAGTGTACTCAAATGTCGTGGCTGTGACAATTTGCTTCACAGCCATGGAAAATTTGGCACAGCACATTGAGTTGACTATCCAACTTGGCTATTCAAGTCAATGGGATTATGCTATAACTGAATCACCTCCCAACACCTGATAGCAGCCGCTTAGCCAGACATTGAAGATTAACCCCATGTTTACTATTTTCTTGACTAACAGATGTGCCGGCTGGGGGCACTATATATGCTGTACAATAACAATTTGTCACAATGTGGCAGGCGCGCATCTAGTTTTTGTCCTCTGGGTACCCATGGCTGAACCCCCCAGGAAAAAAAAATATCTACGGCCCTATGTAAAACATTAACAATAAGTGCCTATGCTGTTTAAAGTCCAGTAATACACTATTTCCCCCTGCTCTGCACATGCTCAGTTGCACTCCATTTTTAAGCATTTTTTCAGGCACTGCTGAGTTTGTAGAGGCCAATCTGCTGACAGCCTAAAGTAGAATTAAACCCCCCTATACTTTACAGCCATGGAAACTGATTCTGTTTGATATGCAACTGCCATGATGCTGCACATGGGATCAGTTATGACACCAGCTATTGGATGATTTAACAGTTTGGTTAAGGACACAAGCAAATGTGACATTTAGCAATCCCAGAATTCCAGAGTCTCCAGCAAGAAGAAACAGGAGCAATTTTGGAGGCAATTTACAGCACACACCACTTTTGATAGCATAATTATTAATATAGAATGTATGTTCCCGGCTATAGAACATTATTGTTGATCAAGTTGTTATGGGTAACGTTGCACTTTAACTAGTTGCTGCCCATCAAATGACGGCGAGGCGGTGCAGCTCTCATTCTGGGATGACATCATATGATGGCATCCCAGAACGGCAGCCCTCTCACGCCCGCAGGGATGCACAGCGCGTTGAACTCGGCCATGCCATATTGCTAGGACATGGCGCAACCCCCGATCTCTGTAAAGAGCCACGTCCGCGGTTCTTTAATCATGTGATGTGCTGTGTCTAGTCACAGCTGGTCAAATGTAAACACTGAGATGCCGGTAATCGACTCTCCTCGCCTCACACTGACAGTGTGTGGTGAGGAGAGCCGATCAGCAGCATCTCCTCACAGGAGACATCTACACATGTAATCAGGGCACTGATCACCAGTGCCCTGATTACAATAGCAACACCAGTGCCACAAATCAGTGCCAGTGATGAGTGCCCCCCAGTGCTAGTAATCAGTGCCCACCACTGCCAGCAATAAGTGCCCATCACTGCCCACAAGTGCCACCAATCAGTGGCCAGTAGTGATGCCAGTCCATGGTGGCTGTCAGTCCTGCCTATCAGTGCTGCCCATCAATGACCATCACTGCTGTCCATCAATGCCGTCCATCAGTGCCACCCATCAATGCCCATTAGTACTGCCTATCCGTGCCGCCTATTAGTGCCCATCAGTGCCAGCCAACAGTGCCCATCAGTGCTGCCTATCAGTGCTCATCAGTGCCACATATCAGTGCCCATAAGTGCGGCATATTAGTGCCTCCTCATTAGTACACCTAATAGGTGCCCATAAGTGCCGCCTCATCAGCGCCCGTAAGTGCCATTATGCCATGCCAAAATATAAAACCCAGCAGTGATTAAATACCAGCAAAAGAAAGCTCTATTTGTGTGAAGAAAATGATAAAATTGTCATCTGGGTACAGTGTAGGATGACCGCACAATTGTCATTCAAAGTGCGACAGTGCTGAAAGCTGAAAAATGGCCTGGGCAGGAAGGGGCTGTAAGTGCCATGTAGGCAAGTGGTTAAACACTGTTTGTAAACAAACTTACAGTAATTAGCATGACTGCTGGCTGTCGTGGCAGTTGAAAATTATACTGATTCTGATTGCTGCTCTTCTCATCTGCCCCACCATTTTACCTCCTTTCTTATCTACCCCACCACTGTACCTCCTTGCACATCTGCTTCACTGCCATATCTCTATGCTCTTCTGTCTCACCGCTGAATCACCTTTTTATCTGTCCTAACGCTGAACCTATCTGCTCATCTGTCCAACCACTGTCACCCTCTTTCTCATCTGCCCCACCACTGTACCTTCTGCACATCTGGCTCACCTCTATATCATCCTGCATTTCTGCCCCACTACTATAACCCCCTGCTCATCTGTTCCACCAATCTACTTCATTTCTCCTCTGTCCTTCTACTGTACCCACCTGCACATCTGCCCCACCTCTGTATACCCCTGCTCTTCTCCCCCATCGCAGTATCCGCTGCTCATCTATCCTACAGCTGAACCTCCATCTCATCACTTCCACCACTGTACCCCCTTGCACATCTGCTTCTCTGCTGTACCCTCCTGCTTTTCTTTCCCACCGCTAAACCCCCTTTCTCATTTGCCCCACCGCTGTACCCTCTTCTCATCTAGGATATGTGCAATATGCATCGTGGTGCAAAGAAGCAGAGATGAGACACACGTGTCCTGCACACTTGTCCGCCTGATCTGCCTCTCTTATCCAACCCACATGCTTGTATGTGATGTCACATACAAGCATCTGGAATAGATGTGCAATGATGAGCTCACAAAAAAAATTCCCAGACGCTCAACAGTAATTCCACATACTGCTACCTGATTGTGGTTTTCATAGTGAAATCCCTTCTTTCTGAGATTAGTAGTGGCAACCAAGTGAGTCATCTTCCTCCAGATGGTGTGCAGGGCTAGCAGGACTGTGATTGGCTTTAGCAATGGCCAATCACAGTCTCCCTCTTCCTGGAAACAAGGACTGCCCCCCCCCCCCATAACAGAACCGCACCCAAACTTTTCGCCATTACAAGAGCTGATAATCGCAGCTACAGCAAAGTTAGGGAAATAAACAATGTTTCCCATGCTGCAGGTGCAGCATGGAAAATTCTGAGATTGGAATGCATTAGTATGGCAGAATGTCTCACTGACACTTCCCTGTCTTGCCCTGCTGATTGGAAGGGAATTGAGTGCCAGCAAAAGAAGCTTTGCATTCTACTTGTGGCACCCATACCGTGGGGGTACCTACCACTGTTCTAACATGTAAAACAATCTTTTATGATCTCTAAAATCAATCAAATAACTTCCTGGATCATCATTATGCTACATACAAATATGAGTGTATATCTACTGAACATGCCACAACCAGTTCCATATGTTCCATGTGTTCTCTTTATCTTTTGTGATGACCCCAAAGTGATAGGTTTCCACTGAATGTTCTATATGGATCATTTAAATATTAATGTCAAGTGATCATTTCCTGCCATAATCACTTCATCTCAAGAGTGAATAAATTCAAACCAGTATAACATTATACTTGTCTGGTTCAGCAACTCTTTTGCATTCCAGTACATCCTTTTTATGACATGGAACTGAAAATTAAACTGCATACCTAAAATATATTTGTACTAAAGCTTCATATTGGAGCACAAACTAATGTTTTAATCTCTCTACACAAAAGTCTACACTTCTGTTAGTACAAGAAAATATCTTGCCAGATTGAGAAGATTGGTATTGCACGCTGTTGTTAAATCTGTTGTTAAATCTATTATCTACATGGACATCAAGATCTTCTTTCATAATTGATTTACCCAGTGCCCCCCTCCTCCAACAAGTACATGAATTTACAATTATGCAGAGTGAACAACATTTGCCATGTAGCTGCCTAATTAACCAGTGTGTCGAAGTTATCTTGTACACTGGTGACATTTTTCACTACATAGCTTTGTGTCTTCTGCAAACACTGAGACAGTACCTTTAAAACCCAAACTATGTATTACAATTAATTTGTATAAGCAAATAAAGAACAAAAATATAAACCGACTTTTGGGGTACACTGCATACAGCATAAGACCACTTGGAATATGAATGACTGATTTTGTCATTATGAAAGTTTACTATCCCTTTATATTTTCTTAAGACCTTTCACAGTAGTTTTCTGAAATATATTCACATTTATTTTGTCAGATTTTTTGAAGCCATATTAAGTAACTGTGCGCCAGTACCAACTCTGATTTTATTACATGACATACCTGAACTACCATAGCATGTTAGAAATGCATAACTTTGACTTCAGAAGCTGCGCCTCTGTGGCATCTTGACCCCTGGTGCCCCACAGAGATAACATGTTGATGGCAACAGTAGAAGTTCTTGGTTTTTAATATGGCAGCTATGTTTCCTTACATATCTTTTATCAATGGGTCAGTATTAAAATAATTTTGTTATTATACTATTACTTCTCTAAATGATGATTATTGTTTGTAGCATATAAGTGTGTACTTATGAAGCATATACATATATACTTTATATATATGCTTATATTTTAGGCTGCTTTCTGTTATACCCAGACACCTCTGAAGAAGAATCCTTAAAAAGTGTCAGGTGTCCCAATCCCCATTGGTTTTTGTATATATAATCCCCATTTGTATTTCATATCTTGAGATTTTACCCTTTAAGCCACGTTACCCTTTTGTATATATATTTTTTAATATCTATGCATAAATAGAATGGGGGTTATTTACTAAAGGAAAATCCAATTTTCATTGCAAGTGCACTTGAACGTACACTGAAAGTGCACTTTGAAGTAAAGTCGCTGTAGATCTGAGGGGGATACGTAAGGAGAATAAAAAACAGCATTTTAGCTTGCACATGATTGGATGATAAAATCAGCAGAGCTTCCACTCATTTCAGATCTACCCCTTAGATTTAGAGTGACTGCACTTCCAAGTGCACTTTCAGTGCAAAGTAGATTTGCCTTTCGTAAATAACCCCCAATGTGTTTACTTTTATAAAAATATTTATCTTCAATGTCTGTGCCTTCATAGTCCCACAAAAAGAGTTTTTCTTTTCCAAATTTGACTTCAGAAGGCATGCATTCTTGTTGATCGTGAACTACTTTTTAAAAAATCCTCAAAAAGTTCTCAACCTATACAGATCAAATCTCTCACATTATCATTGCTGAATAAAACCTGTATTTACAAGACATTCGAAAACACACCTCTCTCTTTTTTGTCAATCCAGTGGGGAGTTAAGATGTTAACTGCTGTTGTATAATCCTGAACACACGTAATCCAATGGAAAAGCAGAGAGTTTGATCGACACTACCATGTACACTATATTGTTTTTCAAAGAGTCATTCAACACATATTTTGATCCGCATGTAGCACTTTTTCTTGTACGAAATAGCAATTCTCTATCTATGGAATACATACATTTCATGTACAAATGTCACCCCTGCTCAACTAATAAAGAAAGTGTTCGACAGATTCCTGAAGATACAAGAAATACGAAGACATAACTACAACCGTAGTCAAAGATCTGTCAATTTCTGTCCAAAAAACAGGACAAGAATTCAAATAATAGTTGAAAAACAGAAGTAGTAATAGTCTACACTAGAGCCACAGTCATACTGTGACAGGAAGATCACATTTCAGGAGAAATAGAGAAATATGTGATAAGACATATCTGTTTCCACTGCTGAAGAGAATTTACGGTATATATTCTAGAAGGTCTAAACAGTGCATTTAGTTCACATTTGGTTGAGTAAAGGATTAAGACCTTAATTTTCCTTACCAGATTCATAGCAGAGCATTCTTAGTGAAAGACCCCTGTTAAGTTTTAGAAATGTGTGCTGTCTTCATCATTGTCAGAGGTGATTTGAAACTGTCATGTTAAAGCAGTGGTCCCCAACCTTTTTGGCACTGCGGACTGGTGTAGTGGAAGAAAATTTTGCCGTGAGCGATTTGTTGGGGCGATGGCTGGTGTTTCAATCATCACAGCACCATGGTTGATATGTTAGGATGATTGAAGCGCATTATTTCTATTATTGCTTTGTAATATAAAATGAAATTGTTTGACTCACCATAATGCAGAATCAGTGGGAGCCCTGAATGTGTCACTTGCCACTGTTGCCTGCCACCAGATACAGCATGTCATTTGGCACTGTCACCTGCCTTCAGATGCATCACTTCACTTGCCACCAGATGTCACTTACCACCGTCGCCTGCTTTCAGATGCATCGGGTCACTTGCCACCGTCTCTTACCACCAAATGTCACTTGCCACCATTGCCTGTCACCTGATGCAGCATGTCACTTGCCACCAGATGCAGCGTGTCACTTGCCACCACTGTTTGCCACTAGATGCAATGTGTCACTTGCCAATGTCACCTGTCACCAGATGCAGCATGTCACTTGCCACTGTCACCAGATGCAACGTGTCACATGCCACCGTCACTTGCTACCAGATGCAGTGTGTCACTTGCCACCAAATGCAGTATGTCGCTTTCCACCGTTGTTTGACTTCAGATGAAGCTTGTCACTTGCCACCATCGCTTGCCACCAGACGCAGCTTGTCACTTGCCACCGTTGCTTGCCACCAGATGCAGCATGTCACTTGCCACTGTCGCCGCTCATCACTATCCTGCCCCAGATCCAGCTTTCCACTGTATCCTGCCAGCACAAACACCAGATGCTGCTTGTCACTTTAAGGCCAATTTGTAAAGGTTTTCTGCAGTGAAAACACTTACATGTATCCCTCTCCTTGCAGCCTCTCTCCAGCATAGGGATGAGCTTCGTGTTCGAGTCGAACGTACGTTTGACTCGAACATTGGCTGTTCGGCCATTCGGCGAATTCCGAACGTTTGGGCCGTTCGCGTCAAAATTCGAGTGGGGCGCGCGGACCACAATGCACTGCGGTGGCGCAGTGCATTGCTGGCTCATGATTGGCCAAGCATGCACTGTGACCCCGCATGCTTGGCCAATCGTAGCGCCAGCAGCGAGGAGAGCCATGATTGGCCACAGGCATCCTGCCTGTGGCCAATCATAGCTCAGGCTGTGTAGTGCACGCCCCACACTATATAAGGCCGCCTTTGAGGCGGCCTCGTGTAGTGTGTTAGCATCTGAAGCAGTGGGTGTTCTGTGTACCTTCAACACAGTACACACCGATCGTTTTTGGCTGATTTCCTATCTTGCTGCTGTGTAGTGGTTGTTGTCTGTGCCCTGACCGCAGTATACACCACTATATTCACCTCACCTATATAGCTAGTGATCTAGCTTTAACCACTTAACAACTGCCCATTGCCGATTAACGGCTTCAGGGCGGTTGTTTAACTCTGAGAGGCCGTTAATTAACGGCCTCCCAGAATTCTGCTCTCGCGCGCCCCCTGGGGCGCGCACTCGAGAGCATCCGTGACCGCCGGGTCCACAGGACCCGGCGCATCACGGATCACGGTAAACGGCCGCTCGTCGCGGCCGTTTACCACGTGATCGCTCTGTCAAATGACGGAGTGATCACTTGTAAACATGTTATGACGCCGGTTCCTCCCTCCCCTCTCTGTACCGATCGGTACAGCGGAGGGGAAAGAGATCGGTGTCAGCAGCGATGTGGGCTGCATCTGCAGTGCCCACATCGCTGCTCACCAAATTTAACCCCTCAATTCCCTGCCAATACTCTGCAATACCAGTGCATACTCTGCAGTACCCTGCCATTACTCTGCAGTACCCCGCCATTACTCTGCAGTACCCCGCCATTACTCTGCAGTGCAGTACCCTGCCATTACTCTGCAGTACCCTGCCATTACTCTGCAGTACCCCCCATTACTCTGCAGTACCCTGCCATTACTCTGCAGTACCCCCCATTACTCTGCAGTACCCCCCAATACTCTGCAGTACCCCCCAATACTCTGCAGTACCCGCCATTACTCTGCAGTACCCCGCCATTACTCTGCAGTGCAGTACCCTGCCATTACTCTGCAGTACCCCGCCATTACTCTGCAGTACCCCCCATTACTCTGCAGTACCCTGCCATTACTCTGCAGTACCCCCCATTACTCTGCAGTACCCCCCAATACTCTTCAGTACACCCCAATACTCTGCAGTACCCGCCATTACTCTGCAGTACCCCGCCATTTATCTGCAGTGCAGTACCCTGCCATTACTCTGCAGTACCCCGCCATTACTCTGCAGTACCCCGCCCTTACTCTGCAGTACCCCGCCATTACTCTGCAGTGCAGTACCCTGCCATTACTCTGCAGTACCCTGCCATTACTCTGCAGTACCCCCCATTACTCTGAAGTACCCTGCCATTACTCTGCAGTACCCCCCATTACTCTGCAGTACCCCCCAATACTCTGCAGTACCCCCCAATACTCTGTAGTACCCGCCATTACGCTTCAGTACCCCGCCATTACTCTGCAGTGCAGTACCCTGCCATTACTCTGCAGTACCCTGCCATTACTCTGCAGTACCCCCCATTACTCTGCAGTAACCCCCATTACTCTGCAGTACCCTGCCATTACTCTGGAGTACCCCCCAATACTCTGCAGTACCCTGCTATTACTCTGTAGTACCCCTCCAATACCCCGCCAATACTCTGCAATACCCTGCCATAAATTGCCATACCCAGCCATACTCGGAGATACCCAGCCATACTCGGTGATACCCTGAAATACCCAGCCATAGACGCCCCCCACCCCTCACCGCCCTCCGGTGCTTCTACCAACTCGCCAGTACGATCAAAGCCAGAATCTTTTTTTTATTTTTTATTTCAGGCTTCCCAGCCTAGAGGTGAGATGTGGGGTCATATTGACCCCCAGATTTCACTGTAAAGAGGACCTGTCACCCCATATTCCTATTACAAGGGATGTTTAAATTGAAAAAAAAAAAAAAGGAAATAGGCCGTCAGTACTTCAGGTGTGATCAATTTTCAGATATTGGCACCATAGCTTGTGGACTCTATAACTTTCACAAAGACCAAATAATATCCACCAATTTGTACTTATTTTTACCAAAGATATGTAGTAGTATGAATTTTGGCCAAAATTTATGAAGAAAAAATTACTAATCTGCTAAATTTTATAACAGAAACAAAGAAAAATTCATTTTTTCGCAGAATTTTTGGTCTTTTTTCTTTTATAGCACAAAAAATAAAAAACTGAGAGGTGATTAAATACCACCAAAAGAAAGCTCTATTTGTGTGAAAAAAAGGACAAACATTTCCTATAGGTCCAGTGTTGCATGACTGAGTAATTGTCATTCAAAATGTGAGGGCACCGAAAGCTGAAAATTGGTCTGGTTATTAAGGGTGTTTAAGTGCCCAGTGGTCAAGTGGTTAATAATAGAGCTTGCAGTCAGTAGTGTTAGGAGATAGTGCGTGCTGTCTGCGTGCTCTGTACCCAGTACATACCGCTATAATATAGGGCAGGCCCCTACTTTCAAACATCCAACTTACAAACATCTCCTACTTGCAAACGCAAGGAGACAGCAGCAAGTGAGATGAAAAAAGATGGACGACAAAACAAATTATACAGGGGTGATAACCCTTCCCTATGTTTTCCAAAAAGCTTAAAAATAGTTTTTTTGACTGGAGCTACACTTTAAAAATGTACCGGTTGAAAATTACAAACAGATTCAACTTAACACAACAAACCTACACAGTCCCTGTCTTGTTTGCACCGCCTGTATACTGCTGTTCTGAGTATATAGGGCCTGGGGGCCACACGCATTTCCTTTTTCTTAATATGGGTACGGGGTTCCCCTTAATATGCGTACAAGACCCAAATAGGCTGGTAATGGGCAGGGAGGGCTACCCATGCCATTTTTCTGAATGATTTTCAACCATATTGCAGGAACCAGATATAACATTAAAACCACAAGCAGTTTTAAATGGTGTTATTTCCGTTTAATGTCATTTTGTGCAGGGACTGTTCTAAACACGGGAAACACGTGGCACTTCACAGGCATACTACAGACACCCCCCAGGCACCATATTTAAAGGAATATTTCACCTTTTTTTTCACTTTAATCGTCATTAAAATCAGTGCTCCCGCCAAAACGGCAGTTTTTAAAACTTTTTTTTGCAGTGACCCATGTCCCCTGAGGCAGGAGGCAGGTCCCCAAACCCTTTTTAGGACACTATCTTGCATATTAGCCGTTAAAATTAGCACTTTCCATTTCGAACGTTCGAGTCCCATAGACTTCAATGGGGTTCGAACGTTCGTAACGAACGCGGGGGTCGTTTGCAAGTTCTGGTGCGAACCG
Organism: Lithobates pipiens; assembly: GCF_037356315.1. Lineage (NCBI taxonomy): Eukaryota > Metazoa > Chordata > Amphibia > Anura > Ranidae > Lithobates > Lithobates pipiens. The sequence continues at coordinate 438,003,656 of NW_027507748.1, forward strand.
AACCGGGGGGTGTTCGGCTCATCCCTACTCCAGCAGTATGGCATTTGGAGCATCCCGCATTCAAGACCGGCACATGTGTAGTAGACGTACTGTCGTCCTATGTCAGTCAAAAGGCAGAGCAGCTGTGATGCGAGGTGAGCAGGGAGAGAAGATATAATTTCTCTGCTCACCCACCGAACCTCTTTCAGTGCAGCCTTTGCAGTGCAGCTGCAAACAGAGCATGGGCCAGTACCGGTCCGAGCTCTGTGGTTGGGTGACCTCTGTGTTAAAGTACAATATAAAATCCTTATGCGCTGTACTTTTCTAATATGGGAGATGTCCTAAACTTATTTTTTCCCTTTAAAGCTGATTTCCATGTTTCCTGTCACTCTAAATAGTTTGTTTGGACCAAGCTGAGCCCAAAAACTACTGCTATCACTAATTTCTGCAGTGTCTCTAAGTACTTCAGCTACATACTATATACAGTTCGAACTGTGAGAAAGAGACTTCTTGGCGTTCAGCCACTCATAGGCAGCTGTGTATTCTGTGAATGAATACAAAGCTTCCTCTGATTGGCTGAGTCAGAGGGGTGGGCTGATGATGTCACACTGGGACTCATTCACAGAATACAAAGCTGCCCATGACTGGCTAAGCATTGCTCAGACTCTGCTTTGTTCCATGTGTGAGACGGGATGTCCGGGGGTGATGTAAGCTGGGGGGAGTTGGGGGCTGAAAAGTGGTCAGATAGTGATGTCTATAATAAAAAAAAAGCTATTGTGCTCATCTACTAATATATACAATAATAAATCATACAACAATACTACTCAATGAAAATAAGTTCCTGTTATAAGATGCCATCCCCCAGCACTCTGTATGTACAGATGATGTGAAGGTAATGTATGACCATTCATATAACCCTGTGTTATCCAGGCTCTGAGTCTGTAAAATCTGAGGTGTAGACTCACCACATATACACAGGGTTAAGTGGATGGTCATAAATGAACTTCACATTATCTGGACAGAGGATAGGGGATGTTTGTATAGATAGATAAGTGTGCTGCTTGGGAGATACTGTGAGTACTGTGACTAAACTGCCTGCACGCCACTAACTAATCTGCCTAATCTAGCTCAACTTCTCAATCTCCACTATCACACTACATGCAGCTGCCGGGTAAGCAGCCTTATATAGCGTGGGGCGTGGACTTAGCCCCCTGAGCCATGATTGGCCAAATCATGGTTCTCAGAGCAGATCGCACTTTGATTGGCCAAAGCATGCAGGTCAGGTGCATGCTTTGGCCAATCAACAGCTGTCAATGCACTGCGATCTTGCAGTGCACTATGGGTTGCTCTCTGCCACTCAAGCTTGCCGTGAACGCCCCATACGTTTGGTTTTATTCTAGCATCGGGACCACAGCCAGAATCCATCACTGTGTGCTGTATGTAGCAGAAGCTACATACAATTCATACAGTGCTTACAGACACTACAGCAGTTAGTGAAGAAAATTGTTAATTTAGACAATCTGGCCCAAACAAACTATTTAACTACTTGCCGACCAGCCGCCATCATAATATGGCGACAGGTTAGTTCCCCTATGCAAATCGCCGTAGCTGTACGCTCAATGCATATAGGGGTATAGGGGGCACACACGCCTGCCGCATGACGTAGGAGCTGATGCACATGCCCGGCGGCCGCAATCCCCCGACCGGGCACACGCGATCGCTCCTGAGAGAGACAGAATGGAGATCAGTCAATGTAAACAGACAGATCTCCGTTCTGTCAGGAAAGAGGAGACAGATCTGTTGTTCCTACTCATTAGGAACCATGATCAGTTTCCTCCTCCAGGCAGTGCTATCCTGCGACAGTTAGAAAAACTCCCTATGACACATATTTAACCCCTTGATCGCCCCCTAGTGTTAATCCCTTCCCTGCTAATGACATTTATACAGTAATTAGTGTTTTTTTTAGCTGTGTTTGATCTGTCTGCCGCAATGTCGCAGTCCCACTAAAAATCGCAGTACTAGTAAGAAAAAAAAAGATTATTAAAATGCCATAAATCTATCCCCTATTTTGTAGACACTATAACTTTGCGCAAACCAATCAATATACTCTTATTGTTTTTTTTTTTATCCAAAAATATGTAAAAGAATACATATTGGCTTAAACTGATGAAGAAATTAGTTTTTCTTAAATTTTTTGGACATTTATTATAGCAGAAAATAAAAAATATTGTGTATTTTTTTTTTAAATTATCGCTCTTTTTTTGTTTATAGCACAGCAAAAAAAAAAAAAAAACGCAGAGGTGATCAAATACCACCAAAAGAAATCTCTATTTGTGGGAAAAAAAGGCCATACATTTTGTTTGGGTACAGTGTCGCACAACCGCGCAATTGTAAGTTAAAGTGATGCAGCACCGTATCGCAAAAAATGGCCTGGTCAGGAAGGGGGTAAATCCTTCCAGGGCTGAAGTGGTTAAAGTGACAGGAAACATGGAAATCAGCTTTAAGGAACATTACATTGTCATGCAGAGCCCAGTTAAGATAGCCCTTTATCTTGTGTTAATAAACATACAGTTTAATATCTGTTTTACTGCAAATTATTGATTTTCATATTGCAATTGCAGTCTTGGCAACTGAAATCTACATCATATCAAACCTGTAATAAGGTGCTACAAAGGGCTTCATGCCTCTGCTTCTTCTGCATAAAATGCAGATCATTTGGGGTGGGGATACTTTTTTGGGCTTGGTACACTTTTGGTGTTCTTCCAGCAGTGGGTACTGAAGCAGATCATACATACACTAGCCGTGCATGAATCAGTAGATTTCTATAAGGGCCTGTCAGTTGCCCTACTTACACATTACATATTTTGCCCTTATTGATTTTCCTTTGTTGTATTCTTTCTATGTCTAATGTTATAGCAATGCATCCCCTGTAACAAATTGAGTAAATAAGGTGAAGTTAAATTGTTTTCCTGATTATTTTTTTTTTACTTTATGTAAGTTTCAATAACACTAAAGCACTAAGCACTTATATATACATAATAATAATATTAATACCAGGAGTTTGTGTATATTACTGGGTACTGCTTACTGATTTTTCATTTAATTATGTGCTTGATTAACACTGTTTCTGGCTATTATGTTAATTAGGTTGTTTATTTATCAGATTTTAAGGTGTAGCATTATAATTATTGTCTGTTGCTTTTATTTCTCTTGATGTTTTATTGTACTCAATTTAATTATAGTGAAATCAGTGCAAATTAACTATTTGGTTATACAGACCAGAGTTTGCATTGATTTGAAGATTCCATATATCCTAATAATGGGAAGTTATTTACGTCTTCTCCAATATGTGTGTTGAAATATTTTTTTTTCTTTTTGTTTGGATTAGCACTGATTTATAATTATATTGCAGTGCCTTTTCTTTAACCACTTAAGGATCAGCCTTGTTTTGAGATTTTGGTGTTTACATGTTTAAAACAGTTTTTTTGCTAGAAAATTACTTAGAACCCCCAAACATTATATATTGTTTTTTTCTAACACCCTAGAGAATACAATGGCGGTCATTGCAATACTATTCTTTACTTCGTATTTGCGCAGCGGTCTTACAAGTGAACTTTTTTTTTGGAAAAAATCACTTTTTTGAAGAAAAAGATAAGACAGCAGTAAAATTAGCCCAGCGTTTAAAAAAAAAAAAATTGTATTATTATTATTATTTATTTTACCTTTTATTTTTTATTTTTACACTTTTTAAAAAAAATTCACTTTTATTCCTATTAGAAGGAATGTAAACATCCCTTGTAATACAAAAAAACATGGCAGGTCCTCTTAAATATGAGATCTGAGGTCAAAAAAAAAAAAAAATGTCCCTTTAAGAGCTGTGGGCGGAAGTGATGTTTTGACATCGCTTCGGGCCCAGCAATTGTATGGAGACGGGTGGGGGCCATCTTGCCCTCACTCGTCTCCCTACTGAGCCATCAAGAGGACGCGATCGCCTCCGCCGGGTCACGTCACCGATAGAAGGGATCTTGCTGCAAATCCGCCGCAGGAACTACTTTTATCTTGTAGCGGACCGCCTGCTGAAAAAGGGGATACCGAGGTTATGGCAGCTAGTTGTTCCCATAACAACGATATCCTCCTTCAAACAGCTGCCGTAAAACTGTGGTGGGAGGTACGTAAGTGGTTAAAGCGATTGTAAAGGCTTGGATGCATAGGATGCATTAAGGTGAAAAAACATGAGAGTTTACAACCCCTTTAATTCCCTAATGGGTTTGCTTTTAAAGTTTGCTTTACATGACTCTATAACCAATTCATGCCCGCGCTATAGCCAAAAGACGGCTGCAGCGCGGACGCTAACTGCCTTTAACTTTCGCTCTGCGCACCGCCGCGGGCGTGCATCGGTGAAGTTCTGTGCTGGCCGTGTCCCCCGGACACAGCCAGTCACAGATTGCTGTAAACGGCCAATCACAGTGGCCGTTTACAGCGTGATCGGCATGCCCAATGAGAGATGATCTCATATGTAAACATATGAGATCATCTCTTATCGCCGGCTTTCCCTCCTCACACAGACAGCGTATGAGGAGGGAGAGATGAACCGCTGCATCTCTGCAGCGGTCAGTGTAAAGAAAATAAAAATAAATAAAAATAAAATAAAAATACAGTGCCCATCTACCTCCACTGCCACCTGTCCCCACTTCCCCCACTGCCATCTGCCCCCACTTCCACCTGTCAGTGCCATCTGCCCCCACTGCCACCTGTCATCAGTGGCATCTGTCCCCAGTGCCACCTGTCATCAGTGCCATCTGTCATCAGTGCCACCTGTCCCCAGTGCCACCTGTCTCCAGTGCCATCTGTCCCCACTGCCACGTATAAGTGCCACCTCTCATCAGTGCCACATAGTGCCACGTGCCATCAGTGCCACATAGTGGCACGTGTCATCAGTGCCACATCAGTGCCACGTGTCATCAGTGCCACATCCTGCCGTCTGTCATCAGTGCCATATCAGTGTCACGTGTCATCAGTGCCACATATTAGTGCCATCAGTCATCAGTGCCACGTATCAGTGCCATCTGTCATCAGTGCCATCTGTTATCAGTGTCACGTGTCATCAATGCTAGGTATCAGTGCCATCTGTCATCAGTGTCACGTGTCATCAGTGCCACGTATTAGTTCCATCTATCATCAGTGCCACGTATTAGTGCCACGTGTCATCAGTGCTATGTGTCATCAGTGCCACGTATAAGTGCCATCTGCCATCAGTTCCACATATTAGTGCCATATGTCAGTGCCACGTGTCATCAGTGCCACGTATTAGTGGCATCTGTCATCAGTGCCACGTATCAGTGCCACGTATCAGTGCCATATATCATTAGTGCCACGATGGTGTCACGTGTCATTGTCCTGGTGCTCCAGGGCCTTCAAAAGTGTAATAGGTAGTCAACAAGTTAGATGTGTAATTTATGCTCCTAGAACACGTGATGGTGCTCCCTGTATGTTGGGCCTCTCTATGTGGCCAGGCTGTGAAAAAGTCCCACACGTATGGCATCGTAATACTCAGGAGGAGTAGCAGAATTTATTTTGGGGCATTATTTGTGGTATACACATGCCACGTGAGAGAAATAACCTATTAAAATGACAATTTTGTGGAAAAATTTTAAATAAAAAAATCTTCATTTTGCAAAGAATTGTGGGGAAAAAATGACAACATCAAAAAGCTCACCATTCCTCTTACTAAATACCTTGGAATGTCTACTTTCAAAAAAGGGGTCACTTGGGGGGTATTTGTACTTTCCTGGCTTGTTCGGGTCACAAAAAGTAAGATAGGCCACCAGTACATCAGATGTGATCAATTTTGTGTGATTCGCACCACAGCTTGTAGACTCTCTAACTTTCACAAAGACCAAATAATATCCACTAATTTGGGTTATTTTTACCAAAGATATGTAGCAGTATAAATTGTGGCCAAAATTTATGAAGAAAAATTAATAATTTGCAAAATGTTATCACAGAAACAAAGAAAAATGCGTTTTTTTTTCAAAATTTTCATTATTTTTTCAAAATTTTCATTATTTTTTCAAAATTTTCGTTATTTTTTCATTTATAGCGCAAAAAATAAAAACCCCAGAGGTGATCAAATACCACCGAAAGAAAGTTCTATTTGTGGGAAAATAGGACAGAAAATTCATTTGGGTACAGTGTTGCATGACTGAGTAATTGTCATTCAAAGTGTGAGAGCACCGAAAGCTGAAAATTGGTCTGGGCAGGAGGGGTGTTTAAGTGCCCAGTAGGCAAGTGGATAATTGTATTTTTTTTTCAATCATTGTTTTACATTAGTTTGCCAAATTCTGCTCTCCGTACTTTTGTTTGATTTTAACAGCACAATTGAATACTTTACATGATAGTTTTAATAGTTTTAGATCATTCATTTTTTTAACACAAGCTTTTGGGAAATAAGGGGAAAAGTTCAAAATAGTTTGTCCTGAAAAAATTAACCCTTAAGGGTTGACTTACTAAAGGCAAATATCCTGTTCACTTTGCAAGAGAAGTTTGACTTTGCAAGATCATTTTCTCAAAAGCTTAGTAAATGGGGTAAAGCTCTACTAACTACCATCAATCAATCCTGTGCAAGAAAAAAATGCTGTTTTTTTATTGTCCTTGCATGTGATTAGGTATTCTGTGCAAAGTGAAATTTCACCACATTCACTAAGCTCAGGGGAAAAGTACCCGGTAAAATGCAAATTCCCTCACAAAGTGGATAGCCTATTTGTCTTTAGTAAATTAATCCCTTGGTAAAAAATAAACAAGTATCATATGCAGCATTTAACTGTGTCGTTACAAGTGTGTTATTATGGATACTATCACCTTGTGTGGGTGTCTCAAACAATCAGAGGACTTTTTAGTTTTCCTAGAAATCCCCTTTTGGGCTACTACATTTTAACCTTGTTAATTGGAAGCCAAACTATGTGTTAGCATTGCCACTTCAATAATCACTAAGAAAATAATCTATAAATGGGATGCCGTGTTGAAAAAATGAATGTAAAAAAAAAACAAAAAAAAATCAATGTTGATTTTTATCAAGCCTATTTTTGCCTATAGATTAATGCTTACATGCTCAAATGACAACAGGCGGTAAATCATGTTAAAATATGTGTTTAAAAGAGTCAATAGGCAATCTTTTCACAATGTATACAAGTCAATTTGTTCCCTTCAGCTTCAGTTTAGCATTTACATGAGGAAGGATTATGTTACTCACATTACCAAAACAGCGTGTTGTAATGGATTTGTTAGCAAGTGGGATATCAATGGCAGTTAAATATTCAATAACTAATCATTAGTTGTGATTGTAGGAAAATCAACTGAAGCACTCAGGCACTCATACTTCTGATGTCATTATAAATACACAAGGCAACACGCAGTTCTCAATGGCAGCCATTATTTTCTGAGATTAAATCTTTTATGTGTTTGAGACAATTAGCACTCTAAGCTTACTGGCATGAAAACAGTTAAAGCTGTAGCTCTCCAGTATTAGATCGAATGCAGTAATATACAGTGAATCAGAATTTATGGCAATGGCCAGATGTCAGCAAACTTAATCAGGCCACAAAATTATAAAATGCAGGAACTTTACGCTTTATAGAAAACCAGGCACCATCAAGCTGAAAAGCCTTGTGCTTTTGCTTATTTTTACCTGCACTAAATATGTAAAGAATATTCTAGATTTAGTTTTCAGAGGAAGCTTTGTGCTATGTTTATTGTTGCACACGCCAAGACTTCTGGGAAAAACTTGAAGATTAGCATGAGATATGGGAAATAAGTGGTGCAGATTCCAAACAGTGCCTCATAGAGTGATGGTTATTTTCATTCTTTCAGCCATCATGCCTTAATTGATTTTGTCTTGTCTCTAGCTTCAATTTGACAATTGGCCATCTAGAAAACACAGCTGCAGTGATAGTAGGTGCACAGCACATCTGCACAGATTACCATTGCATGTACCCAATAGATACATTAGTTCATACAAAAGCTTTACAGAAAATTAGCTATGCATCTGTATGACTTTTATATATAAATGCAAAAAAAAGTTCTCCTAAAAGTATGAACTGTGCCCCAAATTTTTCGGTAAAGCAACACTTAAAAAATTGTATCTATTGCCGTTGACTGCAGTCCTTAAGTAGGACAATGAGGTTGCTATACAAAGTTGCTATGCAAATGTTAACACAGTTTGATTCTTTCTAGATATTTGTATCTATATACATGCCTTACTTTTTTTTATAACTAAGCAATATACACCTTAGAATTTATAAAAGTGGTAGTCTAACACTCCATATTACCAATCACTAAATGAGAATATGTTCCATTTAGAACCATATACTATTTTGATATTACTTTTTCTACCCACACAATAAAACATGACTCTGTAAGTCTGATAAGTAAGAGCTGATATACCTGTCAATTGCACAACACAGATGGACAGATGAGCACAGTTGGGTAGTGGCCCAAACTATTGAATTATGAATTCTCACATAATAGCAATAAAGAACAATGGGGTAGAGTTACTGAAACTGGAGAGTGCAAAATCTGGTGCAGTTCTGCATGGTAGCCAATCAGCTTTTAACTTCAGCTTTGTCAATTAAGCTTTGACAAAAAAAATAAAAGGAAGCTGATTGGTTTCTATGCTGAGCTTTAACAGATTGTACACTCTCCAGTCAACCCAATACAGGCAGTCCCCGGGTTACAAACACGATTGGGTCTACAGGTACAGGTGTAGCTGCAGTCAAAAAAAAAATTGTTAAGTGTTTTGGATAGCATAGGGGAGGGTTAACACTGCTGTAACATTTGTTTTGCTGCCTGTGCTCCTGTTCAGAAGATTCACCTTACTTTCTGTCCCAGTGACAATTGGATTTTGAAAATTGTGGGTTGTTGTGGAAACAAGGATTGGTGATAAAGAATCAGTGGAGACACCTTTTTCCCATAATAACTCTTACAGGAGTGAATTTTCCTTCCTAGGGGTAGATTTCATCTAATTTCCTCTTGTCTCCCTCCATTTGTAGGTAGGAGTCATTTGTAAGTCGGATGTTTGTAACTAGGGGGTCGCCTGTAGTATATTTGAAAAAAAGGACATCAGTGGATTCTAATAATACCTTTAAATTCCTTAACAAGGATACTACTTGTAATCTATAAAGATTCAAATTTCTTACCTGCTATACTTAGCCTCTTGATGAGTGCATCATTTACAAGTATTTACCTAATATATGCTTTCATGGCTTATACAAGACTAAGCTATTGCATAGGGTACCTGTCTGATGATTTGGAATTGTTGATTCCAAAAATCTTTTGAATCTGTAAGTTGCAGTAGCTCCCCCTTGCTAATGTATGCATCCTTCAATTTTTCAGTAACTTTATATTGAAACCAAGCCTGGAACATACTTGTGAAAGAACACTTTCTTAATGACTTAAAGCTGATTAGCACATTCATAGTCCTAGCTGGTTTCTATTTAGTGACTGTATAGTCGGTGAATGTGGTCTATTGTAACATATTGCCATATAGTAATACAACAACATTAAAGGAGGAAAGGAAAAAACTTAACACAACATTACTCTATTTGACTAAGCATACCATCTGGATTTAATTCTCCGTTTTATACATATTTAGATGATTTCTTTGGAAACTTGAATCACATAATGAGTGTTCTGGAATTTTTTTTAGCTTCACATGGACTATAGACTTAAATAGTACATATTTTATATACCATGTTTTAAAAAACACACAACTCACAGTGCACCCAATACACATTTAGATAGATAGATAGATAGATAAATAGATAGATAGGTAGATAGTTAGATAGATAGATAGTTAGATAGATAGATAGATAGATAGATAGATAGATAGATAGATAGATAGATAGATAGATAGATAGATAGATAGATAGATAGATAGATAGATAGATAGATAGATAGATAGATAGATAGATAGATAGATAGATAGATAGATAGATAGATAGATTTTGTGAACAATATACATTTTAAAGTTTCTGTGACCTTATGCATATTCCAGTGAATCTAAAAGGTAAAAATCAAATCATAGCACATGGCATAGCATAGCATATCATGTTGCCTTATTCTGACAGGTGGGCTGCTGTTTTATATGTTAACCTATAGTACACTTCATGCTTATTTTACATACTGACTTGCACATGTGTTGTTTATTTAATAGACGTACAGATCCATTTTTATTTTAGCTAATACACGGTTGCAGTTATTTATTATATTAACAGAAAGTAGTAAACTTTGAAAGTTGATATTATGTTGAACATGCCAACAGAAGACAGAAAATCATATCTATCTATCTATCTATCTATCTATCTATCTATCTATCTATCTATCTATCTATCTATATATGTATGTATATAAAAGAAAAACTATAATCATTTTGAGCCATTTTTACATTTCAGCTCTGGCCCTGTTAATTTGGCAAAAACCTTTTTTTTTTTATGATACATAAGCTTGACATATATCATTTAGACTTTGTTTTCATTTGTTTTCCAAGAGTTATATAACAGTTTAAAAGCAGAAACAAACGACAACTAGCATGCTTATAGTTATAAAGCTCTCATTTTATTATGCAATTTGTCTTGGAACCAAAATTATGTTGCTATTACAAAGTGTAAAAAGTGTGTTAAAATTACTTAGAAAAATAATTAAGGATACATTTTGTATGTGTTTTTAACACAGTGAAGAGAATTAGAAAAATAATTGTACAAACAGTACTCAAATAGTAAAAACATTGGTGACAAAAACTGGCTAGAAGAGCAGGCAGAGGCAAAAATAATTAGGGCCAGTAAGGGGTTAAATGGGAAAGCCTTATTAAAAGAATTCTCCTACTGTCAGGTTTGCTTCAAAAACTGCAATTAGTTACTCGTGAAAGCTGCAGCTAATACAATTGGGTTGATTTACTAAAAGATGTGCATTTAGCTTCGTAAATAGGATGGTAATATTTTCACTTTGAATTTCCTAATCATGTGCAAGAGAAAAAAAAAAAAAAGGATATATAACAGAATGACTTAAATAAACATTATTATTACTATTTTTATTATTATTTTGTAAATCATTACCTTATTTACTAAATATATTTGCTTTGTAAATTGACTATACCCATCGGTAAGTAAGCATTCACTTTGCTAATTCAATAGTCTTTGTTTCTTTAGCATATGAACCCTAATGCAGTCTATTCCATTATAATTAAACCACCTGTTTCTGCTTATGAATGCTGAAAGAGTTGTTGTCAGCAGCTCTGCTACACAGATTAGGACGTTGACTGTCAAACTGACAGCAGGTTACAGCAGCTGCAAGTATGGGCATGGGTCCAGCAGGGAAAGACTCAAGATTATACTAATGTCATGTACACACAATCCGAAAATCGGACGACAGATCGTCCACTTTTTTGCATGCTAGTCGCATATGAAAAATGGAGAGGTTACTAAAGTGACAAAAATTCACGTACAACAGAATGAAAAATCAAAAGTGATGTCATGTGTTATAGTGTATTTTTATTGTATTTTCGGATGACAACTGTACTGATTAAATGAAAATTGTACGAACTGGTTTTGTATAAGAATATTTTTTTTGTTTGTCTGATCCAATAATATCGGATGAACTGTCGTGATCGTCTCTCGAAAGCTCTGTACTAATGATCAGATTATTGTATGATTGCTTTGAAAGCAGTATTTTTCATCCGATTTTCAGATCATGTGTATGGGCCATAAGTATGCCCTTATTCCTAAAAGGGTTAAAATCACCCCAGGGATAGCTTGGTCAACATACCAGCAATGTAATACTCCCTTCCACATGACTTTGCTGCTTATGCACGTGTGCAAAGTCCTTTTAGATATTTAACATGTTATCTATATTTATTAACAATGGTAATAATTTTTGAAAAATGTTTAACAAAAAATGTAAAAAAAATTCACTTTGGACCTTGTAAGCTAAATTGCTTACAAGGTCCAAAGTGAATTACAAAGCCTTACTGCTGGATTCACTTATTCAGTCCCGAAAGGTGTTTCAACCTGCACACAGTAAATTGATCCCATTTGCAACTATTCTTTTCCACTAGTAGCTGTTTTTTTTAAAGAATATTTTCTAGAAATGTGACTGTCATTAAAGACAAGTTTGCTGCTCATAGATGATTGTGACTGCATGTAAACTTATATATACACGTATCCAGTTGACACAAGACTAAAACTGATCAGACACTTATGAATTAACATGTGATGTATGTGCACAAATGTTCAAACCTAACTGTGTGCTGGGATTTTTCATACATGGAAAGCATGGCATCATTAGTGGTGATAAACACACTGGAATTGGTTTGCTAATGGAGCAAAGAATTTCTCCTTACTAAGATAAATTTTCAATTAGCCTAGCGAGTAACCTAAAACTATGTCCACTTTGAATACCCAATCACGAGGAAGGGAAATTTAAAACAAATGGATTTTCATGCACATGATTAGATAACTAAAGTGATTCATCCTATTAACTAAGGTGAGTGTATAAATTAAAATATCAACACCTATGTTTAATTAAATGTTTATCACAAACAAAAAAGATTTCCCAGCACACTTACATAAATCTTTATACTTTAGGATCTTATTACAAAAAATAAACAATATAAAATGATTTGCACATGAAATATATTGCACAACACCAAGATTATATTTTTAAGTGCCATATGCACTCCAAAAGCTATAAATAAAACAAGTATTAACTTGTTCAAGGTTAAAAAAACTGAAATACATTATTTTAATATTTACAATTTTTTTTTTTAAGAAATGGTTGTAAAACTCTGTATATAAATATACAGAAACCTTTATAAACCTAAAAAAAAACTGCATATAATTAAAAGAAAGCATTTGTAAACATTGTCAATGTCAAGTAGACAAATAAATCTAGTTCCAACTAGAAACATGCTTGTGTTTGAATTGTGTTAAAATGTATTACCATTTCATTTATTGGCAGACTTTTTTTTTAAGATTGTGCATGTATTATCCCAAGTGAGTGAGAGGGATGCAAAAGTGTTTTTTTTTATTATTTATTAATATTGGTAAGGGTATCTTTGTAGTATTATCAAAAGACAATAGCCTATTTATGAACCATTGGCTTTGGAATGTCAGGTCCACATACTTAATTTACAAAAATATGTAATTCAGTGGATAAGTTAAATATTTAAACACATGCAGGGGCATTTTTTTCACATCTGAAACCTTCTTGCAAATGATTGGATAACTGAGGCAAACACATGTTTGACTGGCATTAAGATGACCATTTTGGTATGTCACCGCCTCAATTTTCTAGGGTAGGAGGATTATTAGGATTTCAAAGTTTTATTATAAAATAATAACATTTTAGTGTACCACATCCTTAATTTGATTGGGGTATGAGGTTTATTAGGATTACAAAGTTTTAAAATTAGTAAGAGGGCAATATGCCTTTAACATTACACTACACAATAATGATGAAAATCTTTTCTGACTTGTGAAAAAAAGTGCACATTTCAGAGGATATCTTAGATGGATTAGAGATTTAAGTTTTGCTTTATTTCTTCCAACTAAAAGGAACAAAGACGATATATTGTAGGCATCCTTTGCGTTATATACAGTATCTGTGGTTTAAAATGTCTTAAAACAACAGTATAATGCCATCATTTATTACTGGTTTGAGCAATGTAAGTGTTACTGAATAATGGGGAGAGAAGAGGCTGTATCAGTTTTGTTCGTCTTAATTACTTTGATTACTACAGATTTTTTAACTTAGTTGAACTGACAGAATATATTATGATATATTACTTTGCATATGAAAAGATAGAGCCAAGTGTTTGAAATTATTCTTGCACTAAGTATAAGGTCACAGTTACACACTGTGTCTGTACTTATTCCAAGTTTAATAGCTGGTATAAACCAAATCCAGCTCTTATTAGGTATTATTTGGAGATGTTTTGCATTCTGCAGATGTACGTGTATATATTTCAGTTGTTTATTGAAAGTAAGCTATTTACATGGCTATTTAAACGTGTATACTAATACACACAAGTTTTTGTATGAATGGCGAGAGGGATAGAATTTGCAATACGTGAAATTATTAATAAAAACATTTATTAACAGATATACATCAAGTATCAGGTTGAGAAAATGTGAGTTACACTAATAACAGAGAAACTGTAGATATACAGACAGACAAATACATTATTGCAGAATAGATTGGGTACCTTTGTAAAAATTCTGCAAACTTCAAATGCAAACTTTTCATGTATTTACTTTTATTGATATGCACATTTTCTTACTTGAATTTGATAACTTTATGCATTTTGCAAGAGAAAATAATAGTAAATATATGAGTGAATATAATTTATAAACAAACGTTTCCTTAACCTGTCACCAGAGATTAATTAAAAGTGCACACTTTCCAGTTTCTTTAGAGACTCACAAATTCAATTAGTGAAAGTAATTTGTTACACCTGTTTGCTTTAATCTGTAAATCTGGAAAAGGTGCAATGGTTCCTGGTGACCTGGTAACGTTCAAAAAGCAAACAATATATATATATACATATATATATATTACATATATATGTGTGTGGTGTACAACTTTAGTCTCTGGGAAACATAATGTTGACACATTTTCAGTTTTTCTCTAATTAACAGTCTAGCAAAATAAGTGAGATGGGTTTAGGCTGAATTCACATCTATGCAGTTTTAGTGCTTTTTGCATTTTGCAGATTTGCACTACAGTCCATTTAACATGGCTTCCTATGGAACACGTTCTGTAGTGAAAATCTGTAAAATGCAAAAAGCACTAAAAATGCATAGGTGTGAATCCAGGCTTACAGTGTAAAATGATTCTGTCTGTCCCAAAATCCTGGTCTATATGTGGTCCTGGAAGGCGCCTCTTCTGTATGGTAATATAAATCAGAATATATGGTTAAGAAATACTAATGAAATCTGTTATTGCTGAAGCGCTAAACAGGTATTGTATATGCACAATGTTCAATCAATTTCAGCATATTGCCAATAACTCGTGTGTTTTTTCCCTAGATGCATTTACTTAAATTATAAATATGGTCACTAGGTGGCGGTATAGGTTTAACAAGTGAGAGGCTGCACTTTCACAGTCATTTTGCTGAAAATACTGTAAAGAGACACTTTTATTTTATTCATGGGTATTATATTGCCTCCTAAAATGCCCAAAATCCATGTGTTTTTATCTATCTATCTATCTATCTATCTATCTATCTATCTATCTATCTATCTATCTATATATATATATATATATATATATATATATATATATATATATATATATATATATATGCATATCTATATATATCTATATATAGATATATCTATATCTATCTATATATATAGATCTACACAACCTCAAGGTGCACCAACAGGTCATGTTTTCAGGCTCTCCATTATTTTGCACGGGTGATTTGATCAGTTTCACTGCCTTAGTAATTACCAAAGCTGTTTCATCTGAGGGAAATCCTGAAGACATGACCTGTTGGGGCGCCTCGAGGACTGGAGTTGAGAAACACTGATCTATATCTTTACTATGGATTTATTTCCACACATAAAATCCTCACACAAATAACGCAGATTCCTTGCATACCATTCGTTTCTGCCTGGACCGTTACATCTTTACATCTCCTTGCTGCAACTGATCACCTGTTCTAGTGAGTAAGATCTTGCTGTAGGTTTACATACAATCAGGAGTGCTCTCAGCACACTGTTTAGATGGAGCTATAATGGCTTCAGTAATGACTCACGCAAGGGATGTGTAACTTAATTGTAAACATTTTTAAAAAAACTATATATTTAGTATATGACCTTCAGGTTTGGGTCAAACAAGAACCTATATTTAAATTCTTGCATAGGGACAAAATGATATTTAGGTCTAGTATTAGCTTTTTTTTAATTAGCTCCCAGGTTGCATTGCTTTCCTTGCTCATATTTGCTTCAAGTAGGCAGGTGTTCTATCAGATTATCGCTACCCATCAGAATATTCAACTGAAGTGACATTTCGTTGCGGCCATCTTGGTACACCTGCATTATCTGCAGTAAGCCTACAGTCCAGTGGTGGAACTTTCAGGGTCTGGTGTTCTGCCATTGTGGGTGGCCCCAAAACCTGGCATCTTCCCCTGCACCTCTGGCTGTCAGTTTGGGATGCAGTGGGGGAAGTGGGAGGCGGTGATCGGCAGCTGTATAGTGGTTGCAGGATCTCCCTGGGGCTTGCAGTTCTCGTCCCGAGTGTATACAGTGGAGAGGGGAGGGGCCTCTGGCTCGGTCATATATCTGCATCACTCAGCGTACAAGTGACTCAGCTCTGCTTGTACACTCTCACGGATACATGCCCAAGTCAGAGGCCCCTCCCCTCTCCACTGTATACACTCGAGAAGAGAACTACAAGCCCCAGGGAGATCCCACAGGCACCATACAGCTGCCAATCACCTCCTGCCACAGATATGTACTGGTGGTTTGAGATGCACAGCCGAGACCAGCCAGGTGACGGAACATCACTACCGTTGCATATTCTGATGGGTAGCGGGTTACTGATAGAACACAGGCATAGTCTTACAATAAAAAAAAAAGTTAATCCCTTAAGGCCACCTCCCAGGCCTTTAAAGGTTCTAAATGCCGGAAGGTGGACTCAGGCAATCGGGTGATTGACAGCTTTCTGATAACCACCAGCTACCGTGCACTCTCAGCGCTGTTAGTGGTTTACATGGAGACACATATATATGCGGCCTCTCGGCATGAAGGCCCACGCGCCCAGAGGCTGCATATTTGTGTGTGGCCAACGTTAAGAGATTAGGTTAAAACAAATTAAATCTCTTAACAAAATAATGTTTAAAACAAATTCCTCAGCCTGCAGAACCTTTGCCTCTGGCTTTAAACCTTGCATGCCTTGTTATTTAGTAAATGGGATTGCTTACATTTAATAACAGACATGGCAAAAATGTGGGCGGGAGAGGAGGGGGGTTCTTTTTTGTATCGCAGAAGTCTGCAGTGGTGTGTAGCATACAAAGAGCAGCTTTCCCTGTGGCAAATGGCAAACCAGGCCAATTTGTGTGAGAGTGATCAGCCTATGTACTTTACATTTTTGCACCCAGTATTGCAGACAACCGATTAAATGAGCGTAATGGCTGCTATGGGAAGTAGGGGAAAAATGGAAGTGTTTTTAAGCACATTATTGTTACACACAAGTGTACTTAGGGTGACCAATCTTTTCCCATTAGATTGTTCCTTCTCAATGAATGTAATGTAGTCGATCATTTTACCTTTAGGGAATGTGGAAAAGATATTTTTTTGTAGCTCATCCTTAGAGTTGGGTACTAAACTTTCTTGGTTGGTGGTAGTAGATTCTGTATAATTGTCTCCCTGTATTGGGGAGAGGTAAAATGTCCACCTTAAAGCCAGTCCAAAGTTTCTTCTCCTTTTGCCAGCACTGCCAACCCTTCTCTACTTTTCCACCAACAATCCAATCCTTGTACTCACTGGCAGCACTTCAATTCTTCTTCTTCTCCTCACCAGGGTGGGTGGTAGAGGGGTCTTAGGATAGCGTCTTGGAAAGTTCTGCTGACTCCTCATAATTAATCGGCAAGGAATTAAGGATATGTTACAATTAGCCCTAAGAGCTGGGAGATGAAAGGGTTGCATTAGTAGTCCAAAGACACACAGCTCCTGCGGCACACAGCTGGCACACCTGCTAGATCACATCCACGGACCGATATACAATGACGGCGGTTCACGCTACGCAACCACAGTACAACTGAGGTGGGTGGTCGGGAAGTAGTTAGGGTGACCACCCTGCTCCTACAGCACATTTGTCATACTAGGATAGGAAGTGTGTTCCTAGAAGTATGAAATTTAAGAAAAACAAAGTGTGAAAAAAGAAAAGAAATGCATCCACCCCATCTAATGAAAGGTAAGCGGCTATTCATAAGGTTTTTGTTATTGGGTTTTAATATGTTTAAGGAAGAAGAAAAAAACACATTAACAGCAATTAAAAAGACTAGCTGCTGTGCACTACATCAGTAGTCAATAAAAAAAAAATGGAGGACATGCACTCTTGAGCAGAAGGAGGAGAAAAAGGGAACACTACCAGGCCCAAAATACAAGTCCATAGAAATATCTAATATGTGCACCTGGAGGTGGGGAGGGGGGAGAGGGGGAAGGAAATGGGATTTAAGTAGCACCCCAAAAGTAGCTGTGATATGCCCTTGAGAAGGATAACTACATGCCGTTTCCTGCTGACATGTCTCATTGAGGTGCTGCTCCTCCTTGCTCCCCACAGAGTCATGTATTTCTCCATGCACGTGCACTTTGCTTTCATCATTTTACCTGTTTGTGTTGATTATTTTCAGTAAAGCAAGGTTATCACCCAGTAGTATAGTACATAGTTACATAGTAGGTGAGGTTGAAAAAAGACACAAGTCCATGAAGTCCAACCTATGTGTGTGATCATATGTCATACATTGTATATCCCTGTATGTTTCGGTCATTCAGGTGCTTATCTAATAGTTTTTTAAAACTATCGATGCTCCCTGCTGATACCACCACCTGTGGAAGGGAATTCCACATCCTTGCCACTTTCATAGTAAAGAACCCTCTACGTAGTTCAAGGTTAAACCTCTTTTCATCTAATTTTAATGAGTGGCCACGTATGTCTTATTAAACTCCCTTCTACGAAAAAGTTTTATCCCTATTGTGGGGTCACCAGTACGGTATTTGTAAATTGAAATCATATCCCCTCTCAAGCGTCTCTTCTCCAGAGAGAATAAGTTCAGCGCTCGCAACCTTTCATCATAACTAACATCCTCCAGACCCTTTATTAGCTTTGTTGCCCTTCTTTGTACTAGCTCCATTTCCAGTACATCCTTCCTGAGGACTGGTGCCCAGAACTGGACAGCATACTCTAGGTGCAGCCGGACCAGAGTCTTGTAGAGCTGGAGAATTATTATTTTATCTCTGGAGTTGATCCCCTTTTTAATGCATGCCATTGCTGAGCCTATCATCTACTAGGACCCCCAGGTCCTTTTCCATCCTAGATTCCTCCAGAGGTTCTCTCCCCAGTGTATAGATTGCATTCATATTTTCCCCACCCAAATACATTATTTTACATTTTTCTACATTAAACCTCATTTGCCATGTAGTTGCCCACCCCATTAATTTGTTCAGATCTTTTTTCATGGTTTCCACATCTTGCAGAGAACTTATTGGCCTGCTTAGCTTAGTATCGTCTGCAAATATAGAGATTGAACTGTTTACCCCATCCTCCAGGTCGTTTATGAACAAATTAAATAGGATTTTGTCCCAGCAAAGAACCATGGGGGACCCCACTACCCACTCCGGACCATTCCGAGTACTCTACATTTATCACCACCCTCTGAACTCGCCCTTGTAGCCAGTTTTGAATCCATGTACTCACCCTATGATCCATGTCAATAGACCTTATTTTGTACAATAAACGTTCATGTGTCAAATTCTTTTGCAATATCCAGACACACCACGTCAGTGGGCCTTCCTTTATCTAGATGGAAACTCACTTCCTCATAGAAGATTAATAGATTGGTTTGGCAAGAATGCAATTTGCTTTAAGTACACAAGAATGCTACATATATAAACTACTTACAGTTAAAGGAAAGCAATACAAGACATATAGGGTGGAATTCAGTAAAGCCGAGACACATTAATCGCTCTTGGTAATGTATTGCGCCAAATTCAAGAAGTATTTGCAACACTTTTGGTTCTGACAGTAACTTGTGAACCAAATTCAGATAGTTCTAAAATGCTTCACATGTACATTGTGTTGCAATAAATGTGCCAAATGTAAAAGTAATTAAGACCAACTCTCTTTTGGTGTACAAAAGGAAAACTGGGTCAGACAGATTTTGTGAGGTACATGAATGTGGCACATTCTTCAAAACTTTTAGAAAGTTTGAAAGACACCTTCACAAAACCTGCTTGCGCCAGTCTTTATGAATTCCAAGGATAGAGTCCTACATCGAAGCTTGCGTACGAACATTCATGCACCATCCAACCTTTGCTAGCAAATAGTTACATAGTTACAAAGTAGGTGAGGTTGAAAAAAGACACAAGTCCATCAAGTTCAACCTATGTGTGTGATTATATGTCAGTATTACATTGTATATCCCTGTATGTTGCGGTCATTCAGGTGCTTATCTAATAGTTTCTTGAAACTATCAATGCCCCTTGCTGAGACCACCGCCTGTGGAAGGGAATTCCACATCCTTTCCGCTCTTACATTAAGGAACCCTCTACAACAGCATATACAGTGTGTGCAATAGGGATACACTAAAAGATCACATAGCTTCCATTATAGCTTCTTCATGATTCTCTAGTAAGCAAATGCAGGCAGCTTCCCTCAGTTTTGTAGTATAGCTTCTAGTGTTGTCCCTTGGCTCAGAGTCCTCCTCTAGGTTTAAATTGCAAGCCTTTTTATACCTTGGATAGTTTCCATTCCTTCCCACATGGACATAGTCCTTTTCTACTTCTTTCTACATCAGTTTCTATGAGGGAAGCAGTTTTGCCTGCAAGCTCTAGATGGCAGCACAGTATCGTGAATGCCATAGCTCAAGCTTTGTTAAAAGGTCATACATACATTTTTTGATTCTTATCGACATGGTTACTATAAAGCTTGGGTCAAGAATTTGACAAATGTGTACTTTTTCAGCAAATGGTTTACTGTAGATACACATATACCACAATAGTTTCTAATTTTCCTAATGTTTTAAAAGACAACATAATTGGTTTTGTGCAAATATTTGTTTGCTCTAATAATGGCATTTAAAGGAGGTGGTCTCATTGTAAACTGAAGTTTGTTGTGTCTTAAAAAAAAATCACCACAATGTGGTACCCAGATGGCTGCTTCTTTTACCATGGCTGATATGCTGCAGACCACACGCCACAGAAGGTATGTAAAAAAAAGGCACACACTGCAGAGCTCATTCTATTTGTAATTTCTGCCTATTGAAGTGCTCACGCACTGTCCTGAAGCTGCCCATTTTCTAACCCACACATAACTCAAGTCTATATTTAGACTATTTTGTGAATAGGAAGAGGGTTTAGCTAATATAGGGTTGTGGTTTTTGAAATGTTTTGACATGTCATGTTTCAAATGTAGCTTTATGCAACTGAACATACCTTCTAAGACCCAAACTATGCAGACAGTATGGTAACTTGTTTACCTTGCAGAAAACCGCAAGCAGTGTCAACTCACCAGAAAGACTTTGAATGAAATCTACTGCAGTTTTTTTTTTCCAGTCTTTGCAGGTTACAAGAATGTTTCATGAACATTTATTGAAGGTGTAAGTGCATGACGGAACAATAAGCCTTAGGTGAGAGCTCTTTACTTTATGAGGACACATAGAAATGTAAAAAGAGCACATCAAACCAGGGAGTGGCAATTAAGTGCTGGGCCAACTACTGAATAAAAGGAGAGGAAATAGCTGAATGTACTGCAGCACAAAAATATAACAATAAGCCATAAGAAATGAGCTAAATGTGGCAGCAGATATACCAAAATAGCTGTGTGCCCGATTATGTCTACCCCCTATAGAAAATAATTAGCCTGCTAGCACCCAAAAAATGATTCACACCACACAAAATATGGAGTGGTGCTAATCAAAAATAACCCAATGTGAAATGTAAATATAGCCCCCTCACCCCCCAAATTACGCAATAAATACAAAAGAGTGAAAAAAACAAAACAATAATAAAATTTCCAAGTCTTCCAAACTGCAAAACATAGTTCAACATGTGGCTCAGACTGGCCACGGAGCAGACCGGGCATTTGCCCAGTGGGCCGGGGCCACCCGCTCTGTGGCATGTTGATGATCAGGCCGCACAGCGGGAGGTAATATTGATGTATATTTGTATTGAAACACATGTGAGTTGTTTAAAAATTTGAAAAACATATTTTTAGGTTTAGGAAGTCTCACTTCTAGTACTGCACAGTTATCTTTATATCTATTTGTTGTTAGGATTATTTGTGGTTTCATTATTTAGTTTTGGCTGCTTAGTATACAGTATATCATTTTAACACTTTTTTTTTGGCTGTGCAGTGACACACTGTAATGTTGACATTTCCTGCCTGCCACTCGGTATTGCTAGCTTGTTGATGTTTTTGCCCTCACACAGAAGTAAATGGTGTTACCACACAGCTGTTCTGTACAAGGAGGAAGTGGCTGGATTTTCTCTTCCCTAATGCATTCTGGGATACAAGGACCCCAACTTTCTCCCCCCAATGCCCAGCTAACACTTCATAAATAGTTCATTAACACACAATAAATGCCCTAGGTGCTGTTAAGGTGCCATTATCTGGCATCACAATTGAAAGCAATGGAAGCGGTTGACAAGTGTTTTTGCCTCAGCACTGTGTGGTACCATTGTAATATGCATGGCAGGTGTTGATGGGCGGTTTTGAAGCTTTAGAAATGCTGAATAAATACTGTATAAACAAATTATATTGACACACAAGTGAATGAGCCCTAACGAATAGTGATACTAACTGTGAAACATCATGTGATGTGTCAGATTTGCTCACCTTTTAAAAAGAACCTGTAATAGGTTAAGAAGTCAAACATTACTTAACCACTTGCCGACCGCTGCACACCGATATACGCCGGCACAATGGCAGCAGTGGGCAAATGGGCGTACCTGTATGTCCTCTTTAAGAGGCGGGGATAGCAGGCGCGCACACCCAGCGTGTACAACGTGACCGTGCCTGCAGGACCGGCGGACTCAATGTCCTCCAGCCTACTGGCGATAATATCACAGTGATCAGTGTTGTGTCACACACAGCCCCTCCCCCCATAGTTAGAATCACTCCCTAGAACACACTTAATCCCTACAGTGCCACCTAGTGGTTAAGCCCTTCACTGCCAGTCACATTTACACAGTAATCAATGCATTTTTAATTGCACTGATCACTATATAAATGTGAATGGTCCCAAAATCGCGCCAAAAGTGTCTGCCATAATGTCGCAGTCATGATAAATATCGCTGATCACTGCCATTACCAATAAAAAAAAAGATTAATAAAAATGCCATAAAACTATCCCCTATTTTGTAAATTCTATAACTTTTGCGCAAACCAATCAATCAACATTTATTGCGATTTTTTTAATCAAAAATATGTACAGTAGAAGAATACGTATTGCCCTAAACTGAGGAAAAAAATTTTTTTTTATATATTTTTTGGGGATGTTTATTATAGCAAAAAGTAAAAAATAATGATTTTTTTTCTAAATTGTCGCTCTATTTTTACTCAAAAAATAAAAACCGCAAAGGTGATCAAATACCACAAAAAGAAAGCTCTATTTGTGGGAAAAAAATTACTTCAATTTTGTTTGGGAGCCATGTCGCACGGCCGCACAATTGTCAGTTAAAGCGACGCATGGCCAAATCGCAAAAAATACTCTGGTGTTTGGCCAGCCAAATGGTCCGGGACTTAAGTGGTTAAAGTGATTGTAAAGTCTCGTTTTATTTCCTAGGCTGAGTCACAGCTCCCTGTGTCCATTCATACACGGAGCCCTGACCTGGACCCGCCCCCTCTCTTTCCTGATTGGGTAGCTGACTTTGATTGACAGCAGCGGGAGCCCATAGTGCCGCTTCTGTGTTTCAGCCAATCAGGAGGGCGAATCTTGGACGGCTGAGACATTCGTGGACATCGCTGGACAGAGAGGGACTTCAGGTAAGTGTTAGGGGGGCTGAGGGGGGCTAAGGGGGGGCTGCTGCACACAAAAGGCTTTTTATCTTAATGCATAGAATGCATTAAGATAAAAAAACTTCTGCCTTTACAACCCTTTTAATCCATATAATAATTAGTTAAAGCGTAACTGCGCTTTTGTTGAGAAAAAAACGTTCCCCCCTGGATGATGTACATTACAAGGATTATAACAACCTTTGTTGCAAATTCCTGCCTTTTGTTATTCTGAAGCAATCCCTATATGTTCCTCTGTGCCTCTGTACTAAGTAGGTCTAATGGGAGTGGTTTCATAATTATCTATCAGCTGTGCACCTGTACAGCACTAATGAGGAAATCTGCTGGACCTGCATCCCTTTAGACATGTTCCTACAGGGAGTATCTCACCAAAAATGACATTTATGTTGCAGGAAATGCCTGAAATCTAACTTGTAACTAATGCTGGCCATACAACATATGAA
The DNA here is from genome assembly GCF_037356315.1 of Lithobates pipiens. Classification (NCBI taxonomy): domain Eukaryota; kingdom Metazoa; phylum Chordata; class Amphibia; order Anura; family Ranidae; genus Lithobates; species Lithobates pipiens. Next base: position 438,027,865 of record NW_027507748.1, read on the forward strand.
CAATCGGCCGAAATATGGTCATTTAGACAGTTTGTTTTTTGACCAGTTAATGGGCACAAAATCAATAATCGGGATGTTTTTGAGCTGAAAAAACAAAGGAAAAGTTTGGAAATTTTCTGCCGAACAAACGATAAATTGAAAGGTTAATGTGTTTCCCACCCAAACTGTCCGCACTAGGTATATGTACAAAAAATGCATTCATTTATGTCCACTGAACTATTTATCGGTCATTACATGATGGCACTATGTTTTTCAGTCACGGCCAAATGTTAGTTTTTCGAAAATGGGTTCGGCCAATTTTTCGTATAGTGCATGGTCAGCATTAGGCAGACTTCTGGGAAAATTGGTGAGCCAATCACACAAGCAGGAAATTATGTTTCTGGGGAGTGGTCAGTACACATTCTGTGTACAGAACAACTCCAGGTAGCCATATTGCATTGCATTTATAAAAAATTACAACAGTTGCAGATTGAAAAGGAAAGGTAATTTTTAACATTATAGCCTGGCCGGCTGGTATCTGTACCTCTCCTCTCCTGCTATCCGGACCTTGGCTCCAGGTGGAGGTTTGGATGTCCCAGACTGCAGAAAGCATCCCACCGCTGCCACCAATGTAACAAAATAGCCCACACTCCGCTTGAGTGCTTTTGTCATATACCACTTCCTTCCAGTCTGAATATAGATATCAGATATTCCAACCACTGACAACCACAACCATGACAATATTAGTTTGGTTGCTCACCATGAACTGTTTATTAGAACAAGAATACAGTCTTATTATATACAGTTGGACAGGAGGTTCCCCCCTCATATATTACTCTAAGCCCTTGTACACACGGTCGGACATTCTGACGGAAAATGTCCGATCAGACCGTGTTGTGGGCTTCATCTGACTTTTTCCTTCGGAATGTCTGACCAACAAAGTTTGAGAGCTGGATATAAAAATTTTCAGACAACATGATCCGATTGGACTTTGTCTGATCGTTTGTAGAGAATTCCAATCGGACAAAGTGCCACGCATGCTCAGATCAAATTCCTAGACCAAAGCTATTGGCTACTAGCCTGAATGTAGTCCCGTCATAACAAAATAACGTCATCACGTTACAAACGATCGGATTTTCTGCCAACTTTGTCCGACCGTGTGTATGCAACACCAGTTTCGGACAAAATCAGTCAGACAAAATCTGATGGATTCTGTTGTTGGAATGTCCGACTGTGTGAACAAGGGCTAACAATACACCTGTAACCAGAAACATAAATTAACATGAGCTAATTAACGAATCCCTTAATGCAGCTGATGTGACTCCGTGCCCACCTGGCCATTGTCGCGATTAATCAGGATTTCACTACAGGTCAGACTTGTTGTCGCCGAGCTTCACACAGTAGATAATACATTATCATACGTATAAACACAGGACACCTTCTCGGACTAGCAGGAGCTCCAGTAGGAGTTGGCCTGTCCCCTACAGTGTACAGAGGCCAATGTGATCAGCTCTTTCAATTAACATGTTGAGTTCAGAATCAAACAAACCAAGAATAGTCTTTATATATATCCTGGAAGATATTGTAGATAAATATTACTATCCCATTTTAGGTAATCCAAGCCATATTTTCATGGGGAGCTGAAACAAGGGTTTCCCAACCTTTCCAAGGGATTCTGGATTCCACGGCCCTCTCGTCACAGTTCTCTTCCGTGATTTGTTCACTTGCCCAGAATATTAAAGCCACTGACGTTGAACACAAAAAAAAAAATGCAGTAAAATACCATTTGGTAAAGAAAGTAATGACAGTACTCTATATAATTTGTATCGCTTTGCGAAGCACTCACTGTTAAACTCCTCACATACAGTACGTGATCTCATTGAGTGCAGCCAACTTAAAAACAGTCTCACTGGCCACATCTATCTGCCCCTGCAAGGATAAGGAGATGGTTGGCACCAGCGAGTGGTCCCGACTAGTACCTGTCTGAATGTAGCAGTACATTTTTATTAAACATTTAAGACAATACAGTGTGGTACTCCAAACCAAGCTTACAAATGGAGTAGCTACTGTAGTTAATTACTAGGGATCCATTAACTTCTCCCTAAGTTTGGCCTGGTTGTACTTTCCTCTTCTACCACCAGGTGGCCGGTTACTTGTAGGTATTAGATTGAGAAGGACAACTTAAGGCCAGGTTATGGGTATATGGGGTATCTCAGCCAATGGACAGGGATTTTGTTGAATCCCTTGACCTGCTGGGAGAGCCTATATATTCGGGTGAGGTCAGGTGATACGGGTTCTTGTGTGCCACCCAGACTGCTATCTGGGTGGACATGTGTCATGTGCCCTGGGCTGCTAGGCCAGAGATTGGGCCTATCCTGGGGCATCAGGCTGCCAGGCTGTGTGAGGGCCTATCCAGAAGTAAGAGGGCAGTCCAGGGTTGGAACTGTGGCTTGCTGCCCAACCAAAAGGGATGGTTCTACTGGAGAACCGAGAACCTGACGTAGACAGAGGTAGAAGGGAAGCTGTTGCCACTAAGGGGCCTACCACCTTTACCAGGGACCACAGTGAGTAACTGAAGCAAGTACCGGAGCAGTATTCTCACCGAACAGACACGGTGGAGAATCTGGAAACTTCAGGAGGTGATCAATTTACTAGCCCAGCCAGCGGAGGTGATACTTGCAGAGCAGCCTTGTGTGTCAAGCTATGGACCAAGCCAGTACGCAGGGGTGAAGCTTGACGGTATCTGAAGTGCCAAGCTAGGTACCCAGCATTGAAGCGTGGGTGACGTTTGAGGGAGATACCACCGCAAAAGGCTTGAGAAGCTCATGGGCATCAGGGTCAGTAAATCAGAGGCTCCAGTGAGAGACCAGGAGCTCAAGGGGCTGAAGAACTACAAGGATAAGTTGTAGTACAGCTGCGAGAACTGTTACATTGAGTTAGGAACTGTTCAAGTATTGTTGCCATAGGAGACAGCAAATCTACACATGCAGAAGTGGCACCTTGCTAGGGCTTTTCCCTGTACGGCTGTCCTCCTGTTGAAGTCTCTGAGTTTGCCATTTGAAATTGCAACTATTGAAGGGTGTTGTGGCCCTAACCCCCTTTCCTTTGCAAAATATAAAAAGGACTGTCAAAGAAATAAAACTTCTTTTACATCCAAGACGTGTCTGGCGTCCAATGACTTTTACCGCCTTTGCACCCACTATGCCTCACAACCCACCACGTATTGAAGGATGTCAGTTATCTTTGGCCTTGAAGGTGCTCCTTAGACTGGAAGAGGTCAGAGGTCATTCTGCTACATGAGCTATACTACATAACAAACCATACTATGAAACAATCTTGCCACTGTGCAAATGGTATGAAGTTGAGGACTTCAGCTTTAACTTTTCTATAACATTTATTTGTTCATTATCTGTCGTGGCTGCTACTTCCACCTATCAAATAAAGCATATTACCGCTGGATAAAAAAATGTGTTTCACAGCCAAAACTACCGAAAAAAGCATTACCAAGTAAAAATTAATCAGATTGGGGTGCTACTGTATTTGAGCCAACCAGTAATCTAAATCTAAACTAATCACTTACATATTCAAATTATGGGATGCCAAAATATGGTGTCACTGATACTGTCTATGATAATTTTACTATTCCATAGCAGGACAGCTTGAAGGCATTGCTCAAATATGTTATGTTAGAATAGACGTTATTCCAATGTCACCCCAAAGTTGCATGAAAAGGAAGACCATTGTTATTTGCATTTTTTTTCCATTGCCACATGCCTTCCCTAGCATTGTCCAACTCCCCCTGTTCTTCATTTGACAATCCCTTGCCAATTATACCTAAAAATAGCCAGATTTGATTTTCAAGATTGCTTCCCCATAGACTTCAATAGGGTTCAGATGAAAGGTTGCAGATTTATGAACTATATGGTAGGTTCAATGAATGGCCTGAAAACCAAACCTAGGCATATTTGCTCATCCTTATTATTCAGCATTAGGAATGAGGTCCAGGTTTTCTACCCCCAAGTTGAGTTTGTGGGGAATTCTGGTTATTTACATTTTGCCTGAGCAGCAAATGTTTGGGTGAGCAACAAAAGGGAAACCTACACAGTTAATTTCCTGAACTGTGAACTGTGGTCAGGTGGCAGAGTATGGCCAATAATGGAGCTTAAAAACCTGCCAGCCCCTCCCTATGTAGGTCACCTCTCCCATCAGACTTTTTTCAGCTTCTGTTGAAGTTGAAGAAGTGAGGGATAACGGACAGTGATTTTATTAAGAAATTAAGTTCTGGTAGCACATCTGTAAAGTGATAGTGTACTACCTACAGAGATATACAGTACTATATACAGTGCTGTATATTGCTATTACTACATTACAGTGAATTGCAGTGTGGTGTACTACAGGGAGCGGTATGTACCCTTCATGAACATACTGTGCTTTTTAGTGCTCCATCACTGGGACTGCCAGTGTACTGCCCATTGTACTCGCATTGAATAAACCTAATTGTGCTTTTGAGGACTACCTTACTGTCTATGTCATCAATAACTTTTGTTGCTGTTTAGCTGCTGCTGGCCCCCCTTTTGTAATATTTTTGGGAGAGTAGTTTATTGAGCATGGGACTATCAAAGGGCCAAGCGTAGGCTTCAACCATGCTTAGTCTCTCTTAAACCTATCCTGCTGTCTCCTGCTACATCCTTGATCAGGCAGGTGTCTGTTCCCCAGTCACTTCCATGCCCAGCGTCTCACATTCTCACAAAATTTCTGGCTTTACAGCTGCTACATTTACAGCTAGTGAAGACTGCTCCTTATGCTAATTTGCAGTCTGTGCTGTACCACACAGGTAGGGCTTTACAGCTACAACATTTCCAGCAAGTGAAGTCTGCCCTCAATGCAGGAACCACACTGAAGCTTAAATTCTGTCAATTCTGTAAGAATGGTGGCTGCCCACATGCCATCTTGTGCCATAAAAGGTCTTATGTGTCAATGGCATCAACTTGTTGTCCACCTTTCAGCAAGGAAACATCATACATGGGCCTTGCCTGGTGCACACCCTCAACCTGGTTGTGTAACAGTTTCTTATTGGGACCCTGGCTTGCATGATGTCCTGCAGCTGGAGTAATTAACACAGAATGCTGGGTTCAGTAGTAAGTATTACAGAGTTTGGAAGGTCAGTGTTATGTAACATAGGGTATAGGAGTCAGGAGTAACTAACACACATTTCTGTCCACAAGCATAACAATCCCCAGCTCAGTACAAACATCTATCCCTTCCCGCTATAAACATCACTCACTTGACCTCAGAATGCAGTGATTCCCAGTAGAGTAAGGGAAGACCGCCTAGATCTCTTGTGTATCATTTTATTGCTGTCTATGCCTGTCTGTCCTGGAGACAACTGCACCCCTCTTTCCTGTACTGGCATCACAGGGACAGGAAGTAAGACAAGATCTAAACAATGGGATTGAAGACAGAAAAACACAACAACTAAAACTGACAAAAAATAATTAGTTGCTTGTGATTAATATTATACTAAAGTGCAAAGACTTGTAATAAATAAAATTAAATAAAAAAACAGCGTTATGACAGCACTGGTAAAAAAAAAAAACATTGTCGCAAGTATTCTTGTTAACTACAGGTGAAAAAGTGGTGTTAGGTACTGTGGTTATTGTAACACTCTGACACACCAGACTTAGCACTGTTTTACAGTATTCTTTTAAGCAGAATTGATGAGCCTAAAATAAGACTTGCAAACGGTACATTTATTTTTATATGTGTCATATATATCTTCATATGTGGACAATGATGTCTATTTACAGTACTATATGAATGTTCATGTTATATGAATGTTTTAAAGAGCAAATCGACCCTGTTTTTAAAATGATTCCTTTAATACTATGTTAAAGTTACAGAGCATTATATATTCTTATATACATAAATACGTATACAAACATTAATGGAGAGAAATTAGAAGATTGGTTTGCTCAGTCCAGGATTTGAACAGGATCATGCTAATTAATGCTGCATACACACGACCAGTTTTCTCGTCGGAATAACCTCCAAAGGTTTTTCTGAAACTGTCATGCATACACATGATCACACCAAAGTCCGATCACTAAGAACATGGGGACATACAGCAGGTATGACGGGACTAGAAAAAGGAAGTTCAATAGCCAGTAGCCAATAGCTTCTGTCTCGTACTTGCTTCAGAGCATGCGTCCTTTTTGGTCCGTTGGAACAGCATACAGACGAGCGGTTTTCCCGATAGGAATTGGTTCCGTCGGAAATATTTAAAACATGTTCTATTTCTAAGTCCGTCAGAATTTTCATAAAAAAAAAGTCAGATGAGACATACATACGATTGGAATATACGATGAAAAGCTTCCGTCTGACTTTTTCTGTCGGACATTCAGCTCGTGATGCTCACTGCAAATTTTCCATCTGTCTAACCAAACTGATTTACTTTTGGACCCCAAAAAAAGTTCACTTTATGCTGGCACTCATTTACAGGACTCAGTCCTCCTTGTCCCTTACTTGCTGTTTTGCTGCTACAAGCCTTACCGGAAGAACATAAGAATATAAGAAAGAAGAGTACATCATTTGACTTGTGTTAACAATACAAAGTATGACCATAGACTTAATCATATTTGCCATTTCACCTCAGGTCATTTAGAGAACTATTAACAATAATTTGTTTAAAGCAGAACTTTAAACTTGTGCCCTGATGCAGTATTTACCTCAGCCAAGAACCCAATGGAGAGAACAGTGTATGTGATATAATATATTTAAATGGCAAAGAGTTGCTGAGATCCAGTTCTGTTCGGATCAGTTTTACTATATCAAACTATCCACAGAAGAACAAGTAAACAGAATACATGGTTGGCAAATTTAGAATGTCATACATTGTCTGAAGCCATGTTTTTATGGGCTTTCAGATATAGCTGCAAATAGCATGCTCAAAGGTTCGGGTCTATATATTCAGCATTTTAAGGTAGATTACAACACTGTGTTATGGTAAAATTCAACTATTTTATTTTTACAAATACAAAGCCCATCTCAAAGAGATTGTTAAAAGCATGAATACATAAACACATATTCCGAACTACATATAATACAAATTAAGCTCCCCCTAATACTCTTTTGCTACCAAATTCTGATCCAATTTAATTATCAATGCTTCTCATGGTCTTCTCTTTTTCTTTAGGACAGGGTATGTGGAATTCAAATGAGAACCTAGATCCATCTAAAATAATTTAACAGTTTGAGATGTATATGTATATGTATATGTACTGTATTGTACAAAGAGGATTATGACATAATAACAGAATATGCACCTGATTATTGCAGTTTATTACCTACAAAATTAGATACATGGCATTAGCAAGACATAGAGGATTATGACATAATAACAGAACATGCGCCTGATTATTGCAGTTTATTATCTACAAGATTAACCACTTTCAGACCGGACCATTTCGCTGGTAAATGACCAGAGGTCTTTTTACACTTTGGCACTGCGCTGCTTTAACTGGTAATTGCGCGGTCATGCAATGTTGTACCCAAACAAAATTTGCGTCCTTTTCTTCCCACAAATAGAGCTTTCTTTTGATGGTATTTGATTGCCTCTGCGATTTTTATTTTTTGCGATATAAACGTAAAAAGACCGCAAATTTTGAAAAAAAATGATATTTTCTACTTTTTGTTATTAGAAAAATCCAATAAACTCAATTTTAGTCATACATTTAGGCCAAAATGTATTCAGCCACATGTCTTTGGTAAAAAAAAAGTCAATAATTGTATATTTATTGGTTTGCGCAAAAGTTGTCACATCTACAAACTAAGGTACGTTTTCTGGAATTTACGCAGCTTTTAGTTTACGACTGCCTATCTCATTTCTTGAGGTGCTAAAATGGCAGGGCAGTACAAAACCCCCCCAAATGACCCCATTTTGGAAAGTAGACCCCCTAAGGAAATTGATAAGAGGCATGTTGAGCCCATTGAATATTTTATTTTTTTGCCTCAAGCGATTGAATAATGACAAAAAAAAAAATTTTTTTTTTTTTTTACACAAAGTTGTCACTAAATGATATATTGCTCACACATGCTATGGGCGTATGTGAAATGACACCCCAAAATAAATTCTGCTGCTTCTCCTGAGTATGGGGATACCACATATGTGGGACTTTTTGGGAGCCTAGCCGCGTACGGGGCCCCGAAAACCAAGCACCGCCTTCAGGCTTTCTAAGGGCGTAAATTTTTGAGTTCACTTCTCACTACCTATTACAGTTTTGAAGGCCATAAAATGCCAAGATGGCACAAAACCCCCACAAATGACCCCATTTTAGAAAGTAGACACCCCAAGCTATTTGCTGAGAGGCATGTTGAGTTCATGGAATATTTTATATTTTTCCACAAGTTGCGGGAAAATTACAAACTTTTTTTTTTTTTTTTTTTTTTTTAACAAAGTTGTCACTAAATGATATATTGCTCATGCATGCCATGGGCATATGTGAAATGACACCCCAAAATAAATTCTGCTGCTTCTCCTGAGTACGAGGATACCACATATGTGGGACTTTTTGGGAGCCTAGCCGCGTACGGGGCCCCGAAAACCAAGCACCGCCTTCAGGCTTTCTAAGGGCGTTACAGTTTTGAAGGCCATAAAATGCCAAGATGGCACAAACCCCCCCCAAATGACCCCATTTTGGAAAGTAGACACCCCTAAATTCAGGGGTACACTAGTCAGACTAGGTAATAAATGGCGGGTGCCCTGAAACTATAAAAAAATAACTAACCAACCAGCGTCACCTGTAACAGTTATATGGTGATCACTGGTGAAAGGGTTAACTAGGGGGCAATTAGGGGGCTTTATGCGGTAGTATATGGGGGTCCCTGGCGCTATAAAAAGCTGCAGCGAACCTAAATACCTACCTGCCTAACTAGCGTCACCTGTGACACTAATACAGCGATCAGAAAAACGATCGCTTATTAGGCTGGGTTCACACTGGAGCGATGCGGGAACGCCACGAATGCGCGGCGGGTTCCCGCATCGCATGCCTCCCGGCGGCAGTTCACACTGCCCTATGCGAACTGCTGGGAGTGTCAGTGAAATGTTACTGACACCCCCAGATCAGTTCGCATATCGCAGTGCGATCTGCAAACTCGGATCGCATGGTGTGAACACCCATGCGATCCGATTCTGCTGCGGGCCAAAAAAAGGGTCCCGTGCGAATTTGCGGCGGGTGCGGCGGGTGTGGCGGGTGCGGCGGGTGCGGCGAATGGCTGAACTCGAATCGCACAGAGATCGGATGTGATTTGCACTGCAGTGCGGTGCGAATCACATTCGTTCTCATAAACCGCTGCAATGTGAACCCAGCCTTAGTGACACTGGCGACGGGGGGTGATCACGGGGTTAAACCTTTATTGGGGGGGTTAGGGGGGTACATTAGAACTAAAGGGGGCTAACTCTAACTGCCCTAACAGTTATTACAGTCACAAATGACACCAATGCAAAAAAAAAAAAAAAAAAAAAAAAAATGACATTGGTGTCACTGTGACTGGGGGGCAGGGGTAATTGGGGGGGTGATCGGGGGGTAAAGGGGGGGTGTGAGTGTGCCTGGCATGTTCTACTGTGTGTGTAGAGTGTTGGTGCAACTTACTGATCCGCTCTCCTCCGTGTCGGAACGAAAAATACCGACACGGAGGAGAGAATACATCACTTCCTCTCCTGTGTTTACATTACAGGAGAGGAAGTGATGTCACCGGGGATTTCTATTCGTCGGGAGCGATCGCGAGGGGGTGGCCATGAATGAATGGCCGTCCCCTCGTCCGGGATCGCTCCCGTACGAATACCGACCGCCGCAGGCACCGGGCGGGGGCCCGATCGGGCCCCCGACCCGCGGGAGGCAAGGGACGTACATGTATGTCCTTATGCCTGCCCGTGCCATTGTACCGACGTACATCGGCGTGCGGCGGTCGGCAACTGGTTAAATAAATGGCATTGCCAAGACTTCTTCCTAACACAAGATATCTGTAGGTTAACATCATTTTTAGTATAGGAATGTATCCAATAATTACAAAAAACGACTTCTGGTAAACTAAACACTAGTCCCAATACGTGGCCCACCCCCACCACCACATATCCACCAGAAACTGTCTCTGGCATTAAAGGAGTCCAAAAGACCACAGAAGAAACACCTCAGAAGAAGAATCCATCTGCAAAATAAACAGTGGTGTGTCTGTATGGGGATCTATCAGACAAAAGAACAAACAGGGTCATGGCAGCAAATAAATGTGTGAAACCATGCAAAGTTGAGGATGGGGCTGAGATGACTCAAACTGCAAAGTCCGAACTTAAAGTGGAAGTAAACTCCCCTATCGTTTTCAGCCAAGGAAGCTGCCATCTTTGCCTCTGTTTAAGCTTCAACTGCTATTGTGCTGCACATGTGATTCGTTATCACACCAGCCATTGGATGGTTTGATAGTTTGGCTGAGAGCACAGCCAATGTGCAGTTAGCATTCCCAGCATGCCTTTTTTTTAACTGTTTAAAACTAGTGATGGACGAACTTCCGACGGGACGTTTCGCGAACGCGAAATGCGAACGGACCCAAACGTTCGCGAAACCGAACGTTCGCCGCGGGCCCCATTGACTTCAATGGGAGGCGAACTTTGCAAACCTTCATGTCGAATTTGCGGCCACGTGGTAATTATTAGGGGGTAAAACGTAGTCCCACCATCTGGACAATGACATAATACATGTATGAGGTGAATTTGGGATCGATAACTACAAGCATTTTTATTTTATTTGGGAAATTGTTCTAACAATTCAGGACTATGGAGCTAATGAAGGCAATGGAGGAGAGGGAAGGTCAGGGACCAGGGTAGGCAAAGAAGAGGGTGCAGGAGATGATCACCAGCAGCGTGACATACCGGAATGACACATGCACCGTGATAGAGGCATCTGACAGCAGCACCGTAATACAGAGCACTGACAGCAGCACCGTGACATACAGCGCTGACAGCAGCACCGTGACATACAGCGCTGACAGCAGCACCGTGACATACAGCGCTGACAGCAGCACCGTGACATACAGCGCTGACAGCAGCACCGTGACATACAGCGCTGACAGCAGCACCGTGACATACAGCGCTGACAGCAGCACCGTGACATACAGCGCTGACAGCAGCACCGTGACATACAGCGCTGACAGCAGCACCGTGACATACAGCGCTGACAGCAGCACCGTGACATACAGCGCTGACAGCAGCACCGTGACATACAGCGCTGACAGCAGCACCGTGACATACAGCGCTGACAGCAGCACCGTGACATACAGCACTGACAGCAGCACCGTAAGCAGCCCCAGGAGGAAGTCAGCACAGCACAGGGATGGTGTGATCCCCTCATAATAAGAACCCCCAGGAGGAAGTCAGCACAGCACAGGGATAGTGTGATCCCTTCATAATAAGAACCCCCAGGAGGAAGTCAGCACAGCACAGGGATATCATAAGCAGCCCCAGTAGAAATATGACACCGCTCAACCTCTTCAAAGAGGAGGGTAGGGGCATATAGTACGGTGTGCTTTTTTGGGTCAAGGAAGTGAGCCAAATGAATTAAGAAGGTCTGTGTGCTTGATTAAAAAAATAGTTTATAGACATATACATGGTCTACTGGTCACATGTGTTGAATTCCTCCGAGATCCATGCCTCATTCATTTTTAGAAATGTGAGGTAGTTAACACTGTCGTGAGCTAGGCGAGTACGCTTATCGGTCACAATCCCCCCTGCTGCGCTGAACGTCCTTTCGGACAGGACACTGGATGAGGGGCAAGCCAACAGTTCGATTGCAAATTGGGCAAGCTCTGGCCAGAGGTCAAGCCTGCCCACCCAGTAGTCTAGGGGTTCATCACTCCTCAGAGCGTCCACATCGGCCGTTAACCCAATGTAGTCGGACACCTGACGGTCTAGGCGTTCCCTGATGCTGGATCCGGATGACACCTGTCGATGGGTCGGCTGAAAGAATGACCTCATATCCGAAGTCACCAACACATCTTCAAACCGGCCTCTTCTTGCAGGCGCTGTTGGATTGGTACCCGCAAATCCTTCTCTGGGAGTGGGAATTGCTCCTCTGCCAGCGCACGCAAAAGCAGAATGCAGCATTTCTCGAAGCAAGGCCTGGAAGTGCTGCATTCTGACAGCCCTCTGCGACGGCGGTAACATTTCCGCCATTTTGTGTTTGTACCGGGGGTCTAAGTACGTTGCCACCCAGTACTGGTCCTTGACCCTCATGCTTTTTATACGGGGGTCCCTATTAAAACACTGGAGCATGAAGGCCCCCATTTGCACTAAAGTGGAAGCGGTGTGGTGGCCTGGCTCCTGCTCATCATCCAGGATAATGTCGTCCTCTTCATTCTCCTCTCCCCATCCTCGCACAACAGGGATCCCAGAAAGGTTTAAAGCATGCTCTTCTTGCTCCTGCTCATCCGCCCCGGCACCATCCTCCTCTGACTCCTCATCAGACTCCTGTTGTTGACTTGTCTCAGATAGAGTAGCCCCCCCTGGGAATTCATCCAGCATTGCGACTTCCTCATCTTCCCGCTCCTGCTCCTCCACAGCCTGATCAATGACACGACGCAATGCACGCTCCAGAAAGAAGGCATAAGGTACCATGTCACTGATGGCGCCATGGCTGCGACTGACCAGTTTGGTGATCTCCTCAAATGGCCGCAGAAGTCTGCATGTGTCGCGCATGAGCAGCCACTGGCGCGGTGAAAAAAAACCCAGCTCCCCAGAACCGTTTCTTTCGCAGAGTTCATACAGGTAGACGTTAACTGCACGTTTCTGCTGGAGCAGCCTATCAAGCATATAGAAGGTTGAGTTCCATCGCGTCGGGCAATCGCAAATAAGACGTCTGACCGGCAGATGGTGTCGCCGCTGAATGTCAGCAAGGCGAGCCATGGCCGTGTAAGATCTTCTGAAATGGGCCGAGATTTTCCTTGCCTGCCGCAAGATGTCCTGGACCCCAGGGTATTTGACAAGGAATCGCTGCACGACCAAGTTTAAGACGTGTGCCATGCACGGCACGTGCGTGATTTTGCCCTGTTTCAATGCGCTAAGCAGATTGGCACCGTTGTCACACACCACTTTACCAACTGTCAAATTGAGCGGTGTTAGCCACTCATCTGCCTGTGAACGCAAAGCTGAAAGGAGTGCCGGGCCAGTGTGGCTCTTTGCTTCCAGGCACAACAGACGCAGCACGGCATGGCAACGTCTCACCTGGCATGTGGAATAGGTTCTGGGGAGCTTGGGCGGTGCAGTGGAAGAGACGCTAGCAGCGGAAAAGGAGGAGGCAGCTGAGGAGGAGAGGGAGGAGGATGGAGTAGGAGGAGGAGAAGAAGAGTCAGGCCTGCATGCAATCCGTGGCGGTAAAACCAAATCTACACGGGTGCCACGGGTTACATGCTTGACGGCCGTCAGAAGGTTCACCCAGTGGGCAGTAAAACTGATATACCTTCCCTGCCCGTGTTTGCTAGACCACGTGTCTGTGGTCAGATGTATCTTGGCACCGACACTGTGTGCCAGAGATACATTCACTTGCCGCTGAACATGGCCATATAGCTCTGGGATGCCCTTCTCTGAGAAATACTTCCTTCCTGGGACCTTCCATTGTGGTGTTCCAATGGCCACAAATTTGCGAAAGGCCTCCGAGTCCACCAGTTTATATGGCAGTAGTTGGCGGGCTATGAGTTCTGACAAGCCAGCCGCCAACCGTTGGGCAAGAGGGTTATCCGGCGTCATCATTTTTTTACGCTCAAACATTAGGCCCACGGAAGCCTGCCTTTTTGCAGAAAAATGTGAGCTTGGCGTGATGGAAGGTGGAGTGGAGGACAATTGTGAGGAGAGAGGAGAAGGAGAAGTAGAAGACGAGGCTGGACGGTGAGAGCCTGCAGTGTGGCTTTGTGTGTTCCGTTGCTCCCACTGGGCTCGGTGATGGCTGCTCATGTGCCTTCTTAAGGCGGTCGTCCCTAGGTGAGTATTGGGCTTACCGCGACTAACGCGTTGACTGCAAAGATTGCAGATGGCAACGCTATTGTCAGCAGCGGACACGTTAAAAAAAGCCCACACTGCGGAGCCATGTGCCGGTGTCCTGGGAGCGCCAGATGTGACCGTACATGGTCGATGACTCGCTCCTGATACATTTGCAGTCTGCTTTGTCCCTGCTGTGCAATGTAAGTCATTGCTGCTTCTCCTCCCTATCTGCTGGTCCATATCTCCCTCTGAACTCCCCTCCTCTTCCTCTCTTGTGGGCACCCACGTGACATCACTAGACACGTCATCATCAACGTCACCTTCCCCACCGCTATAAGTAGAGATCTCGGAGTAGGCAGCAACACCGGGGACCAACCTCCTCCTTGGGCTGATCTGGGTACTGGCGTCAGACTGCTGAGTAGCGCTTGTTGCTACCTCCTCTTCCTGATCCAATACCAAGAGTGGCTGCGCATCAGAAATGTCCTCTTGATATGGATCGGAAAATAATTCCAGTGACTCAAGCGGAAGGTATGTGGTGGTGGTGGTGGTGGTCGTGTTGTTGGTGGTAGTGTCTTTGGGGGTGCACATAGCAGAGAGTGAAGAAGAGGGTGCAGATCGAGAGGATGAGGAGGGTGCAGAAGAGTAAGGCTGAGCGAGCCACTCAACCAAGTCTGGTGCATCCTTTAAAGTAATTGAACGCACCTTCTGCAACTTCCCACTTTGGCTCAAGCCTGTTGCTCCTGCCCTACCCCTACCACCCCTGCGGAAGGGCCTGCCTCTTCCTCTGCCTGTCATTTTTTAAATGACCCTGTGACAAAACTCTTAGTCCCTATACCGATGAAGGACTGCTGCAGTATAGGGCAGCGGTCAGCAGTGGTGCACGTCAACCCTATCTATTGTGGACCGATAGCGGTCCTTACAGAACAGCAGACTGTACCGCACTCAAGCCTATGTACCGTAGCACCCTATACCAAGTTACCAGTCCTTATAAGAACTTTTGTGGACCAAGCAGGTTGTGTGTTAGTGATTAGCAGACTGTACGTCAGTCCCTATACCGCTGAAGGACTGCTGCAGTATAGGTGAGCGGTCAGCAGTGGTGCACGTCAACCCTATCTATTGTGGACCGATAGCGGTCCTTACAGAACAGCAGACTGTACCGCACTCAAGCCTATGTACCGTAGCACCCTATACCAAGTTACCAGTCCTTATAAGAACTTTTGTGGAACAAGCAGGTTGTGTGTTAGTGATTAGCAGACTGTACGTCAGTCCCTATACCGCTGAAGGACTGCTGCAGTATAGGTGAGCGGTCAGCAGTGGTGCACGTCAACCCTATCTATTGTGGACCTATAGCGGTCCTTACAGAACAGCAGACTGTACCGCACTCAAGCCTATGTACCGTAGCACCCTATACCAAGTTACCAGTCCTTATAAGAACTTTTGTGGACCAAGCAGGTTGTGTATTAGTGTTTAGCAGACTGTACGTCAGTCCCTATACCGCTGAAGGACTGCTGCAGTATAGGGCAGCGGTCAGCAGTGGTGCACGTCAACCCTATCTATTGTGGACCGATAGCGGTCCTTACAGAACAGCAGACTGTACCGCACTCAAGCCTATGTACCGTAGCACCCTATACCAAGTTACCAGTCCTTATAAGAACTTTTGTGGAACAAGCAGGTTGTGTGTTAGTGATTAGCAGACTGTACGTCAGTCCCTATACCGCTGAAGGACTGCTGCAGTATAGGTGAGCGGTCAGCAGTGGTGCACGTCAACCCTATCTATTGTGGACCTATAGCGGTCCTTACAGAACAGCAGACTGTACCGCACTCAAGCCTATGTACCGTAGCACCCTATACCAAGTTACCAGTCCTTATAAGAACTTTTGTGGACCAAGCAGGTTGTGTATTAGTGTTTAGCAGACTGTACGTCAGTCCCTATACCGCTGAAGGACTGCTGCAGTATAGGTGAGCGGTCAGCAGTGGTGCACGTCAACCCTATCTATTGTGGACCGATAGCGGTCCTTACAGAACAGCAGACTGTACCGCACTCAAGCCTATGTACCGTAGCACCCTATACCAAGTTACCAGTCCTTATAAGAACTTTTGTGGACCAAGCAGGTTGTGTATTAGTGTTTAGCAGACTGTACGTCAGTCCCTATACCGCTGAAGGACTGCTGCAGTATAGGGCAGCGGTCAGCAGTGGTGCACGTCAACCCTATCTATTGTGGACCGATAGCGGTCCTTACAGAACAGCAGACTGTACCGCACTCAAGCCTATGTACCGTAGCACCCTATACCAAGTTACCAGTCCTTATAAGAACTTTTGTGGAACAAGCAGGTTGTGTGTTAGTGATTAGCAGACTGTACGTCAGTCCCTATACCGCTGAAGGACTGCTGCAGTATAGGTGAGCGGTCAGCAGTGGTGCACGTCAACCCTATCTATTGTGGACCTATAGCGGTCCTTACAGAACAGCAGACTGTACCGCACTCAAGCCTATGTACCGTAGCACCCTATACCAAGTTACCAGTCCTTATAAGAACTTTTGTGGACCAAGCAGGTTGTGTATTAGTGTTTAGCAGACTGTACGTCAGTCCCTATACCGCTGAAGGACTGCTGCAGTATAGGGCAGCGGTCAGCAGTGGTGCACGTCAACCCTATCTATTGTGGACCGATAGCGGTCCTTACAGAACAGCAGACTGTACCGCACTCAAGCCTATGTACCGTAGCACCCTATACCAAGTTACCAGTCCTTATAAGAACTTTTGTGGACCAAGCAGGTTGTGTATTAGTGTTTAGCAGACTGTACGTCAGTCCCTATACCGCTGAAGGACTGCTGCAGTATAGGGCAGCGGTCAGCAGTGGTGCACGTCAACCCTATCTATTGTGGACCGATAGCGGTCCTTACAGAACAGCAGACTGTACCGCACTCAAGCCTATGTACCGTAGCACCCTATACCAAGTTACCAGTCCTTATAAGAACTTTTGTGGACCAAGCAGGTTGTGTATTAGTGTTTAGCAGACTGTACGTCAGTCCCTATACCGCTGAAGGACTGCTGCAGTATAGGGCAGCGGTCAGCAGTGGTGCACGTCAACCCTATCTATTGTGGACCGATAGCGGTCCTTACAGAACAGCAGACTGTACCGCACTCAAGCCTATGTACCGTAGCACCCTATACCAAGTTACCAGTCCTTATAAGAACTTTTGTGGAACAAGTGAGTTGTGAATGTTTAGCAGACTGCAGCAGAAGGGCAGCAGTCAAGTATAATATCCTTTCTATATTTGGAAGAAAGAATATTATACATGTACAAGCCTATTACTGTACCACTGATACCAGTCCTGAAAAGAACCTTTGTGGAACTAATAATAACAGCAAGTCTTTAAAATTACCCTCACTGCCTGACAACACTGCTTCCTTCCTGTCCCTATACAAATTGGCAAAAAAAGAGAACGATTAGTGGTTACTGGAACAGCTCTTTTGTGGACCTTGATAGTAACAGCTAATGATGATGATGATGATGATGATGATGAAAGACTAATCTGGCTGTCCCTGTAGCATACACCGTCCTTTCCCTTTCTCTAAACTAACAAAAGACACTCAGGCTGCTGCAAGAATCAGCAGCACAGCAAACCTATCAACACCTAACACCTATACCAGTCCTGAAAAGAACTTTTGTGTACCAAATAGCTAGTGGTTTATCTCTCCCTACTCCACACAGGAACCTGTCCCTATCGTAACAGAAGAAAGAATGTAAAATGGCCACCGGATCGGGTGTATTTATAGGTTAGGGGGAATGTACAAGTGTCCATGTGCTGTCATGTCTCAATTGGCTGTCCTGTATCACATGATAAACGTGTCACCAAAGGTTAAAGTTCTTGTATACATTAAACACGTAAGTCCGCCGCGGCGAACGACGGAAAAAGGCGTTCGAACGTGCGGACCGCGAATGTCGGAAATTCGCCGCGAAACGACCGCCGGGCGAACCGTTCGGCCATCACTATTTAAAACCATGGGTTTACTTCCACTTTAACTGTGCCTATTGCCACTGCTGCATCAACCCTGGGTAAAAAGAATGATTCTCTGTGATGGAAGGATACATGCAAACCCTGTGTCTCTGGCTGCCTCGATAAACCGTCCAACAAATCCTGCCCCACTGCTACTCATGGTGGGTGGGATTTGCTCTTGGTGCCAAAAAGCAGCACAACATTAGTGTTTCCTACTCACGCAGCATATGCACCATTACGTGAATGTACATTGAACTGAATTACGCGTTGGCTTCAGTGTTAGGGCACAATTTTGGTCACTTCTATATGATCAGTGCTAGTGCCACTGTATGCACATGTGAGGCCATATGACACAATTGCATCAGTACACGGGCATAATTTTGGGACTTGTGCTTTGCACTGAATCACATACCCCAAAATTGCACCCACATGGATCCATAACACTAGTTGCCATCTTAAACACTGACAGATTGGGGGGACACTCTTACTACCAATGTCATGGCAGAAAGGGGAGAAAAGGAAATAAGTATACAAAGAGAAAAATAGATGCAATTTCACAAAAGAAAAATGGAAAGGGGGGAGAAACTGGTGGATGTACACTATAATAACATAATAAAATATATAAGAAACATACAGATGTATGTAAAAAAGAAATACCACAAGGAAACAACTTGGAATTCAGGGAGTTTTAGTCGTCCCTAGTTGTAAAGTTTAAAGGAACACTTCTATAAACAAAATGTAAGACTTTGTTGGTCATTAAGTCCTGGTGCCTGTGTGGCTGTAAGATTATAAGTCCATCTTTTCTCTGCTTTGTCAATTTTTTTTAGATGGAATGGATCCTGTCCAGTGCTAAAAATGATAATCCCTGTGAATAGTTGAAAGTATGGAATTGTGCAAAATGCCTTGAAATTGGAGTTTGTAGATTTGCAGTGGACATATACTGTATATGATGGCATTCTCTGCCAAAGTATACATTTGGTTTTACCAGCATAAAAAGACTGAAACTTGCATTTAACCACTTACCTACTCGCCACTTAAACCCCCTTCCTGCTCAGGCCAATTTTCAGGTTTCATCACTGTCACACTTTGAATGACCACTGCGCGGTCATGCTACACTGTACCCAAATGAAATTTTTATCATTTTTTCACACAAATTGAGTTTTCTTTTGGTGGTATTGTATCACTACTGGAGTTTTTATTTTTTGCTAAACAAATAAAAAAATAAGCTAAAAATTTTGGGAAAAAAAAGTTTTCACAGGTTTTTTATAAAATTTTGTAAGCAGGTAATTTTTCTCCTTCATTGATATGCGCTGATGAGGCTGAAATTATGGGCACTGATAGGCTGCACTGATAGTCACTAATAGACTACACTGATAGGCACTGATAAGGGGGCAACTGATGAGCAGTATTAGGTGTCATTGATAGGTGGCACTACTAGGTGGCACTTATGGTTGGCACTGATGTGCACTGATGAGAGGCATTGATAGGTGGCACTGGACAGCACTAATAAGTGGCACTAATAGGTAACACTGATAGGTGGCAATGATGGGTGGCACTGATGGGCAGTGATAGGTACTAATATGTGGTACTTGTGGGCATCGATAGGTGGCACTGGTAGGCACTGATAGGCAGCACTGGTTTGCACTGATAGGTAGAACTGGTGTGCACAGATGAGACGGCAGCAGCTTCCCCTGTTCAAGACCGATGTCCCTCTGACAGAAGCCGGTGATTGGCTTTTTTTAAAATGCTGTCAGCCCTGCAGCTCATGCAAGGGAGGATGTACCTCCCGGCAATTTAGGCCGTCACTGTAGCCGTGTTTCCACTATAAAGAGGTTAAGCAAGGAAATCACCCACAATTCAGCTTTTTGTAAGACTACATTACGTTCACTACTGATGCATTTACAGTATAAGCAAATACTACATTTAAAGTGATTGTAAAGGCTCAAGATTTTTTACCTGCATGCATGCTGCAGGTAAAAAAACCTTCTGTGTGGCGTAGCCCCCAGCCCCCCTAATATTTATCGGAGGTCCATCTTGAACCAGAGATGTGCACGAGAGCAACTACTGTCCTGGGTCTCGTCCTCCTCAATGAATGAGACAGAAGCGGGAGCCATTGGCTACCACTATAGTCGATCACAGTCAGTAAGCCAACAAAGAGAGAGCGGGGGTGTGGCCGAGCCACACTCCATGTGTGAAAGGACACAAAGAGCAGCATCAAGAGAGCGAATTTGCTGGGGTACCCCCATAATAATCTGTTGCTATGGGTACAGTCAGCAGGAGGGAGAAACACTGGTGGGGACCCAAGAAGAGGAGGATCAGGGCTGCTCTGTACAAAACCACTGCACAGAGCAGGTAAGTAAGACATGTTTGTTATTTTTTTTTAAAAAGCCTTCATATCACTTTAAATGGGATTTACAGGGGTCACCTCTTGTAGCCCCTTAAAAAATGACGGATGATAAAGGACAGATCCAATTTTTTTTCCTTTTTTCTTTATATTTGTAAATGTGTATGTATTTTCCTTTTTTTAGTGTTTTGTATTCATGTATTGGAAATGATATGGAAGAGTCCGTATGTTTATAATAATTTAATGAAAATAATTTAAAATAAATAAATAAAGAATGACTTGGGACCAACATATGCTGTAAAGACTTGCTTTTCCTAAATGTAGCACTAGGCCAATATCAACAAAATGTTGGATAACCAAGTCTCCTATTACCACAAGCCAAAAATTCTGTAGCATATATTGTTCCCTCCCCCCATGTCAAGGTCCTAGGTGTAATCCTGGACTCTGAACTATCTTTTCAGCCCCACATCCAATCGCTGTACCAGAGCTTGCCATCTCAACCTCAGCAACCTCTCCAAGATACACCCCGTCCAAACCAATTTTACCACAAGGCTTCTAATCCACTCCCTGGCCATCTCTTGCCTCGACTACTGCAACTCCCTCCTCATTGGCTTACCCCTAAATAGGCTACCCCCCTTCAGTCCATTATGAACGCTGTATGGGCATGTGTTTTTTTCATCACTTCACTGACAGCCATCAGGAGGTGAAGGAATGAGATTACAGCAGCAGTGCTGCTGACCCCAGCACTGGCTATAATTCCATTACCTGGATGTGTAGCATGTGAGTGCATTAACCACTTTAGCCCCGGACCAATTTTCAGCCTAAGGACCAGAGGTCTTTTTACAATTTCGCACTGCACTGCTTTAACTGGTAATTGCGCGGTCAAGTAGACACCCCAAGGAAATTGCTGAGGGGCATGTTGAGCCCATTGAATATTTTTTTTTTGTCCCAAGTGATTGAATAATGACACAAAAAAAAAAAGTTTACAAAAAGTTGTCACTAAATGATAATATTGCTCACACATGCCATAGTTATATGTGGAATTGCACCCCAAAATATATTCTGCTGCTTCTCCTGAGTATGGGGATACCACATATGGGGGACTTTTTGGGAGTCTAGCCGCGTACTAAAAACCAATCACTGCCTTCAGGATTTCTAAGGGTGCAAATTTTTGATTTCACTCCTCACTACCTATCACAGTTTCGAAGGCCATAAAATGCCAAAATAGCACAAACCCCCCCCAAATGATCCCATTTTGGAAAGTAGACACCCCAGGCTATTTACTGAGAGGCATGTTGAGTCCATGAAATATTTTATATTTTGCCACAAGTTGCAGGAATATAATTTTTTTTTTTCCACAAAGTTGTCACTAAATGATATATTGCTCACACATGCTATGGGCATAAGTCAAATTACATCCCAAAATAAATTCTGCTGCTTCTCCCAAGTACGGGGATACCACATCTGGGGGACTTTTTGGGAGCCTAGCCACGTACGGGACCCCAAAAACCAAGCACTGCCTTCCGGATTTAAATATAAAACGCTACAAAAAAAAACTGTTAGCGATCGCAGGGATCAGGCCTGACTCTGCGATCGCAGTAGTTATGTGTTTAGTGTTTTGCAAGTGACAGTGATCGATCGATACTGCACTTGGGTGGGCTGGGCGGAGGGGCAAAACGCAGGTGCTAGCAGGTATCTGGGCTGATCCTGCTAACAATGCGTTTTTTTGGAACCCTAAACTGCTAGGGACGCTAGTATAGATCTGATCAGATCAGATATTGATCTGTTCAGATTCTATACCACTACGGGAGGTTTATGTTTTGCGCGTGGGTGTTAGCGGTACTGGCACTAACCTAGCGCTGCCTGGGGCGACGCAGACCCTGACCCTAAAACCTAATTGATATCACTCGCCGGGTGATCAGGGGGTTAAACCTTTATTGGGTAATAAATGGTGGGTGCCCTGATGCTATAAAAAGCAAACTAACTAACCAGAGTCACCCGTAACACTTATACGGTGATCACTGGTGAAAGGGTTAACTAGGGGCAATCAGGGGGTTCAAATTTTTATTAGGTAGTATATGGGGGTCCCTGACGCTATATAAAAACCTGACGGGGAACCTAAATAACTAACTGGCTAACCAGCGTCACCAGTGACACTTATACGGTGATCGCTGGTGAAAGGGTTAACTAGGGGCAATCAGGGGGTTAAAACCAGTATTGGGTAGTATATCGGGGTACCTAGCGCTATAAAAACCTGGCGGTGAACCTAAAAAAATAACTAGCTACCTAGCGACACTAGTGACACTAATGCAGCGATCAGAAAAATGATTGCTTAGTGACACTGGCAAAAGGGTGTGAAAGGGTTAACTAGGGGCAATCAGGGTGTTAAAACCATTATTGGGTAGTATATCGGGGTACCTAACGCTATAAAAACCTGGCGGTGAACCTAAAAAAAGAACTAGCTACCTAGCGACACTAGCGACACTAATTCAGCGATCAGAAAAACGATCGCTTAGTGACACTGGCAAAAGGGGGTGAAAGGGTTAACTAGGGGCAATCAGGGTGTTAAAACCATTATCGGGTAGTATATCGTGGTACCTAGCGCTATAAAAACCTGGCGGTGAACCTAAAAAAATAACTAGCTACCTAGCGACACTAGCGACACTAATGCAGCGATCAGAAAAATGATCACTTAGTGACACTGGCAAAAGGGGGTGAAAAGGTTAACTAGGGGCAATCAGGGGGTTAAAACCATTATTGGGTAGTATATCGGGGTACCTAGCGCTATAAAAACCTGGCGGTGAACCTAAAAAAATAATTTGCTACTTAGCGGCACCAGTGACACTAATGCAGCGATCAGAAAAACGATCGCTTAGTGACACTGGCAAAAGGGGGTGAAAGGGTTAACTAGGGGCAATCAGGGGGTTAAAACCATTATTGGGTAGTATATCGGGGTACCTAGCGCTATAAAAACCTGGCGGTGAACCTAAAAAAATAACTAGCTACCTAGGGACACTAATGCAGCGATCAGAAAAATTATCGCGTAGTGACACTGGCAAAAGGGGGTGAAAGGGTTAATTAGGGGCAATCAGGGGGTTAAAACCATTATTGGGTAGTATATCGGGGTACCTAGCGCTATAAAAACCTGGCAGTGAACCTAAAAAAATAACTAGCTACTTAGCGGCACCAGTGACACTAATGTAGCGATCAGAAAAACGATCGCTTAGTGATACTGGCAAAAGGGGGTGAAAGGGTTAACTCTAAGGGCAATCAGGGGGTTAAACCTTTATTGGGGGTCGGGTAGGGGGCTACCCTGGACCTAACACTAACTGCCCTGACACTTTTTACTTTTACAACAGTAAATAAATGATCACTGCAATCAGTGACACTGTGACTGGGAGGGGGAGGGGGGTCGGGGGGCGATCGGGGGGGTGATCGGGGGGGGGGGGTTTGTGTGCCTATGTGTGCCTACATGTCAGTGTAGTGTTTGGTGCACTTACGTTCAGCCTTCTCCTCGTAGTCCGGTCAAAAAGACTGCCCGAGGAGAATGACATCACTTCCTCCCTGCCTGTGTTTACTATACACAGCGGGAGGAAGCTTCTCATTCGCCAGGAGTGATCGAGAGGGGATGGCCAGAAACCAACGGCCGTCCCCTCATCCCGGATCGCTCCTGAAGCTAAACGGACCGCCGCATCCAGCAGCAGGGGGTCCGATTGGACCCCCCACCCGCTGGAAGGCAAGCGCGTACATGTACGTGCTTGTGCCTGTACATGCCATTGTGATGACGTACATTGGCATGCGGCGGTCCTTAAGTGGTTAATAATTAGAAGTTATGTATATTGCACAAATTGTTGCACTCTCTTTGTCTCTTTTTCAAGGATCAGGCATTCCTTGTGCTACTGTAACGAGAGGTGCGTAATTCTTACTTTAAAGACCTAAGGAAAATTGTGTTAACCCTTTATTGGATTGTACTCACATTTAATGGCACAATGCAGACGTTGAATAAGTCATATTTTTTTCCCCCAGGTTCATATTTTGTGACATTATGTGCTCACCCCTCTTACTTTTGCTGAATTCGAAAATAGGCACAGTTGTTCTGTATATAACCCAAATGGGCCCATTTTAGAGCCAGGAAGTATTTTCCGGCCATACAAAGTAATTACAGACACACAGTGGCTTTAGATCGTGCAACCCCTATGTGGTATAGAGCCAGTATGACAGTTCAAAGTTATATAGCCTGTTTATAGCAGTATTTCAAGAATAACTTAGCACATCTGGAGAGTGACATTTTTTGCCCATTCTTCTTTGCAAAATAGCTCAAGCTCTGTCAGATTGGATGGAGAGCATCTGTGAACAGCAATTTGAAAGTCTTGCCACAGATTCTCGGTTGGATTTAGGTCTGGACTTTGACTGGGCTATTCTAACACATGGATATGCTTTGAGCTAAACTATTCCATTGTAACTCTGGCTGTATGTTTAGGGTAAAAAAATATTGAGGTGCCCGGATCTACCGCACTATTAGTATACAACTATTTAGATAATAAATATAGTAATTACTTCACCCTTTCACCATGTTGTATCAACAACATGGCGCAGTCCACGAGACCAGAAAAACTGCATATAAGAAAAAAAGAAAGGACAAGGCCTTCCAAAGGGGTTGCAGTAACTGAACACTATGGTTGAATTTAATTAAATTTTATTTAGAAAAAACACACCAAAATATTAAATATGACATAATACCAAAAGAAGCCGACTGAGTACAACCTTCCAAAATATTAAAAAAGACAACTTTGTCATTTAAAAATAAGGATCGCAGCTGCACATGCATCCACACAATCAGACATACACACAGCTCAAAGGATGGGAGTTGATTGAAGTATTGTTGATAAATATATTGCATATACTAACGTCTTCCTTCCTAATTAAGCAGTGGTTTGTGGTCATCCCAAACAGGATATATAGCTGTAATTTGATTGAGATATGGATGCACATGAACAAACAAGTGGGCATAGCATAGGCCGTCTTAGGTCACTAGTACACAAATTCAACTGTGGCACCTAGGATTAGGGGCTCTCATTTGCCTATTGGAGGCACAGGTGACTTAATTGTAAAGGCTGCAGTCTCCAGTAAGCAAGGCTGCGGGGGTAAAACTTCTTAAAGCGGTTGTATAGTATATTTTTTCACTTTTACTTACAGGTAAGCCTATAATAAGGCTCACCTGTAGATAAAAAAAAATTCTCCTAAACCTGTATGGTTTAGGAAATATTCCCCTGGCAATGAGCCACTGATTGCAGTGGCGCATGCGCACAGGGGTTTCTCGGCTGGAAGTCCGGCAGATGCCGGACCCTGCCGGAAAGAAATCGCCCACACGCATGCACGGGAGTGACGATATCGCTGCTCCGGCCACTCACAGCGATGGAGCCACGATATCCGGAAGACACACCGAGGGAACATGTCAGCTCCCTTGGCGTGTATCGGGCGAGATGTCAGGCCTCGTTCTAAGGTAAGTATTTCATAATGAGCTAGTATGCGGTGCTTACTAGCTCATTATGCCTTTTCCCTTGCAGGTATGAAAAATTTCAGATGGTTTACTACTGCTTTAAGTGTAATACTCATTTAAAAGTTTGCTGATCCACCATAAGTAGGTTTGGGGAGGGAGGAACACAGTAGGGGGAATTGGTGTTGTCAGTCCACAGCTAATCAGCAAGTTCAACTGAACGATAGCAATGTAAAATACTCTCACCCACGATTGTTTCTCCTCATACCTCCACCCATTCTTTCTGAGCTGAGCTCCACTCCTGAAGTCACCAGATTATCCCCTTGGGAAGTTGGTCTAGGTGTTGGATTCAGTGTCATCCCCATCCATTGCCACTGCCTCAATACACAGTTTGCATTAGTGCTACGACCCCTCCATCATCACGAACGTGCTGACATCATGCTGACATGTTTTGTTAGCCAATGACAGCTAACTTCCTCAGGGATGTATGTTTAGGGTAGTTGTCCTGCTGGAAGGTGAACATGCACCCAAATCTCAAGTCTTGCAGACTCTAACAAGTTTTCTTCTAAGATTGCCCTGTATTTGACTACATCCATCTTCCCATCAACTCTGACCAGCTTCCCTGTCCCTGCTGAAGATAAACTTACCCACAACATGATGCTGCCACCACCATGTTTCACGGTGGGGATGGTGTGCTCGGGATGATGTGCAGTGTCATGATGCTGTTTGTTCACTAAGGTTCTCAGCTGTGTTTATACTGATATTAAAATACACACAGGTGGACTCTATTTACTAATTAGGTGATTTCTGAAGGCAATTGGTTCCACTAAAATTTTAGTTAGGGGTATCAGAGTAAAGGGAGCTAAATACAAATGCACGCCACACTTTTCAGATATTTATTTTTAAAAAAGTTTAAAGACCATTTATCATTTTCCGTCCACTTCACAATTATGTGCCACTTTGTGTTGGTCTATCACATAAAATTCCAATGAAATACATTTACGTTTTTGATTATAACATGACAAAATGTGGAAAATTTCAAAGAATATGAATACTTTTTCAAGGCACTGTATATTGTAGCATGCCAGTCCTTAGATGTGGTGATTCATTTTATTTATTTGGGCTTTGTTTTTTGTTTTTCTTTTACTTGTACTATACAGTATTTATGGAGCAGCAGATTAGTCACAGTAAGACAGGACTACATAACCCTCTCATCTTCTCCATAACATGAGGGTTGTTCTGTAGTCTATAGAGATAGCTGGAAACAATGCTAACCAATAAGTATGCAGCATGAGCAGGGAAGACAAAAAGTTTTCTGCTAACAAGATTTCTGGCAGTACCAGATATTCTTGTCTTTTATTAAATATACAGTGTATAACAAAATGCTTTCACTGGTATACTTAACATACCAAAGAAGTTCATTGTTAGGGTTTACATACACTTCAAAAAGCCTTGCATCCCTATAACAATTTTCCTCCGATGTAAAGCAGGGAAGGAAACAGGAATCAATCAGCTCTGGTAAATCCAGAAAATGTATTCAGCGTAAGTGAATGATTTTCACACTTCGTGTTTCTGATCAAATGTTGGCTCAGACACATTTTTCTGTGGGTGTAGTGTATTTTCCTGTACTGAATAAAGTTTATTATATTACCCACTATCCACTTAGACCAGGCCTATTTTTCAAACTTGTTGTTTATAAGTTAAAATCATTTTTTGTTTTGCTATAACATTACATATGTGTAATATATATATATATATTTTTGTTCAGACACAGTCATTTTTAGTTTGAAAAAAGATCCTTTTTTAAATTAAAAAGTAAGAAAACAGTATAGGTAGCCCAATTGTGTTATATTCTGAGAGATAATGTTACGCCAAGTGAATTGATACCCAACATGTCATGCTTCAAAATTGCGCCCATTCATGGGATGGCAATAAACTTTAACTTTTAAAATTTACATAGGCGACGTTTTAAAATTTCTACAGGTTACCAGTTTTGAGTTACAGGAGGTCTTTGGCTCACATGTGTGCTTTGAACACTGTAAGCATATGCGGATGCAACCTATGTATGCGCTCGCTTCTGCATGCAAGCACAGAGGGATAGGGTGCTTTAAATTTATTTATTTATTTTTTATTCATTTTACTTTTTTTTTATTCTTACACTGTCCCTTTAAAAAAAAAAAAAAAAATTGTATCACTTTTTTTCCAATTAGAAAAAAAGTATGACAAGACCTCTTTATTATGAAACTTGGGGTCAAAAAGACCTCAGATCTCACATTTATCCTTAAATGCAATAAAAAAAAAAGAAAAGGATCTTTGGTAAGCGGCGGAGACAACAGCGGAGACGACCAGAATGCAGCAGGAAGGGGATGGGCACCTCTCCCGCTACTGATATAAGTGGTCTTGTGGTGAATCCGCTGCGGAGACCACTTTCATCTGAAAGCGGAACCACCTTTAAGAATATATCGGTGTATATTAAAGTACCGACATATAACGACGGCGGGCGGTCCGAAAGTGACTATGAAACTAAATCTACCTGATCTTTTAATTTCAAGTGGACTTGCATTTGTAGAATTTCATACCAAGTATCAATATTTCATATCAAG
The DNA here is from genome assembly GCF_037356315.1 of Lithobates pipiens. Classification (NCBI taxonomy): domain Eukaryota; kingdom Metazoa; phylum Chordata; class Amphibia; order Anura; family Ranidae; genus Lithobates; species Lithobates pipiens. The sequence goes on from NW_027507748.1 coordinate 438,056,303, forward strand.
TATTAATAACAGCTCAATATTAATTTATAAAGACCCCATGCATAGTCTAAGAAGTTATAGCATGTTTACTCTCTGGATAAAAACTAGAAACAGTAAATACATTAGGTTTATATACACAGAGGTAAGTAGCAAAACTTTACAGATTCTGCAACTGCTACATCCTATGCAGACAAAACAGATTGGCTTTCTTTTTTTGTTCAATCTTATTTTATTAGGCATTTTACATAAGAAAAAAACAAGACAAGGAGACAGTTATCTGTATTGAAACAGATACAGTATGTAAGGGACACAGAAATAACAAAAGTGACAAAAAGGAAAAGGTGAATTGTAAAGTAGGAGTTTAAACAAAATATTGAAGCTACAAAACATTAGTAAAAGTGGACATATCCCCCCTCATAGGCATTCCACATTTATAGGCAATGAAAATAAGGTTCCCCCTGTGTTATAAATAAAAGCAAAGATTGTTATAGTATGTTATTATAACCTTGTTAATCAGAAGTGAGTTTTTCCGTTACATCAGAGGGGGGCGGGTCACCCATACATCATTGGGGAACCCCTGGCTTCCCTCACCAGCGTCAGAGGGGACGGGGTCAGGTGACGGGTGGCCCCGCCTTCCTAATATAAGAAACGTCAGCGCTGGGATCCCCGCAGTGTCTCCTCAGTGGAGACAGAAGACGGATGCAAGGATGGACTGCGCTGGAATGAAAATCACCCGGCGCTGGATCAGATCATCCATCACTGGACCCCGGAGAGATGATCATCCATCGCTGGATAGCAAGAGTGGATTACCACCGCTGGAATTTTTTTTTTTTTTTTTAATAAAGGAATTTTTCAAAAGTGTTTCTTATTTAACCATTTTTATACACTTTCTTTGTGAAATGGTAGGGGTACTTTTGTACCCCCTTACCATTTCAAACAGGGGGGCGGGATCTGGGGTCCCCTTGTTAAAGGGGGCTTCCAGATTCTGATAAGCCCTCTGCCCGCAGACCCCCACAACCACCGTCCAGGGTTGTGGGGATGAGGCCCTTGTCCCCATCAACATGGGACATGGTGCTTTGAGGGGTCACGGACCACCAAAGCATCCTCCCAATGTTGAGGGCATGTGACCTGGTACAGTTCAGGAGGAGGGGCGCTCTCTTGTCCCCCCCTCTTTTCCTGCGGCCTGTCAGGTTGCGTGCTCGGATAAAGGGTCTGGTATGTATTTTTAGGGGGACCCCCACGTCATTTTTTTTTTATTTGATGTGGGGTTCCCCTTAATATCCATACCCTACCCTTTATCCAAGCACGCAACCTGACAGGCCACAGGAAAAGAGGGGGGGGGGCAATAGAACTACAGAACTACACAGGAGAATCTTGTCAATGATCTCATGGCATCTAGGACCACAGTCACCAAGAAAACAATTGGTAACACACTACGCCGTGAAGGACTGAAATCCTGCAGCGCTCACAAGTTCCCCCTGATCAAGAAAGCACATGTACAGGTCCGTCTGAAGTTTGCTATTGAACATCTGAATGATTCAGAGGAGAACTGGGTGAAAGTGTTGTGGTCATATGAGACCAAAGTCAAGCACTTTTGCATCAACTCAACTCTCCGTGTTTGGAGGAGGAGGAATGCTGCCTAGGACCCCAAGAACACCATCCCCACCATTAAGCATGGAGGTGGAAACATTATGCTTTGCGGGTGTTTTTCTGCTAAGGGGATAGGACAACTTCACTGCATCAAAGGGACAATGGACAATGCCATGCACCAACAAATCTTGGGTGAGAACATCCTTCTCTCAACCAGGGCATTAAAATGGGTCCTGGATGGGTATTCCAGCATGACAATGATCCAAAACACTTGGCCAAGGCAACAAAGGAGGGGCTCAAGAAGAAGCACATTAAGGTCCTGGAGTGGCCTAGCCAGTCTCCAAGACCTTAATCCCATAGAAAATATGTGGAGGGAGCTGGAGGTTTGAGTTACCAAACATCAGCCTCGAAACCTTAATGACTTGGAGAGGATCTGCAAAGAGGAGTGGAACAAAATCACTCCTGAGGTGTGTTCAAACCTGGTGGCAAACTACAAGAAAAGTCTGACCTCTCTGATTGCCAACAAGGGTTTTGGCACCAAGTACTTATTCATGTTTTACAAAGGGGTCATATACATATTTCACTCATTAAAATGCAAATCGATTTATAACTTTTTGAAATGGGTTTTTCTGGATATTTATGTTGTTATTCTGTCTCTCATTGTTAAAATAAACCTACCATTAAAATTATAGACTGATCATTTCTTTGTCAGCGAGCAAATGTGCAAAGTCAGCAGGGGATCAAATACTTTTTCCACTCACTGTATGGAAGCTGTTTTATCTGCCAATGGGTTTGCTGTGATAGGACAGTGAAAGATCAGCAGCAGCATAATGAATAGTCATTCCGGCTCATTCTGCTCTCTTCTCCCAGAATGTTTGAAACTGATGCTGCCCCTGCCTTTCCCAGTCTGAGTTCTTCTGTATAGAGGATTACAAGAGACCGATGGTAAGTCAAAATCAGGTATTTACACTAACTTCCTTGAAAAGCACATTTATTATTTTCAATTAACATTTTTGTTTAATAGGCAACAATCTCCTCTGGGGCACTCACATCAATTGCAAGAACTTTAGCGAATTTTATTGCAGAGCTGAACCTGCTGCAGCTTTGCTGAAAGTAGCACCAAGATTGCAGGCAATTCCACAGTGTGATAAGGTCTGCCTGCTACAATCACATGCTTAACATCAAGCTCCCAGCACAAGGTACAATTTGATTGTTCGATTTTTTTTAAACCTACCAACAACCTTTATAAAAAGATTGCATAGTTATTTTCTAAAGTGCATGATGACCTTAAGTATTCTAATTAGAGAAGCCTTCTTTTATTGAGCCTATCAAATAAGCAGCAAATTCTATTTATGCTGTCATTGTTTCCATGACCTGCGTAGCCCAATTGTCCCCCTTTTTCCAATCCCGTACCTCTTACCAGCCCTCTTATAATCTATAATAATGAGACCACACCTGATCTTTGGAGTAAACTGGCCACAACAGCCTTTTATTAACATAAACCAAAATATATTTTACTCCCTCCAAAGATATGTATATAAATATATAAATACATATATACAACCGTAAACAAACATTTTGAACAACTTTAGAAACTCCAGTCTGGCGATCTCTGACGGTGACCCACTTTAACTCCAACACCAACCTCACTGCTTTACCATTTTACATCCCAGGCCTCTAGCTGTGACCGCTCAGAGACAACCAAATTCCTGCAGTGAAAAACCTCCCAGTATTCCGTCCACCGTTCAGGAATACACCGGAGGGGCCCCTATTACCAATGAGCCCCCCACACCTTTAGATCACCTCTGTTTTACCGCCACCGTCAAAGACCACCAGAAAATATCACGCTGCAGCCCCCAAAAGGACCGACTTCACTGTTGTGACGATCGTCCATCTTCCCCTGAAAGAAAAAACAGACGACAGCAGCAAGCAACAAACACCCTTACCCACCAAAAAACCACCCCAACAGTAGGGAGGGAGGGTGGGAAAAACTGCCTCCTCCAATGCCCGGCTCTCGTGACTGGTCCCCACTCTGCCTCCGCCCCCTTTTTATATGGCTCCTCCTACCCCTTCAGAACTTTTATCTCCACCTATCCCACTACTCCCTGTGGTTCCCTAGGCACCCGGTCATGCCCGCCCCTCCATTACCCCTCCCCTTCGGGCGGATCATTGTGGGGCTCCCTTGATTACAATAAACAAAATTCGATTTGTTTAGCTATTTCAGAAAATCAGTTGGCTGGTAGTAAAACATCATCTGCTATCTGTGCTGGAGGTTTTCTTTCATTTTCTGTCCTGTATACACAGAGAGGATTTCCCCTGCTCTAGAGAAAACTCAAAACTGTGTTTTTTCCTTTTCTTACTATAATTTATGGTGACAATGGCCATGAGGACATATTGAGAAAGTGACACTACCCTACTCTTAACCAGGTGAGATCTAGCAACACAACAGCTGTGTTCTATGAGCAACATATGATTTTATTATGCCAAAACATGTTTATCTGTGCCTAAAATGTTATTATCAGAATCCTAAACAATGGGATCTGATAAAGGCTAAGAACGCCCAACGTTAGAGGAGATTTAATCTTCCAAAACAAATAGACTTTTGCATACTGGTGCTGACTAGTATTCCAATGTTTCTCTTCTCCCTCAATTTCTCTCCATCAGCTAATGGGGCCCCCGTGCTGGGGGAGAGGAGCACAAGAGGGTCAAACAAGGATGCTGTGGAGGAGACAGACATCCTCCTTATCAACTGATGACATCATTGGTTGTTAGGATGCCAGTGTCTAGAAAGTTGTAACGGTGCGTAACTCCGTGTCTAGAAAGTTGTAATGGTGCGTAACACACTTCATCCACCTGCTGGCTTGATACATTTTGATACATTTTTAGGCATTTTGCCAAGGCACTGCTGAAGAGGCACCCTGGTTAAAAAAGTCTGTGCTGGGCCGACAAAAAACACTATGCTAGACCAAACACCTCATGTGCCAAAAGTAAACAAGCATGTGTGTGTGAATTGTACCCTACATGGTGAAAAACCTTAAAGTGGATGTAAACCCACTCTCATCCTTTCTAAACTACTGCAATATTGGTTATCTAGAAGGATATACATGCCTCCTGCATGTATACTTATCTGTAAAATGTCTCCCCTCTGTCTACTATGAGTCCCGAAAAACTGCAGATTTTGTGGGTGGGTCTGTTTTCCAGGGCTCAGTGGATGGAGCGATGTCAGTAGACTCCCCGCCCCCCTCTACATGCCCCTTATCAACATGCATATTCTCCTGTGTATTTCTTACACTGAACTTCTGCTATGATCATTATCATCCAGTCAAAACCCAGAAAAGTCCCCATATGACTTCAGCATGCCAAATCATGCTGAGGTGGGGAACAGCCAATCGTTGCAGAGCTGCTGAAGAAAGGAGTGGGGGTGGGAATTAAAAAGTAATGCATGTCTTAGGCTAGTGCACGAGATATGTCAATCACAGCAAGGAGGAAGAAGGACAAAGATTTCACAGTTTGTCCATTTTATTTCACTGAAAAAAGATATGAGGATTGCTCAGAGCTGGATTAACTCTTTGTGGCAAGATTGGGCACAGCTGATCTGAAATCCCATACTCTATATTGTGCCAGATAAAAAAAAAAAATATTGGATTTACATCCACTTTCAAATCACTTAAAATCCCACCCTCTTTGCCACTGCATATTTGTGATACATGGGCAGAGGGTAAATATTGATTGATGGGGGCATTATTTTGCGGATTTGGTTAAAAGTGGTCATGCTCCCCAGGGTTCTTTCTGAAAATGTGATAACTTTATTATTAATAAAGAACATCTTATACAATTTTTTTTTTTATAACATTTTCTAAATAGTATGAGAAGAAAAGATAGGGATTTTAACGGTGCTTAGATTACTTCTCCTTACTTCCTTCTTGTTTTAGCATGGCCTTTCCTGCCCTCTTTGACCGTTTGGGGACACAAAACTCCGGGGTTTTGGTGGCAGGTGTGCTATATCAGGCTGTGGTTCTCAGTAGGTGGTAATCGTTTGGGGTAAGCGCTGCTTCTGTGATGTTGGTTGGTTGATGTGCTTCCATATTTAGTTATAACAAGTTAATAATTTATTTTTGTGTACTCTGTGTGTTTGTTTTTTTGTATTTTTGTACAGTGTCTTTGGTGATAGCTTGCACATGCCCTGAAGAAGCGTATCAGTGAAACATGTCGGGATAATGTGCAATCAACATTTATGTTAAATTCCCTTTTGACCTCTAATACCACCACCTATGTAAACCTCTGCATGTTTTATGTTTGACTTTATTTTTAATTTTGACTTTAATAAATATTATATGTAAAAGTTGCTATTTTCTTTTTTGAAATTTATATCTAAGCACCGTTAAAATCCCTTTTTTTTCTTCTCATACATTTCATCTTCTCAGTCTGGGATGTGTTGCTAAATTAAATGGGTGCTTTTTCTGCAGTCTGACCATACCCCACGTATTTTCTAAATAGTATTTCTGCTACAGAAGTTTAGTTTAATTCATTTTGCCTTTCAAATAGCAGTACTAATGTAAAAAAAAAAGAAAAACAAGAATGAAGTAAGAGTGGGTTAAAAAGAAAATCTTGTTTTACATGTTTGCCGCAGTTTTCAAATGAACTGTATAAATGTCTAATGAAGCATTCGGAAAAATATAAAGTCTCAAAAAAACAAAACCCATCTCTGCAGGGAAACCAAATATAAAGTCTAAAAGAACCCACCCATCTCTGCAGGAAAACAAAAAGAGGTTAAAAAGAGGTTCAGAGTGCACTGCTCCTCTGTACTTTTCTGTGTTGTTATTGCCCTTCCTCTTCAGCCTCCTTGTTTTATGTCCGCTTTGGTGCTGGGGTCTTGTCTGTTTTGGATGTATGATTGACATTTGCTCTGCCAAGGGGAGGGAGCTGGCAGCTATTGGCAGCACTGTCACGTTCATTTGCACACTTTATGAAGCAGCAGTGTGGCTACTGATACAAAAAAGGAATGTTCTAAGCAGCATGACATCTTTTGGAATGGAATATTTGTCTTTACAAATGATTGCACTGCTGCCAGTACTTGACATGGTGCTCGCAAACATGTGTAATTGTTGGAAGTATAATGATAATTATTTGCATATTTAATGCTCAAACATTACTTGAGAAGGATGTTAGATGAAACATTTTTATGTAAAGGTTTTTTTTTTTTTTTTTTTCCACTATGTTCAACATCATTTCAACAAGTTGGACAATCCTATTATAATTTGATTGGGATCTTTTGCGAGAAGAGCATGTAAAACAAGCA